>NC_086333.1:51564883-52219454 GCF_032445375.1 Bacillus rossius redtenbacheri
CCAAAAGTAATAGATATATTGCAAATTTGTACAACAATTCGCTAAGGTTATTTTTTCTTTTCATGTATGAAATACGTTTTTTCGAGATGATCTGAACATTTCTTACGAAAATTGCCGCAAATTTTATATTTTAATTGATGTTTCGTTCGAACATTATTTTTTTCTAAACCTTGGAAAATATAATCGAAAATTCAACCATTTGACTTAATTTTGTTGTATCACGATTATTATTATTATTATTATTATTATTATTATGTGCGCAGTTAATACTGGAAAGCTATTCGGAGGACTTGAACTATTTGAGGTACTGGGACAACGCAAAGCATAAAATCCCGGGTTAGAATCCAAACAATATTTTGCGGTGGTAGACATGTTTTCATGTTCACGTACAAATTTACAAATATATGTAATTATACATAAATATGTTTGTACCATTAAAAAAAAATACAGTGTACCCAAAAAAAATGGGTGTATGGTCATCATGCGCGATGGAAGTGAAACATCGCACATTAGGAAATTTGTGGGGCACACAAATGTTTGAAACACGTGCACAAGTGTGCAGGTAATCAAGCGTACATGAATGAGAGCGTATAAGAATGTGGGCGAATATGTCATTATGTGGTTCTATTAGTATCACACAGGAACAACCCTCTTGCTTCGGTACTTTTTTAAGGAGCTCTTCTAGTAGGGGGTGTATTCGTGTCACTGAGGCGAGATGATAAGTGCGACGCTCGCTGGTGCTTCTAGCGCGGTGTCTCTGAACTGGCGCGCAGTCTTCTCGTCGTTTGTTATTAGAAAACTATAAAATCTGAGAAGTAATCATAACATTAGCTGACGGATAAATGAAGAAAGATTTGTGAAGAAAGTCACTTATGTGCTTACAAGAATCTGCACATAATTTTCTTGTATAAAAATTATTAAAAATACGTGTTTTAGCCCTTTTTCACTCTCCGAAAACTACAGTTTAAATACAAAATACGGAACCTCAGTCTATTATTAAATGATTTTCCTAAATAAACCTTCTCGGATACCTCGAGCAGTTTTCAAATCACGTGGTTTCTTCTGAAGCTCTGCACACCGCGCGTATGCCAAGGTAAGCAGGAGCCTTACTCCTGTTCCAGTCCGCCGACTCGTCAAAACCCTGTGCGCCTGTTCGCCTCTCCCAGCCCCTGCGTTAGTCTACAGTCACGTGACCCATGTTGCAGTTAGGCCGAAGTGTCACGGAGCGCCAGTATCTAAAAGCAGTGAATGTGGTTGACTGTTCTCCGCAACAATGATCCCCTGCCCACCCCCCCCCCCCTTATCAAAAACCATTGGTGGCCTGGGAGACCGCCCAGCTTGCCCCGACCTAGAGAAAAAAGGCCCTGATCAGAATGGACATGGCCCGGGTCCTTCCTAGTACGTTTCCGAAATGTTACCGTTGGCGCCTATGACTGCACGGCGCCTCTGACTGCACGGCGCCACTGACTGCACGGCGCCTCTGACTGCACGGAGCCTCTGACTGCACGGCGCCTCTGACTGCACGGCGCCTCTGACTGCACGGCACTTCTGACTGCACGGCGACTCTGACAGCACGGCGCCTCTGATGGCACGGCGTCTCTGACTGCACGGCACTTCTGACTGCACAGCGCCTCTGACTGCACGGCACTTCTGACTGCACGGCGCCACTGACTGCACGGCGCCACTGACTGCACGGCGCCTCCGACTGCACGCCGTCTCTTACTGCTCGGCGCCTCGTTGCTCGTCAGTCCGCAGACCGGGTTGTTGCGACTCTTCGTGTCCTCCTACGCTGCGCAAACACTATCATCACACTGTTAAAATTTTCCTCTTTAATTTACGAAGAATACTGGTTACAAATTATCCAGGGGTTTTCGTAAATTTACAGCTATCTTTGTAAATTTACGGACACTGAGATCACTTTCTTTAAACATTGATCCAAAGAATCTCCTTTGGTATTTAACACACCTTTCAAAAACTTGCTAAGAACACTCTTCTTTTGTCCGTTTATTTGTTTAGAACAAAAAAATGCGTCTCGGAAATCAAATTACCGCGTAGTTACTATTAAGATTCAGTTATTTGAAATAACGAAGAACTCTTCGTAATTTTAGGTTCATTCTTCGAGAATAGTCAGTACATTTACTGTAATTTCTAACAGTGTAGAGACCGTAAAGTTCGCGATTTCAATTACTTTTAGGATAGACTCCGTAGTCATGTGCACATTTGGGAAAAAGTTCCTCGCGCAATGGTTGCTTACTTCAGTGTTTATAAAGTTTATTGTTCCGATAATTTTGTTATGAGAGTTTCTCATTGGCTCAGAGTTATTCAGTAGGTCAAAAGTAAAGCTGTTTGAATCCTAACCTACTGCGAAATGAATCCGCGAATTTTCCAGGTCTGCTTCCAAATGAGCGTTTTTTTTATTTTGCTTCCGATTGTGCTTCCTTTTCATTGATTGTCAATGCATGCAAAGGACTCACTTTGCTTTCTAAGAAGACAGTAGACATCGAGGAAATTGAGTACTTTGTTTATTTTTTGTACTTGTAGAATATCTAATAAATTTTTTACTTGTATTTTGTTGTTCTTTTCGAACCTGGCGTTTTTAGGTAATTTTAATTAAATTATATTTTATTGCATCAAGCAAGAATCAAAACAAGGGCAGAAATCAATCGAATCATTAATTTAACAAGTCTTTTTTTAATGGTTTTTGGAATTTTTCACGAATTCTTAGTTTAATAATTAGAGAATTTCAAGATTGCGCCCAAATGACAATATGGCGGTCGCCACAGTACTAAATTATTCCTGTCCTCTAGCGGTCAAAATTTAAACTAATATTGCGGCAGTGCACCCTATCAGTCGAATACAATATGTCGGATCCAAGATGGAGGCCTCCAGCAGGCGAAAACAAGATAGATGTGCTGACATACTGACTGACGTAAAATCTGTCTTGTTATTAGTGGTGGGAGTTCAGTCTGCCTGTGGCGTGTTTGGAGAAAGGATCTGTGGTCATTTTTAATCGATCACCCTGAACCAGGTTTGAACCGAGGACTCTATGACGCAAGTAGGTTTTTTTATTCAAAAAAATTAATCAAATTAGTTTTTTTTATTAATTAAAAAATTTTCCCGTTAAAATCGCATAATAAATACGGATTTTGTTGACGGCGATCAGTTTTCAAAATGACGGAATTTTTAAGGAACTATTTTTGTTTTTTATAAATTTAAATATTTTCCTGTTTATGACTGATAATAATAATAAATTTTTATTATGGCGGCAGTAACGAAAATTGCAACTATGACATCATACAAATTTTAAGATGGCGTCCGTGACAAAAAGAGCAGCGTTCTAGAATCCAAAATTGTGGAGGTAACGTAAGTGTAACACTCTAGAATCCAATATGGCGACCGTGACTTCATAATCCAAGTTGGCGGAGGTTATTTTCATTTAAAATTTTTATTAATTACACTATTTTATAAATATTAATTTTTCCCAATTAAAAAAGAGAACTTTTTTTTCTTCAAATTTTAAATTTAGCTAGTGCAACAAAAAGTGCAACATTTCTAGAATACAATATGGTGGGTGTGACGTAAGCCAGATTTTTATATTATTTGGAATTTTATCGGAATGTTTTGGTCAAAAATTAAAGATTTCGAGTTTACGGTCCATGTTATTATCAAAAATCCCCACCGGAGGCTTTTGGAGGCTTGCCCATGGGGAATTTAAGCCTCAATGGGGAATATTCATTTTTTTCTAAGGCAAATGTCTTTAGGTGGTTTTCAAATTCCAAATTTTATAATTTTTGAGGAAAAACAGGAATTTTTCCTACAAAATAGGGAGACTTCTAAGAATTTTGAATATTTTTTGGAGAATTTTGAGGTAATTTGACACCAAAATGGCCACTGTGACGTCACAATCCAAGATGGTGGCCGACACCACCGATACCACAGCCAGAAGCCAGTATAGTAGCAGGAGCTCCATTTAAATACTACTCCTGTGATATACATTATACAGGTAATAGCTAGAGAATGGTGAAGTAAGCACACAAAATAAAGTGAGGTAAAAGATTTTGAGTTTCTAGTTATTTTCTTTGAAATAAAAGCCCACGATAAATTAAGGAAATGGTTTAAGCAGTAATATCTTTTTCGAAATTTCTCAAAGGCATGCATTAGGTACACCTAATAAATAAATTTGCAGATTGTTTGGGGCAATGTTTTGTAATGAAAATTAAAAGTAGAGACCTAAAAAACGCGAGTTATTTGGCAACATACTAGACTGATCATGGTTGTACACTTAATGGTCCTAGTCATTTGCCACGCCCTTGTCTCTTAGAAGCCAGTCACAAACACACGAGAAAACATCTGACAGAATCATGGGCGACCCAGAGAAAAAAGTGAAATGATGCAACAGCCAATGAACAACTGATATCGACGTGACTGTACAAACGGTTGTAGAGTCTAACTTGATGCTAGAAAATAAAGCTAATTTTGCATGTGTCTTCCAATTAGTAAGGGCATGTATTTATAGCTAAAAAAATTCTGAACGCTCAGTAGACCGCAATATGGTCATGTCCGCGCCAGCTGTTTCTTCCTTGTTATTAGCGGCCACCTGCGAGAGAAGTCATTGCCTTATTTGACCAGGCCATTCAGGACGCGTTTGCTTTCGCAATGAATTTTTATAATTGGTGTGATGACTGTAGATATGTACCTGAAAGAAACTTGACCAATCACGAAACACAGACGATAGTACAGTGTTTTAACTCTCAGCAAGTCTCAAAGTTTTTCGTGAAAAAGGCATGCTCCTACTAATAATTGATTCTATAAACTGTATAGTTTGCACAAATACTTCTCAGAAGTAGCCTGTATGATAGATATATCATGTTTGTGACTAAATTACCGATTATTTCTATTTTCCGAGAGTTTTTTTAATACTTGGTAATACTGAACCTGTGGTTATTTTTAACGTAAATTATAACGTGCTCTTCATGTTGTGGATATAAATTGGTTTTTAATAAAGTAAAACTAAAGCCAGGTTTTCCTTCATAAATTGGTTTTTGATTTATTAATTATTCCGAAGGAAATATAAACAATGTTCATTCTTCTATTTCTGTCTTTATATTTTGTTGCGTGAAGTCAACCACATAAAAATCCTATTTCAGAAATGTCCAACGAAAGACTCCCAAATAAAAAGTGGTGAGACGAAAATTAATCACACATTCAATGGCGGAGTTTCTTCTTCGTGGATGTTTTAATGTAAGGAATAAATAAACTTCCCATTGCTTTGGGAAGTTTTAGTTCGGACAGCTTTAAGTTGGCTCGCTGCCGCGAGTTCGTGCTGCAGACGACCTTGCGTGTCCGCACAGCGTCACGCCTTGGGGAGCCTCGCGGTTCATTGGTCAATAAAGAAGCCGCCTGCTACGCCCCCGCCTCTCTTCGTGAAACTTCCAATCTACCTCCACTGCACTCCTTCCCGCCTCTGATTACAGGTGTGCCAAACTTGCGGCCCGCGAAGTCTTGTTTACGGTCCGCAATTCTTATATCGAAAAGTATCAAAAGAAAATTTTCACATTCTCGGTTTCAGTTTTCCTTGCAGAGTTCTTATAATTAACAAATTAATATTTTCTTCAAATTTTATTTTTGATATTTGTTTGGTAATGACAAATATTTTTTTTTGTAAGAATAAATAGTAAATTATATTTTGATTCAAGCAAAAAAATTAGTTTTAAACTTACAATGAAAAATATCGTGCCATTTTGCAATTACGTGTGTTCAAACAGCTACAGCGTAGTGATAACAAAAACACAACATTTATTTATTTATCGCTTAGGTATTGCCTGTGTATTTCCACATATAAGCTTACATCTAAATGTGTTATTAACTAGTTCGTAATTTCAATAATTTAAACTGTACAATTGTGAACTTTAAATTAGTTTTTTTTTCTGGAAACATTTGTGTCAACTTGTGAAAACTCTACTAGTTTTTAAAAACAACTGGAAAATGTTTCATCGTGTAACATTTACATAAGTAATTCTATGAATTTGTTTTGCACTAGAACTAGCTTATTGTTTTTCCTATACTAACAAAATTGTTGGTCTTTTATTAAGTTATTTGGGCAGTTGATAAGCGTCGAATACAAACACCAAACAATAACCATATAAAGTATATTATAGGCTTGTGATTTTACAAAATATCATCAAGTCTCGGTCACACACGCCATGTTGCTTAGTTCATTTTCTTGTCATTACTGAGTATTATTAAATTTAAATCTAAATCATACCAATAGCTCTCTTGCATACTATTATGTTTCCTTTCAAATTTTCTTAACCGATATTTCCCAAATCTTATGCCATTAAAGGAACAATTTTCCCATGTATTGGCGTTCACAAAAACAGCTCTAGCGATTTCGTTTAAATTTGCAGGAAATTTGTAGGAAAAACTTTTTTTTATCATAATTTTTATATCAACTTGAGTAATAATCACTTAAACAAATACAAAATCATCACTTAAACAATACATGTAATATATCAGGAAGAATAAATATGTACTATACCATAACCTAGAGATTTGAATACCACAGAAAATGGAATTGTGTGCATAATTCGTGTTTTACATAAACAATAGAGTAATGATTAACTATTAAAATACATCTATATTAATTAAACAATTCGAACTCACGGCTGCATTGTATGTAATAAATGTATGTTTTTATTTATGAATTGTGTAATATTTATTTACAGCTGTCAAATGGACACAATGTTATTTAGTGTGAATCGAGTTGTATAATGCAAAAATTTACAAGATTTTTTTTAACCACTACGACTTGAAAGGGAGATCTCTAATACAAAGGTTTTTTTCTACAGCTATTTTATCTTTCTCAAGCATCATAACATTAGAATCGTGTATGCCTATCACACTTAATACAGAACCATAAGTTTATACAGGTGCAAAACAATTTAAAAAGTTTAATTTTCGCTACAATTCGCTTAATGTTTGTCAATATTGCCGTTCAGGCTTTTCGGATTCTCGAAACTCGCAATACAACCACGAATAAAATGTCATAGCTATCACATAACTTAAAAGTCGATAAATTTCTATTTTATGTTAACTTAAATTGACTTTTAGATAAACGGTGTGTTAATTTTCTCCTGAAAAAATAATGTTTATTTTAAATGCACCTGCATATGCGCTACAATGCTCACAGTAATTTTCTTCCAAGCAAACCTCGGTCATCCAGATGGTATGTATTACCTAATAGTACTAAAACGTCAAGCAAAATTTCATAATTATGATCATTTAGGTGAATTTCCATAGCTTGAAAATAATGCTAAATAAATATCTGCTGAAAATTTTATGTGAAACAACGACAAATGCAAGAGAGTTTTTGGAATGAATTCACAAGAAAATCCCTCAAAAATAGCAACTACAGGAAAATAAAATTTATCAACGCGTTGTATTTGACCGAGCATTAAGGGTCTGTCTAATACGAAATGTGGATCTTTTTATTTTTTTTCGGCATTAGGTACCCTACTATTAATTAAGTTCTCTTTCTGAAACTGTAACACGATACCTCCTTGCATTTCTTGTCATATCACCATTATTATCCACATATATTCACAAGTGTAATGCAATTTGTGTAAAAGTCACGAAATTGTTCTTAATTATTATCTTTTGCGTGAAATTACACCCGTTATATATTACACTTGGCGAATATATGTTAATAATATATTGGCGGAAGAACAAAACTGGCAAGTGAGATATCGTGATAGTATTTCATAATGTGCCCTTAAATAATAGTGGTGACGAGAAACTAGAAAAAAAAGTGAGCCAGTCTTACAGAGATGTGTAACATATAACCTCGGTAAAGAGGTTCATGTGTTTTCATTTTGCAAATACACTTATAATACGAAGACTGGCTCACATTTGTTTTCTTAATTTTTTGTCACCACTGTTATTTAAGGGCACATTATGAAATACTAACACGATATATTTGTGTTCTATTTTAAAGCCTGTACTTATTTACAGAATATACGTTAGTCATCTCTGTAACTTTACACCGCAAGGGAAGATTGTCTGGTTAGGTGCGGGTTTAAAAACTTTTGCCAATATGATGAGAAAATTAAAAATAATTTTAAGCGTTTTATACTCTCATGCTACGGCATTTATGTATCAATTTAGCATTTGTCTAAATTGATAAAATCTCTTTCGCTCGGGGTGCGTTCCTTCGGTGCAAGCCCAACGCCTGTCATGATTCCATCTGCGAACAGATGTCTGACTCAGTACTTCGAAGCCCACTATAGCCACAAAGGTCCTGACATTTTAAGTCTCGGCGCAGAAGAGTGCGACGCGAAACCTGTGGGGTCTACCCTCTTGACCTTAAAACAACGCAACGTTGTTTATTTAACTCAATGGGCAAAAACTGCCGCAATTATTTTTAGAACTTGCCTGCTCAAACCGCGGGTCACACCCTCCACAGACTGAGCACTGCAAACGAAACGAGAAGTATGTGAATGCCGATACGGGCACAATGTATATTTTTTTATGGGACTACGATTTGGTGGCTTGTCAATCGTGAGGTTTCGGTCATGTTCGGGTGTTTCCGCCGTCGTTCGATACCTATGATTAGTAATTAATTACAAAAATCAAGCAAGAAAATAATAAAAATAATACATTTCGTTTTAGTGTATTATATTACGTCTGTCTCAAGCAATGTGCGCCCACGCCTCAGCTATAGTACGCTGTGCATAGCATAGAAACTAATTAATCAAGTTTATACGCTTTTATTTCTTCTCCAGTTCTAGGTGCTGACTGGCAGTGGAGTGAGTGGCCAGTGTAGCCACTCACCACCCGGGGTGCGAGCGCCCCTGGTCATAAATCCAACAATGGATAAAAATATAAAAGCCGATTAGCGTCCAAGTTCACAACCATAATCATAATAATCTTAAACGATACAAATGGAACTCAAAAAAATCCACTTATACGGAAATGAGTCGGAAACCTAATACATCAAACCAAATCACTCGATTCAATAGAAATAAAATGATTTGTACCCAAATGTAATAAAATTAATCAAATGAAGTAAACAAACAACAAACAGCATAAAAATAACCCATTTATAACGAAATAAGTGTTCTATAATAGAAAAGAATTACAATGATTAATATCGAAATAAATCAAAGGAAAGGAATGGAATGTGTGGGAAAGTTATCTACTTGAACATATAAATGTGAAATAATCGAAATAATCTTAAACGATACAAATGGAACATAAAACATGATAGACTCTTTTCTACTGTGTCCAACTCTTCATCCATGCTGTCCTCTGTATCCTGTACACTCTTTCTCAATTAATGCATGCCCCTGCATTCCGCATTTGGAGTGCGCAGGGTTTTCCCTGAGTCTACGCAGGTTTTACCTGGGCCCAGCTTCACATAGTTTTAAGCTAGTTTTAATGTTAGGGGAATTAGACATGTGCCAATCTCTGAGCAAGGCACACGATTAATGCGACCCTCTCCCTGCAAGACTAATCCCCAGCACGACTAGGCGTATAGGCTTCGGCCTGAGACGCACCTAGCTCCCGCACTAGCCCGGACCCCTCCTGTAAATACACTTTAGTTAGGTTAGGGGGAAAAAAAAATAATATGAGCTTGTTGACCATGATCGGCTACTTTCGTCTTTTACGTACGCAATTCTGCCCGATATTTCACTAATTGTGAACTAGAGTGTGCTAGTGTCGCCTGCGATGAACTCTACCGTCTCCAGCCGCCATATTTCATAATTGTTTCGCCATTTCCTACTACTATTATAAAAATCACTTTACGTTAGTCTTTATTGTTGTTTCTTAAAATATTTAAGTAAGTTATAATATTTCGGAATGTGGGAAGGGGGGGGGGGATGATGGTGAATTCGAACCAACGATCTGGAGGATTATGATGCAGAGCAGCGCCTATGACCGCTCAACATTGATGTCCCAGGTCAAGATGTAATATCCTTTTAAGCATTCGCTTGATTTTTACAAGTTGAAATAACACAAACAATATGTATTCCTGCTACAGTAAACTGATTTCAGTTTAAAAAAATTATATAAAATCCATTTTTTTAAATTTACTTAACAAATATATTTAGATAATTTAGATTTAACTATGATTGTGAGTTGGATACAAAGAGCGGTCATTCTGCTTCCAAATTACATCCAAATCCCTCACAAAGTTATAAACTTTCCCTATTTTGAGGGAAAAATTCCCGTTTTGAAAAACTGTCGGTGGCTTATAATACCCGCAAAGAGGATTAAGACTCCGGTTATTGTGGTCTGGGCCTTGATCTGAGATAATATTTGACATTTCAAGAGAAATTTGACACCTCAATCTCGTTACCTGAAATAAAACAATATTAACTGAACACAAAAATGTTTTAAAACGCAATAAAAATATTTATACAAGAAAAATAACTTATACCTACCATATAGTTTGAGTCTACAGTTCTTACCTGTCGAGGGTAAACATTAATTATTTAATAAAAATTTAACAAAAAACGGGAAGAAATTTTCTTGTAGAAAACAATGTAAGTAAATATAACTACATAACGGTAATCCTAGTACTCTGCTCGATTCCTACATTAGATATTGGAGTTCCATGTGTTAAAATCAAAGCGAGAACGCAAATGCTATTTTTAATAAACATTTTTTTAATTTCCGTTCTCACTACGAAAAATTAATGTATACAAGACAACTGTCCGACGAAATAAATACGTTACTCGATATAGCTATGCTTACCATGGAGGCCGTATTCGGCGCACCTTATGATTATAGAGTGCCAATTACAAGCATATAACGCAAGAAACTCCCAACCATGAAGTCTATTCGTCAATACTAAACATAAAATTAGTCCAAGTAAAAACTATCGACAAGCATAGGCTTATAGAAAGCACAAGGACTTATTTTTAGATAGTATTTACACAATTCAAACATGTCATGTACAATGTCAGGCGTATAGATCAAGAGTCTCCGAACCAAGAGAACTTATTTTTAGATGCTTATTATACCTTTCAAACGAGGCCTTCTTTGTTGAGTTCGATACTTGGCATTTCTTTCAAACAAGTCATGTCCAATGTCATATGTATAAGCCAAGCGAACCCTAACCACGAGGCCTTATTTCAATTCTTACCATATATTTAAAACAAATATGTCCTATTACAAGCAGACAAAACAAGAGTATCCAAACTGTCAGTCCTACAATATGGATATAATCTTTAACAAGGAAAAAAACGAACTAAGCATGTTTAACGCTTACAATGTAATCAAAATTCCCTGAAAAAAGTTTTATACTTATTATAAGACCAATAAATATTCAGTCCTTACACACATTTTACGAAAATTACGTACATTTGAACGAACATTCAAAAGGGTAGGATACATTCGCTAGTATAAAGGATATGATATGTTTCAGTTCCATCTGGCTACAATTGCTCCATCCGCATTTGTCTCCATCTGGCTACAATGGCTCCATATGTATTTGGCTCCATCTGGCTACAGTAACTTCATCTGGCTACAACGGATCCATCTGCGTTTGGATCCAACTACTCCAATTGTTCCAACTGATTTGATTACAACTTATTTATATTGCAATTTGCTTTAACTGGATACAATTGATGGAATGGCTTTATTATTAGTCTCAATTTTGTTAGTCATTGATGACGATTTTTATATCTTTCAGTTGGAAGTTGTATTACAAGAACTTAATCTTAGTTATACTTTAGATTACAAGAAATAAAACAATCGTATTTTTAATCAAAAATATATTTTTTTTTCTTTTTTATACACATTCAGGTAAAACAAGCAATTATTGTATGTATCCCACACGTCTTAGTTCATGAAGTATGGTTCATGTTTCTTTGGTGATGAATAAATTTTCGGCATTTTGCGAATATGTTAGGATATTCTATGGCGTGTTATCAATCTCTTTAGCTGCTGTCATTTTCCTTACAAGTTTATTATTAATATTTTTAAGATATCTGAATTCGTCTGTTTTAACACGAGCCTCAAAGTAATAAAAACCATAACTGTCTCAACGTTTCATCACAGTCTTCTTGGAACGTGTGAGCTTCAATTGCTTCATCACAGTCTTCGAACTTGTGAGCTTCAAGTAGCTACTTCATCGACGTGGCTGCAGATCTTTCGTGAGTTAAAAATGAACAAATTATTTCCAAAACCGACACTTCACAAACACGGGAAAACCCATGTTTGACAATGGCCGTAAAAGGAAAATATTCCTGGGGAAAGTGAATAAGTGCCACATATTCCCTAAGACATAACTAAAATATCCTCCACCCGCTATTACTTTAGAATAAGATGCAATTTATGATATGTCTTTTACATCAAATATTGCAAGAAGTAAACATAACAGGAGCGTAACGTGACTGTAAAAGCGTAATTAATTTTCAGTAGAATCAGTGGAATGTTCAGTAACGCTAGACGAGTGAAATAACTACAGAAATATTACGAAATAAGACTGTTTGACAATTGAATGAGGAGGAACGGACATATTACGAAAACTATGTATGTGTTAGTAATGCAAAGCCACTTAACATTTCTGTAATCACATGCAACCAGGCAGATTGTCCAGAATGATTCCATGAAAGCAAACTTATCTCAGCGAGAAGAGGAAATCTTAACTCCTTAGCAAATTCTTCTGTCGGCAGATTCTCATTAAATTCTAGAAGGTGTCGCCACACGAATTGTGAAATACGGGAAATAAATGGAATTTGAAGCCATAGCCAATTTTCAAAGCAAATATTTTACGATAGGGGTTCGTTGTGGACTGATAGTTCAGGTTTTGTAGCATAGACGATATTGTAGTCAGTAGAGGCAGGACTGAAAGATTTGATTCACCCGCCGGGGAAATGACGAGTGACAAGGTACTTAAAGATTAGCATAAGGCATACGGTAGATAATAATTTATGTGGCACTAAGGTTTGATTTTAACACTGAGAACAAGTATTCACCAGAATGACGACAATATTAAATTGCTGTATTGTATTTTTCTTATAAAGGCATGAAGTTGACTCGTTGGTAATCTGAGAACACGTAAAAATTAATACTGATAAAAACATATACTAAAATAATTATTCATGAAAAGAGAAAAAAATATGGCGGTTATTTAAACTTACTGTACCACAGCCAGTCGCAAAATAAAAAAAACACTTTAAATAGCACATATTGCGGTTCTAAAATATTTGTTGAATAAAAATTATTTTGAAAAAAGAAAAATAAACGCGAAAGGCCGTAACAAAAACAAGCTCTTCCTTTAAATATTCAACATTTCGAAACAAATTTTCAGCAAAATAATTTAAAGGAACCTTGATGGAATTGGTGTTTATAAAAATCTTGCAAGTATAAAAGTTCTCGACTTGCGATGAATCAACAGAAAGGATTGACAGGAAAACGGTTGAGAAGGACGAAAGGCCGCCGGAATTTGCGGCGACAAAATGTAGAGCTACCCGCCTCGCGGAAGTGGTTGGAGCGAGTCCAGGCACTCGGGCGCTGCAGAGCGAGCGCGCAGCGCTGCACGGGGAACTACACTAGCTGCCTCTACACCGGGCCTGTACACCCACGTGGCTCTACGCCGCGACGTCAGCAACGTCTTCACTCCCGCCTCAGCAACTGGGCGACGAAATGCTGTTCGACGGCGAGTGCGAGCTTCCATCGCTTTCATCCGCCAGCCGACGGAAACTTAACACAGGGCGTGATGTTTTTTCTGTCAGTAACGTCCGTCGCGTGGTAGAGGGAAATGGCGACAGTCGACCTCTCTACTCGTTAAATAACACTTATTTATAAAAGTACAAGATTTCGCATCCGAAATTGTCATATATATATATATAACTTCATTAAGGAAATATATTTTTAGATTAAACTCCGAAAGAGGTGAAATTAGGGTTCAAAATTAAAAGAAAGGCATATAAACGCCCAGCTTTAACAATTAGATTTGAATAATAAAATTTAGAGAAAATATTTCTTACAAATTGTATTTAGCATAAAAAGTCGAATTGTTCGAAATTCAACCCCTAAATTTGTAAAAAAAAAATTTTTTTTTTTTTTTTTTGAGGAATAAGACATTATTTGATGCTATTATTTCGAAACGTCATTAAAATTATGGTAAAATTTAATAATGATTAAACATATATTTTTCTTTTCATATAGTAAACAAGTTATAAAGGGATGAAATCTTGATACAATGTTTTTAATGGAGGATAAATCTATAACAGTTCTGTTTTTAGAACATTCGTTAAAGTATCCTTACACATATATAATTATTTTTGGAAAGAGAAACATAGTTAATTTATATATGCGTATCTGTTGTTTGTTTGACACTAACCATGCGCAGGACCTATGACCTCCAGGATATACGTCACAGTTCTCTGCGTACTCTGGCAAAAAATAATCTGTTCATTGGCTGCTGACTTGGAAGTTTTGTAAGTCGTCTCAACGTTGGAGCCTTTGATTCGGTACTACTTTGGTTGAGGATTTCTCATCGGCCCGGATTTCTCCACATAAACTGTGAGCCAATAACAGATGCAGCACAAAGGTATTTGTATGTTAGCATATCGCGAAATGTACCTGCGAATATTTCTGGTTTATGACCATGTTTTAAAAACAGAATACTTACGTTAACATAGTAAGATATTTTTCAATCGTTTTGTATAGCCCAGTGTATGAAAAAGTTCTTAACTATGTTTCTCTTTCCAAAATTAATTATATATGTGTAAGGATACTTTAACGAATGTTCGAATGTTCAAATCAACAGAACTGTTATCCATTTATCCTCCATTAAAAACATTTTACCAAGTTTTCCTTCCTTTATGGCTTGTTTACTATATGAAAAGCATGACATATGTTTAATAATTATTAATTTTACCATAATTTCATGACGTTTCGAATTAATAGAATCAAATAATGTCTTATTCCTCAAATACATTTCAAATTTTTTTTTTTTTTTTTTTTTTTTTTACAAATTTAGGGGTTGAATCTTGAACAATTCTACTTTTTATGCTAAATACATTTTGTAAGAAATTTTTTTTATCTAAATTTTAATTTTCAAAACTAATTGTTAAAGCTGGGCGTTTATATGAATTTCTTTCAATTTTGAACCCTAATTTCACCTCTTTTGGAGTTTAATCTTAAAATATATTTCCTTAATGAAGTCCTACATTTTATAAGGAATTTTTCCTCCAATGTTCATGGTTCTAGATACAATGGTTTAGACTGTGCGCATATCTGTTCACAAGACAGTTAGTGATAATTTTATATAAACGGCGATACTTCTGGCGGAAAAACAAATACGTGAACTTTATGTATGTCATTCGTTCTCCGTTTATTAACCTTCGATTTTCGTGCTTTTAAATCAAGATTTATTAATATATAATATAATAACAAACTTAAACTATTTAGAGGTTTAAATAATTTTAAAAAGTCATTGATGGATATAGCTATGTTTATTATGCAAATTTAATGTCTTTCTCAACTCCATATAGGATATATTTATGAATACGATTCATTTACAATAAAAATACTTACTCCCCTTTTTAAACCTTAGTTGGGCTAGTTTCTGAAAAAAAAAAAATACAAACACAAACTACCTATGTTATTACTTGTGTTATTAGCGCGCGGATTCCTACATTCTGCTTGATTATATTGGGGGACATGTTTTTCTTTTCTTATGAAACGAAACCTAACCCTTTATCATACCCTTGGAGTTGGAATTTTGAAAATTTACAAAAAAAGATTTTGTATGTTTTTCTTATTTATACTCAACAATTTAGAAACCCCTTGAGTAAATTAGAGATACTTGAATTTTTTATATAAAAACAAAATTATGGTCACTTCGTCTGATTTATAAAAAACTAAACGCACTGTGATTATTTTTTTTTTGCCTTTTGTGTTTAGTTTATTTTTTCATCCGGTTTTATTAGCCATGTAGATATAACTTGTTATTATAAAACCGAAACTTTACTTTCAGTACGGGCCACGAATTTTCTGTGATATTATTATCTTTTAAGCGATGGCTTTATTTGCACACTTAAACTTGTAATTCAGTGAGAAATTAGCACTGAAACTGTGTCCTAAAACCTTTCTGACTGAAGCCAGCCGTGAACGAAGAGAACAAATCCAGCCCAGTTTTACAGGTGGGCTGAAGTGTTGAATCCCTTTATTAGCTGCTTTGTATGCCATTTTTCACTCCGCCCTGAACTCTTATTTATACTAAACAGAAAAAAAAATTCTGTACTTTTACTAAAGATTATTTTGGAAACCAGTTGCCAAGAAAAAGTTTGTAATACTACAATAAATGTATTGTAACTTTACAACACATGACTATGGCTATTTTTGCATATATTAAATATGGTTTTAGAGATAACTCTGAGTATATCTTACTAAAACTGGCGCATAAATTTAGATTTTAACTGTTTCATTCAAAAATATATTATTTAAAGAATGGAAAAGATAATCAAATATAAAATAGTTTGAATTTATTTTGGTTTATTATGCTTATTATGAGAGCAGTTTTATTACTGGAAAGATATTCAGGAAATGGTTTACAAATAACTTAAATTATTGGAGGAACCGGAACAAACCCAAAGCATAAACGCCCGGGCATGAATCCGAACCCAGTACAACTACGAATACTATTTTGTAGTGATAAGGTTGTTTTAGTGTAAATGTACAAATTTATAAATATCTGTATACTTACATGAACATTTCGGTTCCATTTGCAAAAAAATACATACAGTTCAGTTATAGTCATCCTTGAAAACTCTACTTTAAGCTATAGGAGCGTCTGCGTCCGTTTCGTCACTGGTTGAGTTCACCCAGACCAAAGTTTACTCGCTGTAAACCAAGTCAGGTAGTGATGAGCGACAATTTATCCATCACGTGTGACTCCATGAAAGTAATCGGAATACGCACGTAATGTAACACCTGTAATTTCTTTTTTACTTTGTAAATTACAGTTTCTCATTTTGACATCCATATTGTTTTATATAAGTATACCACAGGAACACAAGATATATTTTCACTGTGGTAGATTCACAAGAATACCTATATTTTGACAAATAATTTACAAATTTTTTTTGTGGCTTAAATCACAAAAATTACGATAATTTTACAGTGCGCTCAATCGGCTTGGTTAAACACTCACTACACCAACTAAACCACGTGATTAGAGAATGAAAAAAAAAAATGTCAACACATTGATATATCGGTCTTTTGAAATATCTGTTGAATTACATCAATACCGTTAGAATATCGGCTGGAAAATTATCGATATTTCCGATTCGGTCTGTTATAATATAAAAATTTTACTCATTCTTTACTTATTATAAAATTATTATTTGAGTATAAATTATATTGAGTTATTGCAATAACTAAGCTAACTATAACTTATATATATAGCTATTAATACGTCTACTTATATACTTCTACGTCACCGACAACTGCCCTTGTCCAACAGTCGATCTGTCAGTCCATTGCAATGCTTCAACTTCCCAACTATGAAATACCCTACTGTGGACGCCAATATTTCCCTTTTTTTCCTTAATTTAGATAATATTTTGTTCTTTCCGAAGTCTTCGGTCCACCATTTTATTATTTTTTCTGCCAAATTTTTAAAGATAATTTTAATAATATGTTTTACTTGAAACATATTATTTTATTTAAATTCGATAATTTCGAAACAAAATATTGATATCAAAAAATACAGGCACCAAACTATCGATATTTTGGAATTGATTTATCCATATTTCCGATGAATCGATATACGATTGCCATCCCTACGTGTAGTCCATAAACTGAGATGCTCGCCAATCTTGTAGCGCTCATAGGTTGGCAAATATCCGACGCGCAGTGTAAAAACAGAAGTAAAATTGCACATACAAACGTTTATTAATTTTGAATTTTTGTCGTGTATTTAAAAATTTTTAAGATTTCGTAAAAAATGTTTCTAGATTACCTAAGTGTACTACAGGCTTCAGTTTAAATACGCAAATGTAGGTATACATATCTCTCATTTAGATGCACATGAGAAATCATACATACAAATTTGAACATTTATAATTTTGATAGAATTTCTATTTGAGCAGAAAATCAAACCAACACGTAGCTTACAGGTGAAAACTTACACTAACTTTGCATTCACATACATTTTGTGTAAAATTAGACAGTTATTTTTATATTTCGCAATATACGTCACTATAGGCCTATTATTCGTAATAAAGGATTGGTTCTTATGCTCATTCATCTTATTTTGTTATTGACTTTCGTGAACTGCGAGCTCATTTACCATATCTATTCCACCCAAGTATTTATTATATCATAAACTGTCGGTGCAGCGAGAAGTGTTGTTTATGTGTTTCCTATAGATAATTTATTACTTAATTTCCGACCGATGGGTTAGCGTTTTAAATTATATCTTGACTAAATTTAAAGGTCTCCACTTTTACTAATTGCCCGGTACAATATACTTTACAGGCTTAAAAAATAAATTAACGAATGCTTTGCTCTAAAAAAGACTGCGACACTTCGTAGAATATAAACAGAAAAAAAAATCTGTACTGTTACAATATATTTCTTTGAAAACCAGTTGCCAAGAAATGAAGTGCAATACTACAAGAAAATTATTGTAAACTTGAACAAAACATTGCTATGGATATTTTTCCATATATGAAATACGCTTTGGTAAATCATACTGAACATTATTTTGTTGTCGCACTTTCGAAAAATGACACATAATTTTAAAATTTTAACTACCAATTATCATTAAAATATACTGAATAACTTCAATAGCAATAATACTGATCGTAAACCATGGATAGTATAATAAAATATTAAAGAATTGGACATTATTTTGTTTTATTGTACTTATTTATATGCACCGTTAATCCTGGGAAGCTATTCAGGAAATGGTTTACAAAAAGCTACTGGGACAATAAAAGTTAAAGGCCCGGACAAGAATCTGAAGCTAGTATTAATGCGAACTTTTTTTAGCGTTACAGTTGCTTAAATGTAACTTTAAAAATTGAAAAATATCTGCAATATAAGGCCTACTTGATTATTTCAGTAACAATTACAAATTTTTTCTGTGTAGGTAGAACATACGTACTCAACATTAAAACGTCGCGAGAAATTATTATTATTTTCTACTACTACAAGAGTGTTTTCATAGCTGCTTCGAGCTGCTGATGTAGTAGTTTTTAACGAGTTAATTACAATAACGCACATCCTTAAACGACACGTTACGAAGCTTTTTTTTCCCCTCTTCTCGCGGGACGATCATAATTTAAGCTTCACTCGCGAAGCGTGTGTGTGTGGACTGCATAGACCGTGGCCAAGAGCCGATACCGTGACGTGACGTTTTTTTTTTATTTGTTTTGTTCCTAATTCTCTATTCCCACCCCCCCCCCTCCCTCTTTATTCGGATGTCCTTTAAAGCGAGAGCCACGTAGCGACCTGCGCCAAGACTCAAGTTTAAGAGGGCGGGCACCGCCTTATCGCCGCACCGACTGTAACCGGACGATCGCTGGAAGACGGAATTGAGAAAGGAGTGTATAGTCTGATGTCTGGCCCGATGACGGTGGGAATGGGAGAGGGAGTGGGGAGGGGGGGATAGGAGTCTGCATTGCGCATGCGCGCGTGCTCTGGCGGCCATCTTGCAAGCCGCTTTTTTTTTTTAATCTCCATCTCCGCACTCCTGGCTCTACCCTCTCGCATTCATTATCCGGGTAATCGATGGAGCGTCCGAAAGAGGGCGGGGTCGAAATCACGGCCGTCGCCCAATCGCATCGCGTCGTCGTCCTCTTCCTCCCCCCCACCCATTACGTATTTCTTTTCCCTTCGTGCTCCCTCCTTTCCACTCTCGATCCTTGGTTCCCGAGGGTTTTATACGATCAAAGATATAAAAGCTAATATCATTCCTCTGTCTTTTCCATCCTTCCCTCTTTTTTTTTTTTCGAAAGCTCTTTTCCACTCTTCTCCACTTGGTCAGAAACGAGTTTTTTCTTCTACGGGCCTGGCTTTTTTTTTTTTCCCCCTGCCGTGTTTTCAAAGCATCTTTCGATCTGTCAAAAAGGGGGTGGCGGGGGAAGGTATATAAAGATATTTAATCTAATGCTCGCCCGATATGCGTTCCAAATGCTTCCATCAATATGGTCGCCGCTGCACTAACCTCGCTCTTTGCGGCTGATATTCACCCAAGTAACTTTGCCCCCCCAGCGCCGATCTTTCTCCTTTTTAAATGCCATCGCGGTTTCAATAGCCCTCGCGTCGGAGCTATGGCACGACGGCCGAGCAATTTTTTGGTGGTGATCGGTTACGTAAAGACTGCACAGCTACACGCGTCAGTGTTTATAGAGCGCAGGATATAAAAGCATTGCCACTCATCGTCTATTGCATCTGTATGACGGCAGGCGAATTGGATACCTGCAGCCGAATGGTCGTCTCCAATTGGAAATCCCTCCCTACAAACGCTCGGGCTTTCAGTAGCCTACCAGACGACCTCGTCCTAATTGCCTTGTAAATCTAACAGCTTGTTTGTGATACACCTACGGCCTGTGCCTACAAATTTAGATTAAGTAAATTACTCTTAATGCGAGTAACATGCTGTCGAAATAGTCTGTTTAAACTTCATGCAAAGTGTTTCGTTGCTAATTAGAGAACAGGGATTTAATTACTGTTCTGGTTAATCGTTTTATGACACAGTTGGCGCTGTTCTATCACTGATAATATTTCAAATCTGAAAACACAAGTCACATGTTTTTTTGTTAAGTCTCGAAAATCGTACAATATGTTTTTTTTTTTTAATTATAATCTAAGATAACTACCCGTAAGGATTCCTTTGTTAGATATTTTTAAAACAAAAGCGTTCCATATCGACTACTTAATGCGCAACATTAAGGAAACTTTTGTGCCTTCTTAGTCGTCAATTTTCGACTATTTAGAGATGATGATTTATCGAGAAAAGGTTTTGGGTCAAGATAGTCAACAACACACAGTAATATTTTGGTACTAATATTTTGGTTGCAATAAACATATTTGACAGGACGTGTTATTTCCGCCGAACCACGAGCGCTTTTTTTTTTTTGCAATGTAAGAGCTGCGTTCTCATTGGTCTAGTCAAGTAACCTTATTATAAATACTTTATACGGGCTTATATAATGCTGAGAATTCTGACACGTTGGTCAGCAACGGATACAAAATAAAGCCACCATGATAGACTGAGTGTAACGGTCTCTTTCCAAACGACTCCACATATTTCAGTATTGATGCATTCTTCCATAAGTGGCATTTCCATGCAGCAGTGATGGATGGCTGCGAGGTATAAGGTTTAGGTGAGATTTTAACACGTAACTGCTTTCAGGCAAAATTATTTCTTTCCTTGCTTGAAAAGTCATGTATTTAATACTCATTGGTTTCGTTTTCTAAAACCTCAATTTAGTGTAGAGCTGTTCGTATGTAGTTCGTTTAAGTTTTTCACATTTTCAAGGTCTAACCTATCAGTAGATGACTTTTTACCTGTTTACCTGAGAATCGTAATCCATTATCACTATATGTAGGGGAAGGTACTAAATCATTTTTTTTTAAATCCAAAATAAATAAAATTTGATTAATGTGGTTGAAATTAAAATAATGCTTGTTAAAATCAATGAAAAAATTAAAAAATTATAAAATAAACTAAAATTTTTACAATAATATAGTTTCTTATTAAATTTTTACGGCCTTTTGTTACTACCACCTATGTTCATAGAGTGTCATTAATAGAGACCTGAAAAATTCGCGGATTCATTCGGTGATAGGCTAGAATTCAAACACATATACCTCTTAGATAATTTTGCTATTGGCTTACTGTTCATCTGGACGAATCTCAACCAGTTATAAACCCTCAACCAAAGAAGGATTGAATCACAGACAAACCAGCTGAGACGACTTACAAGTCGGCAGCCAATGAACTTGCGTTATTTGCCCGAGTTGCAGGGGTTTGTGCACTCTATCCTGAAGGCCATCGAAACCGCGAATGTTGCTTGTCTCTAGTCATTAATATTAAAAAGGATTTGTAACTGAATAATATTTCTTACTTTTATCATTAAAGTAATTCTTTTTTCACCTGTTAGGGTCAAAGTACAAGATATTGTTATATACTTTTTATTGCAACTCTCTTGAGATTATTTTTATTGAAAATTTACTACGAAACAATCTAAATAATTGTTCAAAATTATGTTATAAATCAACAAAGTTGAACATTGGTATTGTTTGATGATTTTTCAAACTATAAATTAAAAAACTACAACTAACACAGCACCCTTATCTAAAAATCTAACCAGAACAAAATAACTTTAAACGGACATATTATTTTTCAGTCATTTTCCAAATGACATTATTGCAGAAAACAATCACATACATTAGTTCGCACCTATACCTATGACTAGAGACCGGAAAAATTCGCGGATTCCTTTCGAGACAGGCTGGAATCCAAACTCGATCTATCCTAGTGGTCATTGAAATCGGGAATTTTTCCAGTCCCTACCTATGACACAGGCTTCTTTATTAGTTTAAGCGTTCGACAGCTCTTTTATTGCATAACTTAAGAGTGTGGATAGGTTCCTATAATAAAAGAATGTTAAGAAGCAAAGTGCACGCTCAACTTGAATTTCAACGTTGTCTCGGTCAGCAGTACGGACCGTGAGGTCTGTGTTCAAGCCCGAATGCTTATCGTGCGACACGAGAACTCATCGTCCAGTACTAGGCCTGTCCACCCTCCATTTGTAATTGGTAAGCTTTCCTCCCACTGCTTGTACACGACCGGCGAATGAGATAACAGCTTCACGTCTCTCCATCGTCGCAGGTCTCGGGAGGGGAGAAATTCTATAGCGCGTCTCATCCTTAGTTTGCAGTTGTGCATTTGAATGGCCATTCACTCTCTATTTGCAATGCACGATTTCCGCCATTGCACCATAGAGCACAAACGTTATCACAAACAACTTTGTAATGTAATGATTTTTTTTTTCAAGATTTATCTTAAACATGGTATTTTGAGTGACAAGAAAAATTTGGAATGAGAATTTCGGGAATACATTTTCCTGTTGCATTTCATCAAGTGCACCGTCTGATAATATTCAAAATTTTATTTCTAAGGAGTTTTAACTGAAAGACGCCATCTTGATTTCGAAACGTCTTTGTTAAAAATGTTTGACATTATTTAATATTAAAAATATTGGTTCTTTTGAGTACCTATAGCACTAGCAGATAATTTTATTGATTGCCTTATTATTAATAGAGACCGACTGTAATAATACGGTCAATAAAAACTAAATTATGATCTTATAAATATAAATAAATAAATTGGAAAATCAAAACCCATTGCAATTAAAAATTATGTATAAAATAAAATATGCAGTGAAAAATCTGGGTACTAACAATCTGGCACCAGCGGTCCCCATTTCCCCTGTACTGCAACCTAAGCGTGAGACAGACTATAAGTAGGCTATAGATTTTACCTACTTTCCTCTATACGGATATAAATACGTGGATTACCCTTACCCAATGTTAAAGTCACTGTTCAATGGCTGTCTCGTGTAGTTGTGCCTGTAACGAAGAATGTCTTTGTCATAAGCAATTCGACGTTGTGGTAAAGACTGCTCACACTTCACACATGTTGGTTAGACACCCGAAACATCGACTGAAGTGAAGTGTTTGCATTGTGGAAACAGTTTTAAATAAATATATTTTATGGAAGCGACTGCTTTCGACGGTCGAGATTCTAATTCATATTTACTAACCATCATCAGACGTGGTCAAGCACCATTTCCACGATGTTTTTGGCGTGGCACTATAGTGATGGCGAGGTAAAAAAGTGACTTCAACTACGTCAAAGGTTGCCATCTCGTGGAAATTCCTAACCCCGTGGTTATAACGACTATTCGCTGATAAATTAAACTACAATGTAAATAAATTGTACTTTTACAGGGATAGTCCTTGGAAACTCAGTTACCAACGAATGGCAAGGCAGAGCTTCGTACCTTTTAAATTTTACTAACCTCTGCCTTGCAGTTTTACAAGTGATTTCGTTGGCAACTGGGTTTCCAAGGATTTTCCTGGTAAAAAGTATAAAAATATTTTACTCTGTACTAGAAGTACACAAAATTTAAGTCATATTACAGGTGCAATGGATTCTATGCTCACAACTAAGGCCATGCAAAAATATCCCGAGACTAGCTGAAAGTTAAAACACTGTAGAATCGTCTGTTGTTTCGTGATTGGGTAAGTTTCTTTCAGGTACTGCCAGCACACCAATTACAGTAATTCAGCGCAGAAGCAAACGCGTCCTGAGTGGCTCGGTCAAATAGGGAAATTGCGTCTCTTGAGGACGGCCACCAATCACAAGGGAAAAAGAACCTTTGGTGCGAGTATACCTTGTTGCAGTCCAATGAGCATTCAGATTATTTTTCATGAAAAATGCCTGCCCTTACTTATAACATCAGGTATGCTTTAGTACTGATGTTTTTCTCTTGCACAAGTATACACTACAAAAATTGTTTGTACTTTTACAACGATAGTACTTGGAAACTCAGTTGCAAACGATATCACTTGTAGAATTGCAAGTCAGAGCTTTGTACCATTTGCAATTTTACAAATTTCTACCTTGCAGTTTTACAAGTGATGTAGTTGGCAACTGGCTTTCCAATAATTTTCCTTATAAAAGGAAAAAATAACATTCTCTGCAGTGTACGTAAGACCATTGTACAGAATGTTTGTGAATTGCAAAGAATAAAATTTAATATAAGGCAGAGAATGTCAAACCAAAGCATTTTTGTCATACATCCGGAAACGAAACCTTGCAACGTTACTGGCGCTATAAGATTAACGCGCAATTTTGAATTTGGCGGGTTGCAGGGGACTAATTCTTTGGCTGAGAGGTGGAGCGATCGCAGCGCTGTGGCGTTCAAATGCTTCCGCGGGGAGCAGGTGACGAGAAAGGCGCAAACGTTTAGATGGTCACGCACAGTCTTGTGTGCATGTCACCCTTCGTGGTATGAAACTCCTAGTTGCAAGTAGTCGCTGGTTAAGGGTGTAACTTATGTCCCGTTCCAGGTCATTATTCTATTTTGACATTTAACACGGTTAATCTTAAAGACTTTTTGGGTGGCCGAACTTCAACAAAATGTGCATGTGTGTGTATATAGTACATACCTTTTGCATAATAGTTGGCCACGTTGAATTTTTAATATTTTTGTGCTGTATAGATAAGGAGAACCAAATGAAATAAATAACTGAAAATTTTTGTGTTTAAAGGCAATGCTGGGGGCTGCTGCATAGTATTGTTTAAAATTCTTTCAGAGTAAGTTATTTAATTTTAGTTTGCCTTTAAAATAAAAAATAAACATTCTTATGATTTTAAAAGGGCAGAAAAAATTACATATTATTTTCTGAAAGAAATTGAAAACCATGTCACATAGCAGCCAATAAAAGTAACTTTAAACCTAAAAAGTTCCAGTTTTATATTCCATTTCATTCTCCTTATCCATTCGCACAAAAACGTTAAAAATGCAACTTTGCCATCTAATTATACCAAAAAAAAATGCTATGTCGGCAAGTTTAACCGTGTGGAACGTAAATATAAAATAATGACCTGTAACTGGACATAAGCTTACACGACTGTTGTAAAAGCACCCCTTGGTAGACACGCACCGCTCTTGCTGCAATGTTTTGTCTCCTGCACGTATATTATCAACATTTCGGCCGTCTGCACAAGTAAATTCTGCCACACTTTATTGCTCTGTGTCAAACCTGTAAACCACATCATTGGTTTCCAAAGGAATATTTTGTAAAACTATTTTTTTCTTTATATCGATCTGGTCAATAAAAACACCAGTATGTGACATTGCAAAACGACTGTGATCCGACGAAAAATAACCACGTGCTTCCAAAAGTGTTTTCATTCAAATTAGCAAGCACAAGTTAGTGTGTTTTGTAGACTATCTTGAGAAAATATAAATATATTTTTTAAATATATCATCATACCTACGAATCATTTGCGACGCAAGAAATAATTATTTAATTACAAGAGTTTCCTAGTGATGTGAACTTATATCGATGAATATTTATTTTTGGTTGGATATATAATATTGAAACTGAGCTTAATACATGAAAAAGAAATATGCTTCTGAATTTAGTTCTTGCGTCGTTGGAAACTGGTTAAAATAGTATTTATGGAGACTGGAAAAATTCACTGGCTAAGAGTATCCCTGATAAACCGTGTGTCAGTAGGGAAAGCAGTTTAGAGGTATAAGTGTTTAAATTTTAGCCTATAGCGAAAATACTGCGTTACATTTTCCAGTCAAGAAGGGATGGCGGATTTATCTCGAAAATCTTTTTTGGACAGGAGAGTTTGCGCAACTGTATGATTTATTTGATGATAATGACTGGAATTTTTTTTTTAACATCCTAGCTTTGTGAATAGATAAGTGGGCTTTCTTTGTCAAAACATCTGTAATTTGATTTCACTTCACGAAATGTCGATGTGTTCTTTTTTATTTCATTAGTCGTATCCTTTGACAAAATACCTGCTGAAACTATGGGCAAACTGTCATATTGACATATTTTCAGATTTAACAATCATTATTTTCAATTACATCTCATTTTAGTCACATCGGCAGTATTATTTCGCGAAAGAAAAAAAATGTGGTAGACTTTCTAGATATATACGCACGTCAGAAGTTATACAGTACTTATAATTTTGATTTAATACACTGAACTATTTTAAAATTAGTATTTACAATAGGTATAATCAACCAATTTTGTTGACTAATTTTTGCAACAGACAAAAAATACTTCAACGTCTTCTTTCTGTGACTATTAAAGATTGTGTAATAGATTTCCAGGATAGTTTTTGCTATCCCAGAGAGAATTTTGGTTTACCGATTCACTTGGTACGTCCCGCGATTTTCACGAAAGTGAATGTAGCTATACACATTAATGCAACTAGACTCGGTCGGCTATCTAGCTATCTAAACGCATTCGGCAGTAACGCGCATACGCGTTAGAAACAAACCTGTTAAACTTCTGCGTCATTATGCGCGCGCAGATCTTCGTATTTACGTAACAGTCTGAAATTTAATCCTCAACAATTCTAAAGAAGTATAACTTTAAAGAAAATCTGACCGCTCATTAAACTGCAGTAAGTAGGGGCATTTAGTATTCGTGAAATAATATGATCGATCATTACCATTAGACAGCAATAAGTAGAGGCCGGAAGAATTCGCGGATTCATTTCACGACAGCCTGAAATTCAAATAGTTTTTACCTCAGTGCTGCCTCTGCTATTGGCTCACAACTAGAGACCCGGAAAATTCGCGGATTATTTTCGTGTTATGCTAAAATTCAAATAATTATACCTTAGTGCTGCTTCTGTCATTGGTTCACTGTTAATCTGGAGGACTGAGGGCCAATTAGAGACCCTCACTCATAGAAGTGTCGAATCACAGGCCACCCAGTCGAGACGACTCACAAGTCAGCAGCCAATGAACAGTTGGCATTTGCCCGAGTGTATAGAGGACATTGTAGTCCATCCTGGAGGTCATTGAACCCGCGAATTTTCCGGGTCTCTACTCACAACTCACCTGGACGAATCTGGGCCAGTGATAAACACTCAACCGAAGCTGTATCGAATCACAGACCACTACGTTGGGACACCTCCACAAGACAGCAGCCAATGAGAGGGTGAACCCGCGAATTTTTCCGGTCCCTAGCAATAAGGCGTGCCTGCGCTAGCGATTGTTCCCTTGTGATTGGCGGCCGTCTGCAAGTGAATCCGTTGTCATATTCGGCCGGACCAGTCAGGACGCGTTTGCTTCCTCGCTGGATGGCTGTGATTGGCGTGCTGACAGTAGACATGCATCTGAATAAATAAAACCAGCCAACCACGGAACACAGACATAAAAAAAACCGCTATAAAGCTTTACCACGCAGCTGTTCTGGAAATCTTTTCGCGGATTAAGTGAAGCCACGATTTGTTCGTGGATTCTCTTAGTATAAAAGTAGACTGGAAGCAGGTATACGTCTGCTTCACGTTGATGATTGGTCTATAGTACCCTTGACACGCCCTTGACGACCCTGAGCCAGTTACAGAAAAGGAGAAGAAGTGATCATCCAACCACGTGGCACCCACCAAATTATGTGCTCTTGTTATCGACTTAAGATGCAAAATGATTCTAGCCTGGAGTGGAATAAATATTCAAAATAATCCTGCTTCTAGCAATAAGTTTTCTTCCATGTAATTTGCGATCGTCTGCAAGAGAATCCATTGTTATAGCATGGAAAAAGTCGCGTATTCGTTTCGTGATATGCTAGAATTAAAATAATTATACCTTGATGATGCTTCTGCTATTGGATAAAATGTTAATATGGAAGAATTTTGGCCAGTTAGAGACCCATCAATCAAAGAAGTATCGAATCACAAATTACCCAGTTGAGAAGCCTCACAAGCCAGCAGCCAATGAACAAGCAACGTTTGTCCGAGTATACAGAAGATCGTGAAGTCTATCCTGGACGTCAATAAACCAGTTAATTTTTTCCAGTTCCTAGCCATTGCCTTAATCGACCGGGCCATTATGAAAGTTTGCATCCGCACACATTGGCGGTAATTCGTTTCCCGACAATAAGTAAACATGTACCTGAAGCAATAAAGAAACATATACTATTTTACAGTGTTGTAACATATACTCCTTCGTATCTGTGGATATAAATTATATTTTGTGAAATTGTGAAAGTATTTAGTGCCAAGGTAGTTTTAAAGTCACTGTAGCTCCTGCCTACTTTTGTCAGAGAATATTTTGGCATTCAGAAGCAATGAAGTGGCTGCTCCTTTGAAGTAGGCGTACTCGGTCATCTTTTGTGCTTCCAAATGTGCGTCCTTTTTGTTAAATGTGTGTTCCAGTATGTTCATTGTGTGTCCAGTGTGTGTACTCTTGGTTCATTGCATGTGTGTACTGTGTGTTCATTGCGTGTCCTGTGGGTCCATCGCGAGGAAAATCTTTATGATTTGTCACTCCCCCCGCTGTGGTAGATCTCGCATTGGTGGGGCCCCAAATCTGGCCAGTTCGCCTCTGGGCAATGATTTGGCTGATTGTGTTCCGCCATATTGCTGGCCAGTAGAGTATTTTTGCCTTGTTGGAGTAAGCATAATGAAGTTCGTGATAAACTGACCAGTAGAGACTGGAAAAAATTCGTGGAATAATTTCGCTATAATTCAAATACATATACTTTTAAACTGCTTTCACTATTACCTACCTAATCGTCTGCATGACTCTGGGCCAGTGAGAAACCTTCAACCAAAGGAGTATAGAATTACTGGTAAACCAATTCAGCAGCCAATGTTGCCCGAGTATATACAGGACCGTGTAATCTATCTTGAAGATCATTGAAACCACGACCCTACTGACCAGTCACAATTCAAAATGCGTTTTAACGGGACTCTGGCAAATCACGATATAGCAACAGCGATGTCATTAGCTTGTAAAGTATGGAATTAACTTTCTTTAGAAGAGACCCGTAAAATTAAGCGTTATTTGATGACAGTTTAAACTGTCAATATTTGTACCTACATGTGTACGGGCATTGTCATTGGACTACGTGTTATTAGTAGGGACTGAAATAATTCGGGGGTTCAGTAACCTTTAGGATAGACTCCACGATCCTCTGCATTTTCGCGCAAACGTCGCCTTTTGATTGGCTGCTGACATGTGAGGTGTCTTAACTGGGTAGCCTGAGATTCCATATTTCTTCGGCTGATTGTCTCTAACTAGGCGGAACCAATACAGAAAAAGCACAAAGGTATAAGTATTTGAATTTTAGAATATTACGAAATTAATCCGGGAATTATTTCGGTTTCTAGCCACAGAGGATTCTAATCTAATTGCAGTTCTGCAGGAACTGGATGAACGAATCGAAAACAATTCAGTCAACATCAAAGGGGGCGTTTCTTTGATGGTAAATACATATTGAGTAAACAAATGGCATCATCTTTTAACGTCTAGCTAGCAGTGTGCTGTTTAACCTGCAGGTCAACTTGACCTTGAAATTTTCCAGTCCATAGATACAGATAATTCCTTTCGCAAATAAAAGGCCTGTATTCAACAACGAGTACTATATGTACTTAAAAAATAAATGAGGCATAACATTTAGGAGCGTATATTTTTTAAAAATTAATAAATAATAGGAGACACTTATATTTCACAAATATATTTACCAACAAATAAAAACCTGAACATTTGTACTTTTTTTTGCAACTTCTTCATTTGAGCCATAGCTGTTTTGAAACATCCTGTGAAATTTAAAATCAATAACTGACTAAGCGAAGGAACGATTTAAGGACACTAAAATCATTCAATACTAAAATTTCTTCTCTCACGGAAAACGTCCAATGAACAAATGAGTAAGGCTCTATAAAACACAGTGGCAGTAGTATAGGAATGGGGCTTCTGGGACATGGCTTCTGGCTGTGGTGCCTGTGGTGCCGACCGCCATCTTGGATTGTGACGTCACGGCGGCCATCTTGGATGACCTTGACCTTGACCTTTGACCTTGACCTTTAATTTGATCCTCAAAAATCGCCAAAATTGGGCAGAATTTGCCCAAAATTCGCCAAAATTTCCATTTCTGTGGAAAAAAATTCCGCCAAAAAATCTCAAAAAATTCCACAAATTAAAAATTTCTCTTTTCGAGGGAAAAATTTCCCGTTTCGAGGGAAAAATTCCCGTTTTTAGTCCTTAAAAATCCCAGCGGCTGAAAATTCCTAAAACTGGCTTAAGCATCCTTAACTCAAGCCTCAGTTAAGCCATTTATAGGATTATGACGTCACCGTTGCATTTTCCGTTACGCCCGCCATCTTTAACTTTTTTATTTATTATTCGATTTTAATGAAAAAAAAAATTAAAAATTATAAAAAAAATCCATTTAATAAAATTTTAATAAAAGATTTATAAAAATTATATTTTTACGACACGGAGTTCGGAGTCCTCGGTTCGAACCCGGTGAGGGCAAAAAAATTAAAAATGACGACCGATCCTTCCCCCCCGCGGTGGCTGCAGGCATACTGACTCCCACCACTTTTTTTTTTTTCAAAGCATATATATCGTCAGGTAGTATGACGTCATGTCCGCCATCTTGTCCTCGTCTGCTGGAAGCCATCATCAGTGTATCGTCGGCGAGAGTGCGCTGACGCCATGTTAGTTTAATTCTTATCCGCTAGAGTGCAGTAATCATTTATTATTGCTGTGACACCCGACATCTTGTCATTTGGCCGCCATCTTGAAAATCCGTAATTATTTAGCTAGAAATTCGGGAAAAGTTCCAAAATTCATTAAATAAATCACTCATTAATTTACATATTGATTCGATCGATTCACGTCCTCGGTTCGATACCCGATCGATGCAATAATGTTTAATTTTATGAAAAAATAATAATTTCAATAAACCATGTTAAACTTTCGTAAAGAGACTTTAAATCCTTTACTACCATCATCCTATCAGACGTCAAGACTACCATATTGGAAATTCGTAATTTTAATGCTAGAGATTCGGGAAAAAGTTCAAAATTCATTAAATAAATTTGTAATCAATATACTGATTGATTGGATCGACTAAGGTCCGTGGTTCGATCCCTTGTCGATACAAAACAACATTAATATTTTAAAAAAGTACCACTAAAGTGTAAGGTTTGAGAAAATAAAAAACACCGCAAGTTCTTTTAAAAAAACTTTTATTTCATACATACTACACTACTTCAAGTACAAAAAAAAACACTGACAAATTACTTAAGTTTTGTGGATTTCTCGATTCAAACATTCTTCTTATTGTACGGACTAAGCCTTTTACATGACTTTAAATGTCTATACGATCCGTTCATCACCACAGCCAGAGACGGACTGAAGTTCATATCACTTATATAGTCTCATTAGCCGGTACAACACATGAGTCGAAACAATAACCATGTTCATTATACGTCTCGGAGCATTTTTTATAATGACGATGTAAGCTATCGAGACGTGAAATTAGTTTATTACATTTTATACACTGAAATTGTATTCTTTGAACATTATTAGAACAACCGCTCCTTTCATGTCTGCGCGCATTTGAAGTTCTAGTAAATGATGCGTCACAATATTTGCACTGATGCGATGCACGCTCTTCATGAATTGAAGTCTGGAATACAGATGGTGAAACTTCAGCTGATGGTGGAACAGCACTTATCGAAGTCTCCTCCAGCGTTGTCAGAGGCGTTGCCAACGGGATCTGCTCCAACATCGTCGGCGCCGACGTCATGGTTCTCGTAGTCGATGGTACATCCTCCATCGAGTACGACGTTAAAGTCGGTAAAGATGCCATCGAAGTCTCAAGAACAGGCAATTACGCGACTTATACACCAGAAGAAACAAACTAGGTGATCCGTACACCGTCAACGGCAGTAACAAACTAAGCGTCCTGCTGTATAGGACTCGTTTATATACATTAACCGGTTTGAATAATACGCTAGTCAAATCAAGAACAATTTACTAAAATACTAGAGTCAAAACAACATTAAAAAAATAGAAGCACCATCAACAAAAAAGGAAACACATTTGGAAGCACCTTCAAAAAAGGAAAAACAATAGGAAGCACCGAAAACGAAAAAACAGCACATTTGGAAGCACCGACAACGAAAAGGCAGCACATTTGGAAGCACCGTCATCGAAAAGGCAGCACATTTGGAAGCACCGACTACTAAAAGGCAGCACATTTGTAAGCACCGACTACGAACAGACAGCACATTTGACAGCACCGACAACGAAAAGGCAGCACATTTGGAAGCACCGACTACGAAAAGGCAGCACATTTGACAGCACCGACAACGAAAAGGCAACACATTTGGAAGCACCAACTACGAAAAGGCAGCACATTTGGAAGCACCGACAACGAAAAGGCAGCACATTTGGAAGCACCGACTACGAAAAGGCAGCACATTTGGAAGCACCGACTACGAAAAGGCAGCACATTTGACAGCACCGACAACGAAAAGGCAGCACATTTGGAAGCACCAACTACGAAAAGGCAGCACATTTGGAAGCACCGACAACGAAAAGGCAGCACATTTGGAAGCACCGACTACGAAAAGGCAGCACATTTGGCAGCACCGACAACGAAAAGTCAGCACATTTGGAAGCACCGACTACGAAAAGGCAGCACATTTGGAAGCACCGACTACGAAAAGGCAGCACATTTGGCAGCACCGACAACGAAAAGGCAGCACATTTGGAAGCACCGACTACGAAAAGGCAGCACATTCTTAAGCACCGACTACGAAAAGGCAGCACATTTGGAAGCACCGACAACGAAAAGGCAGCACATTTGGAAGCACCGAAAACGAAAAGGCAGCACATTTGGTAGCACCGACAACGAAAAGGCAGCACATTTGGAAGCACCGACAACGAAAAGGCAGCTCATTTTGGATGCACTATCATAAAGGCAGCACATTTTGGAAGCACCATCGAATAAGGAAGCACATTTGGAAGCTCCATCAACAAAAAAAAAAAAAAAAAAAAAAAGGGGGGCAAAAAGGATGCAAAATTTACGAGATCTAAGTCTTAGTTAGAAATCAGAATACAAGAAATAAAAACATTAAATTCTTATAATTTAAATTATTTATTTTATTTCTTTACATTATACAAATGCAAGTAAAACAAGCCATTATTGTATGTAGCCAGCTTCCCTCAGTTCCTTGAGTATGAAGGATATTTCTTTGATGCACGAATAGTTTCCTGCACAAAGCGAACCATGTAGAAGTCTTAACCGGTCAACCAATATGTTTGGATCTTTCCATGATGTGTAATCATTCTCTTCTACCACCATCTTCCTTGCACCTTTATAATAAATATTATGATCTCTGGTGTCTTCCGTTTTACCACCAACCTCAGGGTAACTTTCATGTTTGAGACGGTGATCATCACAAGCTTGATCAGATTTATTTAATATATCACGTCGTTTCCAACGTTTCGGTCTCAGGACACCGCCACATTCTTCGATCTTGGCAGCTTTAGGTGCTTCATCATAGGCTATGTCTTTGTCAGCAGCCTCAGAGTCACTGTAACAATCACCGTAGAAGGAATCGTCTTCACCCAATTTACCATAATAATTCGATGTTGATGATGTTGAAGTGTCTTCATCGTCTTCATGCTTCCTTTTTAGGAGTCCATCATTTTTACAAAGTAGGAAAGAACTACTTGAATTCGGCTGGAATATATTCTCACTTTTCACGTTAAGGATTCTTCCATTGTCTTCATTCTTCCGTAAATCATCATCCTCCTTCAATTTTAGTTCTTTGTCGAGATCGGAAGAGCCAAGAAAATTATTGTCGTAATGCAGATCACTCTTCCTTAGGCTAGTAGATTCATCGTTGTCCTCTAGCTTGTACGCAGGCTTGGCGCTACAAGTTCTGCCATGTCTTTTTAGGCTCTCTCTCCGCGTAAACGACTTGCTACATCGAACACAACTTATCATATTGCGCAGTGGATTTTTAACACAGTCATTCTTCTCGTGTTGTCTTTTATTCTTTCTCAAGATAAACTCTTTACTGCAAAACTTACACCTATGTTCTTTCGATACAGCGTCAGATCCCAAATCGTAATTCATATTAGTTACTGAGACTAATGTCAGATGCAAACTAAGAGTTTTAAATTAGATATATTACTTAAATATAATTTTTTAATTATTTCATCAGCGATAATTAATATATCTCATGCAAAAGTACTTTATGCATGTAGTTCTGCTTTTCAACAACAGATGTCGACACATGTTGCTTGCAGGTAAATAATATTTAGTTCTTTTATGCGGGATGCCTGATGCTCACTAACGATCGCAAAAGAAGGATGGCTTCGATAGACTCCAAGGAAAAGGAAGTTCGTCTTGCATGTTGGTGCTCCACAGATGTCTCATGGCGTAATATTAATTTGACTGAGTAACGATATTTGTCAATTCCACCTGATAAAAAAAAATTGCAAGTTTTGATTTAGTAGCAGAAATTATCGAATTAAATGTAACTCCAATTAAAATGACATGTCCCATTAGACAAAAAAAAAATCCATGCAGAGAGCGGTTCCTCAGAATAGTCAGAAACACTTGAAGAAACCACAGGAATGATTGCAAGAACACGGGAAAAACCATCAAAATATTGACATTAATAATCAGGAGCACACGGAGAAAACCATCATAATATTGGCAAGAATAATCAGGAGCACACGGAGAAAACCATCATAATATTGACCAGATTAATCAGAAGTACTCGGAGAAAACCACCACATGTTTTCCTTGATATCATAAAATTACAGGAAAAAATATTTAAAAATAAAAATAAATTAAAAAAAAAAAAATAAAAAAAATTCATAAACAGTTTCTGATAGCTTGTAAACTTATCATTGTTGAGCAATGATAGAGTTCTTGTACAAGCCAGAAATTTATGAATTTTTTTATTTATTTTTTTTAATTATTGACAAATATCGTTACTCAGTCAAATTAATATTACGCCATGAGACATCTGTGGAGCACCAACATGCAAGACGAACTTCCTTTTCCTTGGAGTCTATCGAAGCCATCCTTCTTTTGCGATCGTTAGTGAGCATCAGGCATCCCGCATAAAAGAACTAAATATTATTTACCTGCAAGCAACATGTGTCGACATCTGTTGTTGAAAAGCAGAACTACATGCATAAAGTACTTTTGCATGAGATATATTAATTATCGCTGATGAAATAATTAAAAAATTATATTTAAGTAATATATCTAATTTAAAACTCTTAGTTTGCATCTGACATTAGTCTCAGTAACTAATATGAATTACGATTTGGGATCTGACGCTGTATCGAAAGAACATAGGTGTAAGTTTTGCAGTAAAGAGTTTATCTTGAGAAAGAATAAAAGACAACACGAGAAGAATGACTGTGTTAAAAATCCACTGCGCAATATGATAAGTTGTGTTCGATGTAGCAAGTCGTTTACGCGGAGAGAGAGCCTAAAAAGACATGGCAGAACTTGTAGCGCCAAGCCTGCGTACAAGCTAGAGGACAACGATGAATCTACTAGCCTAAGGAAGAGTGATCTGCATTACGACAATAATTTTCTTGGCTCTTCCGATCTCGACAAAGAACTAAAATTGAAGGAGGATGATGATTTACGGAAGAATGAAGACAATGGAAGAATCCTTAACGTGAAAAGTGAGAATATATTCCAGCCGAATTCAAGTAGTTCTTTCCTACTTTGTAAAAATGATGGACTCCTAAAAAGGAAGCATGAAGACGATGAAGACACTTCAACATCATCAACATCGAATTATTATGGTAAATTGGGTGAAGACGATTCCTTCTACGGTGATTGTTACAGTGACTCTGAGGCTGCTGACAAAGACATAGCCTATGATGAAGCACCTAAAGCTGCCAAGATCGAAGAATGTGGCGGTGTCCTGAGACCGAAACGTTGGAAACGACGTGATATATTAAATAAATCTGATCAAGCTTGTGATGATCACCGTCTCAAACATGAAAGTTACCCTGAGGTTGGTGGTAAAACGGAAGACACCAGAGATCATAATATTTATTATAAAGGTGCAAGGAAGATGGTGGTAGAAGAGAATGATTACACATCATGGAAAGATCCAAACATATTGGTTGACCGGTTAAGACTTCTACATGGTTCGCTTTGTGCAGGAAACTATTCGTGCATCAAAGAAATATCCTTCATACTCAAGGAACTGAGGGAAGCTGGCTACATACAATAATGGCTTGTTTTACTTGCATTTGTATAATGTAAAGAAATAAAATAAATAATTTAAATTATAAGAATTTAATGTTTTTATTTCTTGTATTCTGATTTCTAACTAAGACTTAGATCTCGTAAATTTTGCATCCTTTTTGCCCCTTTTTTTTTTTTTTTTTTTTTTTTTTTGTTGATGGAGCTTCCAAATGTGCTTCCTTATTCGATGGTGCTTCCAAAATGTGCTGCCTTTATGATAGTGCATCCAAAATGAGCTGCCTTTTCGTTGTCGGTGCTTCCAAATGTGCTGCCTTTTCGTTGTCGGTGCTACCAAATGTGCTGCCTTTTCGTTTTCGGTGCTTCCAAATGTGCTGCCTTTTCGTTGTCGGTGCTTCCAAATGTGCTGCCTTTTCGTAGTCGGTGCTTCCAAATGTGCTGCCTTTTCGTAGTCGGTGCTTCCAAATGTGCTGACTTTTCGTTGTCGGTGCTGCCAAATGTGCTGCCTTTTCGTAGTCGGTGCTTCCAAATGTGCTGCCTTTTCGTTGTCGGTGCTTCCAAATGTGCTGCCTTTTCGTAGTCGGTGCTTCCAAATGTGCTGCCTTTTCGTTGTCGGTGCTGTCAAATGTGCTGTCTGTTCGTAGTCGGTGCTTACAAATGTGCTGCCTTTTGGTAGACGGTGCTTCCAAATGTGCTGCCTTTTCGATGACGGTGCTTCCAAATGTGCTGCCTTTTCGTTGTCGGTGCTTCCAAATGTGCTGTTTTTTCGTTTTCGGTGCTTCCTATTGTTTTTCCTTTTTTGAAGGTGCTTCCAAATGTGTTTCCTTTTTTGTTGATGGTGCTTCTATTTTTTTAATGTTGTTTTGACTCTAGTATTTTAGTAAATTGTTCTTGATTTGACTAGCGTATTATTCAAACCGGTTAATGTATATAAACGAGTCCTATACAGCAGGACGCTTAGTTTGTTACTGCCGTTGACGGTGTACGGATCACCTAGTTTGTTTCTTCTGGTGTATAAGTCGCGTAATTGCCTGTTCTTGAGACTTCGATGGCATCTTTACCGACTTTAACGTCGTACTCGATGGAGGATGTACCATCGACTACGAGAACCATGACGTCGGCGCCGACGATGTTGGAGCAGATCCCGTTGGCAACGCCTCTGACAACGCTGGAGGAGACTTCGATAAGTGCTGTTCCACCATCAGCTGAAGTTTCACCATCTGTATTCCAGACTTCAATTCATGAAGAGCGTGCATCGCATCAGTGCAAATATTGTGACGCATCATTTACTAGAACTTCAAATGCGCGCAGACATGAAAGGAGCGGTTGTTCTAATAATGTTCAAAGAATACAATTTCAGTGTATAAAATGTAATAAACTAATTTCACGTCTCGATAGCTTACATCGTCATTATAAAAAATGCTCCGAGACGTATAATGAACATGGTTATTGTTTCGACTCATGTGTTGTACCGGCTAATGAGACTATATAAGTGATATGAACTTCAGTCCGTCTCTGGCTGTGGTGATGAACGGATCGTATAGACATTTAAAGTCATGTAAAAGGCTTAGTCCGTACAATAAGAAGAATGTTTGAATCGAGAAATCCACAAAACTTAAGTAATTTGTCAGTGTTTTTTTTTTGTACTTGAAGTAGTGTAGTATGTATGAAATAAAAGTTTTTTTAAAAGAACTTGCGGTGTTTTTTATTTTCTCAAACCTTACACTTTAGTGGTACTTTTTTAAAATATTAATGTTGTTTTGTATCGACAAGGGATCGAACCACGGACCTTAGTCGATCCAATCAATCAGTATATTGATTACAAATTTATTTAATGAATTTTGAACTTTTTCCCGAATCTCTAGCATTAAAATTACGAATTTCCAATATGGTAGTCTTGACGTCTGATAGGATGATGGTAGTAAAGGATTTAAAGTCTCTTTACGAAAGTTTAACATGGTTTATTGAAATTATTATTTTTTCATAAAATTAAACATTATTGCATCGATCGGGTATCGAACCGAGGACGTGAATCGATCGAATCAATATGTAAATTAATGAGTGATTTATTTAATGAATTTTGGAACTTTTCCCGAATTTCTAGCTAAATAATTACGGATTTTCAAGATGGCGGCCAAATGACAAGATGTCGGGTGTCACAGCAATAATAAATGATTACTGCACTCTAGCGGATAAGAATTAAACTAACATGGCGTCAGCGCACTCTCGCCGACGATACACTGATGATGGCTTCCAGCAGACGAGGACAAGATGGCGGACATGACGTCATACTACCTGACGATATATATGCTTTGAAAAAAAAAAAGTGGTGGGAGTCAGTATGCCTGCAGCCACCGCGGGGGGGAAGGATCGGTCGTCATTTTTAATTTTTTTGCCCTCACCGGGTTCGAACCGAGGACTCCGAACTCCGTGTCGTAAAAATATAATTTTTATAAATCTTTTATTAAAATTTTATTAAATGGATTTTTTTTATAATTTTTAAATTTTTTTTCATTAAAATCGAATAATAAATAAAAAAGTTAAAGATGGCGGGCGTAACGGAAAATGCAACGGTGACGTCATAATCCTATAAATGGCTTAACTGAGGCTTGAGTTAAGGATGCTTAAGCCAGTTTTAGGAATTTTTAGCCGCTGGGATTTTTAAGGACTAAAAACGGGAATTTTTCCCTCGAAACAGGAAATTTTTCTCTCGAAAAGAGAAATTTTTAATTTGTGGAATTTTTTGAGATTTTTTGGCGGAATTTTTTTCCACAGAAATGGAAATTTTGGCGAATTTTGGGCAAATTTTGCCCAATTTTGGCGGATTTTGGCGATTTTTGAGGATCAAATTAAAGGTCAAGGTCAAAGGTCAAGGTCAAGGTCATCCAAGATGGCCGCCGTGACGTCACAATCCAAGATGGCGGTCGGCACCACAGGCACCACAGCCAGAAGCCATGTCCCAGAAGCCCCATTCCTATACTACTAGTGGCATTAAGTTTAGGCTACACGTCACTAAAAATTCGAAATTTCAGGGCCTGTACGATTGATATTCATAAAAATACTTATTAGAGTGTTTAAGATTATCAAGGATTGCTCAAATATAAATATATATATTCAAAACTTTATTTTTACTTTACGTTGAGTGATTGGTCCAGATCCAAGAAACGTAATTTACACACAAATAAAAAAATTACGCGTAAACATTATTAACATTCATGTAATGTGATGTATTTACAAACCACAAGACTACTGAGAAACACGTAAACAAACACTTTTTCGAACTCAGTTATTCCTATCTAAGAATCAGAGTTTTATAGGCTCATATAGTAGTTACAACGCATCTATTCTACAAGTTAATTGTTTCAAAATTGTCTGCTATCAGCACCTGCTGTGCAAACAATAACCATACAACTGGATATGCATAGAGGCTTATTTGAATCATGGATAAGCAGTCACGTGCCTCCCATAATTTTACCATAAACAAGGCATCAAATTCGCATGAATTACACATAAAACGTGCATGGGCAAAATGTGTGCGAAAATTGTCACAGTTTTAAACGTTTGTAATAATTTTTTTATCAAAATACTTAACATTTTGTATTAATAAGAAAATTAACAGAGTGAGTGTATGGCTTAGGAGGTAAATGAACTTAATTGGTCAATGTGAAGAATTTGAAGAGTGGGTGGTTTTGTATTTATTTAAGAACAGGCCTGTGGCTATAAAAACAATTAAAATAATATTAATATTGTTTTTTAACTTAAAATTGTAAATTTATATACTGGTGTTTTAATATATTATTAGTGCCAAGCAGGTAAAATCATAGAGAAAACTACGCGCCTCTCACTTGACTGAGTTCTAAATACACCACTCGATTGTCGTAATTATTATTTTGTCTTTTTCGAAGCCATGGATCTTGACGGAGAATGAGTCACTCTGAAGAGTGTGACTGAAGTTCTATTTTCACCCATGAGCTGGAAGTAACACGCTGGCCACTTGGAGTTCTCTAATCATACGCCCTTAACGTGACGTGAGGGCTTTGAGAAGTATTTTTTTACGACAACAGTAAAACTGTTCTGAAATTTTAAATGACTGAAAAAATACACTGTTAATATTTTTTTATCTTGAATTATCTCAAAACACTGGTTACAAATTATAACTTAATATATCTAAACTTGAACATTAACTCGTAAAAATATTTCTGGAGTGTAAATCAAAATCTTCAAAAACGTTTTTAATCAACAGATAAAAAACTACATGTTTCTTCTGTACTCACAGAACACATAATTTTGGAAGTGGGTACAAATATCCAGTTATCTAGAACTACGGATAAAACAACTTTTTTCAGGTGCATTCTGCGTTAAGAAGTCATTGAATTACTATAGTTTGTAACAGCACTTTTCCTTCTTAGCTGTGGGAATAGTGCGACAAGGAACAAAAGGGACTTCTCGGACATTGACATTGGTATCTGCGGAGGTTCTTTTACTATTTGTCGCATTATAGGGATAAATAGGTAACTTTACCAAACTGATAGGGTGAACAAAATCTATCATCTCAGTTACAATCATGAAACGAACAATGTGTCCAAATGCAAGGAAAATGTCGTGGAAGGGTTAGATTTTCTTTTGTTGTGTAGCTACGCAATGAATATGACTTCGATAAATTGAACAAATTGCTGGCTAATTTAGATATTCCTTACAATTTTCAAGTATAGTTTATAAATGTAATCTCATGGATGATCTGGAAGTCAAAAAAATACTGTAACTGTAATTTTTAACAAAAAAAAATCATTTAGGTTTTTTAAAACTATGGCAATTTTTTCCCCTGTTTACGCGCACAAATAAAGGACTTTTTATAATTGATCCGTTGTGTTAAACCCAACCAAACACACCAAGAATTTTCCGCAATAATTCTAAACCGTCACTGAAGTAAAGTCTGGTTTAATGTCACAGAGTTATCCACAGCGGCTTAATGCTGAGATTATGGAGAGCACCAAACCATATAGGAAGAAGCTTGAAACCTCGACCCTCACCAAACGAGTGTAACGTATCACCGCTCCATTAAATAATAATATAATCATCGTTACACTGTATGTTATAACGTACGCCATGAGTGTGTCTAGCGCATTAGTTATTGCATTGTAACTTATACTTTAAAAATAGTAAATACAACCTACACAGAAAAAATTCTGTACTTTTACAAAATATTCCTTTGGAAAACAGTTAGCAAAAAATGGTTTCTAAAACTACATATAACACATTTTAGCATTGTAAAACACAGGATTTGGTTATTTTTGGATATATGAAATACGTTTTTTGTGTTAATAATAAGCATATATTACGAAATTTAGCATGTATTTTATATTTTAATTCTTGTATCATTCAAGCATAATTTTATAAACCATGGAAAACCAAATTGAATATTCAAGAATCTGACTTGATTTTGTGGTCTCATGATTATTATGTTCGCAATTAATACTTGGAATGGTTTTCAAATAACTTTAACCATTGACTTGATGTAAGTTTTTGGACATACGCCATTGCTAAGAACTTTTTCTGTTGAAGAAAAACTAATAAATAAAATAAATAAATAAAAATAAAAATAAAAATACTCAAAAAAAGATACAAAAAACACACAAAATTAAGCAAACAATTGCTGTTGTCAACAAGGATATGAACACCACAAAATATTCCGAAACAGGAATATGGTCAGCAAACAAAGAAAAAACAAAGAAAAATGTACTAAGAGAACGAAAAAATCCCCACAAATGATGACAACACAAAAATATTGAAACCCAAAATAATTCAGCACAACAGTTGAAGCGAGACACCTGTGTTTCCGTACCATGCGCGTCTCTGCCTGAGGACGGGAGCAGATAGCAGTTCCCGAAACGTCGCTTGTTTCTGTTTAGGTAAAACTATTGTATTTGTTTGTTTTTTCGTTTTGTCATGTTTTTTTGTCTCGCTTCAACTGTTGTGCTGAATTATTTTGGGTTTCAATATTTTTGTGTTGTCATCATTTGTGGGGATTTTTTCGTTCTCTTAGTACATTTTTCTTTGTTTTTTCTTTGTTTGCTGACCATATTCCTGTTTCGGAATATTTTGTGGTGTTCATATCCTTGTTGACAACAGCAATTGTTTGCTTAATTTTGTGTGTTTTTTGTATCTTTTTTTGAGTATTTTTATTTTTATTTTTATTTATTTATTTTATTTATTAGTTTTTCTTCAACAGAAAAAGTTCTTAGCAATGGCGTATGTCCAAAAACTTACATCAAGTCATGCACTCCCATTGCACAAATCTTTTAAATATAACAACTTTAACCATTGTATTCACTGTGACAACACAAATCATAAATGCCCAGGTAAGAATCCGAACCCAGTATTACTGCGAACACTACTTTGTAGTGATACAGTTGTTTTCATGTAAAATGTACAAATTTACAAATATCTGTAGTTTAACATGAATAGTTCTGTTTACTTTACAAACTCAATTATAATGTGGTCACTTCTTTGCAGATATACCTAGCAGTCAACAGAACAAATTTCTTTAGGCCTAGTGTGTCTCGTGAGCTAACGCAGTTATTATTAAAGCCATTTTATTTTAATGACATGAAAAAATAGTTAGTTGTGAATATGGGAGAAAATCTGCAAAATTCACTTCTGTTGATGAAAAGGGGGGGGGGGGGGCGAAGAGATTATACAAAATCTGCGGCTAAAAGGTTTTGCGTGATGAGGAGGTAACAATCTCTTAGGTGGTTTAGGTCTAAAGTTATGCATGCAATAAGCGGAAAAAAATTATCATATTCAAAAATTTTTCCTTAAAACATTGTGTTCGCATAGGTATTACGTTTATCACCCAAGTTTCAAGTTACAATTTTCTCCGTGGTGAAGGGCGTTTTAATTCTATGGAAGCTCCCCTGCGCCAATCAACGTTCACGCGTGTGAGATTCAATTGATAATCTCTCTGCTTTAACATATGCTAATTAATTTATGCGGTTCAAGTTTAAGTATTTTAAAGCTTATTAAAAAGAATGGAAATTAATCTGATTTTATTTAATTGATAATGTTTACAAACACCGCAAAAATCTTTTTCGTGACATTGTTAAATATAAGTAACATATAAATGTTGTACATTTTGTACGCATTTGACTGTTTCCGAACACAGATGATAGAGTGTTACCATATCTGTATGGTACATTTCCCATACAGTTGTATAAGTTAATAACTTCCGATATCGACATGTTTAGGAAATTTACAAAAAAAAATAGCGTGTATTTATTATCAGTCGACAGAAACATTGACAATGTGAGAGGTTTACATTTTCAGACTAACAATCACCTTGAAACGTTTGAAGGCAACAGACCACAATACTAGAGCGATTCGTAACTGTGCACATAGTGGAAAGAGGAGGTCAACTGAGGTATCGAATTAATCGAGTTGGCTTTCAACGATTATAACATACTCTAGGGCGAAGCTCAGGGCAGCTTCAATAATAGGAAGTCTATTTGGCAATCAGACCGTTGTATCTCAGCAATTATACAGGCAAACGGAAAATTTTACACGCCACTTGTCGTTTCAAAATTTGATTCACCTGTCCGTATCCAGGTAAGGATTTGGCATGTGACACAGCGCACGTGCTCTGCATACATAAACCAAACTCCGAAACTGTAGTGTCTTTAATATAGTAAAAATTACGTTTTTCATGAAACCAACTAAAATAAACGTAGAATAACGAAAATAAACAAATGTAAATAAACAGAGTACCTACTGAAGGCCTATTTGCAGCTTCTACACAACTACTTACGTACAGTACAAAGTAACACTTTTTTTTCATGCCTAGAAATTTATTTAAAAAGTCGTTATAGCCTTTTTTTACATCGCCCGAAAAATACACTTCTAGGTTTGAAATATTTTAAACTGTTGCAAATCGGTGGTATTGGATCGCAAAGCGGTTGAAACAGCTCCACTTAAATCTCTGGGGATTGACACAGTTTATTTCTGCGAGTGTATTCGTTGATTTACAAGTTAATTTTACAATTTCAAAATAATCTCTTAAAAAATTTTTTCTGCTAGTATTAATTTGTTGGAAAAGTACTTGAAGAACGTAAGATAAAAATTTCAAAACAAAATTGGAAATCTCTGTAATACGTTCGGACATAGAAGTGGTGATTTGATCCACTTAAATGAAACAAAAGTGGTCAATTCATTATCTTATATCTGACTTGTGATGCTGCTGTACTGAGGTCGACACTAGTTGGCGAGTTTTCGCGCCAGACACCGAGCTGGCTTCGGCGGGTAACTCACCTCCGTGAGACTTTATGCCGTGAACCTGTGACTACGCTGGAATATTAAAGATAAAGGCTCCTTGTACGCCGATAGAAATAACAGTAAATTGACGGACTTTACAAAGAAAAATGCTCCTCAAATAAACAATGGGTTTCTTAGTAAGTCGTCCTAGATACCTGGATCCTATTAGAAAATACGTATTGGCTCCCAACACCCGAGTTATTTCTTTTAATTTAAACATAAAAAAATACGTATAAAAAATCAGGGTGTATTTCCTGCAGACTAAAATAAGTTTTGTAGAATTTTTTCAACACTCCAAGAGTAAGGAAACTGAGTACTCCTACACTGTTAAAAATTTTCACCTTCGGCGCGTTAACACCTGGAATTCTGTACGCCTTTTGGTAGCACAGCAAGCGGTGACATAAGGCACTGTCCAAAACTGCACAAAAAAAAGTAGGTCTTCTCTAGTTAAATGGTTAATTTTTCCACGAGTTGGCTTGCTTGTCTATACTCGAGGATAGACTTACGGAAAGTAGACCAGCAAGTTTAACAATGAGTCGCTACGGTGTTTTCCTGATGGCTTCTTCGGGAAATCTGAACTTGGATTAGTGACCGGTGGTATCTCCTTAACATCAGTAAGATCCCCACCTAAATCATAAATCCTTATATTTTATTATTTTTGCCTTGATTAGAATTAGCAGAGATTTTGTGATGTGAGCCAATAAATCTACAATTGTGAAGTAAGTTTGTGTTTGGAAAATATTTAGAGTAATAATATATCTGCCAAAAAAAAAAATAATTCGTTCTTAGTCACGCGGAACAGGTTTATGACAGCACATGCATTCTGTATCAAGTCGGTGCTTTTAATGGTGAAACAATTAACCGTGAAATATAGGTTAGGCCTGCATGTAGCCACTACGTAACAGTGGCTAACAGACTGGTTTATGCATCGACCAACAAAGATCGCAAATCGATCACAATACTAATAACTAGTACCCACCCTTTTCCCATATGTTTATGAATATAATGTCTGAATATAATTCGCTCCATCGCTTGGTTGGTATCGTCATGACATCGCCATTATCGGCTGGCACTTGTTTCGCAGTGTGTGGTGACGGGGACGCATTGCAGTTGCGGAAACTTCACAGGTTTTTCGTTTCTGGCGGCCTACCGTGTTCTCCCTTGTTTGCCATTGGTGTCTTGCGTGCGGATATAGCCTATATTAACCCTTCCCATCTTATCGTACACTGAAGTGGATAATTTATATATCAGTGATACATGGAGTTTATTAAACTTTGAATGAGTCGGTCATGGTGTTCATTCTAGTTATCAAAATTTATGGCTGTTACATAAATAATTTTTATTATAATTTTATAAATTATAACAAATAATTATAATTTAATATCATAACTAACCAAAACATAAAATGGAAAAAAAAATTGTTTGATTAAAATAATTATTTTAGGAATTAAATAGGTGTACTGAGCTGACAAAAACTAAATGCGAATAAATTTTGAAAGCGGATCTAGCGTCAGAGTGTCCGCAACTCCCTGTACGTTAGCTGCCCTGACCAACTCTTCACCCGAGCCATCCTCTGTATCCTGTGTTCTCCTGCACTATTAATGCATGCACACTGCACCCCGCATCTATGTTCCCAGGGGTTTCCCTGTGTCTGGGCAGGTTTCACCTGGGCCCAACTTGATATAAATTTAATATAGATTTAAGGTGGGGGGGATTATCCATGGCTTTAATCTCTGCCACGGCTGGCCAATCCCCACACAAGGCACACGATACATGCGACCCTCTTCCTGTATGGCTAAGCCCAGCATGACTAGGCGTATAGGCTTCGGCCTGAGACGCACCTAGGTCACTACCTAACCCGGACCCTTCCTAAAAACAAAATACACTTATTTTTTAGTCGGGTTAGGAGAACCATTCCTTGAGTCATTATAATTATCATCGAGAGTTAACAGGCCTTCAAAAACTCGCTGAGTCCATAGAAACACCCATCTTCCTCCCTCGGGCTTGTTCACTCTGGTTGCAACGGAAAAACAGAACTCGGAAGAACTCAGATCGCCGATAGTTTCTGCGAAGATTCAGTCATTCGGAGTCACGAAGTACAATCCCCTGTTTCGATTGCAGCTAATAATCGATTGTTTCCCAGTGTTTTGTGCATTAATGATTTTGTCATGTAAATTCTTTGGAAAGGTTTATTTTCATGATTCCTCAGCGGATTATAGGATTATTTTCGAAAGAAAAAAAAAAGAAAACACCTTCCTTGATGGTTTGTTACCAGAGGCCATGGTTGTCTCATGTATTCTTACGTCTACGACGACCTCTCCCAACTGTCTCGGACGCCATGAACTTGCGCTCTTGTTGCCCGCTTGAAAGGAGAAAAAAAACCCTCCTGCCTCCGTCCCCTCCCCAATGGTTACAACATCCCCCCTCCCCTCCCTCGCCGAGGCGACAGCAGTCAGCCACCTCACTTGGGCCGCGGCGCGCCGGGCCTGGAAGGAGGGGGGCTGAAGGGCGCTTGTTCCTCCTCAGTTCGCTCCGGCACCCGGAGGACTCCGGTAGCCCCTCGCCGCAGCAGCACGCCTCCTCGCAGACTTCTCCTCCTCCTCCGGAGACCACGTGACCCGACTGTCCCGCGCCCGGTGAGTTCTCCAGCAGATACCGCAACAGCACAGTGTGGGAACCCTCTCTCACGAGACACTTGCACTTCATTGCTTTCGAGCCATTTTACACTCCACGCCGCCAAATGCCACTATTGTAACTGGTTTCACGCACTAAAAAAAAAACTTAGTTACGTTCCACGCCGCCAGGTTCGCAGACGTCATTTGCCTCGATTATTTCTTGCCAGTTTTCCCACGTTTTCTTTACAATATTTGGTCCCAGAGACTCTTAAGACACCGTTTAAAAACTCACTGTGCCCTTGGGCTCTTCCAGTAAACCCATTACTGCAAAAAAAAAAACCTAACCTCCTTGAATTTTGCACAGAAACCACCATTGCGTGTGGCATTTAAATTGTCTCAAAATTATATTAGCCTGTCAATATTCTATGTATTCTTCTGGCACTGTTTTTTTTCTGTCAACGGTGTTTGAAAACAAATTCATATGCTCGTAGACAAAACATAATGTGATGTTTCGTAATTTGACATATTGGGGAATGTGCGGCAACGGTAGCTACTTCTTTTGGGAACTGTCGAATATTTAGGCAAGTTACATAACGCAGACTGTAACAAAGACACGTATGTTGCTGACTAACACTTTCATGTTTGTTAGTTGATTGTTTCGGATATGTCTGAACATTTTCAAATCGTATTTACAACCACAAGGAACACATAGAAACGTTGTCGAAGTTAATCTGTTTCGGATGCCGTGTGTGGATTGAAATTTAATTATCCTGGCCGTTGTAAGCTGCGTAAAATCTTCCAGAACTGTTTGATAAGAACAAAATAGATTTCAGGTATGGTTAATATATATATATATATTTTTTTTTTTTCATGGCTGCCACTTTCACGTCAGTAACCAGCCCAAAGATGGCTCGTGTGAGGTGAGGTTACGCCCGTACATTTAGGTATAGGGCAGTCCAAACACTATCATAACCACCAGGTTTTCCTACGAACATCTACGTAGACGTCTTTTGCAATTAGACAATATTTATGTAGAAACCTTTATTTCGCGGGAAAAAAGTATCAAGTTATGTGCGGTTATTGGGGAAACAAATTTAGTAAGTACTAGTGATAGGTCGAAACCCAATTTTCTCAAATTTTATACCTTTCGAATCTGAATCTAGGTTTCAAGAGTCAAAAATGAAATAATTTACAAGAAATTAAAAATATCAACTATGGTATTGAAACTTTATTTAAACATTTGTTTCAGAAACAAATTTTCAGAATCAATACATACTCCAATTGTATTTATAGACTACCTGTTAAAAGTAAAATATATTGGGGAATGGTAACAGGATAGGTATGAAGAAAAAAAATTAATCTAGTAAACTTCAGAGGATATCACTGTTGAATTTTTGAGTTTACTGAATTTACTGTAATATTTTTCTTTGAATATTTTTCCTCGGATATCTAATCCTTCAATACTAAGGATTTGATGGTACTTGAGGATTTGAGGATTTGATTGGCTCATCCGTACAGTTTCTGATAATCAAGGTCTTTTATTATAAGTAATTGGAGAGAATAGAACGTTTCCTAAATCCAGAAGAAGCCAGAAAGTGTTAAACAAGTTTCTTGTAGATGTTATAGGTACATTGTAAAAATTTTGTCTTATTGTTGAGAATAAAATACTGCTGTTAGTAAACAACATTTTTTTCTTGTAACACCACTATATTTCTGTACCAACCTCATCTGTACCATCCTCATACTGGGAATTTTTCGTAGTACAGTGTTTTTAACTTGGCATTGTTATTTTTTTTTGAGAGAATCAAGAACGTAAAGTTTTGAAGTAACAGCATTCCCTTTTGATCAGTGAAGCGCGGAAAAACTTCTCCTACAGACCAAAGCCAAAAATAAAATTTTTGCGGGACATCAGCGCAGTGTGGGGTGAAATCTAACGAACGGTAAGCATCGTTTACGTAACGAGCGCTATGGGAAACTCGAACTAATAGTAATCGTTTCGCCATAGTCCGTGGGGTTTCCCAAGTGGATCGGTGACAGGCGGAGATGTTTTCTGACGCGAGCGGCAGTTTGACCCAGGGCAGGGGGGTTGGAAAAAAGGAACTAAATATTTTCAAGTTTTCAACAATCTCTAAGGTAAGACTCCTCAGTCCTTGTGCATACAAGAGCAATTACCTATACCAAATTCATTGGCTGCTTACGTTATCGTCGTGATCGGCTCTTTCTTTCGTCACTGCGGTATAACATTGGCTTCAACCCCACCAGGGCGTGTGTCACAGCGTCTCTGAACCATTTGCGAAATTGTACAAAATTACAAATGTTCGTAATCGAAACAGAATTTTCTCAGCGTGTGGTTTTGAAAAATATTCTAGACCTGTGAACGAGAATAATAGGAGATTTTGAAAGCAGAAAACGAAGATTTCATAAATGTATCATTAAAAATTGCAATGTAAGATACACTTTATTTATTTAATTGGTGATGATATACGCTCTGCATTTGTACATTTCGTCAATCACGCGATTGAATATAAATATAATAAAGATATTATTAAATAAATATTTATATTCAATGGTTACACGTCGTATTAATGATGTAATAACAATAGACTGTGATGTAGCAAAGTATGAGACATATTAAAAATAGTACAAAGCATATTACTATAGTTTCTCAAATAGGCCTACGTTTAATGTGTCTGTTTTTGGGTAAACCATCACTCAAACATGACATAGATGAAAGAAAAGGCATAGCACATATGCTCATCATCAACTTTTGCCCACACATTCTGTACATGTTTTCGTAATGTTTGAAACAAACATTTTGTTTTAATTTATTCTGTGTTCTCGTCCAATGCAACACCAAGGGAAAATTTTGAGTTATAAATAAATAACAAAAAGAAGAAAACTAGACGTAGTCAGTTTTATTGGGGAACATTTATGTTGTAAATTTATTGAATACCTGGCATATGACTCGTTTTAGTAAATCGAATGGGTGTTGTTACTAACATTAAGTGTCAAACACCATCAAAACATTAATACCACTAGTATTTGAAAAATTAATGTTCGAGGAAAAGACTTCAAAGAAAAATACACTATCACATGTGTAGTTGGCAAGGATTAAGTTAGGCCTATCTATTTTTTCAGAAGTTATCAAAGAAATGTTTGTATCTGCCGACTATTAGGCCCTACAGTGCTCTGAGAATTCTTGTTTGCCACTGAAAAGAACATTTTTGACCAAAAGAAAGAATGTTTTTATATCCTACCATAAACTTGTAAATATTTTTTAAATACAAAATTTAATGGATTGAATGTCTCTTCAAAATAAAAATGTCACTATTTTTTGCTCATATATTAATTTTTTCCTCCTTAATATTAAGGATTCCATTAGCATTCTAGGTGCTCTTATAAGAATCAAATTCCAGATTCGAATATGAGAAAAAGATTTCACCCATATCCAAATCTATATATATATATATATATATATATATATATATATAAAGCTCGTATGTTTTAACATTACTCATTAGCGTCGTACCGCACGGCCATACTTTCTTACGTGCCCTAGTCCACCAATAGCCAACTGGCACAGCCGACCCACGACATCTTTTCGTACGGTCAGATGGAAGAATCTTTCAATAAAGAAATATTATTATGTATACTGTCGCATGTAAACCGTGTTTGTCTGCATATGTGTAGAATGCAGTTGTGAGCAGACAGTGTATAGAAGCCACGGTGTAACCATACGCTATAACTGACAACATTGTTCGTTTCGTGGATTGTAACTGGAAATATAGTTTTTATTCACACTATCGTAACCTACGAATTTATCATACACTGTTACAAATTACAGTAATTTAATTAATTCTTAATAAAGAATGCACCTGAAATTAACGAAGGGTTCTTCGTAGTTGTATAAAACTGGATATACTATTTATATTTATGTACTCTAGGCCTACATTATTTTTCCATGATAATTATTGTTTATGTGTATGTAAGATTTTTTGTAAATACTCTTATTAAAGGTTATTTTTTCTTTACTTCATCACATGCCACGTTTTGCATGTATAATTCACTGTACATAACACGAAGATGTGAGAATATTGTTTGTAAAAATGCAATATTAATTTATGTCATGTTGTTTTCCCTCGGATTATTTAGTTTTAGAAATATCTGGCCCTCACACAGAGTGAAGTTGGCCATTGCATGGTTTCTAATCGCACGTGGGTTTCACGCTGTGAGGATGCGCGGGAAAACAGCGCTTCGCGCGGTTCGGAACAAGAACTTGGATGTCGACAACTGGCGAACCGCACTCAGCCTATCAGCTAGCAATAACCACACAGGAACTACTTGTTCAGGAAACAAGTTTCGAGCCTCAAGCGAGCGATCTGTTTACTTAAGCGGTACATTGAATTATTATTTTTTAATGGAACAGTAATATCAATGTAAAATTACAGATAATAGTAAATTCGTCCATTTACATGAAAACAAACTGTATCACTCCAAATTCCTTTTGATTAAGTTATACTGAGTTCAGATTCTTAACTGGGCATTTATGCTTTGTGTTGTCCCAGTACCTCCAATAATTAAATAATTTCGTAAACCGTTCCCTGTATAGATTTCCAGTATTAACTGCACACATAATAAACATGATGCAAAAAAATGAAGTCAAATTGTTGAATATCCAAATATCTTTTCCATGGTTTAAAAAAATTATGCTTGAACAAGACATCAATTAAATATATAAATTTTTTCCCCCATTATCGTAAGAAATTCTCAATATTATCTCTAAAACCTTATTTTTATAAGCAAAAATTAAACATAGTGATATGTTGTACAAAATGAAATTATCTTACTTGTGGTGGTACAAAATATTTCTTAGCAACAGGTTTCCGAAGGAATTTTTTTGTAAAAGTAGGTACATCAAATGCATTCCTGGGTAGTATATTTTTGGCGTAATGGTTTTGCTTCCTGACCGATAAATTCTTGTGGCAACTGCACTGTTGAAAATATTTCATGTTACAATTCAGAAGAACACCGGCTACTATTTATCAATATTTAAAGATATCTTCATAAATTGGCAGTTACAGAGTTTGATAATTTTTTTTAAAATTAACTTAAAAGAATCATCTTGCAGTAGGGTAAAAAACAAACCTTTAAAAAAATTATCTGTCTACAGTAGACACACTCTTATTTCTTCAACGCGCGTTTATAACCTGTTTACAACGGTAAACAATTTGGAGAACGGAATCCAGCCTAGTTTATACGAATTTTCAGTTATCTGGAACAACGAATTAGGCTACTCTTCGTTTACTTGAGATGCATTCTTCGTTGGAATGTCAAAAAAAATTTACTGTAATTTCTAACAGTGTTAAGTACAAACGTATTTAATATTTTAACAACTGCAGCACAATCATATGGATTTTTTTTACTGTTTCAGAATAATTGGTTACTTTTTTCTTAAAATTTTATTTTTAAAGCTATTTCTAATTTGAAGTCTTCATGATAAGTTTAGCAAGAGTTAATAACCGTAATGTGTTCATCTGTGTCTAAAGTTCTGAATTTATGTGTAGGCTACCAATTTATTAGGCCTAACGACACATTTGGTTATACTTATCAAGTCATAAAGGTTTAATTTTCTAAATATTCGACAAAGCAAGCGTATTTTCAAACTGTTCTATATCTATGTCTGCTTGCTTGGTGGAGTCAAACTACGAATATAGTGATAGTAAAATACGTTCAATGAATGTCTTCAATTTAACTTTGCACACACACACACAAAAAATTGATACTTTGAAGAGAGCTTTATTTTAATGTGAATTTTGTCTGAAAACTAAAGAAAAATACTCGACTAAAATCACTGGAATATTTATGATTTCTGTAGTGAGTAAAATTTTCTTACACTTTGGTTATTGTTATTCCCAACTAGCTTAGTAACTGTTTTTCTTACTAGAGAGATTTGTTTTAAGAAATAAGCGTTTGTGTTTTATGAACGACTATTTATTATTATTATTATTATTTTCTAGTAAATTACTTAGTTTTAACCTAACTTGACATACAATTTGAGGATTTCCTTGGTAAAAAGTTCATTTTAATTGGAAATTTTTACAAACAAGTTGTTTAAACAATGAAAATAATTACATATGTCTACATTTTCACTAATTTGAGTTGGCACACGTAAAATTCTAGAGTTTCACTGATTCAAGACTTAGGCATAAAGTAAAATTATTATAAATGTCTACAATTTAACTGATTCAAGAAGTCGCACAGGTGAAAATAATTACAAATATCTACAATTTCACTGATTCAGTGATTAGGCATAAGTTAAAAAACATATTAAACGTTCACTACCTCTTACAAGATACAAAATTGTCTAGTTTTACATTTCTTTGTTAATAGGTCTACACTTAAGTTTACAATTAATGTCTATTTTTTGAGTAGAAAAATAACGCATCTATTTAATTTGCACAAACCATTATTGAAACGAATAACCATATGGTATGTTTCAAATAAATTTACTGCAGCGAATTCTATACACATTTCTTGTTATTTCATTTACATGCAACATAATTAAAAATAAATATTTCATAGCTGGACAGGCAGAATACACTTGATATTATACTTTCGTTGCCAGCATTTGTAACTAATTCTTGGTTTATGGTTAATGAAACGACTGAGGAAATCACGTGCCCCTTATCATTATTTCCTCGGGAGTGGTCTTAACCCAAATGTCAAAAAGTAGTTAAGGGAGAAAAACACGTTTTGAGTAATTTAAGAATACAGGATTAGGTGATGTGTTCGTCGCATTTTGGTTTCTTTTAATCGACTTAGTAATCATGTCCGAATTCAGCAATATAGCATTATATTGGCGTTTTTGAATCCCAAATTCATGATAAGACTGGGGGAAGTGAATAGATAAAAATATACTAATTAGTGTCGATTTTTTCTTGTGACAACGTTCCAGCGAAATTTTTCAACGCAATGGTGTTTCGGCTTTACGGTTATTCGAACTTAGATGCAATGCAGGTTCTCGCTATTTTGGCCAGCAGGTTTCTAAGCATCTTGTAAATTGTATTCTCACACAACATTCCATGTCTGAAAATAATGATTTAATCTTCGTTCATGAAAGAAAACTAAAACTAAACCTTATTTTAATTCCATAAATAATGGTTTCGCAAAGCTTCCAAGCGTTTAATTGTGATTTATTTCATTTTGAAACTACCATGAATACTTTGTTTTCCTTAGCGTCAAAAATTTAGTTACATAAATATTTTTTCAAAGTATTAAACCAATATCAAATGATATTTAAAGGGTCAAGTACTTATATGCAAGATACCTACATATAAACAGACCTCTTCATATTTCCTAAATTCGTACCTAAGATTTAGAAGTCAGTGACTAAACAAACAAAACAAATTTTCTAGCCGTAGTTTCAGTTTTTAAAACTTACATAAAATATGAAGTACTCTACATCATAATATAGAGTTATTTTACACTAGCCGTGCCCGCGACTTTGTCCGCATGGAATAGTGTCTTTGGGTAGCATTTTTAATTATTTAGGCTAATTATTTTACAAATAAGACACATACGTATAAATACTTTAATGAGCTATTTGCAGTGTTTCACTGCAAATAGTTTATTAAATTATTTAAGTATATAAGTACATAAAGTATAAAGTATTAATATGAGTTTATTTAAGTACATTACACTACACTGTCGTCTACCCTCACGTGTCTGCCCGTTCGGGTAAGCACACTTAGGCATATTTCCGCACCTACACCGCGCCGTACCACGCCGCGCTCCGCCCCCCCCCCCCCCCTTGTTCCCTCGCCACTGCATAGCGCTCATTGTGTACGGCGCTGTGCTTGGCAAGTTTCTTACTCGCGTTAACTTCAGTTTCACATTTTGTAATGACTCCGTAAATGATACATCAGAATAGCTCTAATATTTTGTCTCTTGTTAGCAAACTTATAAAACATTCACATAAACCTTATATATTTCCATACAAACTTTCATCTCCTATTCCCTTTTGTTGTTTTACACTCTTGAGGGTAAAACATTTACAAACTTTGAATGTCATATTTATTTATATCGAATCAACAGCCTAAAAAATAAGTTTCAAGCTTCTAGCTCTAAAAATGACGATACTTCCATACAACTTTTCATTCCCCCCTTTCAACCCCTTACAACACTTTTTTCACTTTAAAAATAGCCTGTGTCCTTTCTCAGGCTCTAGACTATCTGTGTACCAAATTGCATTTAAATCGTTTTTGTAGTTTTTGCGTGAAAGCGCGACAGACAGACAGACAGAGTTACTTTCGCATTTATAATATTAGTAAGGATTACTGTAATAATAAACTATAAAAGAAATTCTGAAATATTTATCAGCTAACATGTAAGTCCATAAGTTGTTAAGGGATATTTCTCTTCATTCCGCTATTTATGTCTTGTTTCTCTTATGAAAATAGATTTATTCTATGATATAAGATAAAAATTTGTGATACGTAACTATTCGATTGAATTTAACTTAAAGCTACTGTACAAGCTTAATTAGACTTCCTCCTGAAAATATTTCAAAGATATATTTATGCTAACGTTATTTAATTGCTGGACGGTCAAGTAATCTTTCAGTTGGAATGTGCGTAGATTTTTAAAATTTGCACTAGTATCCATTTGATTGAATTTATCTGCTTATTAGTGTGTATATATATACATTTATAGGCAAGCACAATTATTTACGAAATCTGCACATAAATAATGAAGTTTGTATGCAGAAGTATATTATGGTTTGTGCCTTAAAAAATAGTTGGAAATTTGAGACACAAATACAAAGCCAAAAAAAGCACAAGGAGAGTTACAAATAAAATTAAATCTAAAAAAAAATATTGTAAATATTTATTATACAGTATGTATATCATAAATATTATATATACAAATTATAACTTAAATAAACATTTAAAAATAAACAAAAATGAAAATAAATCAGTCATGAGAAAACTATTTATAGACTCCTTACTGGAAAGCTTAATATCTTTTAGGAAAGAAGTAATAACAACATCAAAAAATCCTCCCTTTGAGATTTAAAAAAAATCTCCTCTTTTGATTCAAAAAAATATTTTTTTTGTAAAAGTTTGTTTGAACAATAACAAATTGAAATAATTGATTGAATAATTGTTGATACTTATGAAAAAAATGTATTTTAATATTTTGTTTCATTTGTAAAATAGTTGAAAACTAAATATTCTAAAGTCTTCACGAATCACAAAAAATTCTAATACTTTCAATTTCAAATAAACGACATAAGAAACAACCAAATCCAAAATTAAATTACACTAAAGGGAACATAATTTACAGCTCACAAGAATAGACTTATTATAAAAATGAATAGCACAGTAATGTCTGCACTTAAATAAAATTCATATTATGAATATTATAACAAGTATTCTACTAAAAATGATCCTTTAGTAAAATAATTTTAAAAAATCCAGTGATAAAAATGAACCGGGCACTCTCTGATGTTACTAAGAACTTAAAATATGAGACGTTAAAAAGGGACCCCATATGCAAATGAGTCCATAAGACAAACTACTTTTTTTCATGTTTTTTTTAAAGATTGTTTTACATCATAAAAATATAATATCAAGAAAAATTAATTTTATATTAAAACAATTAGCCCTTCGAACCTTATGAATTATTTGTATTCTTGAAATGTTTTGTGTCGTTAATAATCAAATAGAAGGTAAGGCCTAATACGGAGAACACAGGTTTCGTACATTTCCAAGGTCCAAACACTTCTGGCCATTGAGTGTGATTTTGTGCAATATACTTAAATACGTAACATTGGCTGAATTTTTATCCAACGTCCTTTGCAAATTTTGTTTTTTTAAGCTATTTTCTCTTACAACCTCCTTTCTAATATTGAGTTGCATATATGTGAAGGAAGTAGGTCATACAACCAATTAAATGCACAAAAATAATTTTATAACTGATTTAGGGCTGGGATTGTGTGTGTATGTGGCGATAGTGGATAATTAAGATATGGACTATCTGTTGTGTTGTATGTATCTTTGTTTACATTTGGTTAAGTAATATCCAATATAGTGAAGCTTATGTATTTGAGCCTAAATAGGTATACGTTGCTACTAAATGAATCCTCGATATTATTGTGCTTCTGAAAATTTATTAGTTGATAATACAGATTCATTTAAATGATATGGATGATATTTCTGTTCCTTTTTTATAAAAATACCAGGAAAACATCTTCATGTAGTACAATCTTACCATACCCAGATATCATAATTTAATTTTACTCGATACATGTTTTTCATATAGCCTACGTATTTATAATAGTCTATTGATATGATGGAATAGCACTTAAGCTGTTGTGTCCTCTGTACGATGTAAAATTACTTAGGATATAAAACTTAGAAAACTGTCTGTCATGAAAAGCAAAGGCGGGAACGTTTAGTGACGTTTTGTCCAGGATTGATGATAGGTAAAATAGGCGCGCTTCGTAAATTTACGGACACTGAGTTCACTTACTTTGAACGTGAATCCAGAAGAATATTCTTGGTACATATATTAACAAAAATCCAAAAAAAAATTGTTAAGTCTACAGAGCGAACATTCTTCCTTTGTCCACGTGTGTGTGTGTATCTTTGTTTAGAACGAAACAGACAACTCGGAAGTCGAAATACGGTGTAGTTTCCAAGAAAATTCAGTTATTTGGAATTACTACGTACTCTTCGATTATTTAAGTAAGTTATTCGTTGAAAAGTCCGTACATTTACTGTAATTTCTAACAGTGTACATACCTGGTTCAATGTGTTTCTGTTTTAAACCACTACTTGTATTTGCGTTTATTTTTTATTTTTAATGGTGTTAGATTGTGTATAATAAAACGGAATATTTATTTTTAACCTACCGTGATACACTTTAGCTGACTGTATATATATTTTTGTGAAATATCCAACTTGTTTTGAATTTATAACATTCATATTAAGATTAGACAATGAAATCGCTTGTGACGAAGAACAGCAGTAAAATCAGGTGTTCACTAGCTGAAATGAATGGTCTGAATTTGATGATATGTATTGCTAATGTTATATGCAATCATAACAAATAAAGTTTACAAATCTTCACTCGTGATTCGGAAACGAAATTTTACTCCTGCATTACAATTTAATCCAATTTTAAAAACAAATCTGTCAACTAGTATAAGATATTCCATCAATTGTCTTCCACAACACCTTATTGAAAGCTTATTTGACGCAAAGTAAAATAGTTTTTACATCGCTCATTTAACGCTCAAAACCATTCGAGTACCGACTCGTTGCTCATGAACTGAGTCAGGCAAAGTTTTGGAATAAAACAACTAGCACTAAAAATATTTACTTATTGACCCGTAACATTTTCATGTAGATTCTCAGTAATTTATTAACTGTACCTTCTCATGATTGTTAGTGACATTTTCATTTCCTGCTTATTTCAATGTGTAGTGTACATGATGTATTTGTTCCTAATGATTAAATTTTGGAAATGAATTGCACAGTCCAAAAACAACAAAAAATGTATTTTAGTAAATATTAGAAAATTATTTTTTTCAGGAGATATTTCACATTTTGTGTATTCCAACTTTTTACTGCTTTTCCTATAAAAACAGCAAACAATTTTAGATATACTTAGGCTACAACAAATTTGATTACACCGTTTGGAATAGCGTTAGGTTGACCACCAATTAATGTTATTTTTAATCTTCGTAGTCTCTTAAATAATTTTCCAACCACAGTGCAAATATTTAAAAATTTAAAACATTGAAAGTGCGAGATATTTTGTATCCTTTTGGATTTTTTAAAACAAATACACACAACTCGACAAAATTTAACAAAAAAATCTTCTTCTAATGGAATTAATATTGGTATATTCAGATATGAAAGGAAAAAAGTTGCCATTAAGTTGGGTTAGATGATGATAGAATGTTGGAAAAAGTAGCTGAAAATTACATTTTTAGGAGGGAAAGGAAATGAATTATAACAATCCTTTAGTAGTCCAAATAAACAAGGATTTATTTAATTTCACAAAAACCCCAAAAATGTATTGTCATCTCATTACAGGCCAAAGAAATACTTGGGAATAAAAAAAATAACAAGAGCTCATTCATTCATTACATGTTCAAAATATTTTAGAGATGGCAAAGCACGTGATGCGCGTGGAAATATCTCTCTTGAAAACAAACCCACAAGGAAGAAGCAGGCAGTTATCTTGATTATTTTACTTCTCTTATTTCATGCCGATTACCATTATTTGAATGAGATTTGTAATATAAATAATCACAGTTGTATATTTATAAATTATTTCATAAGTTAAAAGAATTTTAAAGGAATATATTTATATCACGAATCGAGAGCATATATTCAAAAGGTATATGTATATTTTTTACGGTTTGTTGGTACCTCTTCCGGAGCTCAAGTTTAATTTAAAAATCCTTAAAAAATAGTTTTTCCAAAACCTTGAAAAATCTCACTTTTCACGATTTTGTGAGCACTTCATTACATCTATAGAACTTTGCGGCGAATGCTACATACAAATGGTTAATTCAATACTATAGACCACATGATTAAAAGCTCTCAGTTCATACTAGCATTAAAATATGTATGAGTTATTTTTTAATGTTTTTTAAACCATTAGATAAAACTTTATTTAAACGATACAAACAATTATTAACAATCAACGTTGTTATATTGTGAACTTAGTTTAAATCATTGATAAAAACTTTTAAAAAATAATTATATTAGAACAATTATTAAGAAAACTACCCATTTAAGATACTAGCTGAATATAAAAAAGACTGTGTGTTAGTTTTTAGAATAAAGGTTTTCACTTTTTAGGAGCATTAAAGTTTTCATGGGTTTACGATGCATCATTAATTACATTGCTACAGCATTACAGAAATAAATACGAAATTTATTTTTTTCAATCTCCAAGGGCTCAGCTCTGATACTTATATACTTATATATAGCTACACTTAAAGGCTACTAAATATTTATGCTGAACCTTATCATTTTGTGTAAGATCATGTCGCCCGATAAATTCGTGTGTCCATATGTTCATGTCATGTATAACGGTCTCTTAAATTCCAACTCATGATTATTTTTAAAGTTTTAAACATCAATTCAGTGAAGAAATGTGTGTTGTGGCGTATGTATCAATTACAAACGGGATGTTATTTAATGCAAAATAATTAATTGTGTGATAATGGTCAGCATTTTTTTTTAGTGAAAACATTTATTTGTATCAACATGCTTTGAAAAGCCATTAATTGTCAACATGGTGTAGATTTTCTCTTACCAAAAATATCTTTACAAAATAACTTTGAATTTATATATAATAAAATTTATTGTTCCTAGTAACTACGACATCTGCTGCCTCTAGTCTAGTTACCATAACGAAAGGATTATTGAGAAAAAAAATTTTAACTTTTATATTTCAAAGTAAACTGAATTTTGTAGGCTTTCGCAGGCTATTTTGGAACTTGGTTCAACCACGCCAAATCAAAATATTCCATTACTTAAATCACTATTTTTTGTAGTTATTTAACAAAAACGCACAACATTTCTTATTTTATTTTAGTGGTTTCACACCATCTAGAAAATGTCCGCCTGAATCTACGGTAACCAAATAAAAATATTTTCAGACACCTTAAACAAGTTTCATGAAAACGCCAGTGTTGTCATTAAGTTATCGCATTGAATAGGTATATCTAAAAAGTAACTTCGCTGCGGACAGGATTCGAACCTGTGCGGGCATAGCCCATTGGATTTCGAGTCCAACTCCTTAACCACTTTTTTTTTTTTTTTTTTAATATTTATTTTTTTTTTTTTTTATAAAGATTGATGGCACACTGGCAAGTTTGGACAGTCACCAGTGTGCAACAATCTCCCCCCCTTAATGTTGTAGTTTTAAGTCACCCCGAGTAATGGAGGAATGGTAGTGTTGGTTGAAGGTTGTTATTAAGACAATACAAATTACAGCCATGTCTTACCCGGGATTCGAACCCGGAGCCCCCGCACCGTAGCCCGGTGTGCCGTCGACTGCGCTACGGAGGCCGACTTCCACTCGGACACCGCAGCAGATACTAGTTAGTCTTGTTAGTAAGTGTCTTAAATATGTATTTATATATGTAAATATAAATAATGATTATATAATATAATTACGTTAAAACTTTCGCATGATTCTTGATGTGTAACATCTTAGCTCTCGGTGTACGGCATTTGGTAGGAATAATTTCGTGAATCGAACAGAAGTCTCATGGAACGGAAATGTGTAACCACGGTGCTGCCATCCGTGGCGAATGGCGCGATACAGAGTTCACAAAGCCAAAGGTAAACTTCAAAGTATTAACTGTTTGATTAATGTTAAGCAGATGGGTAGTATTTTAATAGAATTCCTTGTCGAAAATCAGGACTAAATCCGAGGTTTAGTCTTTTTTCAAATCTTTTTAGGTTATATCGGAACCGTTTCATTATATAGTTTAAAATGTCGCCCTGCAAATGTAATGATACGATAGTCAACGTAGCTGCTCCGGCAACGAATTCTAGCGGCGGGTGCGAAAACTATGTTCGATTCGCGTCCAGGGAATTTTTTTTTTGTATTTTTTATTTGTTACATGCCCACCAACAGGTGTTACACTTTTGTGGTGGCACGACAACTTCTGTGGTGGGCACTACGTGTATTTTAAAACACAAATTGCGTATATTTATCACTCTCGTCATTATTTTAAAGAATTCTACGTTAAATTTCGTTTCCGAGTTTATAGGTATTATAGGTGTATTTTGGCAACTTGAGAACACCTGAATTTGCCTTTTACCTATGTTAGATGTTACACATCTCTGACGAACACTAAAAGACTCGCTCAGATGTTTTTTTTTCTTCACATTATTCTCAATCCATTATGTAAATGTTTTTCATTTACACCTTATATCTCACATTAGGGCACTTAAAAAATAAAGTACAGTCATAATCATAAAGTCTGTAAAGAACGCCCAGAAAAAAAAAGGAGGAGTCTACGGGCGTGTTGTGTAAACTGCCTTTCTCTTTAAGGCGATTTTTTTTCTAAATTATTACCCGCTGCTGCTCCAATCCTTCAGATGTCTGTAAAATGGTAGAGGCGTCAAGTCCATAGATCATATAAGGAACTACTAAAAAGTGCACAATAAATGCCATTTTATTGTCATTAATAAACTGTTAAAAAATATCACCTAAAATTTACGAAGAACACTGGTTACAAATTATCCAGGGATCTTCGTAAATTTACAGCTATCTTCGTAAATTTACGGACACTGAGTTCACTTGCTTTGAACATGAATCCAAGAGAATATTCTTGGTAAATCAGCAAGACATTCAAAAAACTGGTTTAGTCTAGAACAAGAACACTCTTATTTGTCCACGTGTGTGGTTTTCACATTCATTTAGAACGAAACATACAACTCGGAAGTCGAAATATGGCGTCGTTTCTACGAATATTCGATTATTTGAAATTACGAAGAAACTCTTCGTTTATTTGAGCGAAATTCTTCGTCGAAAAAAACCGTGAATTTACTGTAATTTCTAACAGTGTAGTCGTTTTACGTAATCACAATCTTGATAAACAAGAAAACTGTTATGTCATGCTCTTAAATTACGATAAATGCATCGTAAGTCAGTTAATGAGTTATGTTATGACATTAAAACGCTAGGATTTTATGGAGGTTATGCTTAAACATAAGTTAAAGAATAACATTTTTGCGCCAATTTTCGTAAGAAATAGTTGTTATTATCTCGAAAAACGTATTCCATAGGCTATATGCAAAAATAATCATAGCAATGTGTTGTACAAAGTTAAAACATTTTTCATGCAGTGTTACAAACTATTTCTTGGCAGCTGGTTTCCAAAGGAATCTTTTTTGTAAATAAAGTAAAGAAACATTTTTTTTTCTGTGTATATTTCATGTTTTCGTAACCTCGCCGAAGTAGTAGATGCATCGACGCACAGTGCGGTAGCTCGTCAAAAATCGATTTTCCTTAAACCCATTAATGCCTAGTAAAGAAACAGCATTGCAATGCCTAGAGTTTAGGGGGAAATATGATAACCTATCAGAACCGTTTCCAGTAACCTTGAGGCCTTATGAAATATGGTCGTATTTTTAAGCGTACATGTATTTTCTTGTAGCTCTTCGTGCAAGCTATCTTTCTAAGTGAACATTAGACACATATTCTGAAGTGAGTTTAAAGTAAAAAGGTTATAGTATGTGATGATAAGGGTAATTGTAAGTGCATTTCAATTAATTTCACCAAGGTCTACAATCATCGCGGATTCAGTCACTGTCTTAAAATTATTTCATGAAATAATTGAGGGTGGTAACACGGCACAAAATATTGTGGAGAATAAAGGTGTTTCCTCAATCATTACTTAAATGAAATCCTTTTACGGCTACGACAAAAATTAGCAGTGGTTGTAGATCTGCGTTAAATTAAACATAATCCAGATGACCAGCGTTCCATTTTAAATACTTTCTCTATTATATATATATATACCTATACCTACATTATTTACTTCTAAAGAGAGATTTGAAGCACTTGAATATTAGTTGTAACAAATAACGTAGGCCTAATACTATATTTGGTTGTACTAACGTAAATTTTGTAACGGTTTCACTTACCGTCATAATTTTGTTATGTCCGAACTCACGTGGGTTACACTAGGGAATTGCCACTAGATGCTAGATAAATAAAGTAGAAGTTGGGACATATATATTATTATTATTAAAGTATTCATTAGAGATTATTTTAGTATATTCTTACTTTAAAATTAACTCATAATTACTATATACAGAATATTTGAAAAGATACACTAAGAAAAACATTCACTACCGCTATCATAGCATAACACACAAAAAAATAATATAATTGCTTGTGTATAATACAGTTGATAATTGCGTAGCTGTCAGAGATAAACAAATTTAATTTTTCTAATTAATTTTGTCTCTCCATAGCTGCCACGAATAATAATTTAAAAACATCTGTCGATTGGACTCCCGTCTTCCCAAACCTCGAAGACATGGCAAAGCGACAGAGAGGGTGGGGTGGTGGGTTTGTTATCACATCAAGGCGGAGAGAAAGGGAGGAGTTGGAATGACGTCACGAATGTGACGACAGGGACAGCTGCTAGCGGTCATCTTGGGATTGGCAGAAGTTGCATGGTCTGTAATGTGCACCAGGTAGCTTTGATCCTGTTGATTACTGAAAATGTCTATTGTCAAGAAATTTAACCAGTGTGCTTTAATGAGACTGATTATTGATATCAGCCACACATAATGGTTGTCCGTTGTGCACCCTATGTCATTTTAATCTAACTTTGCACAAATAAGTAGGCTACTTAATGCAGCATTTTTTAAAATCATACGTGTTAGTAGTTTAAGTACTATAATTGTGTAACTTTCAGATGTGTGCATTATCTTTTAGAATTTGCTAACCTCACCAAACATCCAAAGTACTTTAAATGTATCTTACCTAACACAAATAACCCTTCTCACAACTTCATAGTATTCCTAATATAGCTAAGTAGGGGAAGTGACAGAATAAGTATTCAGACTTTTGACAGCTAGTCATGTAAAAAAACTTACTAATTAATTTATTAATACAAAATAAGTTAGTTGGTTGCCCTTATCATGCTACTGAAGTCCAAATATTCGTTGCAGAATCTTTCAGAATCCGAACATCATAGCTGGCATAAACCATCGTTAATCAGTTTCAAGCTAACAACTCTATTTTTACAAAAAAAATGTCAGATAGAGTTTTAAACAGACGTCTTGGCAAATTTTTCTTTAAATGTTATGAGACAGCTATTTCTTGGTTCTGTATCCACAGAATCAACTATGGTTGAACATAGCCAATCCGAACATGGCTGCTGAGCTACGCCCCTTGTCTTCAAAGGTCTATACAGCGAAGATTTGCCTGTCTCGGATGTAGAGGATTTGCATATTTCGGTCGATATCGGACAGCGCCACGCGTTAGTTGCGAGAAAACCTAGCTTTGTTGAGTGTTGTCACATCAGTGCGATGGGTGGCAGAAAGTATGAACCGTGCATCCAGATGAAGTAGGATATTACACAGTACACGCCCTATCTTTCAAAACTAGCCTGTGTCAAACTGCCTTGAGAGTGTATGCCGACATTTAAATACGCTAGCACTACTCAGACGGCATTGTGCAGTTTTTCAAACGCGGCGCGCACACTGTTAAAAATGGTCACCTTCAATTTACGAAAGAACGCTGGTTACAGATTACCCAGGGATCTTCTTTAAATTTACGGCTAGCTTCGTAAATTTACGGGCACTGAGATAACTTTCTTTGTAAATGAATCCTAAGGAATATTCTTGGTATATTAACAAACCTTTCAAAAAACTTGTTAAGGAAACTCTCCACGTGTTAGTTTATCTTTGTTTATAACGAAACATACAACTCGGAAATCAAAATATGGCGTAGTTTCTAAGAAGATTAAGTTATTTGAAATCAAGAAGAACTCTTCGTTTATTTGAGATTAATTTTTCGTTGAAAAGTCCGCAAGTTTACTGTAATTTGTAACAGTGTAGTTCAAATTGTTCGCGTGAGACAATTGGACTGCAAAACAGTACTGCTATAGCTGAAAATAATTAATTTAATTTATAATAGTGTAAATGGTGGTTTGCAATAAACCTTTGTGTGTTAAATAAACCACCCAGTGACTGATCACTGTATATTTAAATACACAATACTTAGATGGCTCATCGTGGTCTGCAGAACAGCACCAGGAAAGGCTGTTTAGCGACCTCAGATTCTAATGAGCGACGTGATCGTGTCATGCCCGTAGACTTCGCAGCTAACCACGAACATAACACACGCGCATAGGATGAGTCTGAATTCGACCTACAAACTTCCGCAAAATAAGTTGAAATCATATACAGCACTTATGGTCTTAAGTGCTTCACACGACTGGAATGCGTCTTTGAAGTTGGAGCTAAACAAAAATATCATTGTAAACTAGCCAGTGCCCGGCATGCCACTCAAAGAAACAAAGTGTTTGTGTTTTAATTAATTCTGTTCATTGAAGTGCTTTTGGATACACAATATATTTTTTTTACTGTCTGGTGCGTACACGAATGTCGCTGTTTATTTATTTTTTTAGTTTTTTTTTTTTAATTCAATTCAATTCTGCCATGCATGCGCACTCACGCACAGAAAACATAAGCACTGTCTCAAAACTAAGTATATGAAATACACACATTTGTTGAAACGACTCTAGCGCCACCCGTTGGAAAATTGTTGTATTGATTCAGAAACCTTCGCGGGCGTGCGCACAACAACTCACCAAAGTTTCATCGCGATCGTATCAATGATGTAGGAACGGATACGGGATAAGCAAGCAAACATTCTCATATATAGGGCCTATATTTGCACTCATTAATTCAAATATGTTTATTACTTTAACGAAGATATTATTTTAACTATAACTTTTATACATGTTTGCTATTTAACTTCTTCCAATCTGTGTTATTCTGTTAAGGAAAGGATGATGATAGGAAAAGTAGGAAACGAATGGGAGTGTTTCAAGTTTAATGTGCCTCGAAAAAGTCAAATCGACGGTTGTTCCAATCGAGTGGAAGAGAGGTAGATGCGGCGCAAGCGTACAATGAGCGTAACGGGACACAGCGTAACGGGAAAATGTGCGTTACGGGACACTTTTTCGTGCGTGCAGCCGGCGTTCATCGATTTATTAGACGTTGTCACGTCAAAAATTCGTCTGGTACTCTGAACAGCCGGGTAAACGTCCCCTGCTCAACGGTTGATGACCTGACAAACATCTCCACTGGGAAGAATGTGATTCGATACTTTTTTGGCCGAGGGACTCTCATTGGACTGGAATCTTCTTGATGAACTGTGAGCCAATAGCGTAACCAGCGCAAAGATATAATAAGTATTTGAATACTAGACTGTCGTGAAATGAGTCCGCGAAGTTATCCAGTCTCTACCGATCCAAGTGTTTCCCACAAAAGAGCGGAGTTCATCTGCAAAAGTAGGCACACAGTGAGTTAAAGAAACCTGTGTCTGGTTTCACGTACACATAAGGCCTGGATTTATAAACTTTGCAAGAAACTCAAAACGCAAAAATTTCAATAAACGACGTTTTATTACATCAGTTTATAAACATTGCACAAAATGCAAAAACGCAACTCAAGTATCGGCCAACTTTTAACTTCTTGCGTTTCAATTCAACGTTACCTCCTTCCATTTTTGAATATTAAGTGTTCCAAAAACATTTAAAGAGACAGACATTATGTGCCACTTTATTGTTTTTTTATATATATAATACTCAATTATACTAATCTCGTTCTTTCTACTTCCGCAGAGTTTTCACGATAAACATGAATTATCAAAATAAAAAAAACTAATTGGAATGAACTTCTGGTTTCTACTGTTTTACAATATCCGGTCGGAGGTTTGGTGACGTCTTGCGATTTTCTTCCTTCTACAAACTACCGTTGTTTTCTTGCGTTGGTTGCGTGTTGCATTATGGCGTCGTTTCCTTCCTTGAGTGGACTGTAAGTCCGGTCTAAATGCCCCGGCCGGCAGCATGATGGATTGCTGAGCACCGCGGACGTTATTTGCTTGCCGGAAGAACGCCGATAAGTTGAAGTACTTTGTATTATAATTTTAAATTCGGTTCGCGGTCTGTATTTCCGTGCGGCCGCCTCGTGCTGGCAAGTATTTTAAGCCACTTACTTCAATTTTGGAAGATTCCTTATCAATTTCCACGCTTTATTTCCTCTAGACAGGTGTATAGGTGTGTGTGTGTTTTTGTGTCTGTGTGTGGAACAGCGTGAGCTATTTGTACTCCGTGGAATTGGTTTTAGCTGTTTGACCGCTATTATATATCTCGTGGGTCACGATTGCATCTAATTTTGTTTGAGTAGGAAAAATTTTTGCACGAATATAGCATGTGTCAAGTAACTTGCATCAAGGTTTACATTATTTTAAAAAATCAGTACCTACAGTAGTACCCATTCCCAACTGTCACTTGCAAATGCCTGATGCTTGTTGCATGATGCTTGTTTAAGAACACAGACAACCACGCGAAGTTGTTAAATCAAAAACACTTGTGACACAACAACATTGGTGACTACTTTCGAGAACTACAAAATTTCTCAAAAGTTAGCTACGTGACAATATACAGATCATTAGGGGCATGTATTTTTCGCGAAAATATTTCGAGACTAGCTGAGATTCAAACCACTGTAGCATACTTTGTGCTTCATGATTTGTCAAATTTATTTCAGGTAAGTGTCCACTGTCAAGCACACCAATCACAATAATTCAGCGGGGAGCAAACACATTCAGAATGGCCCGGTATATAAAAATGCAATGTCTCCTCTTGTAGACGGCCGCCAATTACCAGAATGAAACCACTGGTTTGGACATACTATGTTGCAGTCTACTGTGCATTCAAAATTTTTTTCGCGAAAAATCCCTGCCTCTTACAGATCATAAATAAGCTATCTTTGCGGTGCACTATTGTGCGGAATATTCTGCACCTAACGTCTTGTAAACTCACGTGCGTTTTTTTTAATGGTCTCGTAGCCTGCACTATACATAATAATTATTTGTTGTTGCTCAAGGGTCTCTTTTGATAACAGTGAAGTCATTGGTCACAATTTTAACAAAAAAGGCGTGTTTTTTTAAATGAAACTTTTTAATATGTATAGGATAATCCGAGGCGATAACTTATCAGAGAGTAAAGAAAAGTGCAAAGCTTAATAATTGGTACTATTGGTTGGGGGGGGGGGGATAAAGAATAAATTAGAGAGTCAGACAACTGAAGCATATTTTTATCACCGTGTTTGTTACAGTGTTATACCTACAGTGTGAACCTCCATTGTTAATTTTTATCGTTCAAGTGAATTTTTTAATATTTTGTTTCACCTTTCAGGTGGACTACTGAAGTGTGAAGTTTCACTTGTAACGTCCGTGGCGGCCACGCAAGCATTTCTTTTCTTCGCTATGAACTATAGCTGCGACTCGAGCCAAATACGCTAGGGGCCAGCACCGGACAGTTTTAAGTTAATAGCACATGCGAAAGTTCTGAAAAATTACCTGGAGGCATGGAATGGCACTGCAGTAACTTTTTTATTAGTTACTATTTGAATGATGTATTTTTTTAATTATTATCTGGCGATGGGTATTTTTCAATTATATTTGGAAGTTTTCAAGCACCGGATATTTCTTTGTACAATGAATTTGCATTACAACGACAAGGTACAGATTGCTGAGAGAAAATATTTTTTCCCCCTCGTAATAATGTTGGTATCGTTCATTTAAACAAATACAATCAAGGAGATGTCCACGTCTGAATGATTACCGGGCAAAGATGTTTTTTTTTTTTCCAGCTCACGGTCTGCGCCATTTCCGTTAGACGTCCAAAAAAATTGATGAACTGTAGTGTTTACATCGTGGAAACAGTTTTAAATGACTGTACTTTTAGAAAGTGATCGTGTTTAACGAAGAAGATTTTAATTCATACTTACCAGCCAGACGTAGTCAGGCACCATTTTTCGGAATGTTTTGGGCATTACAATGTGGCGATGGCGTCTTCTGGCAATTCGTTCATTCCGTGAATTCAGTGTTGCACACACGTGCAGCCGTCTATCGGACTGGTGTTACAACAATGGCAGATTTTTCACACAAAAATCACAGAAGCTGTCGGTTATTAAGGCCCTTCTACAACAGTTCGAAACTGTAGTTGGTCGGCGTTCTTATCCTAATGTGAATGACGACATACTGCCGTGTCTAAATTTGTGATGTCCGATGTCCGGATCTACTGATTTCTAGTCACCAGACCGCAGTAAATATACAGCGCCAAAATGAATGTTTTCCGGTAGTTATTGATTAATTTTTTCACGCATTGCAAATGAGTACGTAGCTAAGTTATTGAATATGCATTTAACTTGTGAAAGTTGTGCGAGTTCAATAATATTTATTTTTCCTGTAAGGTAAATATAAATGCTAATAAATGGCATCGTTCGTTCTGCCATTGAAAAACACCAGTCGCAAACGGGCAGCAGTGATACATATGTTGTCTATCTCTTCTTGGCTTCCTAACACACCGTTCGTTATTTTCTGTTTACCGCACAATTTGGGACATTGGAATTGTAGACGGGCCTTTACTTTGTAGTGGGGATCCTCACAAAACTTAGAAAGTCACAACTTATAACAGTTATAACTTAGAATTCCTGAAAAAAAAAACACATTAATTAGAACTGTCATAAGTTAGAACGATCATAACTTTGAAACACACCACTTAGAACTTTCATAACTTTAAAACACGTAACTTAGAATACACAAAGCCGAAATTCGCTACTTATAAAAATCATAACTTAGAAATAAATATTTTAGAATTATCTAAACTTAGAAACACAATTTGAATTGCAATAACTTAGAAACACACGACTTAGAACTGTCGTAACTTAGAAAGTCATAACTTAGAACTGTCATAAGTTAGAAAATTCTATCTTGTGTGTTTCTAAGTTGTGTTTCTAAGTAATGTGTTTCTAAGTTATGACGTGACCCTTCTGCAGTGTATACATACCCCGGGAGGGGGGAGCAGAGTGGGTCCTCCCCCACCTCGCTGTGACGTCACTGACGTATGGCCTGCAGCGCCGCCATGACAAGGTTTCGCTCTCTGCGGTGTGCGCCAGGTGGGCCCGGCACCGCGCGCGCGCAACAGCGGCCCAAGTCGCAGGTTCCCGCCGGTGGCGCGCGTTTCTTCGATGTGCCGGCACTCCGCGCCACGACGAGGCCTGTGCGAAGCTTCGATTAAGCGAATCAATCGAATAGTCGATTTGAATTCCCCAGGAAATTTGCTATTCGTTTTATTTGAAGCTTCGGTTGTAATGCAAAGCTTCGCGTCTACTGTGAAGCTCCGCATCTATTGCAAAGCTTCAAAATATTGGAAACCTAAGATTTGCTTATGAAAATACATAGTTTTTATGTGCTATATATGTTTTGCTTAAAAAATTTGGTTTCTGAAAAAAGTCAAATGCGCTTCGTTTGCCTTTATGAGTGCTCAATATTATTATTATGCATGTTTTTTTAAAAATAATTATAATGAATTGATGTTTTTTATAGGGTAAAACTGGTTAATCACATAGTCAGTTCAAACATTACAAACGTTTAACGATTTTTATTTTACTTCAATCCTGTATTTTATAAACTAAGTGTAATACAGCTTCTCCGAGAACAATATTTGCAATTCTAATCGACTTTGCGAATATTTTTTAACATTTGATATTCGCTTCGCATCAGAGAACTGGTATTCGCACATGCCTAGCTACGGGGCCTCCTAGATGAGCGACGGCCAAATTCACTCTCCTCCGAAAGGTCAGATATTTTTTTTTTTTAACTGATCCGAGGGCCTGACACACGTGAATAAATATTACCAGGGGGCCGGGAAAATTCGCCGATTTCATTTACCTATAGGATAAAAGTCAAATATGTAGGTGATACTTCGAAGCTAATACTGCTATTGACACGCAGTTTACTTGGTCAGTGAGAAACCCTCAACTAAAGAGTCACCGAACCACAGGCTAACCAGTTGAGACGTCTCACCAGTCGACAGACAACGAACAGGTGACGTTTGCGAGAGTACACCGAGGACTTTGGATTCTATCGTAGAGGTAATTGGAAAAAGAAAAAAAAAATCCAGTCTCTAAACATGATATTTAAACAAAAATGTATATATATTGTATTATTGTGTATAGTAATTAATAGATACAATATATTTTATGTGGTGAAGAAACGAAAAAATAGTTCCTAAATTGTGTATAAAGTAGGGTATAGATAGGTATATGATGTATATCTATATATTAAATAGGATGCTGGTACGTACGCATCACGTCGATAAACTCCGACACCGTTTGACCGATAGCCATGAAAGTTGGCATATATTAGTGTATTTTCATGGAGAAGGTTTTTATGCTATCTATTTTTTGTAACTCGCGGCTAGATGGCGCTGCAGCGCATCAACTTCTATACCGTTCAACCCATCGCCATGGCTAAACAGAAAATCATAGGTCATAGACATACAAACAGTAATTGTATGTAATTTATCTATGTCCACCACGCTGTCACATAGCGCTATCGCCCTGTTTTCAGTCCGGGCACCGCCATATGCTGCAGCTATGAATAACTATTACTCTCTTATTTCTTGGCAAATTACATTTGTGTCACAAGCAAATAAACAAACTTTGGACGTCATATCTGTCAATAAACATTACACATGACGTTGATAAACTCCGACACCGTTTGACTTATCACCATGAAAGTTGGCACCTCTGAGTGTTTTTTTTTAGACGGTTTTTATGTTATTAATTTTGCTATAACTCGCCACTAAATGGCACTTCAGCGCCTCAACTTCTATTCCGTTCATCCGATCTCCATGAAAATGGGTATATATTGTGATTTGTACGTCTTTAATCCTCAGTAATAGCAAACAATGATTGTGACTGTGATTAGTAATTGGTGAGTTAGTTTTAATTGGAATACCATTTAAAACGTTGTATATGTTTTAGATTACATACAAACCATCCATTTTAGATATTTAGAGGTAAATAGGTAAGATAACGTCTGCCGGATTCTTCTAGTATATAAGTATATAAAGTGAGCTAATCTTTCAGTATCACTGCAAAAAAATATTTTTATACTTTTACGAGGGAAGTATTTTGAAACTCATTTGCCATCGATGCCACTTGTAAAATGACAAGGCAGAGCTTTGTTCCAATGGCGATTTTGCAAAGCTCTACTTTGCAATTTTACAAGTGATATAGTTGGCAACCGGGTTTACAGTGTACTCGCCAGAGTTGTGTAAACATCTAACCTCGGTAACGAGAAAATTCATGTGTTCTCATGTTGCAGATAAACTTATAATACGAAACTCTAACATGAAATTTAATGTAAAATACTTTAATATAATGCCGAGCGTGATAAATATACGAAAATTATTCATTTTAAGGAAAAAAGATAAAAATATTTCCTAGTGCACACCCATCAGAGTAGTAGCCAGGGATATACTTGGTCCTCATCCATTAGCGTCTATAAAACTATTCTGGAATAAATTATGAAACTCTAAAAGTTATAATAAGATATAATCGCAACATAAACTTAAAAAAATACCTAAAATTTATTAGCCATAAAAACCATGCTAGAACAAACGTGGTTGCAAAGATAATTAACATATTGTTGACTCTATAAAGCATTAAGAACGCCACGCTATATTTCAAGAATTTTTCAAACTCAGCTTAGCAATCAAATTAATTAATTAAAACAATGTTAACCTGAATGATTATAAAACACGCATGTGTTAAAACAGTAAGTATAATTATGTATATTGGTTTTTGCTTAAACGACAAAAATCATTCTGTTTATTCTTCCTTAAAAACAAATCTTAATTTTATTGAGCTGACTCTAACATTTAAGATTTAACAGTAAAAATTTAACCACGAAAATATTTTATTTAACTTGGTGTTGAATATATTAGGCAAACATTTTCTTGTCTCTCAATTATACGACGGACGCTGCTCTATCTCTACATGTCAGTGTTAACTACGGATTATTACAATTGTATTCTGAAATTTTTTGTTGACATTATTTCTTTTTATGACTATTAATTATAACATAGAGAATCAAAGGATAGTTGTACAATCATAAAATTTCATCTAGCACACCAATACTTTTGGTATGTCCCCTAATGTTTACGGAAGTGACTATGCACGGGTTTATATTGTTACACGTGCGTCCACCTTCTTTGGGTAACATTTCCGTTTATCGACTTCCGTTTGATTTTTACAAAATTACTCCCGCCATATGCCGTATACCGGGAGCTAAGATGTTTACACATCAAAAAAAGTTCAGGACAAAGGCACACAATATAATGTCACATTAGATAATTATTATTTAAGAAACTAAGTGTAAAACACATACAAGCATGTTGTTTATAAACATCTAAAAACGATAATTTTTCCTTTAGCTCTCCTTACGTGATTTAAAATAAAATAGTGCACTGATAAGATTGAAAATACACAAGAATGCTTTTGAATAAATACCTAGCAGTCTGCTGGGTATTATGCACAATTTTTTCATCACATTTTAATCAGAAAGCATTTCCTCTCAGGATATAGTGATTTTTAGATTAGGCCTACTACTAACCCTCGTAAGCAACTAGGTTTTGCTCCTGCTGTATCGCATATTAACAAGAATTTTATACACATAGGCTTCCCTAAAACACTTAAGAATGATACATTTGTAACAATTTAGGAATAGTGTTTCAAGTAGAGTTAAGAGGTTTCGTGTTTATCGTTAATATTAAAATTGTAGTTTTTGAGAGTAGCGGTTCCTACGAAAAGAAAATAATAACATTCAGAAAAGGGTAATTTTTAGTTTCTCTTATTTTCTAGTTGTTACACAATAAAATTTCAATAATATCTACCACAGTTTCCTTAAATTATATTAAGGCATTTAATTAACAACACAGACTTCGTGTTCTGTTTCAAGCTTGCAAGATGTTTAATAAGTAATATGATCAGCACATTTACCCGATACGTATGCAAAATAGTGTTATCGAAACTTGCAGTGCACTAAAGATAATGCAATAAAAAGTCTAAAATAAATGTAATTTAATAAAACAATACATTGAGTTATCTCAGTTCTTTCAAATCGGCAAGCTACATTCAACGAGTACCTAACGAATATAACACCAAATTATGATTAAAGCAGTTGTTAGTCTAATAATAGTTCATGTTGGGTAGTATTTTTAAAATTTTATTTTGCGGTCACAAGTAAAAATTATCCATTGAAAACAAAATTAATAAAAACGGGCAACACGTTTCACAATATCGCTAAATAATACGTCATATTAAAAACCACAAATTTTCAAAGTGTTTTAAAATATGTATTAAGCCAATTAGATACGATTTAATAATCGTGACGAGTGTTTTACGGAGCAAATAATAGTCTATAAAATTACATTTCACGTAAACATGCACAATGATTTAAACAAATATAATTGAGAAAACGTATACTAGGATATCATGTATAAGTTTGATCAATGCCCACAAAATTGTTAATGTTTTGGTAGTTCTATATTGGCTGTAAATTACTAGCAGTAGTTACACCAACTACCAAAAAAATAAAACACGTCCTTCTTGTAAATTCACTGCCAACCTCAGAACACCCTCGAACGCCGAACCGTTTTAGACAAGACGCCGTATCGGTGGCGGGGGGGTTATGGCGTTGGGATTCGTGCTCGTATTTCCACGCGGCGGTCGCACCGGAGACGCGTGGTCGCTGTGGCCGGACTGTGGCGGGTATGCCCTGCGGGAGTCGTGGAGTGCTCGCATGATCCAGCGCCTCGGAGGCCGTCTGTAGCGGGTGTTTGCTGGCTAGGAGTGATGTTCATACGCTTCACGGCTGAGTATCCTCTCCTAACATAACCTATTCCAAGTGCACTGGATTGGGAGGGGTCCCGGGTCAGGGAAGACACCAAGTGCGTCCCAGGCCCGTCATGCGGGATTTAAACCACGCAGGTAGTGTAGCATGCACCGGGTGTTTTATTCGGGGATTTGTCAGCCATGACTAACTACCCTACCTTATCTCTAGACTATGACTAGTTAAGGTGGGCCCAGGTGAAACCCGCACGGACATGGGGAAAACCCTGGGCTCAGTCATGCGGGGTTCAATATGGCATGCGTTAAGGGCCCCGCCTACCCGGGCACACACACGGTGTGCAGAGCTTCTGGAAAGACAACGCGATTTCAAAACTACTCGAAATATCCGAGTGGGGTCTGCTTACTAAAATCATTTAAGAGATCGTTGCGGGCCGAAAAGTACTTTTGACTTTGTATTAAGTTTTTAAACTGTATTTTTATAAGAGGTAATATGGCTAAAACGCATGTTTTCAGAGTAATTTTTAGGCGTAAAACAACCGGTACAGATTCTTGAAAGTACTTACGGGACTTGCATTACACCTTTATCTTCATTCCTCCGCAATGTAATGTTACGGTCACCGCTCAAATTTCACAGTTATCCTGTGTTGACGAGACGAATGCGCGCCAGTTCAGAGACTTGCGCTTAGAGGCTATACCGCGCTGGAAGCAACAGCGAGCGTCGCGCTTATCATCCCGCCTCACTAACACACATACACCCCTGACGAGGCGGGCCCCTTAAGAACGCAGGTTACGTACGGGACTGAAAGAGGATGGTCCAGGAGGAGAAGAGTCGGGCTGGGCAGAGAAGTTTCTACCGGGCTTTGTTTGTGCGCTTTGGACGCGAGGTCCGCACCAGGTCTTGACTTGGCACCACCGCCCTTGGCAGCTATCGTCACACACCCGGCTGCCAATCAGCTCCTGAAAGAGCTCCAGAGAAGACAATCATTGGGCACCAAAATTTAAATTACCTTACCGCGCCCTGTGACGCTGTTTTGAGTGGCCCCGGTGTGAAAGTAGCCGAAACAAGTCATAGATGGGCATGGAATATTTATAAACGTATGGTGTCGCATAAAATTTTATATACAATGCCAGATCTATTCTCAAATTTGCGCAAGCGAGCCCGCGGATGATTAGGTAGTATTTTATTTAAATATATATATAGTGATGCATTTTGTACTTCTAATACGAGATTTGAAATGAAGCACTTGAAGATTAGTTGTATAAAATAACGTAAAACAATATTTGGCTGTACTAACGTAAAAATTTGTAATGGCTTCACTTACCGTAATGATTTTACTATGTCCTAAGGTTGTTACACGTATAAATTATTAACTAAATCGCGAGTTGGTGCAGTGGAGCCACTTCACCCACGCAGATCCCTCGCAGACAATCGCGGTTCCAGAGGGAAGGGGATTGGACAGCTCCTCCCGAGCCAAAATTTTTATTTCATTCTGAAAGTATATTCATGTTAACTTGGATACTTTAATTAACGTGCCAAAATTTTATTTCGCCAAAAGTTGTTCGAAACAATTGCATAACAGTACGTGAGACCATAAATTTATAAATGTCGCATGCCAGTATCTGACTTGTTTAGGCTACTTGCACATGAGGCTAATCGAAACAGCGCCACAGGGCGGGTGAGAGACGCGGCAGGAAAACGGCAAGAATTTTCTCGAGCCACTGCGAACACGCCACTACGCCACATCCCCAGTTACTAGTAGAGCAATGGATTTGGAGGAAGCGAGCGCAGTTTTGTGTTGTTGCTGCAGGGAAAGAAATGCCGTAAAAAAGGAAGGAAGATATAAGATTTATCCAATCCTTTGATGAGCAATAACATAACGATTTATAACCAACTATTTTTTTTTTTTAAAATCTCTGAGTATTCCTTTGAAGGCATGTCCCAGATTGCGATTCCCGCCTGCATCACTGAAATAAATGTTTCTGCGTGTAAACTTGATTCCGCCATCACCGGACAGCTACGTGGCTTGATGAAAGAAAAAAAAACGCGCCAGTGTGCGCAACCCCCAGCCACTGCCGTGAGTATAGTTTATTCTGACGGGTTTTTACGTCACCGCGGCGTGGCACGGTCCTATTGGCGCGCGCGCAGCGGCCCAGTGTGAAGGGAGCCTTAAATGTCAGGCTTGGCAACAGTACTCTTTCTTTGAGAGATGGCCCCTCCCGAAGAGTCGGGGACCGCCCCGTCTCGGAGTACCCCTTGCGGGGTGATTACGAATTAAACCTTTATGTCCGTTAAAATACCGACTATTGAAGTCGTCGTAACGGTATGTACCGTAATCTTTGAGTACGAACACGCATTTCCGGACGGTATTTATCGCACCGGTGCTACGTTATATTCCACGCGTGTATCAGTTGGTGGCGTGAAACGAAGAAGAGGTCAGCGATGTAATTTAACTATGAAAAGTATTACATAGTGTGAAGTTTTGGTAGCGCGATTTTCTTTTAACGTAGCTGGGTTTTTTCAGGAGCCAAACCTATTTACATGGAAGTATTTGAGGTCAGGAATTGTTACCGCGGTACTTATATCATTTTTTTTGTATGGCAAAGCCCAAATACGGCAAATTTGAAATAATTATTGAACAGATCACAGATAGTTTTAAATGCTTGAAACAAAAAATTTCATAAAGAAATAAATATTTTTATATCACTAAAACAAAAAAAAATTTAATTGTAACATACTGTAATTACCTTTATAAGCAATCAATTTAAGATCTGGATCGCTGTAAATAAAAATTGGTTGTCTGTAAAGTCGGTTTACGGACGATAGTTTAACGTGACGTCATAACAAAACATTGATGAAATGATTCCATACTTTTATGAATAAAATTGAATCATTTTTATTGAATTATCACTATTTTGTATGAATACAAAGAAGGAGTGAAATGAAATCTACAATTTAATTGATGAATTTACTTTTATTTGCACACATTAATTCAAATATGTTTATTACTTTAACGAAGAGATTATTTTAACTATAACTTTTATACATGATTGCTAATTAACTTCTTCCAATCTGTGTTTTTCTGTTAAGGGTAGGACGATGATAGGAAAAGTAGGAAACTAATAGGAGTGTTTCAAGTTTAATGTGCCTCGAGAAAGTCAAATCGATGGTTGTTCCAATCGAGTGGAAGAGAGATAGATGCGGCGCAAGCGTGCAATGAGCGTTACGGGACACCGCGTAACGGGACAAGGTGTGTAACGGGACACTTTTTCGTGCGTGCAGCCGGCGTTCATCGATTTATTAGACGTTGTCACGTCAAAAATAAACGTATTTAACGGGCACATTAAATATTCAGTGTTTGCTTGCCTTTAACGCCACTGCATTTTTCCGTGACTCACAAGTCCCGTGGATCGTACAGAAACGCACACCGCACGATGTTTCGTAATCACCGAGTAGCGCGCTGGTTTCGGTGGAGCGTGGAGAACCACCGCATGTCAGCGCGAGTGATCGCAGTCAACACGCAGGCCGCGTGCTCCGGTCTGCCAGTCGCTCGTTCACGTCGAGCTGTTGAATACATAGACGCAGCGACGTCCCGAAACCACGCGACTTGATGATCGCCCAAACTCCCCGGCCCGGGGGGGGGGGGGGGTTGAGAGGGGGTCATCTGCGCTCTCGACAGCGTAGTTCGGCAGCCGCACCTTCAGCCAATTTTTGCGACTTTTCGCTCCACCGCACAGTGTGATATTTTCATAATCTGGCTGGCCAAAAGTATTGAAGCTTAACAATATGAGTGAAATGTGCAGAAATTTGTTTAAAATGGTGTTTAAAGGCACTGTCATTGAATAAAACATAATATCCTATTCTATTATGAAATACACTTACATACCAAATATTACATTTTTGAGATTCTATGAACAAAATTAATTTTTGTTTTAAGCTAATTAAACACGATACAAAGTTTAACGACTCAGTTAAAATCGCTGTTTTGTTCATCGGAATTGCTGCTATCACATTCTTCGGAATCGATATCAGGTTGTGGAGATTAGATGTCACTATATTCCATTTCTGGAGCTTATAGAAGCTGGCATACTTCATGACTTAATTTGCTATGCTTTTTTTTTTCGGAGGAGCACGTAAGCTTGCAATAAACGGGTCTGATGTGATCAGCATTCCATTAATCAAATGTGCATTTGTATCAATCCTAGACGTATTCCTTGTAAACAATTCTCTAAATTTTATGTTTCGCTTATTTCTAGCTTTTTGTGCTTCTTCCGAAAGTTGACCAATTGGAAGAACACATTAAGCATTTATGTCTTTTCCATAGAAAATAATTTTATGAACGCTTATGGGCATCGAATACAATGAATACAACTTAATGTACAATTCTCTTGTGGCCTTCGCGTATTCTTGGAATTTTTCGAGGTTTATGGGAAATCCACTATTAATACACTCCAACATAACACGGAAGTGCTTAATAAGCTCAAGATTGGCACCAGTAATTTCGGCAGACTTTTCAGTGTGACCACTTTTGTTCAATTTTTTGACAAACACTTCGATTACTAACTTTCAAAGTCTTTAAAATGTCTTCCGAAAAAGCTTTTGCAATATATGGTATAATAAAGCGTCCGTCCTGATTTATTTTGCGTTAGCAAACCAAACGTCGAAAAATGTTCGACGCGAAAGATGCGAAGTCATTCTGAAAAAAAAAATGAACATCGCAATCATTCGCAAACAAACATATGTGTTTTGTATAGCTGATGAGTTTCTCTTTCCAAATAATTCATTACAATGCCTGTATAATGCGATAAAATATACTAAAACTCAAGTACATGAAAACTTACAAATTTCTTTAGTCATATTTAAACACTATCTATTCTAATGTTGCTCACGGTTGAATTTAATAACGTAGAAAATAAGAAAATTTTGCAAACTTACCTCCAAACTGACAAAAACAATTATCAAACACACTTTCACTGCTAGGAGTAGAGACACGACCGTAGTCATCGAGCAAACTCAGACGAATGACGGAGTCGCTTGGTAAACCCGATCTGCCAAACTCAGGCAGTCGTACGTTTTGATCTTTTTTCTATTGTTCGACGCGACTTCATAGAAAACAAATAACACAACGTGAAAGTATGGTTTGTGTACTTTAATAAAAAAAAAAGCAACTGGTTTGTCTGATTAGGCAGGTATGAAAAATTACTTTTGGCCAGCCAGATTATAAAAATATCACACTGTGCACCGTCTGCATCTTATGATAATTATTCTCTGATGTATAAAACAATTTAGTTTGTAAGTAAACTCTCCTTTACAGTCGGTAGGGTAAGTAAAGGCTCATCAGGGCTCATCACGAAAAAAGCAACTTTCAAGCCGTGTCCGAATCCGCCTGGAAGTGTGTACTTATACGTACTTGTCCCTGGAAGTGACACCACAAGAGAAGTATGCAGGTAAGCAAGTAAACGAATCTGTGTACTTCCCGCGTATTTCAACTTGACACAACGTCAATTTGAAAAAAACCTTTTGAAAGGTTGTGTTTGGATATTGCGTTTAAATAATCTTAAAACTCGTAAATTGATTTTTACTTTATATTTTCATCGTATTAATAAATTTAATTACAATTTTTTAATTTAATACGTCTATATACGTACATACCGATCGTAACTACAAAACAAAGGCACAGTTATAATTTAAATTTGCCGTAATTTAGTGTGGCTGCAATGAAGTATAAAAAGAATAAACTCAGATAAACTATATTTTTCAATAAAATTTACGTGATGAAAAAAATAAATAAAAATGTAAACAACTTGTACGGCTGGCTAATACCGTTTAAAGAGGCCAAACATTGAACCCGCTGTTATTCGTCAAGGGAAAGTGAAGTACGCAAAGTCGCAAGTACACAACAGCATACATGGATCAGGACTCGACTTCAGTAGTGGTGCGCTCGACGGCAGAAAGAGGGAAAGGAAATGTATTTAGCTTGAGTTACGTATGAGAAGTAAAAGGGAGCGACATTACTTAGGGCTTTCATAAAAAGGTGTCACGGTTTCGTATTTACATGTCTTTGATACTAATTTGAAGAACATGATAGTAGCTACTTTTTGTTATACTACCTGAGGTTTTATTTTCTCTGGAAATTACTAGGACTTAATTATATTGAGTTTTAAGCTTGTCTCGTCTGAAACTAACCAGCAAATTTGGCCGTTTGTCTTATTAATTACGAAATTTTACCTATTAGTTAACAATTACGGTTATCTCAATTGGGGTTGAAAAAGATGTGCCGTATAGACATAATTTTATTTTGGAAGGGTGTTCTACAATGGATGCTACTCACAAGTCAAGCTATTATAAAATTTCATTGGTGAATATCATGTTACAAATAAAAAAAACTTTTGCAGTCTTAAAAAGTCAAAAGCGTACCAACAATTATTCTGTGGCTAACTATTGTACAGGCTTTTTTATGCAATGTTTTATTATTTTTGTAATATTTGGGGTGAAAAAGGGGGGACAGTTGTCTTGTCCTATAGAAAGTCACACCATTAGAAAACTGCCAAATTCTAGCTTAATTATTTGAAGCCACTCTAGAATACAAACCAATACTAATACATATTTGAACAACGTTCTTCTTGGCCTCCATAGAGTCCCGAAAATTTCACGAGTTTATCTAAGTCAGACTCCGAAAACGTGTATGGTTTCTTGCAACGTATTCAATTGGACCACAGTTATTTTTATAACACGCACATAAAGTTGTTTAAACATACATACTGCAACCGACTTAAGTAATCATAATTCAAGTCATTCAAAACAATATTTTCCCTCAAGGACAGAGGTAAATTATTAAGGTCAGCGAATAAGTTTGACCATCAATTATAGTCTGGAGGTCACTGAACCCATGTAATGTCCGGGTCAAGAAACCAATCACAGCATTACAAGATTCAAGTTTCCCAATCATAAGCAGTACGAACAGAAGGCAGCTACCAGTGAACAGAATACACCGACTTTATGATGTACAAATGTGTTGAATTCAGATTGGCATCAGGAAATTAAGCAGGTCTTGTGTGTATCATGCAATAGACTCGCTTAGAATGTGACTCGGGTGAGGGGATGAGAATGGAAAAGGAAGCCATCTTTTTACTTTGGAGGAAACACCTCCCCCCCCCCCCCAAGAAAAACATGAACGTCATGCTTCAGGTACCCAACATGCTGTGCGTGTGCGGCGGTGCGGCCGCCATCTTGCCGCAGGCATCACGTGACAGTTGAACGGGAACCTTGTGGCGTGTCTGATGACGCGGGGGGGGGGGGGAAGGGGGAAGGGGGGATATTTGGTCCACAAACAACTTTGAACTGAATAACACGAAAATGCTCTCAATTTCGGTGATGTTGAGAATCATTGAGAAAACATAAATAAATTGCTGTTATTTGAGTTACATAACTGGCCAATCATTCACGATGAATTCAACTTGATTTCCTGAATACTATTAAAGCCAAACAATTACATAACTGGCCTTTTCTGCTATTTTCTTTAAATCTAGAGGAGAGATGTTTTCAGGGACGAAAATTTGTTCTACCTGTGACACAAATGTATACGAAAAATCTTTTAACAAACGTTTTTAATACCACAATATACGCAACGTAACGGTACCTAATCAAATATTGTACAGAAGAGATATGTGTCACATTGAATATAGTACCTATATCATGGTAAAACAAATGATACCACAAAGACATATAGACGTGATAGGTGTGTTTCCTTAGAGTACTAATTAAATACAGTATACAAATGAAACACATCTTTGCCATACTGTTGCACTATAGATGTACAGAGGATCCCATTTCCATTTAACTTTAGTACTATTGTATACTAAACCAGTTAAAAATTACATTATAAAAATAATAGCATTCATCAGTCACTATTGTCATGAATAAATATGTACAAATATATCCAGTAAATCCACACACTTATTGCCAAATGCACAAATTTTACTCCTTTTCTTAAAACCATTACACTCATAACCTATGTACGAAAATGGCCATTGTGAGTACCTACAATAGCATGTATGAATAAAATGAATTTTATGCAGCACTCGCTTCGATTTGGCGTTATATTTACTATATATATACATACACATATATATAAACCATATCTATTCTTGTTTTTGAGAGAAAAATTGTGGTAAGAAAGACTTTTTTATTTATCAGAAAATCATCAATTTTTTTTAAATGTTTATCATCTTAGCTCTTGGTATGCAGCATTAATATGTGGGAATAATTTCGTGAATGCGACGGGAGTCAAGGAACGGAAATGTGAAACGACCACAATTCTGCCATCTGTAGCAGATGGTTTGAACCAAAGTTCACAAAGCCAAAAGGAAACTTTAAAGTACTAACCGTTAAGCTAACTTTTACAAGATGGGTAGTGTTTTAATAAAATTCCTTGTCAAAAATCAGGTCCAAAGCCTAGGTACTGTATTTTTTCAAGTCTTTTTCTGTTTTATCGGAGCCATTTAAAATGTCTGTCTGCTAGTCAAATGATTCAATAGTCGACGTAGCTGCTCCGGCATCGAATTTTAGCGGCGGGTGCAGACACTACATGTGATTCGCGTTCAGAAAGGTAGTTTAAAATATAATTATCACGCTCGGCATTACTTTAAAGTATTCTACGTTAAATTTCGTGTCCAAGTTTCGTAATATAAATGTACTTGCAACTTGAGATCATATGAATTCGCTCGCTACCGAGGTTATGTTACACATCTCTGGCGAGTACTGAATGATTTTCCCGCATTTTTTTTTTCTTTCCAGGTTCATTCTTGTGTCAATCCACATTCTACTTTAATTAAAAAAAAAAATACTTTCACAAAAACCTCTACAGCTACAGAAAACACATTTTAGTTCGTATTCGGTTAATTCCACTTTAATTAACAATATGCATTAAATCGTTATCATTCGTTTTCTTTGTTTTAGAAGTTTATAAATGTTTGCATGTTAAAGATGAACTGAACACCCCAAATTTTTACAACTTTATTTGGTCTTAAATTACCATCTTTAGCTATAAAGTTTACATTCATACTCCCTTTGGTAGCGAATAAAACGTGGAATAAACGAAACAAAACTTTTTCATGAAAAGTATATATATGTATATCTATAATAGCTTTAATTCGCTCTTAGAATACAATTCTCAGGGACTTTTTTAACATGCATCTTTACGTTAATTCGGGTTTGTAGTTTTTAAGTTTGTTTTGTCCAGTTCCTTCTTTTCTGTAGTTTTCAGGTGGTTTGGTGGCCGGGTGTGTGTTTGAGTGAAGCCAACCGCCACCTGGGGCGCTTGCGTCCCTGGTTGAAAAATAAAATTCAGAAATGGATAAATTCAACCGGTCCTAAAGCATGCATGCTTCTGCACGGCGGACTCTTTTTCTGCCGAACCAGCCTCTGCCTCCTGTGTTCTCCTACGCGGTTAAGTACACGTTGTCAGTGCCCAGGGATTTCCTTGTGTCTATGTCTTCAAGTTTTTAGTCTACGTTTAAGATATCGGAGATAGTCATAGCGCCAAATGCTGCGGTGGCCGGCCAATTCTCGAACAAGGCACGCGATGCATGCGACCCTCTCCCTGCATGGCTAGTCCCAACACGACTAGGCGTATAGGCTTCCGCCTCAGACACACCTAGCTCCCGCCCTAACCGAGACCCCTCCTACAAAAAAACACTCATTTTAATTTAGGCTAGGAAAACACTAACGACGGATAAGCACGTTCGAAATTTAAATTCTGCGCACAATTTTTTTTTATGCTCTATAAGAAGCTACACGTACTCAAATGCAGTAGATTTTCCCGCATGAAAAGCTTGACCATGTGGAAATAAATTATTGATCGTTTTATTACAGTGTGACGTTGCATTCAGTTAAATGAAACGATATTGATGTAATTTTGTCTGCCAGTTTAGCTGGTATACTTAAATGAAATAAAGCTTTTCCATTACATTGAGTCAATACTCACAGTTAAAGTATTTGCCCGACTTTCTTGAGTTTCGGATCCAGGGGCACGCCAGCAGTAAGGCATGGCTGGCATTCCGTCCATTGCGGTCCTTGAATATCGTTATGAGAGAAGTTGTTCAGAAAGCGCTAAGGGTGACTTGATCATGCACAGTAGCTTCCTTCTCGCTCCTACAACCAAGACACTAGACTGGTGTGAATTATTTTCACCGTCAATTTACCAATACGTCCATGACCGTAGCGCTGTCCACACTTAGGTAAGTTTTGAACTACACGGCCAGGTTTTTCAGTTAATAGTGTCTGGTCCTTGAACTGATTCAACACACGTCAATACAAAACGTTTAGATTTGTTGGACTATCACACTGTAATTTTATTTTTAATGGAACCGAAACATTAATGTAAAATTACAGATACTTGTAAATTTGTACATTTACACGAAAAAAACAGTAACACTACAAAATAACGTTCGCAGTAATACTCAATTCGGATTCTTTATGTTTTGCGTTGTTTCAGTACTTCCAGCAGTTAAAGTTATTTTCAAATCGTTCCCTGAATAGCTATCCAGTATTGGCACATAAGAAGCAAAACAAAACAAAATAAAGTCCAGTTGTTGAATCTTCGCTCATTTTTTTTTTCATTGTTTAAAAATAATAATTGGTTGAATGGAACATCAATTATAATATTAAATAATGCGCCAATTTTCTTTATAAATAGTCAGTATTATTTCGAAAATAACGTATTATAAATGCAAAAATAACCATAGCCATGTGTAGTAAAACGTTACAATAGATTTATTGTAGTAATACAAAACTATCTCTTGGAAACTAGTTTCCAAAGGAATATTTTGTCAAAGTACAGCTTTTTTTTTCTGTGAAAGTGTGATCTAGCTGCGACTCCTGCGTTCTAAAATCAATCGTTAGTCTGTGTCTCATCCACCAGATTGTTTGGTCACTAAAAATTTTCGTCATTAACTTTTGAGCAATATTAACAGCCTTTTTGCTATCCAAGCCTCGCATACAATTATTTTTTGTTGTTAATTTTGGCATCACATAAATTCTTCTGCTATTTTAAAAACTCTAAGCTAATATTCACAATTAAAATTATTGTCTGTCTATTTGTGTTGTGGTAAATCACGAGTCCTAAATATTCTGTGTTCCCACAACTAGGTAGTTGGTCTGTGGAGCGGGTGTCCGTTCTAAATTTGAATTGACTATGATAAGCAATTCGTTAGAAAAAAAAACTTAGTTGCATAAAGGCGAATGCTAGACGTGTGTTCAATAGCTCGAAAGTAATTCTATGTATAGGAATACCATCACGAAGGGAGAATTGTTAAAAAAAAGATGTTTATAACAAAAAAGAAATTGCTAGCCAGATGAGAAAAAAGGTTAAAGGGTTAGTTTTAATTTTGACTTTAAAGTATTTCTAACGTGAAAAATATTGCACACCAACTACTTCGTACCTCCTTTGGGTACCTAATGCATACAACATAACCTCAATAATCCAATTTACGAAATAATTTGTCCTAAAAATTCGGCGACAGCGAGAACGATTGAAAATCCAACATTTTTGGGTGTGGTTGAGACTTTAATTTATCGAGAAGTGCTAAAATTCGAGCGCGGGATAGAAATAATTGACAGTCACGTCTGTCAGATTGCTTAATTCAACATTGGGAACCGCAGATCGCTTGTAAACCGAGCTCGTAAGTGCTTCGAAGGGATGTGGACGGGTGTGATGAATCGCAGATCGCTTTTAGCGCGGGACCGAGAGTTCGCTGGCGTGAAATACTATAATGATCGAGATTGCTGGAGAGTCGGGGTTTTAATACAGCCCCCTCCCCCCGCCGGTTCACCTCCTAGATCTCCGACCGGTTATCACCAGAAACAAGACAACGTGATTGTTTCAGCGGACGGGTTTTGAAGAAAAAAAAGATTGTTAGAGGGGAGGGGGCATATCTCCATCGTTAAACATTTTAGGAACCAAAAGACGCCAATTTGGTTTCAACTATCCTTTACACTATTCGGCTTCATGAAATCACAGTAATATTAGTTTAGTAGAATGACTGAAGTTAAAAGTGAGTGGAGATTATATAAATTGTTTTCTCGGTGAAGTCATTGACGTTTTGTATTGGAGCTATTTTAGTTAATGACTACAAATGTAAAAAAATACTGATTTAAGAAACTATTTCATTCTGGTGTTCGAAATTTTCTTAAAGTGTGAGCTCTGTCTTAACGAAACAAAATTTTCAATACAAGACGTTAAAACATTCTTAATGCTTAAAAACTGTTCTAACTAATATGGCGTCTTAAGAGTTCCTTTCTACCCACCTAAAAGTCAGGGAAAACACTGGTGATAAGTTATCTATAATTTTTTCGTGGGATTATACGAATAAAGTTCACTGGGTTCATTTACTTCACGCAAAAACAGACTAATATTAAAGTATTAATAAAATACTTCACAAACTTGTTAAGTTCACAGCAAGTACCCTCAGGTGCCTTCCAGGCTCATGTTCACCGTGTTCACGACAGGACAAAGAACTCGGAATTTAAAATCTGGCGTATATATTACGAATGAATCAGTTTATGGAACTTCAAAGAAACCTTTTTGTATTTGAAGTACATTCTTTGTCAAATAATCCGTAAATATTTCTGAAAAAATTTCTGTCGGTATGGTCATTGCTAGAAAACGGGGAAAAAAAATTCGGGGATTCATTTCGCCGTGTAGGCTCTGAAATTCAAACACAACGTACATTTGAGCTGCTTTCGCTATTGGCTCACTGTTTATCTGGAGGACTCAGGGCTAATGATAAAGCCTAAACCAAGAATAATCCAAACAGGGACAACCCAGTAGGGACTGCTCACAAGTCGGCAACCAACGATCTGGCGTTATTTGCCCGAGTATACGGAGGACTGTGTAGTCTACCTTGAAGGTCACTGAATCTGTGAATCATTCCAGTCGCTAGTCATTCATAGCTAGAGACCTGCAAAATTCGCGGATTCATTCGGTGATAGGCTAGAATTCAAACACTTATACCTCTTAGATAATTTTGCTATTGGCTTACTGTTCATCTGGGCGAATCTCAACCAGTTATAAACCCTCAACCAAAGAAGGATCGAATCACAGACAAACCAGCTGAGACGACTTACAAGTCGGCAGCCAATGAACTTGCGTTATTTGCCCGAGTGTACAGGAGTATGTGCAGTCTATTCTGAAGGCCATCGAAACTGCGAATTTTGCAGGTCTCTATTCATAGCTATTGTAAGTGGAGCCAGACGGCCTGATTCGCCACCGACCATTCAAATCAGGATTTGATTTGGTATACAGAGGCCGATATTAGTCCTCTGCGGGTGCCGCTGGTGCCGCTACAGCGCGAAGGTCGGACACGAGGCAAGAGAATATATTTCCCAGCCAATCACGTTAACCACGGCAGCGCGACAGCGCGACGCGTGTCACGCGATGCGACAGCAAAATGTCGCGTTATTGTAAACACGCGGTTCTCACCTGCGCACAGTGCGGCCGAAGGCCCAATGTGCGGCCAAAAGTAGAAAAATAAGTTTTTAGTTAGGGTTGTTTTCATCAGTGTGTTGGCTAAAGGGATCCCTTAAGAAACGAAAATCGTTCCCAGCAACGACCCTTTCCCAAAATCCCCTCCACAATGTCAGTCGGAATGTGGCCTTCGTCCGAGCGCTACGTTGTGGTGGATACAGAGGGGACAGGACGCTTTCGTTATGTGTGTGTGAAAGTTTTTGAGATAAAGAAAATCAAGTGGAACAAAATGGAGTCAACATCTGAAAGTAAGTCAAATATGAGAAAAAAAATTCTAGTATTCAACTGTTAAATAAAAAAATATTAGAAATAGAAATAGAACTATAGGTTTATTTTCTTTATCTATTAAGAAAATTTGAATTTTTAGATAAAAAAGTAATAGATTGCCGTAAAATGCTGTTTTAATTTTTTTTTGTAGGTTATACATAAAACTATTATCTACTGAATAAAACCAAATTCAGCTGCCTTTACCTGCCTATTGAATTTTTATGCATTTTTTTCATAAATGAAGTAGGATTTTCGGTACAAGTGTTATAATAATAAATGAAAGAAATAAAGCATACAAATAAAAACATTTAGAGAAAAAAGAAAGACAGAAATATACATGTTAAAACTAGCTTATATCCCACGGCTTCGCTATGGATTTTTTTACTTTATCGGCATATTTTCAATAAAATTTTTATACTAATCAATTTACACTTTTGACAAACAACGAAAAAACGACGGAAAAAACTAACCAATCTTTAAGGTAAAACAACAAATCAAACAAACAATTGAGAGTGGTTGATTATTCTACTCTTATTTATTTTATTTTATTTACTAATTATTATTATTTTACATATATATCTCGATATTATGATGGCAAATTAAAATTAAAATTAGCTTGTAATTCAAGTATAGTTGTATTGTTAATTAGTTATAAGTTATAACTTATAACCTAACAAAGGTAAACATGTCTACAGCTTTATATATTAGTATAGATAATATAATATAGAAAGCAAAAAGAATAGGTAGAGAGAGAGAGAGAGAAAGAAAGAGGGGGTGGGAATAGGGATATATGCAGTGAATGCGGGATTACTGACACAGCAAGTAATTTTTTTTCAGTCATATTTGTTTACATAGAATATATTTTGTAAACGTAGAATAGCAGTGTATCTTATGTAGTATAATTATGCATATTATATTACGGTTGAAAACTCTTAATATGTATATTACAATGTTTAATTTTAATATTTTTTTTGTATCGCCATATTATATCCTGCCATTAATTTTTTTTTTTAATTCTGATAGCGGATTCGTAATCAGTGACACGAAAACCCCCCCTGATACAAAATTTCAGATCGTTCCCTTAACTTTTCGACTTTTGGCCGCATAATGTGGCCTTCGGCCGCACTGTGCTGCGCGACGAACAAAAAAAAACACGATAAAAAACAGCATTTTTCTTGCTATCACATCCGTTACAAACATACGCCAGCCATCCACGCTTTGCCAATTTTTTTAATCGACATATTTGAGGGGAGAAAAACATATTTAATTCAAATTTAACATTCAATTGGAAAAAAACCAACCTCATGAACACATTTCAGAGATATCTCAAATAAATTTAGCAAACAAATCCTTTAAAATGATAGAATAATAGTAGTGTTTTCAACGCACCCAGTTTAACCATCTTTCGTAAACAAAAATCTAACTTTCAATTCAGTAACGTCGCGCCAGCGACGCGACGGAAATAGGTAATCTGTCTAACCGGCAAGTCTGTCGCGTCCGCCATTTATTTCGCGTTGACGCAACGGATGTAATATACTGGTTGGTTTGAAAAAAAAAAAAAAAACATTTGCGATCATTACAGCGCTCTTCGTACTGAGAAGAAATATTTTCCATTTACATCGCGTCGTAGGCGCGACTTTACTGAAATAAACCCGAGAATTTTGTTTTCGAAACATGGTAGATTGATAATGCAAATAATTTATCCGTGTATTGTCATGGTTTTGTTAACTACATTTATCTGTACAAACTCTCAAATGTGTTCTCGCACAGTGATTTTTCCAACTTATCATTTGTACTAAACATATTTATCTCAAACATGTCGATTTAATAAAGACCTGAAAGCATTGAGGGCTGTCGTATGTTTGGTACAAACGTGAAATATTTTTTTACTCATTCGTAATGTTACCATTAACCACAGTAAAAACATGTACCGGTATGCTACGTATTGATCCCGAAATGATAAACAAGGCATGGTAGCCAAAATTAACATAGTGAACTGTAGCTAGCCGGAATAATTAGCTTATTAATATATTATTCCAGGCAGGTCGATTAGTACCTAAATTTGTAATTTGCGTGTTGGTATGTTTCGATTCGGATGAATTCATTATTGACTTTTTCCGCTCTGACGTCAGAACACTCCAATGCGGTTAGTTTTGAACATACTATTTTTTTTTTTTTAATATCTGAGTGATATATCGTGTTCTATTAAGTAAATCTTTCACCTGTTTCATACGAAACAACAAAAAAATATACAATTTCCCATTTAAAGATATCTGTTGAAATAATTGTAAATAAAAAAATTCAAATAACATTGTAACTATCTGAAATTTAAATTATCTTTTTTGATAACATATCCTAATCATTTTAGTTTCAAAATAATTAAATAACATTTACACACGTTTTTATTAAAGTTTTTTTTTCAACATAGCTAATTCGTAATTTTGTTTTCTGTAATTTTGTGAGTAGTTAATATGCTCAAATTTGCAGAGCTAACAAATGCAAGACTTCCATTTTGTCTACCAGTCTCTATTATTTTTTCCTTTCGTGTTATTTACATAATAATGTTACTTAACAATGCTTAACAACTCTAGCTTGCATTTAAAATTACAGCCGTTATGGGTCACTTCAAAACAGGGTGCCAATATGACCTATAAAATTTTTACTGGTTTACATGTTTTGGGTTTGATTAGGGTCTAGATTTTCGCATGTACAGGTGATCATAACCAAAGTGAAAATTTAGTTAGATTTTCAGACACGGTAGGTAATTACTTCTTACAAAAGTAATTTTTCTGAACGCGTACCATAGTCCATAGTATAAAATATATATAATGTAATGAATTTGTGCACTAACACACCGAAGTTGGGCGCTTTTGTGTACCATAAAACTACAAAAATACTATGAAACGAAGCTAATTCAATTGTTTACAGGAAGGGGGGAAAAAATGCTTTATCTTAAAACTCGTTAGAAAATAATTAAAATAAATTGTTAATATTGGCAGAAGAAAATGTAAAATATAAACTCTAATCAAGAGTTTATAATGTTAAGTTTTATTTGTTCTATAATAAACATTACGCCAAACGTAATTACTACGTATTATATACTATTAATAATTACCTCCTTACATGTAGCACCGCTGGTGTAGTGGTATCATGCAAGATTCCCATTCTTGCGACCCGGGTTCGATTCCCGGGCGGTGCACTTTTTATTTTTTTTTATTACAAAAACTTTTTGATTATCTATCTAGTTTTGTTACATAATATTAGAATATTTTTATGTTTTCCTGTTTTTAAAATACATTATATGTATTATATGTATTGGAATCAGTATATAGCAATTTGACCACCTGTTTTTCGATTAGTTCTTTGAAATGTATGAGTTTTAGTTTTTGGTCTGACATGTCAGCATGTGACAAAACGATTGACGAGTAGTGTTGCCATTGTCGTGAACTGGAGAGGGAATGATGAGGCAGAAGTTCCCAGCGCTCCCAGTAGATCGCACTAGATGCTTAAAGTCGAGGTCGCAGTGACAAAAATCGATATTGCGCAAAATGTTTACAGCCTGTACTACCGCTAATACGATCATTAGTACTATCAATTTGATTCTTCGTAGTCTGTACCTACATACATACATGCATACCTACCAAACAAATACGTTTCGTTCTACGTTTTAGGGTCGATGATTTCTTGCGACTTGCGTGTTTCATAAACTACCGTTTGTTTCTTGTATCCGTACCGCGTAGCGTACACTTGCGTCCTTGCGTTTCTTGAGAAGTTTATAAAGCCAGTCTTACAATTAGTTTTTTTTTTTAATAGCTATTACAATAATAACAATTTTTTTATATGTGTGTGTGTGTGTGTGCAAAATTCTTTTTCTATGTAAGTTTAGAAAATAACCTATGGCAAATTTCAAAATTTGTTAATTTGCCTCTATGGTTAGTTTTATAGAAGGGGGGAAAAAACGCAATTGGGTCACGTGAACATCGTGAACAAAAACCTCGTACTGAAACGCGTCCTTGAATGAGTTCGGTGTTTTGCCTGAGGGTGAAGGGAAAGAAAAGGACAAGCCCTCAAATGGAAGGAGCGGTGTGTAGCGCACGGTGTGGGAAGGGTTCGAAGAGTGATTGGGGTGAAAAGGAGAAGGGGGTGAGAGTGGTTTTTGGCTTCAGAAAGGCACCGCCCGGCCCAGGCTACATGTCTCCGCTGTTGTAATTAGTCCTGTCTCTTTCGACGACACCAGGGCCCAAGTCACGAGGACCAGAATTCAGAATAAGCCAGATGCCCGTCTAAATATATACCTATATATATTTTTTTTGCGTTAGTGTGAGACGAAGGAAAGATTTAGAGGAGGGGGTGAAGGGAAGCGGGCTGGTCACCGAAGCGAAGTAATTAGGCGCTGGAACTAAGTAATTAGTCGCTGGGACTAAGTAATTAGGCGACGTTTTGCGGAAACCAGCTGTAATGCTGTAATTAAAATAGCGTGAAGGCGCGGCGAAAATTGAGGATATTCTAACCAATTACGTCAGACACATACGTGACGTCAGCGCACCATACATGGCGGACGCAACAGACTTCCCCGAATAGAAAATATTTTCTACTTCCATTGCGTCGTGTGGGCGCGATTTTACGGAAAAGAAACATCCAAGGCCTACTTTTGTTTTTGAAAGATGGTTAGACTGATACGTTGGTAATGCTGTTACCTACTACTCGTATATTTTATAGGTTTTGTTTACTAAATTTATTTGTAAAATCCTCCAAATGTGTTCATTCACACTGAATGTTAAGTTTGAATTAAACACGTTTCTCTGAAACATTCATATTACATAAAGTAAATATACTTTTCAGAAAATTCAGACAAAAATGTCACGAAGGAAAGAAATTGTTATAAATTATCGTGAAGAGCTCTCAAATGCCAGCAATGACAAGAAAATGAAACAATCGTCATGGCGTGTGCAACCAAGCCTTAATGGCCCCGCCTACCCGGACATAGGTAGGTGCGCAGAGCTTCAGGAAAGAACAACGCGATTTGAAAACTACTGAAATTATCCCCTGGGGGGCGGGGGGTGTCTGTCTGTTACGAAAAGCATTTAAGAATTCGCTGAGGGCCGAAAAGTAGTTTTGATTCCGGATTAAGTATTTAAACTGTGTTTTTAGAAGAGTTAAACTATGACTAAAAGGTGTGTTTTTGAGGGCCATTTTTAGACATAAAAAAATTCGTTACATATTCTTGAAAGCAGTTAAGTGACTTGCATATTACACCTTCATCTTCATTTTCTCCGCCCATGTAACGTTACGGTCACCGCTCAAAGTCCACGCAATTGTCCCGTGCACGACGAGAAGACTGCGCGCCAGTTCAGAGGCGACACCGCGCTAGAAGCACCGGCGAGCGTCGCGGACTAGGAGCGTGGTACCTTTGAATATATATATATATATATATATATATATATATATATATATATATATATATATATACTGTATAGAAGTCGCGAGTGGATAGGATTTACTCTACGTTTTTCAGGAGCGTATGATGAGCAGCTTGGGAACTTCACCGCATGCAGGGCGCTGCCGTAACGCCCTGTATCGTCTTAGGTTGTTATTTACACGTTAGAGCGCAGCACTGTCGCCCGCTGTCATTCCCCGCACCCCACCACCCATCATTCACTGCAGCTCAAGGTCGTTCAACGGGAAAGGGGGAAGGGGTGTTTGAAGAGTTTGACACTTGTCCGCTAGGGACCACCACAAGTCGATGCCCTAGCTTTGAATATATATACTGTATAGAAGTCGCCAGCCCAGGTTAAAATTTCTAATACGGTTTTGAGGTAGTTGGTTAATTCACCGCCGCAATCGCCACCATCTCTAGGGCATCGACTTGTGGTGGTCCCTAGCGGACAAGTGTCGAACTCTTCAAACACCCCTTCCCCCTCCCGTTGAACGACCTTGAGCTGCAGTGAATGATTGATGAGGGGTGCGGGGAATGACAGCGGGCGACAGCGCTGCGCTCTAACGTGTAAATAACAACTAAGACGATACAGGGCGTTACGGCAGCGCACTGCAGCGGTGAAGTTCCCAAGCTGCTCATCATACGCTTCTGAAAAACGTAGAGTAAATCCTATCCACTCGCGACTTCTATACAGTAGATATATTCAAAGGTGGTGCCAAGCCTGGTTCCCGCCGACGGAGCGGCAGTAAAGTGTCTCAGTGGCCGGCGACGACGGGAGGACCCGGGGATCGTGTCGACGGAGGGCTCGTTCAAAGGACGAGGAGGGAGTGTCTCTGGCCGTTAAAGTTTGTCGTCCGACGACGGAGTGGGCGGCAGCGGATCGCGCATGCACGGACACCGCTGTCAGCGACGATTAAAACGTCTTCTCCTCCGGCCGGATTTACGGCTCTTTCTTCGGCGCGGAGGGGGAGAGAGAGAGAGAGAGAGAGAGAGAGAGAGATGCTCGAAAAAATTCCCCGTCGGATTTCCAGGTACGACGGCCAGCCTTGGGACTCCAGGGCTCCGCCTTCACTGCTGTGAAGATAAAACCAGTACCCGTCTGTGATGCGTAACATCTAACCTCGGTAACGAGCCAAAATTCATGTGCTCCCACGTTGCAAGCGCACACCTATGATACGAAACTCGGGACACGAAATTTAACGTAGAGTTTTTTTTAAATAATGACGAGCGTGACAAATACACGCAAAGTGTGTATTTCAACTACATTTCTGGAAGCAAATCACACGTAGTTTCCGCACCCGACGCTATAATTCGCTGCCAGAGAAGTTACTCGATTATCGAATCATTCCATTCGCATATAATGAAACGGCTCCGTCAGAAGCGAAAAAGACTTGAAAAAAAATTTCCCAAACCTCAGCTTTGGACCTGAATTTCAACAAGGTATTTTATTAAATACCGCTCATATTGTTAAAATTCATTAACCAGTTAATACTTTAATGTTTTCCTTTGTCTTTGTGAACTTTGGTTTGCGGCATCCACCACAGATGGCAGCACCAATATTACACGATTCCGTTCCGTCGACTTCAGTTCCACTTCCGGAATTACTCCTACCAAACACCGTACACCGAGAGCTAAGACGTTTACACATCAAAAATAAATTTTGAACGTACGAAAAATACTGGTTGCAAACTTTCATGGATAATCGTAAATCTGCGTAAATCTTAGAGAATTCACAGGCTTTCATTTTACTTTCTTTGATCATGAACTCACAAGATGAATTTTTTAAAATAGTAATAAAATCTTCAAAACCTTGTTCTTCGATTTGTCGCTGTGTTGTCCAAGGATGTTGTTTGTCTGTATTTACTGTTCTTGTTACAATTTTATAGTCGTTTTCAGCAACTGTGTTCGTCTGTGCTGTGGTATTGTTTGGACTGACTCCACGGAATTCTCTGTGCTGTCAGTACATATACCTTTTGACATTACGTGATTTTAGCATTATTTTGTATGTTTGTTAATTAATTTTTCTTTGTCAATTTTACAAGTTTTTTCTCTATGTCACACAGTGTAAACCAGCAAAAGCGTGTGTGCAAAGTAATGTTTTAAAACTATCTTACCATTACTATAATCATTCAAAAAACTTTGTGCTTCATACTGCGCGCGTTTATCCTGTTTATAAGAAAACACAGTACCCAAAAGCTATAATACGGTGAATTATGTGGAACCACGAAAAACAATATATATATATATATATAGTGTACATTCATTCTTAAGAGTTCTGTAGATTTACTGCAATTTCTAACTGTGTGTGAAGAGAAAAACACTGGTTTTGTCAATGGTAAAACATACCCCAAAAATGAATGTTTTCCAAATCTGTGAATTTTTTTTATGAAAGTAGCATACGTAGATAACTTTCCTAGTGATGAAAAGCGAATTTTTCGATTTTTAAAGCTGTCTTCACGTACACCTGTAGGCTGTAGCTACAGTTTTGTTTACGTAAACATATACGTCGTTTTCATTTCGGGTACCAAATCTTGATGGGTTTTTTTTTCAAACGAGCGAATCACGTGTTTGTAGCATTCTAAATATACCTATCATAAACTGATCAATGGAATCTAGTACAGAAGTTTAGTACGGTTTGGTACGGTTTGATATCATGGTTACAATGATGACTTATGTATTACTAACGAAAATTTTACCTAAAATTTAATAACATAAGCTAACTGTGAGATTAAAAATCATATATATATATATATATATATGCGTAGATCCGAAAGGGGCAATTTAAAAGCATCTTACTGTGGAGGAAATTAAAACTGTGTAAAAGTAATAATAAAGCCAAAAATATGTTTAATGTTTTTTTTAATATCATGAAGTGTGGATTATTGCATGCATATAGACATAGAATGCATATTGATTTTTAACTGAACGGTTAACTACACGCGCAAAACCCTTTGGGTCACAGAGCCCGCCTCCCTCTTACCGGCGCGATTTACACAGATCTGCGTTCCTACCACTTGCATACCGAGCACTGTAACACACAAGATGTGTTTCACTAACTCAAGGCAAACATGTTTTTGGTTTAGCCCGATTCCTACGCCACGGAATGCACTACTGTAGGTCTGAATATCCTACAGTTCACAGGGATGAGAGCCAAAAGCCACAACCCGAAAAGTTCTGAAGTTTACCGAAGAAAAAGATTCGGGTCAGTTAGTGTAGTAAATATCAGTTATTTTTTATATATATATATATATGTATATTTCGGGAGATAGGTTGGATTCGGTTATCACAACTAAAATGGAAAGTTGGTTACGTTAGGTTAGCGTTATTTAAAATAAATACTCTACGGCCGTGTTTTTTCTCTAGCGATCGGATGATTTCGGAGAACTTCGGAACCGTTCGGGCGTGGCTCTCATTCCCGCGAACTATAGACTTCCCGTGCGGGTTTCGGATAGAAAGTGCCAACTTATGTCCACGCAGTATCCCTCCTAGGGCGACAGCTAATGCATGACGCCACACATACACGTATATGTTTTTTTTTTTTCGTTCAGTAGCCAGGTATATATGTGTGTGTATCCGGAGTGCCATAGGGTTTGAGAAAGCGGGGAGGAGAAGGGGCTTGCCCTTTTCCACCCCGGCTACCACTTCCGTGATCTTATCGCCAGCGAGAGGGACGGAGTGACCAGGCAAACCTTTTTAGCGGGATTGAGCCGTCGGCTGTACCTGGAGGGAGGTCCCTCTACCTGGGCACGCGCGCGCGCGAGAGGCGAGGGTGGGCTTCGCCCCTCGCCCAAGCCCCTGTCGGGAGCTCCCGTGCTTGTCATCCAGTTATTGATGGGGCCTTCCCCGGTCCGCCGCGCGCGACGGCCGACCGTTATTAAACACCGCTGTCTCTCTCCTCTCGACGGGAACACAAACACCCCGATGGCCGGGGGGGGGGGGGGGCGCCTCATGATTCTTGCTTTAGCTCCCGGCGCACGGCATTTGGCAGAAGGAAATTTCCGTGAATGGAAAGGAAGTCGCGTGGAACGGAAATGTTTAACAAACAACGGTGCTGTCATCATCCGTGGCGGACGGCAGCAAACCAAAGTTCGCAAAGACAAAGGGAAACTTTATGGTATTAACTGTTTAGTGAATTTTAACAATATGGACAGTATTCCTTTTCGAAAATGAACACACAGTACACAAACACTGATCACGCAATGAACAGATCAGGTCCAAAGCCGGAGTTTGGATATTTTTACAAGTCGTTTTCGCTTTTATTGGAGCCGTTTAGTTATATAGTTAAAAAATTTCGGTCTGCTAATCAATTGTACAAGCCACTGCTACGTCAACTATTGGCAGGATGAAAAAAAAAAATCTACGAACATTATAAATGTGTTTTTTAATCATATACTTTAGTGACTGATATATACTAGTTCATATAATTTAAAACATATATTTTTTGTGAATATTAGTGATAGAAATTGTGTTTAAAGAAATTGTGTTAATAAACTTTTACAAGTGAATTTATATAGGTAAGTGAGGTTATGTTCCCGTATGTATAATGATGTCAGGTTGCTTGTAAGCTTCCATTGTCGCTAGCAGGGAGTGACTGTGGGAAGGTTTTGTAGTCTCCTGGCCGTTTTCATGGGAGTGTTTGTGAAGTTATTTTCCCATGTATAATTTATTTTAATTATAAATTATAAATTTTTACATTATTATTAAAAATAAATGGAATTAATAAATCATAATAACAATTCAGCATATTGATTAATTTTCATTATTAATTTAAAATTTATCTAAATTATTTTACTCAAATAATTATTTTTATACATATTTTATATTACATACGAATACTGAGTATTTAATTAAAACCTTAAGTTTAATTGCATTAATACTTTACTTACAGTATTTATAAATTAACTCACTCCTTTTATTATTTTATTGTTATTAACTATTTGTATGCAATATCAAGGTAAGGTTTTTATTACGCCAAGTATTGATAACTTAAAACGCGCGTACATAAATACACACACCCATTTATTTATTTGTAACATCTTAACTCTCGGTAGGGCCTATATGAAATTTGGTGGAAGTAATTTCGTGAATGCGATGGAAGTCAAGGAATGGAAATGTGTGACAACCACGGCACTGCCATCTGTGGCGAATGGCACAAAACAAAGTTAAAAAAGACAAAGGAAAACTGTATAGTAACAGTTTGATAAATTTGTAAAAGATGGGGAGTATTTTTTTAATAAAATTCCTTTTTGAAAATCAGGCCCAAAGTTGTTGTTTAGTATCGTATCAAGTATTTTAAGCTTATATCGGAGCATTTTTATAATAGGCCTACCTATTGTTTAAATTTTCGCTCGGCTTATCAAATAATTAAATAATTAGTGACGTAGCTGCTTCAGCAGCGAATTCTAGCGTCAGGTGCGGAAACTACGTGTGATTCGGGTTCAGAAATGTAGTTGAATACTAAATTTCCGTATACATATCACACTCGTCATTATTTTAAATAATTAACGTTAAATTTCTTATCCGAGTGTCATATTATACGTGTTTTTGCAACATAAGGAAACGCGAATTTGCTAGTACACATAACTGGCGAGTTACTGAAAGATTCACTCGCAATTTTTTATTTATCCTTATTTACTTCATTTGAATTTTCATTTTCCAACTTTTGAATTTTGTTAACTATTAACATATGAAGCATTTGGTTAGGCCCTACCTAAATCAATGTGTTTAATTTCGCCAGTTTGTTTATAACGACTAGGAATAAAACATTGTCTAAAAAAAGAGCATATTAAAATTTGTTTTACTTTTCATCTTTGAAATGCATTTATTAAAACAATTGTTAGTCACGTATCCACACTAATCTGCCGCAAACAGATATCGTCGTACAGCCAAATATTTGGTACAGCTCAGAGAAATGTTAGAAGTTCCATAATTTACTTTGCGCGTGCCATTTAGCAATGCAGCAGGGAGTGTGTGCTGTGGTCAACGGAGTTCGGCCTACATTAAAATTTAGAGTAGTCCGTTTAGGTATTAGGAACTCACCTGGATTTTTATTTCAGTATAATATTACACAGAATTGCCGGAAATTGAACGGTTCCTCAAAATTAAGGGGAAAAATTAGACACCAGTGTCGTACACGCTGCCTTACATTATATGACTGAATTAAAATATATATTACTAACGGTTATTTTATGGTGCCTAAACAAATTTCCTATTTATTTACTTGTTCTAGTCTTCGTAGACGGGATTTCATGAGCAAAACTAATTTAAACAAATATTCTTCAATTAAATATATTTTTATTTCACGTGACTTTCATAAAATTCATATTGTTGTATGTAAGTGATATCTATGACGGTAATTCGCACTACCATAATACGTTGCAATACACACATGACGGTGTTGAAATGCTCACGCCAAATCGCCTCCATTGCTGGGACATGTGGCTAGGCCAACCATCTCGTCTGTGTCAGAGATATGAATATACTATTTACTGTAATATTTTTATTGACGTGTTTAGGTGTGTTCAGGTGAAATTTTAGTATGCGATGGAATTGCGACGGAATGCGCGCGCGCTTTGTAGCGAAACTTCAACAGGTTGTAGTCTACGTAACACGCATGCGCTATTCTGCTGTTATCACGAGCCGAAGTCGTCCAGATAGTCTACCGCATGTGGCCTCATTAACCTGTATGTATTCGCTTTCACGAACATCGGAGGACGTACCAAGCGTATCGGTGTACCAAATAAATGTTTGTGATAGAGAAACTGTTCTGGAATACATTTTTTTAAGGCTCCGCTTGTATCGTTGCCGTAAGATTTAAAATCGGATATTTTGTCTATACTAAAAAATTAAAATACCTACGAATACGCACTTTAAAAAAATAATTATTCATAAACGGTTTTGATTTGAATTAAATCTTTATCGCACCTGATAAAATGAATTGTGTCTTTATTTAGTAAAAATGTTTGGAATTAATCACATTCCTTTCTTAAAATTGTAAGATTTTAGAAATGCTTTGAAATTGCGCGAGTGAAGCCATGGGTTTTAAGTTAGACTGAAATAAAACAATACATTTTTGAATCATAACTACTCTAAAAAAGCCATTTTACACTGCGTGAAGCCCAGGAAATACTGGGTACTGCAGTTTATGTATGCCTGTATGTTTAGGTAAATACATCCAATGCACTGTAAAATATGTTTCGGTTACAAACGTTCTGTAACTAAATTGTGATAATTTTGTTATCAAAAAAATAGTTAAGTGTATTGTATCAAACGAAGTAAAACTTCTAACGCGCGACATAAGTACTCAAGCACTTTTTTTCCTTTGTAGTTGTATTTGATATTTACGTCTCTAATTCTAAACGGTAAAAATAATGTTTTCATAAAAAACTTTATTTTTAAAACAAGTTTTAGCACCCGACAGATGGTATGCTTTTATATCTCCATTTTCTAATGTTTTAAGGAATTATTCTTTTAGGATATTAATACTTCGTTTACTCACGTTATTTAAGCAGACCGAATGTGGGTAGCATGAGACCACGCATAAGTATTTTTATTAAGTAGTTAGCTCTAGGTCTTGGGCAATGTCCAAACTTTGAAGATATCGTTAAAAATAACATCCCAGACGTAATCACAAGCACGCAGGAGTGGTGTCAACGGTTAAGCGCTGGTAACTAGCATTCGTCGTGTGGCTGGCAAACAAAAAACAAGCTAAAACATGCCTGGAAAAATAAAACTTGCAATAAGTTTGCTCCCCACGCAGGTTTAAGCAGCGTAAAGTTTCGAGAAATAATCTCCGTTCGTTTCGGTCGAAATTTCATTCGCTATACGTTTAGAATATTAATTGTCAGCTTAAGACAGTGGCTGTAGTGTCGACCGAACTTCTGCGTGGTCAAAAACCCACTAACCAAGAAATCCAGGAAGTGAGAACGAAAGCCTGTGAAACTGAAACGGGAAACTAAAGTGGTCAGACACAAACTTAAACTTTTTCCCCAAGAATACTTATATTTAGTATTTTGACATGTCCTATACTACATAGAGCCTATGCTGTCGTTCTAAATGGTGCATTATTAGGGATTGGCCATTCAAATCTTCAAATACCATAAAAATTTTTATTAGGTATTATAAATATCTGATATTCTAGGAATAAGACCTCCCATACGGCAATTACAATTTAAGGCATTGCTATGGACATGCCTACTTCATTGACAAGAAAGATTAATTCACAAATACAGAAAAATAAAGCCAAAATCAGCCGATGTCAAATATAAAATAAAAATACGATAAAGAGAATTACGTGGAAGGACTTAGTCAGAAAAAAATATCACGGGACAGACAAACACAGTTGGCGGACCGATGAAAACAAACAATCCTTTGCCAAAACGGCGACCAACAGACGAACCTAAAACAACACAGATAATCTTGACAACACAACAACACAGCGGCGCACAGTTGAACCCAGCCATGTAACAAAACATCTTAGAATACACAACGTCGATGGCACAGACAAACACAATAGGATTTCGAAAATACAATAGTTGCAACATTTCTGGAACTGAAATCTTTTCCCGTCATTAGGCACAAACAGACTCACATACATTTGACAAGTGCTGATTTTTGCTTGTTTTCCTGTGTGTTTGCATATTCATCTTTCTTGTCCATTCTTGGGGTTTCTCTGTGACATACAGTGAAATTTAGGAATGATTTATGTCCATAATTTATTTTTAATCTGTCTTCCCCATTGCAAGAATTATTAAAAAAAAAAGAGCAATTACAATGTTATAAAATTTGTCGGACTTTGTATATGTAGTCTTTTTAAGAAAGTATTAACCCATAAACACATTCAAACAACTTATCATATTTATTGTTGAAAACGTTGCTCATTGCTTACTGCAACTCCCACAGATTAAATACATTACATGGTACACACGTTAAGGGGGAGATATAGTAACCAAAATTCCGATAATTATACAAAATTATTAAAGTAAAAAACGGAATCTGCCGTTTTAAAACATGATATAGAATTATTATTTTTATTTGGTATTATTGTAAAAGATCTCTGAAAGATTTCACAAAGTTTTCATTACAAGACGACAGACCATCCAACCTTTAAAGGATTATGAAATTTATAAATTTAAAAAAAAATACTCGCAGCAGTTGATGTCATCGTGGTCACATCTTCCGGCGGAGTTGGTATTGTGATCGGTGTTGCTGGTGAATAAAGAAGCTTCACCTTCCCAAGGTAGTGGATGCCATCGACGCCTGAGACGCCGATGTTACCACCAGAGTTGAGCATGTTCAGGATGGCTGTTCATTGTTTCACACGACAACCAGAGACTCTATATTCCGTGAGCAGAGGCAAACTCAGAGTTACGTCGAATACAGGCCATTTTTATACCCATGAACGAAAGTAACGTGACGCTGAGTAGCCAATCTGGTAACACTTAGGTATCAGGTTTGTATTGTAACATGTTTTGGAATGAATTTTCAAAATAGTCGCGACTACACAATTAAATAAGAAACAAAATAATTACAAAATTATAAAAGTAGTAAAATTTAAAGTATCTCCTTGGAGACGAAACCTCTTTGACTACGAAAGAGTTCATCGTGACAGGCGGCAATAGTGATGGCTAGCTGTCTAATTTGATCCTTGAACAAACCGGACTTTTTCTTAGAATGTAAAGCCCAATAGCATTAACTCTTAATGTGCAGCAAAAATAATGGTGGCATAATGGTAGCATACTGTTAGCAAACATATATTTCACAAGAGAAACACGAGTGAACCCTTCAACACTAATGCTCATATAGCGCGATGAAGCATTTTTTTCCCCACTCTTAGTCAATTTCAAGAGTTATGCTTTACGCCATAGGTTATTAATTCGCACACTCTACCTCCATAGGACAAACTAAGTTGATTTATATGGCTTGCGAAACTATAAAGATTACTAGTAGCACCAAAAGGAAAGAAACACCTGCCAGTGCAAAGAGATTTATGTCTAACCATAGGTACTATATGCATGTAAAAATTTTACAAAGGCCAAAATCGGCTTTATGGGTTCCAAGATGATTAAAATGGCAGTCGAAACAAAAGCCAGTCGAAAATGCCCACAGTTATACTCCAAATGTCAGTAATCTAAAATGACACGCCTGCAACAGTTTTACCGCGCTGCAATACAGCACCTTTTTGCGACAAGCCCAGGTCACAGCTTGGAAAATACGGCTGGCAAAACCGAAATCGTTAAGTTCACCGTCGGATGTGTGGCGTGCATTAAATTTAGTCACAACGCACGCCCAACACAGCCCGATGCCTGGCTGCAAAGCGCACGAGGTCAATTGCTTATTTGTCAGAACGTAGGGACTCCGCAGTTCTTCACAGATCCGCCAAAATAATTGCCAAGTACGGCAGTGTAATACAGAAAAAAATTTGACTAAAATTTATAAAAACGTATATTTCTTGATCAATGGGTGTTTACGCAAGCACTATTTAATTTACTATAAAGGTCATCTTCAAATGTTTAAAATTTGGCACATGAATATAATTGGATTAAAAATAGCTATAACTACCCAGTCCTGTCCACATTTTTATCGCGTAGCCGAACATGTAACCGTGGATGGCCGAGGATGACCTATATAATAATATTGTATGTTTTTATAAGCTTATTCTAAAATATAAGTTTCGTAGTAAATTAAATATTGCTTGCGTAAACACCCATTGATAAAGAAATATCACTATCCTTCATTAAAATACTACCTGAAAAACCAATAATACTTAAAACTTTTAGAATAAAGATTGTATGTATTAATTCACAACTCGTATTTTGCTACTAGGATAGCGTTAGAGCAATATAAATTAATTTTAACGCAATTATTCATTGGTTCATTAGAATAAGTTTAATTGCGTTTGTTAAATCACAAGCTGAGGTAAGCATTTTAATTCCACACATCTGTCTGAAGGAAGGAAAAACAAAACTCATAGGTAGGGACCGGAAAAATTCGCGGGTTCAATGACCTGTAGGATGAACTCCATAGTTCTACGTACACTAGGTCACATGTCACACACTCATTGGCTGCTGTCTTGTGAGACGTCCCAACGTAGTAGCCTGTGATTCGATAAAGCTTTGGTCGGGTATTTCTCATTGGCCCAGAGTCATCCAGGTGAGTTGCGAGCCAATAGCAGAGACAGCACTGAAGTATAACTATTTGAATTTTAGCCTATCGCGAAATGAATTCGCGAATTTTTCCGGTCTATACTCATAGGTGCATTGCCGTCACGCGCGTTAGAAGTCACAGACTGTCGTAGCGCTGCGTCAGTTCGCTAACGGCTTTGCAAGAAGTTCTGATGCTGCCTGTGTTTTCGGGAAGTAACTTGATAGCTAAAAATATGACACATAAATTCGCGATTCGAGGTGCTTTAGAGTCAGTGTGAGTCAAGAAAAATTACAAGTTATGTGTAAGGTTTTGGTTTTAAAATTATATATATAAACCCGAATATTCAGTTTCTAGTTTTCTGACAGAGACTTCTGAACAATGAGCGTAATGTGCAACTGACGTATGCTCAACGCCGCCACAAAAGTTCAAGTGGAACAAAAATGGCGCCACATAGGAATGCAGTCACATCACTCTATTCCTGATCGTTTCACTTTCCGTCACTAAACCTCTCGTTACGATCTGGTGACGTCATCTCCTCGACTTGCCCTACCGGATGTATAAAAAAATGTTTCTCTAAAAGAAAAAGAAGCGAAATGAGCCACGCGTGGTGAGGTTGGATTCTCGGGGCAAGCGCGTGTCTAGCGTGAAGCATATCTGGCGGCCATCTTGCGTGTCTCGGAGAGTCAATAAACAAGAACCCCGCGCCACCTCACCCCTGCCACTCGTGGCGTGATATACGAGTCAGAAACGAGCTTATTACTACAGAGCACGTGAAAAAAAAAAAATTACAATTATGAATTCCTGAGTAGGCTGTTCACATTGACTCCAGAGGTTTTCGTGACGACGAAACGATAAAACTTTATTCAAAGACTGCAAATATGTATTAATCGTACGTGATTATACTTTGCGCAAAATGTGTCCGATTACACTTGTAGGTTAATGGGCGGGTAGGCATGTAAGGTGCAGTCGTCAGTACAATGTAACACATCATTCATTTCTTTTAAACAAAAGTGTCTTGTTTTTTTACACATTCTAAGTCTGAATTCGATCGACAAACTTCGGTTGTAGGTTCACCAACCGAGGTTAAAAAAAAAAAAAAGTTGAAAACATACAAATGCGACTTACTCCCCAAAACTGATATAGGTACGTCTTTGAAGTTAAGTTAAGAGCTGAACAGCTAGTTCATCACAAATTATAGGGATAATATTTAATACCCTTCAGGATCATTTTTAACTGGATTAATTTCTACACCAACACAGAAATATCGCTGTCTTTAAAAGATTTCATTTTAATATTTAGCGGTAACAACATTTCAAAAAAATGAATGATAAATAAACATTTTATCCTTAATTTCTTCAAGATGAAATCATTTTACGACAGTGACTAGTTTTGAGGTGGTTGTAGGACTTTTTATATGAAACACTACCTATTATTAGGAAAGGTTTTAGACCACCATAAACTGTATTATCTATATATTTTCCTTTTTTTTGTGGTGAACCTAAAACCGAAAATTTTCGGTTCAATTCAGTCTCATTCTGTATAGTGTTATAAGTAAGCCTATTTAGAAATATTCATGAATATCTTTATGTTTAAAGTACCTTGAAAGTCTGCATATTAGTTAGGTAAACTGAAAAAAGGCCCACGTTATTATTTCATTATTTTTAATTATATTATATGCCATACGAAATAATGTAGTTTAAATTAATGTAGTTGGCAAAATGCTACTTTTTATTCGTTGAAATAAGCATAAGTTTATAGCTATGCATTTTAACGCGCCAGACTTAATAAAACATACACAAAGATAGCCTACACATTATTTCAAACATTAAATCAAAATTGCATCATAGATTTTCCTTTTACACAATTATTTACAAAAAATACGATACAATACAATTAAGAGCATGAAATCTGTATTTTATTTTAAAATCTACCTGCTATGAATGTATATTTCGAACTTTCATCACTTACAGTAAATTAGGACTGTGTGTTAATTTTCGTATTTACTAATAAAAGTTTTTGATGAAAAGTATGTTCGAGCTTTGTAAGGAAATTTATAAGTAATTAATCTATAATTCAAAAGTGCCACACTTGTTGGCTAGATTTTGACCCGGTTTCAGGATCTTTCGCTTGTGGAAGAGTTTTTTCCAGGGTTGAGGAGGTAGTATCCTAAATTATTTTGTTTGTAGATATTATTTCTTGTTTTTAGACGTCATTTTTTAATAAATACCTATAATAACAGTGTTTAGTTTGTTCACAAAATTAATAAAGTTTGCAGGCCAACGCACCCATTTCTGGAGTTGCTTGGCTTCTGGGTTGACGTCGGAGGCGCACCGACGTTTCGGCCGACCTTGCAGTCATCACCATCATTAGGGTAGCAGGCTGCGTCGTACCAAAGACATAAGCGGGATAATCACGGCGTGAAATCTGGTTAAGATAAAACCTCTTGAAAAAACTAGAAGAGAATTTTTCAAATACCTAATTATTACCTGTCACCGACTTTTGACTACGTAATTCTGTGAATTGTCTTCCGCCGTGTGAATTTTTTGAGTTTTTGCACATTATTTTAAATAGATTCATAACCTATTCATATTTAAATGTTCACGGAAAGTTTTTTTTTCTATTAAACATATCCTATTTTAATATTTTTTTTATTAATTTTAAGGCAAATATTTATGTAATTCCTAGTAGTTACTGAAAGCGTGAAATCATAAGGTAAACTGTTTTAGATACCATTCATATGTAGCCTTTGTCTCGAAACTATTGTTAATATATAATTAATTAAATCAATAAAATTTTGCTTTTTATTCCCAAAAACAAAAAAAAAAGTTTTTCACTATTTTTGGTGAGAAAGAATAGGAACAACTTGATAGTTTCTTATGTGAAATAAATTAACTCTCGATGATGTAAAATTAAAAAAATAAATTATTTAAATAATTGTTCCAATTTAAAACTCTGCATCTGGCATTTGTCGTAGAAACTAACATGTATGTTATTCGTTACCTGTAGCTCTATCAAAAGGACACCGCTGTAGATACTGCGGCAAGAAATTTATCCTGAGAAGGAATGCTAGACGTCACGAGAAGAATGATTGTGTTAAAAACCAGCTACGCAAAATGTTAGGCTGTGATCGGTGTAAAAGGTTGTTTACACGAATTGATAGCTTAAAAAGACACGGCAGAACTTGTAAAGTAAAGTCAACTCCGAGAAAGAGGACATCGATAAAGGAAGAGTGTGCTGTATGATGTAAATAATTTATCTTGTCTTGAACATGATTATGTTCATAGCTCTCATAGTTTCAACAAAGTACTTAAATTGAAGGATGCTGACGGTTTAAAGAACACTGAAACCAGTGTAAGTATCATCTCAGTAAAAAGTGAGAATACATTCAAGCCCATCTCAAGTAGATCCTCCATACTTTGAAAAAATTATGGACACTTAAAAAAGAAGTTTTAGACGATGAAGAAGCTCCCACATCACCGATTTCGAATTCTCACAGTAAGCCAGGTGAAGACGCTAAGTTCTACGATGATGACGACAGTGATTCTGAAGCTGGTGACAAGACCAAACACTGAGATGAAGCACTAAAGCAGACAATATCGAAGACTGTGATGAAGCCCTGGAACCAAAACGATGGAAACATCGTGATAAAATAAATTATTCTGATAAAGCTGACGATGATCACTGGATCGATGATGAAAGTGACCTTAAGGCTGGTGTTAAAACGGAAGGCTTCGGAGATCTTAATAATATTTTTCATAAACATGCAAGAAAGAGATTGATTATGAATTATGGGAGGATCCTAATATATTAGTCGACAGGTTAGGAATTCAACATGCTTTGTTTTGTGCAGGAAATTTTTCGCACATCAAAGAAATAGCCTTCATGCTCAAATAAACGAGGGAAGCTGGCTACTTACATCAATGACTTGTATTACTTGTATGTGTATGAAATTGAAAAATAAATTATATATTGCAATTTTATAAGTGATTATTTTATTTCACGAAATCTGATTTCTAGCTAAGACTGAGTCTCGCGACTGCATGTTCAGTGTGTGCATTGCGTGTTCATTGCATGATGGCGGATATCGGTTCCAGCTCCACACTTCGACTCTAGGGCTCGGACCGGCCAATATATACCATTGTACATGATTTTTTTCCCTTGCATGAATAAAAGTCATGCTGGGGAGTTGGGGCATCGAACCCGCGACCCTGCCACGTGACGTCGCCGCCGAGCTTCGCAGCGCAGGCGGGCGCACGCGAGGCCTACGCTTCGAGGGGTTCTGGGTTGGAGTCCCGAGCAAGGCATTTAAGTATTTGTCTAAACAAGCCTTACACCCAAGTTTTGAGGATCTCTCCTCCTATTTGATAACCCAGCCTTCATGCCTAACAGGATTTTAAGGCTGGGGCCCCCATGGGCATGGATGCGGATACGCCGCATACGCAACCGAGTCACTGTCAAAATTTATGTTAAGCTTGCTATCTGGGCACTCATACGGTGTGCAGAGCTTCAAGAAAAATCACGCGAGTTGAAAACTGCTCAACATACCAGAGTGTTGCCTGTTAACGAGACGTATGTAAGAACACGTTGAGGGCGGACGGGTAGTTCTGTTTCTGTAGTTCATTTCAAAACTCTGATTTGAGGAAAGTGAAAAAAAAAATTGTTAAAACGCTTGTTTTCAGAACTAATTTTAAGCATGTGAAACCCGGTACAGATTTATGAAAACACTCAAGGGACTTGCAATCCAATTTTATCTTAATTTCTTCCTCATATAATGTTAGGGTTGCCACTCAAATCTCGCAGTTGTCCTCAGCACGAAGAGACTACGTGCCAGTTCAGAACAATACGCTTAGAGGCGATATCGCGCCAGAAGCACCAGCGAGCGTCGCACTTATCATCCCGCCTCACGAACACAAGTAGCTACACCCTTTTGCTAATTGGCTTGTTGGTAACAAAAAAAAAAACTACCAATGGGCCCAATAATTTGGAAATACACTCACACATATATGTATATGTATAAGTGGTCAGATCATTCGCCTCCAACCCAGGTGATTTGAGTTCGATTACTGCAATTTTCGCAAGTGGGAAACGTGGCGGACGTTGCCGTGGCCGACGGGTTTCCTTAGGGTACTCCTGTTCCTCCCCCCACCCCAAAATTCATGCCGTTAATGATATAGCCTAGTATAATCTCCTATCATCGTCTCTTACTATCTCTGTGTCGTCGAGACGTTAAGCCTGGCCATTTTCTCCACTATACGTGAGCGTGACGCTCATGCGGTTGATGCGATGTGTAACCAACAATATCGCGTTCGTTTTTAAACGCACGAAAACAAAAATAAAATCATCCATACAAAATGTTTCTGAATGTTACATACTACAACAATCTTTGTTTGAAAGTATTTTTAATCGTTATGTTTGACAGAAATATGTTAATTTTAAATTCAATGGTCTTCCGGAAAAAATAACTGTGCGTGAACACATTTCAAAAAATTCACATATAAATTTTAAACATTTTTTTTTATAATACACAAAAAAAATTTTTTAATCAAGGCACCATTTTAATCATTATTCTAAAAGAAAATTCTGCCACGCATTTCATTTCAGTTGATTGTGCGCTCACGAAGAGATGAAAATAACAAAAAAAAAAAAAAAAAAATCCTATCTGGAAGTTGGTTGCGCCCGCGAATTTGGTCGCACTGACTTCACGCATGTGTCGAACGTGACTGGCTAGGATATTGTTCCATTCGCGTCATGTCCATCGCGTCGCGCGCTTCGCGCTGTCGTAGATTCCAAGCATCGACGATCACGGCCGCAGAGAAGCCGAATATCCTGTATATATATATATATATATATATATATATATGGCCGTGTATAAGGTTGTATGTCCCGTTCCAGGAAATTATTCTATTTTTAGATTTAACACGGTTGAACTTGTAGAAAGAGGTTCTTAAAACGAGAACACGTTATGTTGTCCGGCCTACACGCCGCTTCCGAGCTTTGTGTTTGTATAAATGAACACCCGAGGAGCCTCAGTGAGATGCTACAGCTGGTAGCAGAACCAGAGGTTTTTGTACGCTCTTTTCCACGTTTAACACTAGAACTCCCAAGGCGGTCATTTTGACCTCTAGCGATTTTGTTTTTATTTTAATTTCTAAAGATTTCGCATCTGAGTGATGCGCTTTTATGACTTTTCCTAAATCATAGTTTTGTTCTAAAAATCCATAATTTATCAATAATTGGTTCACTTGCAACTAAGATATTTTATGTTATACCTCGAACTCCCACAGCGGTCATTTTGACCTTCCGAAAAAAAATTCAAAAATAGCTGCTTTGAGTTATGCAATTGAATAAACCTTTTTCTCATCTTCTACACGAGTATATTATGTGCACATACACGTTATTTAACAATATTTTGCTAGAATAAATATTATTTAATGTGATTTATATAGGCCCACATAAATAATTTCCTTTATATTTTGTGTGTGCAGCTGTGTGCATATCAATTGTTTTCTTATCATCACGCATGTGCTCTACATTTGCGCATGTCGTAACAAAATGATGCCAAGTCCTTGACTTCTACCTATATCGTATTTATTGTTCGGTAGAAGCTGGGTTTGTACTTTGGTATGGGTTGGTATGAATGCATTTCTTTTGTTCGCATTCTTACTCCCCTTCAGTGAAAATGTTGGCTGCCTTGTGCATGAGTCATCATTGTTGTTCACCACTGCAGAGTGAATCATCTCTGTAAAGAGAGAACACGCATAACAGTAGTCTGGGTAACAGTATAGTTTCGCAATGAAGTAGGTCTTGGGTGTGAATTCCATTGGCGCTGTTGCTGTGTGTGTTTTACTGAACATTTATAATGAACCGACATAAACTCACACTAGAACAAGCTTTGCAGTATTTGCAAGACCTTCCTGAAGATCAATCTGAATGCAGTGACTTGCTTGAGAGTGATGAAGATTACATTCCGAATAATAGTGACTCAACTGGAAGTGAAGAAATCGATGAACCAGTTGACCTTGTGTTTGAGAAAACTTCTATAGTCGCAGCTAATTCATCTAGATGTATCACTGGTAAGTAAAATAATTTTATTAAATAAAGTATAAAAATTTAGTTCCGTAACAAGTGTCTAAGTAATATTTTTTCTCAAGAGTATCCCGGTATAAATGGATGTTTAGGGCTGAGACTTCTGATCTCAAGGGTTTTTGATCTAGGCCTGTATGGTTAGACAAATATTTTTACTTACTAATATTTACTAATTTACTAATATTTGGACATTCTATTATAACATACTTTTTTCTATATTATATGAAATATTCAATGAAACGTCTTAGGTTAGTTTTTTATGTGCACAAAACATATAGCAATAATATAAGATTTTTGTAATATACTCCACTCACTACCTATCTCAGCTATTACGATTCTGAGTTCCACGATATATTTGCTGCATCATAATTGTTATTGCGTATGTGTATGAATGAAGGACTTTCTAAATAAAAAATAATTTTTTTCCAGGCACTACTCAAGGCACATCAGATGGCATTGCTGCATTATCTGCACCAGTTCCGTATTCAGCGAATGTGTCAGGGCGTGCAGTACGGCAAGGAAGTAGGCGAGGCAGAGGACGAGGGCGAGGCAGAGGACGAGGGCAAGGCAGAGGAGAAAAAGAACCAGAACCAAGTGGTAATTAAATGCAAGATCATTCTGGACCAATTCAAGCTCAAAGATCTGTCGCACATTGCACTAAAAAGCGCGTTAGATGTGGACCTCAGCAATTTATTCCAGTTGTTGGTGTTACAATGATCAGTGCGAATGGAAAGCAATGGACTGTTGTGAATGCAGGTGATAGTGCTGTAGGCAGGGTGGGTTTGCAGAATGTGCTACGTGAAAGGCCAGGACTTTCGCCTACTGCAAAACGTAGTATTGATGAGGCAAACGTTACAAGTGCATTCAGACTTTTTATTGATGAAACTATACTGCAGAAAATAGTAAAATGCACTGAAACAGAGGCTCGGTACAGGCTGCAAGACGAAACATGGTGTTTAAGTTTGGAAGAGCTAGAAGCTTTTATTGGTCTATTGTACCTGCGCGGTGTGAGTGGAGCCAAAGGACTTCCACTCGCTAGTCTCTGGCCAGCCAAATGGAGTATTCGTTTTTATGGAGACACAATGTCACGCAATAGATTCCAGGAAATTTTGAGATTTATTCGCTTTGACATAAAATCATCAAGACCAGAACGTTTGGAGCAGGACAAGTTTGCTCTTATATCGGATATTTGGAATCAATTTACCAGCAATTGCATTTCCAGCTACAAACCAGGTGCTGATATTACTGTTGATGAGCAACTTTTCCCAACCAAAGCCAAATGCCGTTTCACTCAATACATGTCTAATAAACCTGATAAATTTGGAATAAAATTTTGGCTGGCTGTTGATGTTGCGAGTAAATACATTCTAAATGGATTCCCTTACTTAGGCAAAGATAATAAACGGCCTGCTGACCAGTCTCTCTCTGAAAATGTAGTTCTTCGATTGGTTAGTCCTTATCTCGACAATGGCCGTAATATTACCATGGACTACTTCTTCACTTCAGTCGCTTTGGCAGAAAAATTGATGGCTAGGGGTACAAGTGTTGTTGGTACAGTGAACAGGGCTAGAAGAGACATTCCAGCAGAACTCAAGAATGCAAATCTTCCATTGCAGGATTCATTCATACTAAAGCAGAATGACTGCACTCTTACTGTGTACCAAGGAAAAGTAAACAAAAATGTACTTGTACTTAGTACCATGCATACATCTGTTTCTATTGGCGTAGATAAGAAAAGACTTCCAGAAACGGTCAGTTATTACAATGCTACTAAATATGGGGTCGATATAGCAGATAAAATGGCTCGACAATACTCAACTAAAGCCGCATCCCGGCGCTGGCCACTCCAAGTATTTTACAACATACTTGATTTTGCTGGAATTAATTCATGGGTACTGTACAAAGAAGCTACAGGTTCTAGTATCAGCCGAAGAGATTTCATCATGAAACTAGCAGAGCAACTTCGAGAGGGCCATGTGAGAAATCGAAGGGAAAACTTAGAGGACAACAATCTTGACACAGTTCCACATGAAAATCGTAAGCGCCGTCAATGCCAGATTTCCAAGTGCAATGGAAACAAGACTACCGAAGTTTGTACTGTATGTGCTAAATATGTTTGTGGCAAATGCACAGGGAAAGTCGTCAAAAAAACTGTGTGCTTAGTATGTAATGTAAAAGTAAATGTATGAAAAATATAAAGTTGAATTGTATACATTATATCAAATGTACAATTTTATGTGTTTTGAAGTATGAAAAAAAAGGAAGGGTCACATTCATTTTCAATTTTAAAAAATATGATAATTATATTCTATTTTTAAATAATATTTTGAAATAAAATATTTTTGAAATATTATAAAATATATGTTACAAAAGTGTGTACGAATGTCTATATTATCTAAATAAAATCTTTTATAAATAAAATTTTATTTATTTTATCTCTCATAAAATGATCTTAAAGTAAATGTTATATTCTGTGTTAAAATCAATCCAAAAATATATATCATAAACAGTATTTTTAAAATTCGGTCAAATTGATCCTTCATGGGAGTTCTAGGGTGTAACAAACTCTGGGAGTCCTAGTGTTAAGTGGCCCAAACTCAACAAAATTACGAAAAAAAAGTATATATATATATATGTATAATACTTCTTGCATAATTATCTGGTGAAGTTCAATTTTTAACATTTTTTTTGGAATAATCAACTGAAAATATTTGGGTTTAAAGGAAATGCTGGTGGCTACTGCGTGGTATGTTTTTAAATTATTTAAGAAAATAAATATATTTGTTTGCCTTTAAAATCATAAAAATTCTCATGAATTACAAATGATAGGTAACATTAAATATTTGTTTTAAAGAAATTAAACTATATATGTATATATCTGTAACTATATATGTAAAATTGACTTTAAACCTAACAAATTCCGGTTATGTATTCTATTTATTTCTCAATATCCGCACTGCTCAAAACGTTAAAAATGCAACATTGCCAGCTAATTATGCGAAAAGTATGCGATGTATATGTATTTTTCATTTTGTGAAAGTTCATCCACTCAAAAAGTCGGAAGTTTAGTCGCGTGAAACGTAAATATAAAATAAATACCTTGAATGGGACATAGGTACATATGATTTGACGTGGTTACACTTGATAACTATAGTAATTCGCACCGAACTGAGACCTTGCAATGTTCCGTTTTTTTTTTTTGGCATGCAAGTACCTACTGACCAAAGTTAGTACCCACTTACTAATATTTAATAATATTGATAATGCTATCGACAATATACTAATAAAATAATACTAAACATATATACTAGTGCAAACATTTTCAAAGTTAATGCTTCTTTCGTCAGAGCTACTTAGCAGTTGACATATTTCTAGCAACATCTAGTTGTGAATTTCGTACACCATAGAACAATTTTTATTTTCACAAGTAGTTGTTAAAAGTAAATATGTAAAAAAGAAAATTTATGTAATGATACCCCATAACCTGATGTTTTATTAGACTTTGTAAATTTGATTTCCCCATTGCGTCAATTACATTATACTAAATTAAATTTTGACTATATTTTGGGTTATTATGACTTAAAACATGATGCTTTACCTAAAACAAAAGTTATGGAATGTACAAAGAACTTTCCTAGGATATCCCACTTGAACTGATTAACTCACTTTGAAATTTCGCCCCCCACCCCTTTCCCTTCCAGGCCATCTTTGAACCCAATACATAAACAACTGCTCTTAAGATTTAGTTCATAGGCTATACAAACTCGAAATTTCTATAGGCCCTGCATGTCTATCTACCAAATTATATGAGGTTCCAATCTACAGTTCGAAGGTTATCGTCGGACAAATTCACGTATAAAATACAAACAATCGCCGATTCGCTCAAGTTTATTGAGAAAGCTCGCTTAACTTGATTGACTTAGTTATGATATTACCCAAGTGATCCATTGATATCCTTCATAAATAGCCTTAGACAGGAGAGAGAGCTTTATCTCGTCACTATTGCTGGACTGCCGTCAATCAAAGTCAGCGGAGAAGGGAAGTAGGAGGTTTTACGGCGGTACGTCCATGATCATTATTTTTAAAGATACTTGCCTGTCAGGGAGGCATGTGTACAGGGCTGTCGAGAGAAACTAAATGGCCGGGGGTAAAAAAAAATGGTCGGGACCCCTTCCCAATTCTTAATGCACTATTTTTAAAATACCACAATTTAAAAAAATATCTGAAAACCGCAACTTTAAACGTGAACTGGAAAAAAAAATTCATAACTTACAAGTTAGAAAATTAATTTTATTAGTAGTATAATTGTAATATTTCCTACTGCCAGGATAAAAAACACAATCATAGAAAAATATTTGGAAATCAACCGAGGCCCCAAACCTCAGGCCACGGAAATTTTGCCTCCCCCTCCTCAATATTTACTCCCATTCTTATAGACCTGAGTATTTATACAGTCTGTTAAAATAAAATGTGAGTGAGTCATTCAGTACTCGCCAGTGATGTTTGAACAAATATTCGCTTTTCAAGTTAGTACTTTCACCACCCACCGCTAGAATTCGCTGCCTGAATCGTAAATGTTGATTGTCACCATCACGCGCAGATAGCAGCACGAAACAATACGATACAGAAGGAAATTAAAAAATATAATAAGCTGCTCTGGTAAAAGCAAAAATGTCTTGAAAAAATACTAAGCCCCGGCGTTGGACTTGACTTTTTTTTACAAGCAATTTTGATTATAATACTGTCCATCTTGTTAAAATTCATTGAACAGTTAATACTTTAAAGTTTCCGCACACGTTAGATGACTATAAAATTTAACAAATTATTGAATGATAGCTGTATTTTTATAAAGTTTCATTTTTAATACCTATGCGAATTCATGGATATTCTTTTATTAATAAACATAAATAATTTACATTTATTTTAAGTAAAAATAAAGGCTTAAAGTCTGCCTATTGTGAAATAATCCAATGTACGAACCTATCCATTAATAATAAAATAACATCAAGATAAAGAAATGCAGTGTATTAATATATATTTGCCTAAAGCACATTTTTTTACAATCCGTAATATGTTATTAAAAAGATTTTTTTTCAAGTGACAAGGTATAGGCGTCAAAATGAACCCATTGAGTTTATCAACCGCGCGTTCTTCCACTGCGCTATCGGGACAATTGGGACTAGGGAAGGAGACTATGATTATCAACAGTGTAATGCCAGTTTACTTAGGTATTTTAAAACTTGGGATTCCTTTGTAACTATGACTATTTAATTTTACCAAATATATTCCATGGAAGTCTCACTACCATAAAGTTTCATTTTGAAACGTTTGGCATGAACCCTAATGTTTATGAAAGTGATTATTTGCGGGTTTATGTTGCTACAAGTTTAATACGAAATCGTGAACTGAAACAGGATCTGACCAGCACATTCAGGTACAAGGTAATAAACAAGGTTTTTTTTTCCTTTTCCCATTAAAGTCCAATATTTTTTTTTAACAGTTCAATGGACAAAGAATAAAAAAAATATTAAAAGCGCGGACGAAGCCTACTGCCCTGGAGCCGGCCATGGGAATCTGACGGCCGGCAGTCGGCAGTTGCGCGGTTGTTCCGCCGAGTCTCGCCCCGGCCAGACACTGGGCAGACGCCGCTTAGGGCAGCAACCCCCAGCGCTAAAAGCAGCCGCCGGTGATATCATCATGGTCGCGGGGGTGCGCTGGGAGGGTGGAAGGGGCCGTGGGAGTGTCTGCTACACAGAGTCCTCCCCTCTCTCTTGATGCGGGATCCCGACACAACTCGGGACTCTGGAACCACTTCAGGTGAACATGTTCAACTCTTGCGTAAAGTTACACAAATGTTTCGTTTCGAGGCCGTTTCTCGTTGAAACTCAACAGTTTGGTGAGGCACGTAGTTCATAACGACATCTCTTCAGCCTCTGGTTAGCTGTCTAGTGTTGAGAGTAAATACTGTTCTTTGCGGAACATATTTTTTCCCCGTTAAGTGGGCGATAACAACACGTTTTAATAACGCAATATTTTTCTTCGTTTCTTGTAACCTTACGCTACAAAAACCAGAACAAACAACTATGTCTGAAATGTTTCTTGACGTTGCATTTGCACTGCATTTACGTATAACTCCAATATTTGAAAGTTAGTTTTAATGCGCTTGCTTGAAAAAAAGTTTTAAAATCAAAATTTCATATTTTATTTAGAAAAAATATATACAATATTACGTGAGAATTATGAAAGCTTTCAAAAACTGATTCAATAATATATATCAAAATTAAACCCGCGCAAAATGCATTTATATTACCAATGCGCCAATAAAACAGTAATTCGTAAAATAAATTCTGATGTTCATTTCAGTGACATCGTGTCCGTGACGAGATAGGAATAGGAAAACATTCTAACTGGAATGTCTGACGTCACAGATGTGAAGAACGTGATTAGTTATAAAAAAGATTTTATTCGTGTCGAATTCATCGCATCGCACCCGTCGCGCTATTATTCGGGACTGGGAAAACTCGCATTTTGAATAACCTACATGATAGACTCCACACTCCTCTATATACTCAGGCAAAAGCCGCCTGTTCATTGGTTGATGTCTCGTAGAGCGTGTTAATTTGACAAGTGGTTGGGCACTTCGGTTTGAGTGAATTCTAGGCTACATCCCTCATATGTCTGTATGTTCGGGTAAATGCCATCAGTTTATTGGCCACTGACGTAAGAGACGTCTCAACCGGGTAGCCAGTGGTTGGTGCACTTCTTGGTATGAGGGTCTCTCATTTGCCCAATTTGAGAAGAAATTTTTATATGAAATGTTTTCAGCGGAATCGAGGAATAGTTTTCAAGAATAGGCTTGTCGTAAAATGGCAGCGATTTTCAATCAGTACTTGCCAAAACGTTTTGTTTTGTGCGATGCTATATTTAAAATAATTTAACACTGAATTTCAATGTATCTTAAATAAAATATATTTTTTTTATTAGGAGTATCATTCTTATCCACCACAAGTTTTAAGTGTTACCCTTGAAAAGAATAGAAAATATAATGTTTGTATAATACACAATTCTTCTCATTACGGAGGTTGGCGGTCCACATGGCCAGCTCTGGACGTAATGTTGCAGCTGGAAAGCTTCTTCTGACCTGCAGGTGTACCATCTACGAATGTCCTTCAGCTACAAATTCCTCCTCTTTCCAACATACATTTCCCTTGTATATATTCCCTTCAATGATGAGTTGCAATAGCCTCTCATAACGTGCCCTATGCTCTATAGTGAGCAGCAGTTCTTTCTGCTTCTTTATCCGATGAAGGACTATGATGTTTGAAATTTTCACCACCCGGGTTGTGTACAAGATACGGGGCTATAGATACATTTGAAATGGATCAAAAATATTCGAAACAAGATCATATGTTTTTTGTTTGTTTGTTTGTTTGTTGTGGGTAAGTATGTAATAAACAATTAATTATAAATTATGTATAAGAGTTTTGATAAATATAAATTGCATATAGGGTAGGTGATCCAAATATGAGACCCGGCCTTAATATGAGACCCTTGGTTATCTTGACAAGTAAGAGCTGCTACCTATCAGCCGCTCTTGGAACTACTAGCAGCCTCCATTTCCCGACCACGGATAGAGTGAGACATTTATCTGATGCGCGCGAGATCCAGAATAACAGTTTATACGATTTTCTTCATTTTGAGTTTTCGTGAGTGGCATCTTGCAGCTTTATTATCAACATAGAGGTACGTTTATATTAATTATCCATTCATACTTTCTTATGAGTAGTGAAGTAAGCTTCCATGTGTATAAATAAGGAACTATGGCAGTTTAAAATTTCAGCCTTGTTGATGTGTTTTGTAGCGGCCATGACAAGGTGCCTAATATGAGACCACTTACGTGTCCTAATTTGAGATAGGGTCTCATATTAGGTGATTTAGACTTAAAATAATACTGTCGCTGTAAGAAAAGTAACTAATAAGTTTAATTATATATAAAATATCTTAAAATTTTGTGATAGAACATAGTTAGATATGTAGGCCCTGCTGAGAAGGCCAGGGAAAGCCACGTTTCGATCATCTGCTTACCTCCACACTCATCTCATAAGATGCAGCCGTTGGACGTAGGTTTTATGTTACCTCTCAAGACATCTTATGCTCAAGAAGTAGAAGACTGGCTGTGCCGAAACCCAAATCATGTGGTTACAAACTTTACAGTGGCTAAACTTTTCAGTGCTGCATACCAAAGAGCAGCAACAATGTAAATATCTGTTAATTCTTTTAATAAAACAGGCCTGCTTCCATTTAACCGAAACATATTTCGTGATTATGAATTTGGTGCTTTCTCTAAATAATTAAATGGCCAAGAAACTAGAGAAGAAAATGGAGCTCAAGAGAATTCAGATACAGCCATTTGTAGAGAAGACCAGAGCCACCAAAGAGAAACTTGGATGCAGACAGATCAGCCATGTTGCAGCAGTGTAGTTAGGCCCTTTATCAGACCTGTGGATATTTCACCACTACCAAATTTTCCTTCAAAAGAAACATCCAGTAGATGTGGCAGTGCTAATGTTATCACATCATCGCCATACAAAACAAGCTTGGATGAAAATGCCTCAAGAATGAAAAAGGCTGAAGCTCGTAAGAAATTGGTTCTTGGGAAACAGAAAGTAAACGAAGCTAGACCTACACAAACCAGATCTCGCAACACGGACAAATTAAGGATTACTACCAAATCATTCATCGCTGTAGATTCTGAGGACTCCAGTGACGAAAATATTTCGCTGCATGACAGTTCAAATGAAAGTGATGGATCTGAAAGTGATGGATGCAGAGTGTTTGTTATGCGGCTGCCTTTTCTCAGAGGACAAACATGGCGAGAAATGGCGGCAGTGCCTCAAGTGCTATTGGTGGGCTCATGAAGATTGCGGAGCTGATCCATGTTTTGTGTCTCCTATGTGTAACAAACAAAAGTGCAAAAAGTGACTAAATGATATCAAATATGGAATTTGTAACATAATGTAGGGGGTGTCTCATATTAGGAACACATTTTTGTTTTCACAAAATTTCGCATTTTTTTTATTTCTTAGTTTAATTATTTTCTGTATTAATACAAGTGTTCAATCCTGTTTTGAAGTAAAAGTGCATTACATAATATATCATATAAGATAAATAAATCTACCAATCGTGGTTTTAATAACAAAATATAAATATTTTAAAAAAGGGGTCTCATATTCGGTACACTTGCCCTACTGTTAAAATTCAATTAGAAATTATTGAAGATTATTCTAATAACGAATATAAAAATTAGTGTAAACTTATTAGAATTTAAATGTGATTCGTGTTTGATATTATTATGGGATATGATTTAGAGCTTATGTAGAGTGCTAGCAGTTGTTAAATATTCCTACATATTTTTTTTAACATATTGCCTTCATTTCACTGAGAATAAGCTTATCAAAATACATTTATTTATGTATGATTATTTATTTAGCTCCCCTTTTTAAAACAACTAATACACTATAACATTGTGTTTTCAGGAAAGTGAAGTCACAAAATCAAGTTTGTGTGTGTGGGTTATAATCTCTAAATACTTCGTAAGGTATTTAATTTATATTAATAATATTATGAAATATTAAAACTATTTGAAATTTCCGCTACATAGACGAAAATCGAATCAGGTATTCCATGCAGCGAAAGTATTTTGAATGCTTTAAACTCAATGCATCCAGCATTGAATGTCTTAATGAATTTCATATTATGTCTACTAAGGTAATTATGCTACTATTTTTGACCTTCAAACACTATTTTATCCCTTGCAAAAATTCGTGTTGATATAACATTTTTTTAGGACAAAGGTTTATGGTATGATAAAGATAGTTAAAAATAAATTCCGACGAATTTAATACTAGGGAAATAAATTTTTTTTTGAATTTCAACCCCTATTTTTATAGTTTGTTTAAAGAAAAATTGTTTCAGCCAAAAGTTTGAACCAAAGTTTAGTAATTTTACAATAAATTATAGAGGATTTGATAATGCATTTATTAAAAAAGTAATGACTTTTTTGTCTTTCTACCTTTGTTGTTTCCACCACTTGCAGTAATGGTTTGTTACATAAAAGTTTGAAATAATATTTAAAAGAGTACATGGTAGGTAAGTCTTTATTTTCTTATTTCAACCCCAGGTTTTTGTCAACCCCTTGCATTAACGGTTTGTATTATCAAAAATTGTTTCAGACAAAAGTTTTGGATAAAAATTGTAACATTAACAAACCATCTGTACGAATTCGATGTTGTGCCTACGAACAGAGTTATGATTTTTTTGGTCCTCCAACCTTTATCTTGTTGTTTGGTTGGTCGTGTCAAAAATTTATTCAGACAAAATATTTTGATATGACTCCTACGAGTTATAATACGTTAATATGGATGTGATATTTTCCATATTGTGGGAGTTACCACGATTTTTCTGTTTTTCCATAAACCCTTTCCCATTTCTACCCCTTTGGTCGGATAATACCCATTAACGTACTTGACCGAGATTTTCCATTATTAGATTTTGTGATTCAGTTTGTAAGTGATTTGTGAAAAAAAAATTATGCATTTATCGTGTCTCTAAAATTTTGTTGTATTTTGTTAAATTTTGAGCTGCCAATGGTTTTGGGGTCTATGGACCATGGAACGGAAATCTACATATAATTTTCCTGGAGCCACGCCATGGTAACGGCAACAATAAGTAGTATTTCTTTGAAATCGACCTCATACCGAGCAAAAGCCGTCGTGGTCTGTTTCATTGTGTGTTGCCGTCTCGACGTGAGGCGAGAGGTTAAGACCAACTTAAAAAAAAAATATCGGAGCTTGGAGCGTCGGGTCACATGCATAGCCATTTAAAACGTCGTTAACCCCTTTGGTGCGCGTGAAAGGCGCCGCCACATGTGGGTTGGAAGGGGGGGAAGGAGGGAGGCGGGTTCTCTTCTTCTGGCGTCGGGTCCCGCAAGCCCTGTGCTGCCCACTTCAATCCCGGGTAACACACAGCAGGGGCGCCGCTGCGCGCGACAACCCCGTAACAGCCACCAGCCGCTGGGTGTCTACCCTTCAACCCTCCCTCACCACCTTTACAGATCCACGCAAGCATGGAGTCACGAGACGGCGTGCTGTGACGTACCTCGCCGTCGCCATTTTGTTCTGCCAAAAAAACATCGCGTAAATGGTGCTTGATAGCGTCTGCTGGATGGTTATCAGTAGAGACCGGGATAATTCGCGGGTTCAATGACCTTCAGGATAGACTCCAATATCCTCTACACACTCGGGCAAATGCCAACTGTCCATTGGCTGCTGACTTGTGAGTCGTCTCGACTGGGTGGCCTGTGATTCGACACTTCTATGAGTGAGGGTCTCTAATTGGCCCTCAGTCCTCCAGATTAACAGTGAACCAATGGCAGAAGCAGCACTAAGGTATAATTATTTGAATTTTAGCATAACACGAAATGAATCCGCGAATTTTTCAGGTCTCTAGATCAGTTTGAATTCGAATCTCCGCCGATAAAAAAAACTATTACTTTCATTTAAAAAAAAAGAAGTTATTTCTAACTGTTTTTACGATGCAAACACTACACTTCAACCAATGTTTTTGCGTCCAACCAATATGCGCTACAATTAGCTGAAGGGGGGAAAAAACGCTATGTAATCATGCAGACGTGGCCACACTCTGTATACAAGAACACCCTTTCACGCTGCCCCGTGGCAAGTGAAATGGCATGAAGGGTACATCACGTGTGAGGCCCAATGAGTGTCATTTGTCCGGAATGTCGGAGTAGCTACTCTCGGCGAAGTTCGGTGAAAAAGACAGTGGGTCTAATGAAGTTTAGGTTGAATTGTTTTGTTTTTTTTTCCTTCGGTAATTTGACTACAGGGTCTTCAGGTCTGCTGCCTGTCGGTCAACTAACTGTTGCCAGAGTTAAGGTTAGGTCTCACACGTCAGGTTGATATTTTTTTATTTTATTTTCTCGTCATCGTTATTATTTAAGGGCTATTTCTGAAATTTTAAAGCTATACCTTCCTGCATTTGTTGTTCTGTCACTGACATTTTCAACAAGTTTTCTCTGTATAATATTATGGGTGTATAAAATTCGCGGAATATTGCACTTAGAAAATATTTGTAGGAAGTATTCGTGACGGGACAACAAAGGTAAAGGAGGTATCAAAATAAAATTTCAAAAAAATCTCTTAAATGATAGTAATGGCCATACAATTTTACCAGCGAGATAAAGCTTCGTGTTTAGATCAAATGATTGTCGGTAAAACGACTGTCGGTCAAATTACATTTAAGTTAAATGACGTTAGGCAAAATGACTTTAGGTCTAGTGTCTTTAGGTCAGTCCACTTTCGGTCTGCTGCCTGTCGGTTAGATGACTTTCGACAAAAAGATTTTCGGCCCACTGCTGTGCCACCGAAAAATCTCCTAAATATTACGAAGATATTAAATATGTTAAATAACAAAGTCGCCACAATAGCTGACCGCCTAATTGGCTGGGTTGGTGGATCGCTAACGCTTCACACTATTTGGGGAGGGTCGTGGATTCGATCCATAAATGAAGCTTTGAGTCAGTGGTTCCAAATAGTTAGAAGTTCACCATAGTCGTAATTCTGGAAGACCCGTTACCTCAGGCATTTGTAAATTACCTTTAAAAACATCACATATTTGGTCATATGTTTTAAGGAATCAGGACATGTATTTCGGTTAGAATCTCTAAATTCCAATAAAAAATTACTTTTGGCACAGCCTGCAGGCGCAGTTAGATTTAAAAGTACCTATTTCTTCTGGAACGTCCTGGAAACTTCTAAAACATTTTGAGAACTTAATTTACATATCATCCTATATGTTCTTTAATATTCCAAAATGATCTATTTAAAACTTTCTTATATTTTATGTAGCGGAAATGTTTCCAATATTTTTATTTCTATGTATCCAGCATTGAATAACATATAACTAAGTTCATACTAAGCCTACTAAGGTGCATAGTTATTTTTTATTGACATTAATACACCATATTTCATCCCTTGCACTAAATAATGGTCGTATAAAATTTGTTTTGTGCGAATATTTATGTTAATATTTAGAAGGTTTACAATAGGTTTGAACGAAATTGACAGTGCACGTAGTAAAAACGTTTGGATTTTCTTTATTTGAAAGAAAGTTTTTTTTCAACCCCTTCAGTAATAGTTCGTCTCATAAAAAATTGTTTCAGCAAAAGGTTTTAGATATTTTTCAGAATTTTTACAATATATTTTTATGGATTTAATGGTATACCTACTGAAGGAGTTATTTTCTTTTCCTTCAACTTATATCCACCCATTCAAGTGATGGTTGGTCGTATCAAAATTTATTATCGACAAAAGTTTAAGATAATGTTAAGGAGGTCTAAAATAAGAATGAATTTGATATTTTCCATGGCACGGAAGAAATTATTATTATTTTATTCAACCCCTTACGTTTTATGAAAATTTGTTTCAGATAATTTTTTTATATAGATGATATATAGATATACCAATTTCATAATGTGCCTACTAAGGGAGTCATGAATTTTGTTTGTCACCTAAACCCGGGATTTTCCACCCCCTTGCAGTTATGGTTGGTCGTATCAAAAATTTGTTTTGATAAAAAAAATGGCATTAAGATAAATATAATAATTTAATAATTAAGATGCGTTATTTGTCATATTAAGGAAGTTATAGCGTTTTTTTTTTTCTGTTTTCCAAAAGACTTTCCTCATTTGTACCCCTTTGGTCGGATTTTTCCAAAAAACAAAATCAACTGAGATTTCCCATTAATTTTTTTTATGTATCAGTTTGGAAGTGATTTGTACAAAATTATGGCAGTTATCATGTCAATAAACAAAGAACAATGTACATTTTTTCTGCAAGTCGTACCATGAAAACGGGTACTAAAGCTAGTCTTTCTTCGAAATCTTCTTAAAATCTTAAAGAGGATTTTACATTTTGCTTAGACTGTAGTAGCACTATAGCTACATTGGTCTAGTCTTTGTGGAAACTACAGGACTTAAGTTGCTCAAATCCCTTAATTAATGCATGAACTTTAATCCATTTATGAATTTTTTTTCATTCGAAAATGCACTGTATTTTTTGTCTTATTTTGAACTGTGCTCTGAAATTTTTACCGGCCAAAAAATAAAACAAATTATTGCTTTCGATGTCACAGATGGAGGTTGAACCGAAGTATGGCAATTAAGTATTCCAATGCCTCGACACTATGTCACAAAATTTTAATATTTCAAGATGGCAAGTTCTCGAGTCAGGTCCACATATGATGTGTAATTGTTTTACCACTGGCAGAAACTGGACTGGCCTATTTTCGCTATATACACCACTAAATTATATGGGGCATAAAATGAACATCGTGGAGATGGTGCCAAACTAGTTCATAAAAAAATGACCTCGTTGTATTTTACCGTTTGGGTATAGAATTATGTTTATCGTGTCATTTTGTAGACTACCTGTCAGATCAGAGTCCAGTAAAATATTATTGCTGGGCTCCGTCACCGTAAGAGATTAATAGATTTCCTTTTGAAAAAGTCATGCTGTCATTAAACATTTACACTCAAAACTTGTGAAGAAACATAACAAAGTATGAACACTGCAAAGGTTTATGGAGAAACCAACTAAAGGAAACCATTTTTTTCCTTATTTGAAATTTAAATATATATATTTTTTCTGTATGTTTGCGTGCTCCAGCATCACTCAAAAAGTACTAAATTTATGGACTTTGTTTTGTCATAAAGATCTTTGGATAACTTAAACACTACGCTGCGTGTAAATACAAAAAAATCATATCTTTGAAGTTAAGACATTGTATATAAATAATAAACAAACAAAAAAAAAACTTTTCTTCACCATTTCAGAAATTCAGTCTCTAGTCGAATTTGTTTTTATAACGAAAAAAAATATATTTTCGAATCTATTGGAAGGGGAGTAATGCAAATGACATTTTTTTCCCCCATTTTCGCATACATTATTTTTTTTCGTAGGAAATAAAGACCTTTGGAATGGAGAGGGGGGAGAAGGGCATGGTTAATCAAAATCTAAGCATACCTGCTTCAGAGGAGGTTCCGACGTATGACGTCATGGGGCTGGTTGTCTTTGTGTTGACTCGGTCGTGCGTCCTGCCCTCCCGTGGGAAGAAGTGCGCAGGCGCCGGACTAGGCCACACCCTGTGGGCCCTGGGCCGTCGTCGGTTGAGGGATCGCCTCCCGAGACCGCTACATCGGAAACCTCTATCCTCTCCCCCCCCCCCCCACTCCCACAACCGGGTACCCCCTCCCTCCTTCAAGAAGAGGCTACCGTTGAAGACGTTCGCTGCCGGGGCGAGCGCGGTTACAATTTCTTGGTTTCAGGGACGTTCTGCGCTCACGTGACGTATTTTATGACACATTCCTCAAAAAAATATATTGAACCAATGCAGAGAAAAAATTATTTTGAAGACTTCGTTGATATCTGGTAAAAAAAAAAAATCAAAACGGTATTCAAACTTAAAAATGTAGTTGCATCCTTGAAAATACACACAAATTTCTTTTAAATCCTCTGAAATTGCTATTTTATTGGGTTGACAATCTTTAGTATAAAAAGTAGTGCAAAATGGATTGCATGTAATTTTCATAAATAAGTTTTTTTTCTCATGTTTGAAAATTAAGTGTCCAGGTTTAAATTTATGATGTTAAAATAAACTGCTTGAGATTAGCTATAGGTGCATGACTCAAAAATTCTTGTTTGCAGTTTCTAGTCAACGATGTAATGAATGATGAAAACAAAAGCAATTATGGTTTGCATTTATTTTAGCAAACATATAGTAGGATTTACGTATGCTGCTACACTGGTTGCATCATCTTTAGGCTTACATATATATTAGCGAGATGTTGAAAGAGTCCAGCAAAAATTATTGATTTGGTTCCATCATTGGAAGAGCTTTATTACATAGATTAAAAGATTTCCTTTGAAAATGTCATGCTGTCATTAAATCTCTATATTAAAAACTTGCGAAAAGAGATAATAATTTATACTAATATTTAAATGGTCCAGGGTACAAAATATGTATATTTCAAGAATGTATGGAAACCCAACTAAAGGAAACCAATATTTTCTTTAGTTGTAATTGAAATAAATATTTCTCAAAATTTTTCTGTTTGTTTGTGTGTTCCAGCATCACTTAAGAACTACTAAATTTTTGGACCTTGTTTTGGTAGGAATATCTTAGACCAACTTAAGCACTAAGCTGCGTATAATTACGATAATTATATATTCGAAGTTAAGATACTAGGTATAAATTCAAACAAAAATCACTAATCTATTCTTTACCATTTTCCCATTTTCAGAAATTCTAACTATAATCGAAGTAAAAGGAATATGTTTTTGGTTTTATAATGAAAAAAATAATACATATACTAGAACGAGAGTAACGTGCATGTAGATTTTTCTGTTTTAATTGAAAAATTAAAAAAAAAAAAATGTTTTTTTTTTATTTTTTTTGTTTTTTGAAGTACGGCTTTGGGGTAAAGGGTATAATTTCATTAAAATTAAGCATGTCTATGAATCCAATTATGTGGAAGATAATACATCTTATATCTGTATTCTACATTGCAAATAAAGCTAACATTATTTCAGAAATTGTCAAAATAATATTCTTTTTGTAAGGTGAAAAACAAAAAAAAAGTGATTTAATCTATACTGTTATAAAACTGTGTCTGTTTATCTTTTTGTTTGTTCGAGCATCAGGCAAACACTACTGGGCCGGTTTTTATGAACTGATTTGTTTTTAAAAGCTTTTTTTTTACTTAAAACCTGTTGTATATTTTAACTCACTACGATGACGGCAGCCGGAGATATTACATAAAAACCAGATTTTTGCATATTTACTTCCTATCCTTCTCCTTGGCGAGACCCATCCTCTAAGTGAAGGTCGCGGCGGTTAGCAAAATTATGGCGCTAATATCAGTTTAGTTTTGAATTTCCTCAATAGATGGCGTTGCCTGAAATTTGAAACGCGTAATCGCTTCGTGCATCCGTCACGTCTTTGTTTCTTCGAACACCACGCAAAAACTACACAAACTGAATATTATGAAACTTTTGTGTTCAAAAGCTTATGATTAGACTTAAAAAGTTGTACATATTTTATCTTTCTAGAACACGAGAGCAGCTTGAAAGACATGAAAGAGTAGGTTGTGTTTATACCAAACATGGCGTCAAATACATTTAAAATTTTAGGTTCTATAAAGAATTGCGAACGAGGCGTTATCTTTTTAACACAGTTTTATTAGCTTCACTTGTAACTATGTAATAAAATCTTGATAGTCGATTTTAACCTTCTTCTAATTGTCGTATCGTTTTGAAACTTTGCAAGTAGTATTTGTAATCAGGATAACAGTACAATAATTGTATGACTATAACATGAAGAGGGAGTGTGGAAGGGTCATACTTTCGAGCTATGGACAAAAAAACACTACTTTCGAGCTATGTGCAATAACCAAGCTTTTTGTGTATCCATGATACCGGGGCGTGTTTGGAAATTTGTCCGAAGTCAACTGCCCACTCAAGTTTTTTTTTTGTGTGCCTGGTGGTGGGGGTGGGGGGGGGGGGGGGAAATGCCACAACATTTCGAAAATAATTTTTCTTTCGATTTGTAGTGTTTCCAAGCAATTTCTTACCTAACCCCCCCCCCCCCTCCTAAGGAGGGAGGTCATTTGCCCCTGATTGTTTAAAGTCGGGAAAATTGAAGTACGTTGATTTCTACGTCGTGCTTCCGAGGCCTTCGGGTACCATCGGACCCTCTCGCGAGGTGGAGGTCAGTTTCCCCCAAAATTTTTGGGTCACATTTTGTGGTGCATTACGAGGAATTTATAAAAAGAAATAATAATTCAATATTAACTAGAAAGTAAAAATACAATTACATTTTTAAAAACTGAAAAAAAACACGCTTTTATTATGTCATGAACTAAAAAGTAAAAAAAAATCTTTCATTTTAGTAATTTGCATGCCATGGCCTGTGGGTTTTCTCGGGGTACTCCCATTTCCCGCAACAAATCACACTCCAACTCATCTCCCCTGATACATTCTCCCTCGGATAGGGCAGCCGGCTCCTATAAGTGTCAGCCCCATTCCATCCATGCAGACCCTGCCTCAGGCGGGACAACGTGTGTCGATCCTCGAGGTACTTTTTACAATGTTACAAATTTCAACCTTATATAGTTTCGTTACGAATGAAATCATAAATATATATTTTGGTTTAAAGTACAGGAATTATTCACAAAAATGTCTGACGGCGGTGCATTATCAGCAATATCCTGAAGTTGCCACGAGCAAAGCCGCGGGTTATAAGCTAGTTAAGTCTAAAATTATAGGTAAAATATAATTTAAATAAACTCAAAATGCTGAAGTCGGCAAAGTTGACGTGGTAAAGAAGTAGGCGTTTTTAAACATTTTATTTCTTTTGAAATTCGCTCGGTAACTATTGAAAAACTGTTTTTATTTTCCAAAATTTAATATTTTCCCGAATACATTAAAAAAGAAATTTCCATAACATATTTTATGTTTAAAATAAACAGGCTTATAATTTATATTTGCCTATTTCAAAATTACATCACAGAATTGTTTCGTAAAGGCAATTGAAGTAACTATCGCTTAGCTTAAGAATGTTAGGAGTTGATTGAAAACAACTTTCTTTCAATGGTACTATAAATTCAGGCGAGCTAAACCATGGATGTTAAGCTACGTAGTAGGTAATAATGTTTTCAGTAAAACAATATTTAACAAGTGTTTCAAACAAGAATGGCCGATATTTCGAAACATATTATTAACGAGCTTGGTTTGATATTAATAAGACAGCAGATAGTGCAGTACCTTATTTTCCTAACGAAAATTTGCCAACGCCAATTCACAGACGCAGCGAGCTGCAAATACGGAATTACGTCAGTTTATCCTTGGTGTCAGTTTTATTCTACACGCAGATGTTCAAGACTTGATATTCAGTGTCCATCCTTCCTCTCACACACAAGTTGGACTGACAGCACTGGGAAAGAAAACGCCCTTCACACTGAAAATTTCTTTGTTAGTTGAACTAAAATAATCACGTAAAATTACAGATATTAGTAAATTTGAACATTTACATGAAACAATAATTTTATCATGACAAAAAAAAGAGTTTGCAGTAATACTGGGTATAGATTCTTACCGGGACATTTATGCTGTGTTTTCCCAATACCTCCAATAGTTAAAGTTAATTGTAAACCGTTCCCTGAATAACTTTACAGATTTAAAACGCGGACATTAATAAGCACAATAAAACAGATTAAAGTCCCTATATAGGATAAAAAATTATTTTTTCCATGATTTGAAAAATGTATGCTTGTTTAAAACATATAAAAAAAATTAAGCGTCGAGAAATATTCAGTATTATGTCCGAAATCCAAAAACATATTTCATATATGTATGCAAATATATAAAAATAAGAATGCGTTGTATAGATCTACAATGTTCTTCTTGCAGTATTACATACCATTTCTTGGCAACTGGTTTCCCAACGAATCTATCGTAAAAAGTACAAAAATAAAAATTTTCGTGCATTAAAGACCAAGAGAAGAGATACGTAATCGGCGCTCCGACGACACTGATACCATGACGAAGTTCTGGCCGGGAAGAACGCGATGCCTATCGACCTGGCGGTACGACGGGAACGGCCTCCGTTTGAGGACCGAGGTCCGGGAATGACTTAATCAATTAGTAGAGAGGGATGAAGGGGGGATGTGGTTAGAAAAAAAAAGAGGAGAGGAGGGAGACACAGACACCGGGAGTGGTGGCGCCTAGCCCCGAACCAGGAGGCGCCGACGGCACGTCCTGAGGTCCAGAAAGGGTTTTGGTGTTTCTCTTCGTCCGCCGTCGGTGGATGGGGTTTGGGGGGAAGGGGGAAGAGGTGGTTGTGGCGCGTATGTCCGTGGCATCTCTTATCTGTCTTCTTTTTTTATTATTATTATTTCCCCCCCCCCTTCTCATTTTCCCCCCTTCCCTCATCCTGGTCCGGACCGAGACTTAGTGGGCGTGGAGGATGTGTTGCCGTGTCCCCGTGTGACTTCATCACAACTATTTTTTTCTTTTCTTTTCCCTCCGACCGACGCGGCGCGGCGCGGCGAGGACTCCTCCTAACTGGTTCAACGAACCCCCGCACGGCGCGCGCGAGTCGCTCTCCGCCGGCGACCCTCTGCTCGCTCGGCGGAGGACAGGGCCGTCAAGGAAGACCAAAGGCCCCGTCGGGCACACTCCCCAATACAACTAAAAAATTGGTTGTCTGTGAAGTCGGTTTACGGACGATAGTTTAACGTGACAACGTCATAACAAAACATTGATGAAATGATAGCATACTTTTATGAATAAAATTGAATCATTTTTATTGAATTATCACTATTTTGTATGGATACAAAGAAGGAGTGAAATTAAATCCACAATTTAATTGATAAATTTACTTTTATTTGCACTCATTAATTCAAATATCTTTATTACTTTAACGAAGATATTATTTTAACAACGTATAACTTTTATACATGTTTGCTATTTAACTTCTTCCAATCTGTGTTATTCTGTTAAGGATAGGACGATGATAGGAAAAGTAGGAAACGAATGGGAGTGTTTCAAGTTTAATGTGCCTCGAAAAAGTCAAATCGATGGTTGTTCCAATCGAGTGGAAGAGAGATAGATGCGGCGCAAGCGTACAATGAGCATAACGGGACACGTCGTAACGGGACAATGTGCGAAACGGGACACTTTTTCGTGCGTGCAACCGGCGTTCATCGATTTATTAGACGTTATCACGTCAAAAAAAAAGTGGTGTGGCTGTGTCATGGACACGCTATACTGGGATGGGTGGCGTCAGCCTCTGGGCATAACTGGATCTCTAATACCTCTCCTGTTACGCGTATACGGCGTATCCGTATTCACGCCCGTGGGGGTCCCAGGCCGGTAGGGTCTAACGGCTAAGAGGGCTGGGTTAACAAATAAAAGTTGGAGCAATCCCTTTGACATTCGTGTGTCATGGACACGGCCGTGTGTTGTACGCAGAGGTGCCCACCCCCCCCCCCCAAACACTATGACTCGCCCTCCCCCCCAACCTAATGATGGCCCCCCCCCCAAATTTTTATGCCATTTTCTCAATGATTTACTCAATTATTTTATAATATTATACTTTTTTAGTATTATATTTTATCACATTTTGCATTAATTAAAACTGATTTTATAATAATAATAATTTTGGTCATATCAGGTAATATTTCCATTCTGAACCGACAGATGCCAAACTGCTTTTGTTGAGGAAAGTGTGGGGTTGCCAATTTGATTTACAAGATCCCTTTCAATTATCAAAGCACCAGAAACGTATTTTCACATTAGAAGCTATAATTATGTAAATAATACATACATTTTTCTCGTCTTTTAACCACCCCCCCCCTGAAATTTTAATGACGCAGTCTGCGTCGATACCCTCCCTTGTGGGCACCCCTGTTGTACGTGAATACGTTTGCGTAACAGCTATACATATATTCACTGTAACTATTTTACAATAACGTTTCATATATGCAAGCGATCGATTTTGACGAGAGCTGACGATTGGAATTCAAACGAACGTCGTAGCTTCTCCGAGTCAAAAGTTATATCTACTAAATGGAAATCTCGAAACGCAGCAAAATGACCTCAAAGTGACGGCGCTTCCCCCTCCACCGCGCGCGATGCGTCACAGTCCTCACTTAGCGTAACGAATTCTTTGATTCTTTAGCTATCCAGTAGTGTGATTAAATTTTGGATGGAGATGATAGATATGTAGCTGCAACACCAAACTGTATACCCCAATTTTGTTATCATTCGTTTTTTTGAATTGCCTCCCACTATTGAAGCAATTTTAAAGACGCATTCACGTCCAAAAAAAAAGTTGTAAAAACACCGTAAACGTTGCCGTGGCCATAACTTTATACTTTATGGCATGACTTTTGAGGTTTCCTATCACTTAGGCTATATTAGAAATAGACTTGTTATTTTCGTCCTACCATTAATCAAGGTAAACTGATGCAGCTAAAAAAATAATAATATAAAATCAACTGCCCCTCCCCCTTACAAGCCCTAGCTGTGTGTCGTTGGTTCGAACGCCAATATCCCACTACGTGACTCCCAGATGTATTAGGCCTATTACCTATTGGCCGGGGGGCCCACTATGGCATTAAATGCCCCGTTGTCTTAAAGCATTTTTTTTTAATATTCGTCTGGTTACGTGAGCGATGTTTCCTGAACTAAAAAAATGTTCGCTGTATCTTAACTTCAGTCAGGATTGGGGTTTTATAGCATAGTCTACTGTAGGCACGTATATATTGCATCTTCGTATATTGCAACGGGATTATCTCGGTCTTGATTTTATGCTACGAAATAGTGTTGGATAATTTGAACTTTATAAGCACGTCCTGGAAGTTTTTTCTCTCGAAGCGTTGTCTCTAACTGCATCTTAACTGACGTGACTTTCAGGGCGTGACCCTAAAAATTTATAACTAAGTGTTGAATATGAAGGCTCCCCCTCAATTATTTCAATGAAATCATTTCACGACAATGACAAGTTTTGGCAGTGGTTGTAGAACGTTGTTAGTTTAAACATTATCCACACACTTAGTATTCAGCCGTAAATACTTTTTATAATATTTTCAATAAACAAATAGTTCAGCTCCAGCTTATGGCTTAATAAGAGCTTTAGAAAGCATTTTAGAACATAATTTTTGATATGTATGATTTTAACTAATTATTTTGTGATAAACCTACAGTCAAAGTTTTCCGGTTGAATCCTGACTCATTACTTATAAGCATTGCAAAATACTTCATGTTCCAAAATTTTGCGCCGACGTATCCTAAAAGTATTTTTCCTTTTGTTAAATTCGGGCAAATAATCAAAACTAAAATGTTTCGCGTTATTCCGTAATGTTAATTTATTAGAAGTAAATTTTCTTTGATCACACATTCTGGTAATTCTTAACAGTTTAGGTTACTTGTTTAGTAACATTTTTATTAATTACTAATTAATATCTGTAATTATCCTAAACTTAAAAGCACAACGTTGCAGTGAGTTGAGATTTGAAGAATGTTCGATGGTAATTTCTTGAGTGACATCAACACTCTGAACATTTCCCTTGCAATCCATTGTTTACTATTTTAGTTGTAAAAATGATTTATTTTTGCACAATTAAAAACTGGTATTCTGAAAAATTTCATTATTTTTTTATTAAAATGAGGCCTTATACTGTTAACTCAAATGTAATAAGTTTAAAATCAAACCATTATAGACTAGTCCATAGTGTTATAGAACGGGTATGGTAAACATGTTGTAATTCGTTCAAATAAAAAAAAACTATAGGTATGATTCGCGTGAGAATTCACCCAGCCAAAGGGTTATTTTGCACGTTTGGCACTGAAGCCATGTTGAACTCCAACAGCAAACTCAACAAATAAGAGCAGGGTTTACCGAAAGGGCTCGGGCATCCTTTGCGTGTGCCCAGCCTCGGAGACTCGTATGCAAGAGTAGACGCGGAACACCCGACACCTCCATTAGCCCTTCCATGCGACATCCACATTCGGCCCCCGTCTCTTTCTTTCTCCTCCCTACCCCCACCCGGGCAATTAGGACCCTGGTCCCATCAACCCCTCTGGTTCGCCCCTCCCCCTGCGCCTTGTAAACACTCCGGTTTCCCTGCTTTGTTTTATGAACCCCCATCCCTCCGTCACCTTCCACTTTGAACCGTAGCCGGCCCGAAACGGAGTACAATAAAAAAAAAAGAACACATTCCCTGGCGGAATGTATTACCTCGACGGCCGCTGCGACCGGGAAAACCAATTATCCGAGGACAGCAGTATAACTCTCTACTTTTCAAATCAACTTCCATTAAATTTTCTGCTGCATTAATTACCCGGGGTTTATTGGCCTTCACGATCTACGTGGTTCGTCGTGATCGGAGTCTCCAAAAGTTCGTTCTCTCTCGAACTCAGGAAAACCCTTTGCTATAGAGCCTAGAATATTTCGCGGATTCACTGGGCTAGAAAAGTATACTCGAAGCACATACACATCTCTTCACGTTGATGATTGGACTTTGGACCACAAGGCTCTTGGCACGCCCTTGATGATCCTGAGCCAGGTACAAACAAGGAGAACAAGCAGTCACCCAATCTTGTCTAACCAGCCTAAGGAGTTCACCTTGTTATCTACGAGCGAGCATGATCACATACAAGCGAATTGAGTCTAGCCTGGTGCGAATGGATCTACGAAATTATCGCAATGTCTCCATAGTCACTGAATGAATACATTCCAAATGCGAAGCACATATTGTGAATAGAATAAGGTATCAACTCAAAGCGTTATAAGACGTGAGTGGATATAGAACTGCTGATAAAAAAAAATAATGTTCCGAATAGTGATGCAGGAACGTTGAAGAAGACGAAAAACCTTTCTCTTTCTGTTATAATTTGCATTTCAAAAATTAATATACATTGTAAAAAAAATTTCGTTCTTTCAATAAGTGATAATCCACCCAAAATTTTCGTTATGACGACTCACCACTAAAAAGCACTAATCGTTGGAATTACCGTGTGAAATAATTTTCCATGTCAGTGAACTTATAAAAAAATTTCAGGTTTAACTGAATACAGAAACTTAAATGATAAGATGGTTTTAAATGATTCCAGTGGGTGCGTCTTCTCTATTTTTCAAGTGAAATCTAAATGGGTTGGATTATTTTTTTCCATAGAGTTTTATGAAAACTCCGTATGGTTAACACACAACGTGACAATATAATTTACATTTACCTCTAGTTTTGTATAAAACATTCGTATTTCCAAACGATACAAAAAGCACACGTTCTTCCTTTGTATTTTTTTAGGAGATTCTGACGAGTTAAGCCTGTCACAAATATATTCAACATATATTCAGTGTCAAAAGTCGCGGAAGTACACGTGATTATTATTACTTGTGTGAATTTTAAGAATGATTAGTGAATATCTGTAAACAATATTTATGGTATAACAAAATATGAAAGGGAGTTATCGCGTTAAAATTTGCTGAAATAGTCCTTAAATAATATAAATGATGAGATACTGAAAAGAAAAATCAACATGTTGTGTGAGAGTGAGTCTTAGGTGGCCGCTTCGCTGGACGCGCGAGCTCTTAAAGCGCGGGTGCCCTAAGGGCGACACAGGCTAGCTCATCACACGCCTCTTCACCTTTACGAGCTTGCAAATAAACAGGCGTGCAGTCTTCGCGTCGATAACGTGCCTCTATGAGACTCGTAGCGGTAACCATATCATTTTATGATGGGACGCTAAAGATAATGGCTGTTTACGCTTCCATCACAATACTGTGAGTAGGCCTACAAGTTTTCATACCTAAAAATGTTTGGAAAACATTTTCACTGCCCAAAAAGTACACGTGATAGTGAAAACCATGAAACGAAACTTGTATAAACAAGTAAACGCTGGTCGTGGTGTATGTGTGTTACTGAGGGCGGGATGATAAGCGCTACGCTCGCCGGTGCTGCTAGCGCGGTATCGCCTCTAAGCGCAAGGCTCTGAACTGGCGCGCAGTCTTCTCGTTGGGCGATGACCGTAACATTACATGGCGGAGAAATGAAGATAAAGTTGTAATGCAAGACCCATAAGTGCTTTCAAGATTCTGTACCGATTTTTTTACGCCTAAAAATTACTCCAAGAACACTCATTTTTAACCATTTTCACTTTTCTAATAACAGAGTTTATAAACTTAAATCCAAAATCAAAAGTTATTTTCGGCCGTCAGCGAAAATTCTTAAATGCTTTTTCGTAAGCAGACCCCACTCGGGATATCTTGAGTGGTTTTGAAATCGCGTTGTTTTTCCTGAAGCTCTGCGCACTGTTTGTGTGTCCGGTCAGACGACGCCCATAAATGGTATTCGTAATAAGTAACTATTAATAAATATTGAGCGGTTTGTAAATGGTGGGTCAACACCTGGATCTCTGCGCGTCTTTTGGCGGCCCAGCCAGGCGCCAACTAATCTGTACTATCAAACCAAAAATCAATCACTGATTCGTCAAGAGAGAGTGTGTAAATTTTCGCTTGCTCCGGCTTATCTCCGGCCGGCTGATTCACGAGCACGGTGCGCGAGTTATTCGTCCCCGGAAGACGTCGCCATCGACAGCAGACCCGCCTGCTCGCCAGAGCCTCGGTGGAGGTGGGTCCCGATATAGCCGGGGGTGAGGTCGCCGTCAGACCCCGGCACGCCTGCCTCGCGCTCGCTGCAGATGGCCGCCCCCATTCCTGACCCACGAGAGCACCACGACCGACCGAAATAACACGAGCGCCTTCTGCTTTCGGCATCGTTGCGCCGAGCAGACAATGCTAGAGACTAACACCGGGTCCACCGTTTAAAATAATAATATTAACATGGAACATGGGTCGTGTGCAAGACATCGTGATTTCGGTCCTATTAGTAAGGGCAGGCATTTTTCGCGAAAAGATCTGAACACTTATTAGACTGCAACAAGGTATATCCGCACCTGTGGTTTCTTCCTTGTGATTGGCGGCCGTCTGCGAGACAAGTCGTTGCCTTATTTGACCGAGCCACTCAGGACGCGTTTGCTTCCGCAATGAATCACTGTAACTGGTGATATAACAATAGACATGTACCGGGAAGAAACTCGCCCAATCAAAAAACACAGACGATGCTATAGTGTTTTAACCTTCATCTAGTCACGAAATTTTTTCGCGAAATCTGCATGCCCCTACCTATTAGTAGAGACCCGTGAATTTCGCGGATTCATTTCGTGTTATGCTAAAATTCAAATAATTATACCTTAGAGCTGCTTCTGTCACTGGTTCTCTGTTAAGCTGGAGGACTGAGGGCCAATTACAGACCCTCACTCATAGAAATGTCGAATCACAGGCCACCCAGTCGAGACGACTCACAAGTCAACAGCCAATGAACAGTTGGCATTTGCCCGAGTGTGTAGAGGATATTGGAGTCTATCCTGGATGTCATTGAATCCGCGAAATTCACGTGTCTCTACCTATTAGTGATGTGAACGGGAGGGAAATTAATACATTTTATTTTTACTTTGAAAGAGGTGCGGTAGTTGAATTGGTGTCGGCTTCCGTAGCGTAGTCACAAACAAAACTGGTTTCGATTCGGGGGCTCTGGGTTCGAATCCCGGACAAGACAGGGATGTAATTTGTGTTGTCCTAGTCGTCTCCGTGGCGCTTACCCATACACAAAAAAAAAAACTAAAATAATAAGCACGATTGTACATAGACTCGGGGTTACAAAAAAAAAATCCAACATTAGTTGGCTTGTTAATCGTCAGAATTCCGCCATGTTCGCACGTTGTCTATGATCGTGACCTCGTTGACAATATTCGGTAAAATTCGTTTTTTTCGTCCACAATCTTGCCCGATGGTTCGCTAGTTGTGCTAGTGTCGCCTGCTAAGTGCACTACCGTCGTGGATAGTCATATTTTTATATTTTTATCGGCATTGGCTACTTCTACTATAAAAATTGTTTTATGTTAGTCATGGTGGTTCCTTAAAATATTTAAAGGGGTTAAAAATATTTCCTAGGTGGGTGGGCGGATTCAAGCTCATGACCTTCAGATTACCGACTCAGTGCTTTTACAGGCAGTTGACTAATGGTACATTTACATTGGTATATTTGTGGGCAGAGGGTCAAGTGTGCATACACAAAATTTTCACAGTTTACATTTAGAAGGCGATATAAATTATATAGTTATATTTACATATCAAAAGAAAAAGAGGTAAGAACCAAACTTTAGTTGAAGCGTTTTGTTTTCTACCGTAGGCCATCGGGCCCTACGAAGGTTTCCTATAAAGTCACGTAATGATTAAGGTGTTTGTTTGTGCAAGATAAAGTCAATCAGGTTCATTATTTGTATTTTTCCAAGTCTTTTTCGCTTTTATAGGAGCCGTTTCATTATATAGTTTACAATTTCGGTCTCCTAATCCAATGATTCAATAATCGATGTAGCTGCTCCGGCAGCGAATTCTAGCGGCGGGTGCGGAAACTACGTGTAATTCGCGTCAGTAAATGAAGTGGAAAACACATTTATTTATCACGCTTGAAATTACTTTAAAGAATTCTGCGTTAAATTCCGTGTCCGAGTTTTTATTGTAAGTTTATTTAAAGTATGAGTACACATGAATCTGCTCATTATCGAGCTCACTTGTTACACATCTCTGGCAAGTACTGGAAGGCTCATTCACATTTTTTGAATGGGTTTATTTACAGAATTATTTTATGATACCTTATAAATCTGTTCACTCACAATATTTTCGTAATAAAAATTAAATCATGATTTAAAAATTTATTTCACAAACATACTTCCTAAAACCAACTTGCAGGTAAACATTGGTGGTTGCCGTACGTAAATGTAGTGCGAATGTAATGACAAGAATCATTTTATAAGAGGTTGCTTGTTTCTGTTTCTCACGCGGTTAAAAAACTTAATTTTTGAAATTGTGCTATTTATTTTGGTGTCGTGTCTGTCGCACTTTTGTGACTACAGCTTTATATGTTGAACGTTCACGGGCTGGGATGAACATTTTTGTAAAGTTTGTTTCGAGAATAGAAGGGATTTGCGCCATTGGAGTATACACTGGTTGAGTCTGAATTCGACCGACAAAGTTTGGCTTTATTACGAAAAAAAGAAATGAAAACGTATAGTTGTTTATACGACTAATGTTGTAAAGTGTTTACCAAGACTGATATGCGCGCATGAAACTGGAGCTGTCTATTGTCAGTAATAGAGAAAGTATTTAATATGGAACAATACACATGCGAATATTGTTTAATTGAACAAGGTCTACAACCTTCGCAATACTTGCCACTGTCGTAAAATGATGTAATTGAAAAAAATTTGGGGTTACCATAACGTCATAAAAATGTATGTGATAACAGGTTGTAACCTCCAAATATTTCGATGAAATAATTTTAAGGCCTGGACAATTGTCTATACCGTGGAGTTAAAATTAGTCCAGAGACGGCATGCTGTGACGTAATTGGTGTCACTTATTAACCCTGCAATCGCCATATTGTTACACCCAAAACTTTACGAAAATGGTTTTCGATCACGTCTGATGATGAGTAAGTGTGAATTATAATCTTTGCCACTAAACGCAGTTACCGACATAAAAATTCATTTAAAACTGTTTCCACAATGCAAACACCATATACTTCCGCCAATGTTTTGGGCGTATAACCAACATAGCGCAGGCGACAGGCTGAAATTGTAAAACGGGTTCAACCGGTTACCGAAGACAGGCCACCCCTTAGTGGTCCATCTTAAAACATTTCTCTGTTATTTGCAATAAACACGTTGTTCAGCTCTTACTTCAAAGTCGTATACCAGTCTTGGATAGCACTTTAGACCATAAATGTTTTCCGTTTTTTTTTTTTTTTTTCCGCGATGATCCTGAAGCCGTAGTTTGTCGGCGGAACTCGCATCCTCTCGGTATAGTTAATGTTCCGGACGCGCCGACTGGCTGGCTCGCGGCATCCAGACCGCACCAGTTGCGAACAGAACACGAGTTAGTCCCCCCCCCCCCTGTCGAACGCGTGACGGATGGGTGGTCGCGGCCGATGAAAGACGACCTCCCTACTCCCGCAGGACCGAGCCGTCAGGTTCGGCGACTGTCTGCCTCTCGAGGTCCCCTTCCTGGCGGCCGAGTGGGTGGTCAGTGCAACCACTCACCACCAGGGGCGCTTGCGTCCCTGGTCAAATATTCCAGATACGAATAAAATTCAAAGCGGACCACGAGTCCAAGTGCCCAACCCCCCGCATGGTAGACTCTTTTCTACTCTGTCCAACACTTCATCCAGACCATCCTCTGTCTCCTGTAAATTCCTATATGTAATGCATACCAATTTGCATCCCGCATGAATGTGCCCAGGGTTTTCCCTGTGTCTATGCAGGTTTTATCTGGGCCCAACCTATCTCTAGTTATAATCTAGATTTAAGAGTGAGGGGAGTTAGTCATGGCGCCAATCGTTGTCATGGCTGGCCAATCCCCTCCTAGCACATGATGCATGCGACCCTCTCCCTGCATGGCTAATCCCAGCATGACTAGGTGTATAGGCTTCGGCCTAAGACGCACCTAGGTCCCTCCCTAACCCGGACCCCTCCAAAATACACTTAGTTTTAGTTAGGTTAGGAAAAAAATCTAGGCCCCCTTCACTTCGTCCGGAACCCACTCGTTCCCTGCAGGTAGGAACTGGAGTAATTCGCGGTTTCATTGACTTCGAGTGCGCAGAAGAAGAAAAAAAATTCTGCACTTTTACGAAAGATTCCTTTTGGAAACCAGTTGCCAAAGAAACATCACATGGCTATGTTTATTTCTGCAAACATGAAATATGTTTATCGGAATATCGCTGAAAATTTCTTACAAAATTGCCGCATAATTTTACAATTTTAAATGGATGATTCATTCAAGAATATTTTTTAAAACATTAGGAAAAGATGATTGAATATTCAATAATTCGAATTAATTTTGTTTTAGTTAGATTATTTATGTGCGTTATTAATAATTGAAAGCTAACCAGTGAACGGTTTACAAATAACTTTTAACTATATTGAGGATATTGGGACAACTTAAAGCAAAAATGCCTGTGTAAGAATCCGATCCCAGTATTAGAGCGAATACTATTTTTTAGTGATAGAGTGGTTTTAACGTAAATTAAAAAAAAATACAAAATCTGTAATTTTACATTAATATTAAAAAAATACAGTGTGTATACTCCACAGTTTTCTACAAGATAAGAAAAATGTCCTCTGCTCATTGGCTGCTAGTCTGGAGACGTATTAACCGGGAAACCCGTGATTTGATGGTACGTTTTGTTTGAGAATCTCTCGTTGTACCAGAGTCTTCTAGATATGCCCTAATTAAATTCTGGCGTAAAGTTAAACAATCTGCAAATATTTCCGTTTAATTTTTCTTTAAGGGCGTGTAAATTTACTGATTGTCCATTTACTCAAGGAGGCGAAACACAAATATATATTTGTTGTACCAGGTACAGAAATGGGGGTAAGTAGACGACGAAATGATGGGATTTTATTTATGAAACCCACCTTGCCAGAGATGAATTGGTGTAAATGAAAATGTAAAATTAGTTAAATTATAAAATAATGGGTCAATTTTCGTAAGGAAAACTTAGTGTTATCTGAAAAAAAAAGTATGTAATATGTGCATAAATAACCATAACTGTTACATTTCTATGACAAATTCGGTTTATATCGTGCATTGGCTGCCGCAACGTTTGACCTTCCATCGGCCGGACTGCTATGATTAGGTTGTTCGAATTTCGTAACTTAGGCATTGGTTTCTAAACCTTGGTACAACATGGACGTAGTTCATGTGAATAATTGTACGTATTTAAGTCTCTCTCCAATAACAACGCAAATTTTGAGTTCTCTATTTATCTGTGGTAGGTAGTGTTTAAGTTCAGCGCACAATTTCATTGCAATAAAGTACAAAAGAGTTGTAGGTAATGTTTTTTTTTTTCAGATTTAATATAAATGCTTACTTCTCTTTCAGGCATGCTTTGAAAACGTTAAAAACCATTTGTTGGAAATAAAAAAAAATCAAGTAACACTCTGGCATGTAAAAAAAACTAACTCACAAAAGCCCAGCGACATGCTTCTCCTATTTTCCTGAAAAAAGTGGAACGTGATTTTAAAATAAATTTGGTTTTGCTTATGAAAATGAGTAACGTCTGCAGCGAGAAAATTAGCGAGTCCCCACACACTGTTTAAAATCTTCACCGTTAAATAACGAACATTGGTTATACTGAGCGTCATATATGTACCTATACGCTGTCAAAGTGTTATGTCAAGCTGGAGATGGTCTATCGAAGACTTATTTTCACGTTCTCTCTCTCTCTCTCTCTCTGCGCCTTCCGTTGAATTAGACAGCGAAACGATATTTCATTGTAGCGCTCACACAGGAAAAAAAAAATTCTGTACTTTTACAAAAGATTTCTTCGGAAACCAGTTGCCAATAAATAGTTTGTAACACTACAAGAGAGATATTGTAATTGTACAACAAATGGCTATGGTTATTTTCGCATTAATAAAATACGTTTTTCGATATAATTCTGAGTATTTCTTATGAAAATTGGTGTATAATTACCATTTAAACTGATTTTTCATTCAAAGATAATTTTTTTGAAACCATGGAAAAGATAATAGAATATTGGACTTTATTTTGTGATATTATACAGTAAAGCTATTCAGGAAACATTTTTCAAATAACTTTAACTATTAGAGGTACTGCGATAACACAAAGCACAAATGTCCAGGTAAGAAGTATTACTTCGTAGTAGATGTTACGCATTATTACTGCGAACAATATTTTGTAGGAATACAGTTGTTTTCATGTAAACGTACAAATTTAACAAATATATTATATTTTACACGAATATTTCGGTTCCATTTCCGAGAAAATAATTGTACAGTGTACAAATATTTAAGGGTCTTCGTAAACCTACGAATATCTTCGTAAAATAACAGGCTTTACGTTAACTACACTTTGAATGTGAACTCAAAAAAGTCATGCTAGAGCAGTGACAAAGCGCTTTACAAACTTGTTACTTACAATGTAAATACATTGATATTACTTTCTCGTGCTTGTCCATCCTTTTTTACAACAGAACACACAACTACGAAGTCGGGATTTACCGTAGTTTCTAGTTTTTATGGAACTGCGTTTATGTTAGGGACATACTTAGTTAAAAAGCCTGAATTAGGAAAATGATTTCTGAAGGATAAGTTATTATTTTACAATAAATATCATCCTTTTACAAAAAAAAAATGTTTTTTTGTTAAAGTTAACATTACAGTATTAGATAGATATTAGGCTATTCCTTTCCCCGTACATGATGTTAAAGTATGTAATAATCTTATATGTTACATACTATAGGTTACAAATTTGTTGCTTTTTGTTTTACTTGCTTAGTAATTTATTTATTTAGTTTTCGTGGGTGTTTTAAATTTATTCTTAATTACATTTATTTAGATCAGTTTTTTCATATATACACACATATATAATATATTATCAATTTATAGATTGTAAAATTTTGTGAGGTTAGGTGTGTAGAATTCGCCACATAAAATAATAAATTGAGTGTAGTTTCGAACAGTGCAGAAACAAATAGCTTTCGGAAGCTAATGAAGCTAATTGTAGCGTCGCGTCTCGCTTCAGGAGACGTGCCTCAGGTCGCCCGCGCCCCCGTCATGCAGGTCTTAACAGGACCATCACGTCGCTACATCACGACACTAGCGAGGACGTCTCCAGCACGCGACAATTTCTCAGGCGGCGCGCGGAGCACGTGTTAGCAGCCTGGTTCAGTCGCCGCCGCGCGGAGGAGCATTTGTCGACGCCTCTGCAGGCGATGCGACCCCTCTGCCTCTCTCTCTCGCGGCCTTTAATTGTGCACACCCTTTTGCCCCATGTTCACCCCCCCCCCCCCCCACTCCTTCACCTCAGACTCGGCGCTGTTGCCGAATTTCTTGCGGTCTCGGCAAGGACGCGGCAACGTCGCGCGCGTTTTTCGCGCTTCTTCTGATTGACTCTGGATGTACAGTAAAAAAAAAAAATATTTCTCCGTACTTTTGTAAAAGATTCCTTTGGAATCCAGATGCCATGAAATTAATAATTTGTAATACTACAAGAAACATATTAGTAATTTTTTGCATATATTTAAAACGTTTTTTTCGAGATAACACTGAATATTTATCACGAAAATTGAGTCATAATTTTATATTTTAACTAATGTTTCATTCTAACATTATATTTTTTTAAGCCATGGAAAAGTTTAAAAAATATCCAAAAATTGACATTTTTTTTTAATGCTTATTAATGTGTGCAGCTAGTAGTGGAGAGCTATTCAGGGAACGGTTTACAGATAACTTTAACTAATGGAGGTACTGGGACAACACAAAAGCATGAATGCCCGGCTAAGAATTTGAACCCAGTATTATTGGAAAACAATTTTGTAGTGATAAAGTTGTTTTCATGTAAATGTGCAAATTTACAAATATGTGAATTTCACATGAATATTTCTGTTACATTTACATAAAAAAATTACTATGAGGAGGTTGGTTAATAACAATTTAAATGACACACTCTATTTCTGGGTCAGTAGGTAGACCATTGGAAAAATTCAAGAATGGACAACTAAGATAAATAAATAAACACAAAGAGCACAAGCCAAAATCACCTGATGTCCAATGTTAAATACCTTGGCAGCACAGAGAATTCCATGGGAGGAGTTTATTAGGTAGATAAAGTCAATAACTTAGGTACAGCACAGTCGAACACAGTGTGCTGACAACAACGAGACAGTTGAAACAATAACAGTAAATGCAACAGCGACAAGCAGACGAAACCAACCCATCCTTGAGATTTTCCTTTGACTTCCAGTGTAAACCAGTATGTCCATGAAATTGTTTGAAATTACAAACTGCCCCATAGCAAGTAAGTTCGGTGATACGAATATTAGTTAATTCATTTAACTCAAACTATTTTCACCCCATTAGTAGTAAAATCTTGAAAAATTGTAAAAGGATGTTAGTAGTCTTGTGTGATTCTTAAACAACACTTGATTAGCTTTAGAGATACATATGATTTTTTTTACTATAAAACTAAACTTATCACTCTTTATCCCTTTAAAAATGGCCAATCTAAAAATAGGCTACGAAGATTGAAAATTCATGTGTGTACGTTATCCATAACGAATATCTGAATACGTTTGTATAGCTTCCGTAGTATTGTTTCTTTATTGTAAAATGCCTTCGCCCTGTCTTAAAAGTCCATAATATTATAAAAGACGATAAAAATTTTTGTATGGTATACTTTTTATTATTTACACACAGCATCTTACCTTCCTTTTTATTAGCTTCGGAGGTATGAATGTTCATTATGAACTTAATGTTTAGCCAATTTCACCCTCCTAATGGTGGAGTAAGAAAACGCATTACGTAAATTTGCATGCATGATTTTTTCATCCTTAGTTTCTTACCTTGTAGTATCAGGGATATGAAATATTCTTTATAAAACCAAACCAACGCTCCTAAGAGATGGGAATTTTCAAAATGATACCAAGACGTGGGCAGTTTTTGAGTGTTTTATATCATACCCAATATTTTATGTTCTGCGCTATTATCTCTGAAGTTGTGATTTTTTTTTTTTTTTTACTTTGAAACAAAACTGCCCCTTCACAAACCCCCTAGGATGTGAATGCAAGAAAATGATGAAAATGTGTTGGACTTTTTTGCTTGTTTGTTATTCACACTAATATCTTCCCTCCCTTGCTTTATTATTTTATAAAAATTAATAAAAACCCTTTTTCACCTTTTTGGATGTAGAAATTATGAAAATTGCAATAATGGATTGTAACTTTGGTTGTTTGTTATTGGTACACGACTTTATAACTCTCGTTTTATTAGCCTCGGGAATACTATTTTTTAATACTAGATATAACTTACCCGCTTATTACCCCTTTAATGTTAGTATTTCGAAAAATGGACAAAAACATTATACACAAAAAACTTTGTTTGCAGGTTTCTCGTGCTGCAGTAGGTTCGCAGGTATTTATTGTTAAGGAGTGGGAAAATTCGGGGAGTTCAATGACCTCCAGGATAGACTCCACAGTCCTCTGCACACTTAAGCAAATATCACATGCTCTTTGGCTGCTCACATGTGAGGAAGTATCAACTGTGTAGCTTGAGATTGGTCAATCGATTGGTTGAGGGTTCCTGATTGGCCCAGAGACCTCCAGACGAACTGTGAGTCAACTGCAGGAGCAGTACAAAGTTATATATGTTTGGATTCTAACCTATCGCGAAATGAATTCGCGAAATTTTCCTGTGTCTACTTATTGATAGGGGCATGCATATTTCGCGTAAAGACTCCGAAACTAGCTTAAAGTTAAAACACTGTAGCGTCGTCTGTGTTTCGTGATTGGGCGGGTTTCTTTCAGGTACGTGTCGATTGTTACAATACCAATCATAGTAATTCATTGCGGAAGCAAGCGCGTTAGGAGTGGCTCAGTCAAATAAGTAGAGACCTGCAAAATTCGCGGATTCATTGACCTCTAGGATAGACTCCACAGTCCTTTAAATACTCGCGGAAATGACACCTGTTCATTGGCTATTGACGCGTGAAACTAGGCTGTCCGTAATTCGGAACTTTCTTGGTTTAGTGTTTCCCATTGGCTCACAGTTTCGCGGATAAAATATGGGCCAATCCTAGAAGCAGTACGAAGGTATAGTTGTTTTGATGCTAGCCTATCGCGAAATGAATCCGCGAATTTTGCATGTCTCTACAAATAAGGCAACGACTTCTCTCGCAAATGTCCGACTATCACAAGAAAGAAAACGCTGGTGCGGTTATACCTTGTTGGAGTCTAATTGGCGTTCGGTTTTTTTTTCTCGCGAAAAATGCCTGCCCCCATTTATTGATCTTGACAGACAGAAGACGGTACAGTGTTTTGTGTACTATCCTGACACTAAACCGTGGCTTGGTGCGTCTCCAGGCCCTGCCCCCCCGCGCGCGGGGGTCGGCGACGCCATGTTCCAGACCGGCGCCTCCATGGGCTACCCGGACGCCTCGGTGGCGGCGGCGCCCTGCTCGGGGGCGGCCGGCGGCGGCGGGGGCGGCTTCCTGGGCGCCGGCCACGCGCAGCACCACCCCGTCTACGTGCCGTCCAACCGCGCCGTCATGGGCCACCACCACCACCACCACCACCACGCGCAGTACCCCTCCTCGGGTGAGCGCGAAGCAGTCGCCACTCACTGCTGTAATAACTAATAACTCTTACTTCCTTCGGAAATATGTGAACTGTGCAGAATTTATAGGCTTCTTTATTTTTTGGTCGTTTGTTCCTGGGAATATTCACCATCAATAGAGACCCGTGAAATTCGCGGGTTCAATGACCTCCAGGATAGACTCCACTATCCTCTACACACTCGGGCAAATGCCAACTGTTCGTTGGCTGCTGACTTGTGAGTCGTCTCGACTGGGTGGCCTGTGATTCGACACTTCTATGAGTGAGGGTCTCTAATTGGCCCTCAGTCCTCCAGATTAACAGTGAACCAATGACAGAAGCAGCGCTAAGGGATAATTTTCGAATTTTAGCATAACACGAAATGAATCCGCGAATTTTGCAGGTCTCTACTAATAACTCTTACTTCCTTCGGAAATACGTGAACTGTGCAGAATTTATAGGCTTTTTATTTTTATTTTTTGGGTCGTTTGTTCCTGGGAATATTCACCATCAATGTTTCATATAATCTATTTTGCAATACGGAAAAACAAAAACACTATTTTAATGTGATTTTTTTATTGTTTCAAAACTTAAAAAACTATGCATAGCCGCTAAGTATGAATGTAGAAAATCATGAATTCAGTTTCAATTGCAAGAAAAAAATACACAAAAGCACATGCATTCACATGTGTACGTGGCAGCCATGCTTATTAACTTACCACCAACATATGATTGATTCAAATGTTATCAAAAAATTTTTTTTTCCAAGGTATAACAGTTTTCAATTATACTCAATACGACACTCCCGTTAGTACACCATTCCATAAATTCTGAACTAATAGTGTCTGTGGATTTACTTTTTTATTCGCGCAATTTTGTTAAAAAAAATCTATGTTTTCTTTATATATTAAAACCTATTTGTTTGATGGCATTTCACAACTGCACAAATGTTTTTAGTGGCCATAGTCCACCTACTCAGTTGTGCCCCCTACGGGTGGGTGCCTAAGCTCCAGGTTTTCCAGAGCCTTTCAAGAGCGGACTAGCAGCCGGGTGGGGGACAGTTAAGGGGCCCGCCTCGTCAGGGGTGTATGTGTGTTAGTGAGGCGGGATGATAAGCGCGACGCTCGCTGGTGCTTCTAGCGCGGTATCGCCTCTAAGCGCAAGTCTCTGAACTGGCGCGCATTCGTCTCGTCGTCACAGGATAACTGTGAAATTCGAGCGGTGACCGTAACATTATATGGCCGAGAAATGAAGATAAAGGTATTATGCAAGCCCCTTAAGTGCTTTCAAGAATCTGTACTGATTGTTTTATGCCTAAAAATTACTCTGAAAACACGCGTTTTAGGCATTTTAACGCTTCTAAAAATACAGTTTAAAAACTTAATCCGAAATTAAAAGTACTTTTCGGTCCTCAGCGAACTCTTAAATGCTAATCGTAAATAGGCCCCACTCGGATATCTTAAGTAGTTTTGAAATCGCGTTGTTTTTCCTGAAGCTCTGCACACCGTATGTGTGCCCAGGTAGGCGGGCCCCTTAAGTCGCCCGCCGCCAGGGGCGCCCCTCGCATGGCTGACCCCGGGACTTCCCCTGTGTCCGCGCAGGTTTCGCCGGGGCCCAGCAATGCCCAAAAATTTGTTTCTTATGCTACATGAAATATATAATAGCTTTGTACAACACATAGCTATGGTTATTTCTGCATATTTAGGGAAACGTTTTTTTTTTCGTGTTAATAATAAGTATTTATTACGAAAATAGGTGCATCATTTTACATTTTAATTGTTTTAATTATTCAAGCATAATTATATACGGTGGGAAAAATAAACAAATATTCCCGAGTAGATACAGGACAGTGTAATCTATCTTGAAGGTCTCTAGTCATTGTTGAGAGTGACGAGCGCGCGCGTGGGCTCAGGCGCCGCCGCCAACCAGCACCACTTCCCCGGCGGGGGCGGCGCGGGCGGAGGCGGCGGCGGCGGCGGGGCCGGCGGCTGGCACCACCAGGACGGCTACGTGTCGGCGGCGCCGCACCACCCGCACCACCAGTCGGCGCCGGCGCTGGCCGCGACGCCCTTCTACGCGCAGAACGCCATGATGATGTCGTCGTGGCGCGCGTACGACGGCGCCGGATTCCAGAGGACGTCGCCCTACGGTAACTAGGCTCCCTCTCTTCCATCCTTCCTTTCTTCCTTCCGTCATTAAACACAATTTTTATATTTTAATTCGTCGTCCTCTTATTACTAGGGACACCTGTATTTCGCGAATACATTTCGTGTCAAGGTATTTCACAAAACACTGTAGCTTTTTCTAAGAGTCATGGCTAGAGACCTGTAAAATTCGCGATTTCAAATCCCTAAAGGATAGACTCCATGATCCTTTATGCACTCGTGCAAATTACATCTGCTGATTGGTTACCGACTCGTAACACCTGTTGACTGGAATGATGATGATTCGCTAATTCTTCTGTTAAAGATTTTTCACTGGCCCAGAGTCCTTCAGGTAAACTGTGGCCCAATCACTGAAGCAAAATAGTGTCAAAAGTATTTGGACTCCATCCTATCGCGAAATGAATCCGCGAATTTTACAGGTCTTTAGTCATGGCAAATTGTGACGGCGCAGCAGTACGGTGACCACATTCTCATTGGCCCCGTCAAGAGCGGGACGACACGTCTCACCGACCTCAGCCAATAACCACAGGAGAAAAGCTATAGTATTTTGTGAAATACCTTGACACGAAATGTATTCACGAAATATAGGTGTCCCTACTTATTACGTCATCAACAGAAAATTTCCCGGGTTCATTGACCTTCAGGATAGTCTCCGCAGTTTATTGCTCATTAGTTTCTGACCTGACAGACGTGTTTCAACTGGGGAGAAAGTGATTCCATACTTTCGTCGGCAGAGGGTCCCTCACTCGCCCGGTAGGCTGTGATCCAACAACACAAGCAGCACACATGCGTGAATATTTTTTTTAATTTTAACCAACGATGAAATGAATCCGCGAATTTTTTTTCAGCCTCTACGTAGTAATGACTGGGGACTTTTTTTTTCCCCCCCCGCGAAAAGAGCTGATCGCTCACTAAGACTGCAATATGGTATGTACGCGTCTTGTGATTGGCGGCCGTACGCGAAGGAAGCCGTTGCCTTTTTGACCGAGCCACTCAGAACGCGATTTTCTACCGTACTGGATTTACTGTGGATGGCGTACAAACGACATGTACCTAAAAAAACTTACCCAATCGCGGAACACATACGATGATACAGTTAATCTCCAAATCTTTTCAGGCTATTGTACAAAAATTATCTAAGTTTAATTTAATTTTTTTATTTTAGTAAATATTTTTATTTTTAAATGTTTTCAGACTCAGCCTATATACCTATACTCCCAGTAGGGAATTTTCATGATTTGCTTATACACAGATTGGTTGGATCTAAATTAATGAGCAAGTTAGTATGAAAGGAAAGATAAATATACACTCTAAAATATGCCGCTTGTATTGACCTCGTTGTAAACGAGACGTCAAACTAAAATAAATCAATATGATAAACCTTGAAGTCTGCACTTCAGCAATAGGCCCTTTACTAAACATGGATATAGACGAACACTGACAGACTTTTGGCCAAAAGAATTATCATTACCGTGATTTATGGCCGGCGCTACTGTTGCGTTGTTGAGGTTATATCTTGTACTTATTTTTTCCATTGCAATAGGCACGTGCTTGATATTTAAATGATTGTGGGTTTTCTAGTATGTGCTGCGTTAAATTAATAATTTATAGTTTTATTTTTTACTGAATGTAGAAGCGTCATATTCAAACTAACACGCTGATCGACGTTAACAACATCTGATTTCGACAGCTTTGTTGGTAGGTCGTAGCTCAATGATGGCAAATATCGTAAGAGACAATATAGGAAACTCAGGCCTGTTAACTTGGGCGATGCACGAGACGCGCTACTGTAGCACTCCTTGCGGCGTGAGCTGTAAGCACACGCGATAAATTCATATTTGTATAGATTTTAATGGGTGACTTAAGCATGCAGCTATGGCTTAGGTACGATTTTTCTATTAATTATGAAGGAAAAAATTCTGTTCTTGTACTCACAATAATACTATTTTGTATTTTTCGTTTTGCTCAAAGTTCTTAAAATATATTCATGATTCAAAATTATATATATGTATATATTAAAAAAGAATTAAAGTGAAATAAAGAATAAAAAATCTTGTACTAACAAAATTGTTTACAACGCTAGTTACAGCTCTTGCAGACAGGATTGCTGAGCATCACTTGTCTCGCGGATTTTCGACGACTTTCCTACATTAGCCTACTACATTATTTGATGATGATCCCCATGCATAGAAGAAAAGAATCGGTCTGTATCAGTAGGTAAAAAGTTAGGCGAGGGTGTGTACAATATTTGATATGTTAATAATTAAAGTCAAAATTAATATTATCAACTTCTCCCCTTTCCCATCTGGATAGCAAATTTTGTTTTGTTTGTTTAACGCTGATTCCTTGTTGATATGTTAACACGTTTCTTTAACAGAACTCACTTCATGATGGCGTTTTCATTATTCTTCCTAGTGGGTTTCTTATGTGATATTAAACAACCTTCTAGCAGAGAACTTAATGCAGATACGGTTAGTTTTGCTAAAAAGAGTGACTTTTTGGTTAGCCATAGGTTAAGGGGTAGTTTGAATAAATTCATAATAAAATTTATTTGATAATTCATATAAAGTATTTTGTACTAAAAATGGTCCTAATTGAATGGTTTTTATGAACTTAGGGTCACATTTTTATGTCACTTCGAACATGTACTGACAGCATAAAATCATGTGGTAAATGGTTTTGTTTTAACCTTCGGATGAAGCCTTCGTGTTATTTTTAGTCTGTAATTTATTAAATTTTAAAAAATGAGGTTTTACTAAAACCATAAAGACCTGAGTTTTACAAAACTTCATACCACGTGATTCTATGTATTTAGTACGTGCAAGGACTGATAGAAATATTTCCTTTTAAGTTCATTAAAAAAAAATGATTTAAGGACTTCTTGGTAGAACAAGCATTTTACAAACAATTAAAAATTATATTTTTAATTAATTTAAAACCGTGTGTAAAAACACGAACAATTAAAAGCTACAGAATAACGGTTACCACCCTCTAAACCTTTCGTTATGGACATGCTGCCTGATCCGAAGTTGAAGACACTCTGATTAACAAAATTAACCGTTAGTGCATGTTATACCTCCATGCATATTTATGAGGAGGACTCTGGGCCAATGAGAAACCCTCGGCCAAAGAAGTATCGAATCACATTCTCCCCATCTGAGACGTCTCTCAGGTCAGTCAACAATGTGAAGAGGATTTTTGCCCGGGAATGCAGAGGACTGTTGAGACTATCCTAGAGGTCATTCACAGATCCCTATAATTTTCGGTCCCGACATATAGGTTTAAAAATTCTCGGATTCATTTCGTGGTGTGCTAAAATTTTACCTTTGCTCTGCTTCTGATATTGGCTCAGAGTTTATCAGGAAGTCTCCTAACCAATGAGGGACACTTGGCTAAAGAAGTATCAAACAATACGTTTCCCAGATAAGACGCCTCGCAAGACAGCAGCCAATTATAAGCGACATTTGCCCGAGTAGACAAAGTATTGTGGAGTCTGTCCCGGAGATGATCGAACCCGCGAATTTTTCCACTCCCTATTAATACCTAGAGAACGGGAAAATTCGCGGATACATTTCGCTATAGGTTGAAAAACAAATACTTATATATTTGTGGTTCTTCGGCCATTGGTAGAAGGTTTACCTGGAAGACTATGAGCCAATTAGAGACCCTGAGCCAAAGAAGTGTCGAATCACGGGCAATCCAGTCCACACAACTTCTCGAATCTGCAGCCAGCGAGCAGGGGATATTTGCTGAAGTATGCAGAGGACTAGAGCCGGTATTCCAAGACACAAAAATAAGGGTTTATGATTGTATTGAATATGCTGCACCTGTACCCTAACCGTATTCCTGGTGTACGATAAGACATGACCGGTCCCTTATTTTTAGGGAATGGAATTTTGTGTCATATCCGTTGCCTATCTGTTGTCCAAATTCCGCGCATGCCCAAAGCTCGCTTTTTCGTTGATTTCGTCCAGATGGTGAACCCGCATCTGACGCCATTAACTCGTATTTTGTGATCATCGGGAGAATTATTAAGCGTGTTGGTGTCCCAAGCGAAACTTAATGATAGCGAAACTATCCTCGAATACACTTTGTACGGTACAATTCAAAGGTCATAACAAGAACTAATCGTAAATTTAAAAGTACTCGAGAAAAAAATCTGTTGTATATATGTGTATATATAAGTATACATATATACAAATATATGTATATATACATACATATATACATATATATGTATATATATTTGCGATGGTGCTGCAATTTCTGGTATTTTTGCCGTATCGATGGATGCGAAACGTCCGCTAGAATTCGTTGGAACCAGTTTCTAGCATCGCGCAGGTCACTGTTTATTAAAACGGTTGCCGTTCTGTTTCACCTACTGGGCATTCGGTTCGGTCACGTTCCGGAATACGGCCCGCGAGTTGGGTTACGGTTGTGTCCCAACAAGGCAGTGCTCATTCGCTACTTTGCTCCAACGTGTTGGAATACCGCCCCTGCAGGTCACTGAAACCTAGAGACATGTCCCTGTTGATTCCTCCACGGCCTGTGTCCGCAGACGGCGCCATGGAGTTCCAGTTCGGCGAGGGCCGCGAGTGCGTCAACTGCGGCGCCATATCGACGCCGCTGTGGCGTCGCGACGGCACGGGCCACTACCTGTGCAACGCCTGCGGCCTGTACCACAAGATGAACGGCATGAACCGGCCGCTCATCAAGCCGTCCAAGCGACTGGTCAGTTCCCGAGCTGGCGACTCGCCGGTACCTGACTCTCACGCACATTGTTACTAATTAGCTAGAGACCTGCAAAATCCGCGGATTCATTTCGTGATATGCTACAATTCAAATAATTATACCTTAGCGCTGCTTCTACAATTGGTTCACTGTTAATCTGGTGTAATGAGGGCCAATTAGAGACCCTCGCTCAAAGAAGTGTCGAATCACAGACACTCGGTCGAGACGACTCACAAGTCAGCAGCCAATGAACAGGTGGCATTTGCCCGAGTGTGTAGAGTGTGGTAGAGTCTATCCTGGAGGTCACTGAATCCTCGAATTTTGCAGGTCTCTACGTAATTACAATTTCTAGGGGCAGGCATTTTTCGCGAAAATAATCTGAACGCCTATCAGACTGTTACAACCTACACCCATGCCAGCGGTTTCTTCTTTGTGACTGGCGGCCACCTGCAAGAAACTTAATTGCCTTATTTAACTCAGCCACCCAGGACGCGTTTTTCTTCCGCACTGAATAACTGTTATTTGGTGTTATAACAGTAGTCATGTCCCTGAAAGAAACTCACACCAATCACGAAACACAGACAATGCCACAGTGTTTTAACTTTCATCTACTCTCGGAATCTTTTCGCGAGAAATGCATGCCCCTACTAATTACGGAGAGAGTTGGCATAATTAGTTACATAAACAAGATTGTTTTGCAAGTATAATAACTAGTGCCCGGAAAAATCCCGCGATTTCAATTCGCTGTAGGTTATGATTCCAACAGCTTTGCCTTAAACCTGCTTCTATGATTGGCCCGACGTTTATATGAAGAACTCTGAGCCAATGATATACGCTCATAAAAAGAATGTATCGAATCACTGGCAACCTAGGTAATGAAACTTTAAAGCAAGCAACCAAGGAGGAAAGAACTTTTCCCTAAGTGTGCATAGGACAATGGATTCTACCTTATAAGTAATTGAAACCGCGGAATTTTTCAACACCTTAAAAATTACATATAAGCATATAACCTGTTACATTTATGGGTTATAATACTAAAGTGCGAAAGGAGTGTCATTGTCATGGATTACATTATGCAAGATGACACAGAAAAACCTGATCTTTTGGCAAACAAATAAAAAATAGAATACATGCAACGACACAACAGTTTATTATCAGTAATTGAACCTTTACAACTTGCCAATTTAAGGAAATACTATCCCAATTATCAATTTGATGTATCGGTTAGTGATATTTTTTCTTGTGGGGCTGCCTCGAGAGTCGGGTCTACACGACTCGGCCAAGGACACTGGTTGAATTGATACAATGAATTGAAGAAGAAAAGTTTTTTCTCCCAGTAGAGACCCGGGAATTTCGCGGATTCTTCTGGCCTCAGGATAGAATTCAAAGTTATAGGTGTGCTCAACCCATGTTTACTTTCCCATTGGTTGATTTCTTAGCGAGAACATTTATATCCTTGTTAATTGGCACTACCTGATTCGCTTACTTCTCTTCTAGCTGGGCATCGTTGGCTCACGGTCGTAGAGGGGCATGTCCAAATAACTGAGGTCCAATCATGAACACAGTGCGAGAGTGTGAAGGTTTGCATTCTAGCTTGCGACTAAATGAATGCGCGAAAATTCCGTCTCTCTACTTATCAACAGATTAGAAGAATGTATAGGTACGTAGACAAGGATGCTATCTGCAGGACGTAATTTTCGTTGTCATAATTAATAATTTGTATTGTTGTTAAGGCATGGTGTAACGGTTAAATCACTGTCAGCAAAATTTTGTGTCGTTGCATGTGTTCTTTTTTCATATTTGTTTGCCAAAAGTTCCCGATTTTCTGTGTCACCTTATTCCTGCAAACTGTCTGAAAACCACGCTTAAGCTCTACGGTGCACTAACCGTCTGATCTCGAGCGCCGCTGGGGAACGATACCGACCGGGGATCGCGCGTCTCACTCCTGGGTTCGACCCCGGGCTAGGGCGGCTCCTGGCTGCAGTCCTGGCAGGACTCGCCGGCGCCTGGCCCTGTGGCGGCAGCCCGCTCGCTGACGTCACCGCGAAGAGGGCGAAGGCGAGGACCTCGGGTCCGCAGCTTTCGACGACCTTTGCTCCTTCTGCCCCTCTTTTCGCGACGGTGCGGCGCAGTCCCGCTATTCCGCGCCGACGTCTCTGACGCCGCAGCGAAGAGCGCGTGTCGTGTACCACGTACGCACCTATAGTTAGGGGCGTGTATCTGAACGCTCATTTAGACTGCAAAAACAAACATTTATTCCTGCGCCAGCCGGTATCCTTTTTTGTGACCGGCGGCCGAATGCAAGCCAGTTGCCGGGGCCGTTCAGGACGCACTGCGGGTGGCTGTGATTTCGCGTGCCTGCGGTAGACGCAAACACGAAACTCAACAATTCCACGAGACACAGGCAACGTGACAATGGTTTTTTTTTTACCACGCAGCTCGTCTCGAAATCTTTTCGTGAAAAATTCCGAACCTATCCAGGAATCGTACCCGGGACTTTTTGGTCCTCTAACCCGTAGCTCTATGCACTAATTACTGCCACCTTCAAAATCCATCACAGAACTGCTTCATTGTCTTCATCTCCGGGTTTTTTTTTTTTTTTTTTTTGCTCCGTGTCCCTGCGCGCTGGTAGTAGTTGTCGTGCCTCTTCCCGAAGGACCCCGTTCGACTATTCGTCTTCCGGGGCGCGAGGGATATCCGTCACCGCGCCTGACTCTAACTGCCTCGTTACAACGTGTGCCATCGCCGTATCGTCTTTCCTTTGCCTCTCCCCCTCCTCCTCCTCCTACTCCTCGCCACCCCCCCCCCCCCCAATCCAACACGGAACACTTTTCGCAGCTGCGCTGCCTGCCGCCCGCGCACAAATTTAAAACTAGCGACACGCGTTTTTCCACGCCGACCCGAGACACCCCTTTCAGTCCGTGCGTTCGCGTTCTCCGTGTTCGCTGGGACGTCGCGTCGCCACACAACGTCGTGTCGAATGAGAATATTTTTTGATGCGTAACATGTTAGCTCAAGGTAATACGGCATTCGGCGGTAGTAATTTCGTGAATGGAACGAAAGTCGCATGGAACGGAAATGTGTAACTACGGTGCTGTCATCTGCGGTAGATGCGAGTCGACCAAAGTTCACAATGCCGAAAGAAAACCTTAAAATAATTAACTGTTCAATGAATTTTAACAATATGGGCGGTATTGTTACGATTCGTAATGGTATGGGGAGAAATGAGTTCGCAAGGGATAGCGCAATTAGTTTTTATTCACGGTTTTATTAATTACTAATATTTACATTAATAATAAATAATTGTACTTATAAATATCCGATCACAAATCACTAGAACTTAAAAATGTTTATTCTCAGGTCACCCAATGTCTGTCAAGTTCCACAGTTCGCACTCCTCACTGGAGCTAGGCTCAACAGTGGTTCGCCCCTTACCTCGTGCCTGTCCACACACACAGTCTCGCGCCACTCAGTCGCCGCACTCTCACGATCCAGTCGAACTCCGCGTCGCGCTACAGTCGTGGGGGGGGGGGGATGGGGTGGGGTTTCTCTCTCACCCTCTTCGCACCTTCGTCAGGAACTCTGGAACTGTCGCGGGCAAACCCCGCGTAACTGTCTCAAAGGTCGGCGTCGCTGCTTAAGTACTTGGGGCGCCCTTCTCGAACCGACGAGAGCGGCTGTGACGAGTCACGTCATCCTGGGCCGACCCGACGCCCGAACAGTCCAGAAGGACGGCGTTCATTCGCGTTACTCCGCTTGACGGCCCGCGGAATTCCCAAGGCCACCCAGCGATAAATAACAGCGCCTAGGCAGGACGTAGCGCTGCGAGCGGTGGGGGGAGGGGGTAGCGACGACCCTTGTAATCCGGCCAGGCACGCGTGTCATGCCTTACGTCAGTAGACTGCTCGTGACATGGCGCCTGACTCCAGTGGCAGTGCAAGGCCGCCAGCCAGCTCCGAACCTGGCGCGTGTCGTGGTCTTGCGTTCGTAATAGTATTTTAATATAAATACTAATCAAAAATCAGGTCCAAAAACGGGGTTTATTATTTTTTAAGTTTTTTTTTTTTTTTTTTGCTTTTTGGAGCTGTTTCATTATATAGTATAATTTTTTCTTGAAAAAATCTTATGTTTCGATAGTCGACGTAGCTGCTCCGGCAGCAAATTCTAGCGGCGGGTGCGGAAACTACGTGTGATATGATCTGAAAACACCAATTGTTTATACAAATTTTTCACGATCAGCATTATTTTAAGGAATCCTTCATTAAATTTCGTGTCCGATTTTCGTATCATAAATATTTTAAACATGAGAAATCAAGAGTTTTTTCGTTAACTAAGTTAGATGGTACACATCTCTGGTGAGACTCGCTCACTTTTTTTTTTATTCGCGGTGGAGCATGTTTCCAAACAATGCGTTTCGTAAACAAAAACGCTCGTAGTCACGGTGTGCCGCAATTTGGTTTTTTCCTAAAAGCATTCTGTTCTATTATTAGGGACATTAAAAATTTGCTGGTTCAATGACCTCCAGGATAGACTCCACGATCCTCCACATACCAGGGAAAATGACACATGTTCATTGGCTGCTGGCTTGTGGAGGCATCTCATCTGGGTAACTTCTTGTAAAAGACTTTTTGGGCTGAGGGTCTCTAACTGGTCTAAGTGTTCTCCACATTAATGGTGAATCAATAACTAGGGACTGGAAAAAATAGCGCTTTTAATTAACTTTAGGATACACTTCATGAGCATGTTTGTACTCAGGAAAATTTAACCTTTAATTGTATACTGACTTGCGATACGTCTCCACTGGGTGGTCATTCATTCGACACTTACCTGGTCGATGGTTTCTCACCAGCCGAGAGTCCTACACATCAACGGCGAGCCAATAGCAGCTGCAACTCTATGGTATATGTTGACGCTACCGTCACTAACAGTGAGTAGCGTTGAGTCTCCACATCCCGCGAGAAACAGCGTCTATCATTTGCAACATCGTAATAAAATATTAACTATAAGCTACATAAAAACCAAGACTTACTCTAACACCAATTAGGTGCAAGCCACAAATAAAGAATCTTAAATTCACAAAAGAAATACCAGAGAATCATTCGAAAACTTACAGAGGTGTGATAAATAATGAAGATAGTCAAAAAATTTAATTGCGACCAAAAGAAGGCAAATCACTCTTACAAACAATAATATATTATACTAGCAGTGCCCGCGACATTGTCCGCGTGGACTTTGTTGGGGGGTATTGTGACTTTCTGAGATAATATGGTAGATGCACAGTTTTAGGTTATTATCAAAACACTCATAAGCAATGGTATATTAAAGTACTTCTGCGTAAACTATATTTTTAGTTTTGTCTTTCGAAGGAAGTAGAAACTGATTTTCTCCCGAACCAGATCTAGACAGAGCAACATATAGTTGCCCGTGCGAAAAACACTCTTGGCGTAAATCTATTCCTACGTACTTAAATGTTTGTCCCTGGGCCTTATTAATTGTTACTGCAAACGATACCTTCACCGGAAATTGAATTTGCTTAAAGTGAAAAGGCAAATCCGTTGGTATCATAGGTATGCGAGGTATCAGCACTGTTTTCCCTACTGCTGGACCAGTCAATACTGTAGCACCAATCACGTTATCGCGAAGGAATTTTACCTGGAGTCTGGTTCCGTTGCACAAATTTGGTGGTTTAAGATTCCTTAGCAGCACAATTGGACAGCCAGTTTTTAATTTGAGTGAATGTGAGGGAAGGCCACTCGGATTTAAAGAATTTAAAAATTCTTGTGGATAATGTACCGCATCTTCTTGATCCATTACTTTATCAATGGACCTGTAGTTCACTCTATCTCCTGGAAGTTTACCCAGTATCATGTTATTGATGTCGTCAACGCTACTGTTTCTAGCTGTCAATATTGCCCTTGGACACATCCACTGATAGTCTTTGTTTTCTATATGGACTACATCTGGGTACACTTTAGAGATTAGGTCTTCAATGCTAGTCATACATGCGCGTGCAATACTTAATACTTATTTGGCTACAACACTAATACTTACATTTTAAATATCGCGATATCTTTTGAATGAAACGTCCGAATTGAATAATTCAAAAAGTTCTAGAAAGGTATTGAATTCGTCTTGAATATGCAGTAATTTATTTTGATAAGAATTAATACCAAGGTACACAATAAAGAGTTTTTGAAGCGACGACATTTTAATTATTTAAAAAAATAAAATAAAACACATAAGGATTAATACCAAGGTACACAATAAAGAGTTTTTGAAGCGACGGCATTTTAATTATTTAAAAAAATAAAAGAAAACGCTAATTGTGAGATAACTACAATAGTTAGACATATGGTTACGCGATATTTTTTGAAGACAATAATATGTTCTGCAAAGTGGTAGTACATTGTTTTGTTCTATAATCAATAGGTTTCGCAGCGCACGCCGTGTAAGGATTTTTTCGGGTTATTTTTTACACTTTGGGTTACCTTATTGGACTTTTAGTAAGGATCCCTAATGTTACTGATAATATAATATAGCCTATATCCTTCCTCGATAAATGTACTATCCCAACACTGAAATAATTGTTCAAATCGGACCAGTGGTTCCTGAGATTAGCGCGTTCAAACAAACAAACAAACAAACTCTTCAGCTTTATAATATTAGTATGGATGGTGAACTTTTTGTAACTTATACCTCTTAAAACTATGCTTAAATTACCTTAATTAAATTTATCTAAAATAAATTAAGTGCACGATTATTATGAAAATTAAAATGGAATAGAGCAACAGATAAACTTTAAACTACAGAATATAAAAATTGCTGCATCAATAAACCTAATAAAATAAGATTCATAAAAATACTAACAAAAATTTAAAATATTATAAATATGCTGGCTTGATTAAAGTTATACATTCCCATCCCCCCCTTTTTTAATACGCTTGTGTCTTGGGAAGCAATTTAAATTTGACATGCTTTCTCAAATTTCTAAATTTTAGCCAGTCATACAAATAATTAAAGATATTGCCAGCTAAAAGTTTGTAAACATGATACCAAATGCCCAGCGGCGTTGCGTTAAAACCTTGTACAGTGCAGCGTCGATTAGGGGAAATAGTTTAAAACGTACACAAAATTCTGGAGCGAATAGATGGCGTTCTGTCTCGAAGCGAAGAAACGTCCGTTCGTTAAGAGTAAGAGCTTGCCGAGCTTTTAACGAACGGACGGACGTATTGAATTTTTTTTCGGGCCATTCGATTGGCTGCAGGCTTTGAATATATATACTGTATAGAAATCGCGAGTGGATAGGATTTACTCTACGTTTTTCAGGAGCGTATTATGAGCAGCTTGGGAACTTCACCGCTGCAGTGCTCTGCCGTAACGCCCTGTATCGTCTTAGTTGTTAATTACACGTTAGAGCGCAGCACTGTCGCCCACTGTCATTCCCCGCACCCCCCACCATTCATTCACTGCAGCTCAGGGTAGTTAAACAGGAGGGGGAAGGGGTTTTTGAAGAGTTCGACACTTGTCCGCTAGGGACCACCACAAGACGATGCCCTAGAGATGGTGGTGATTGCGGCAGGTGAATTAACCAACTGCCTCAAACCGTATTAGAAATTTTAACCTGGGCTGGCGACTTCTATACAGTATATATATTCAAAGCTGCAGGTCACGCGACCAAGGAACGGATGAAGGACGTACGGAGGCGACGGGCTAATTCAATCCCGCCTTCAGCTTGCTCCTCGCTTCGTGCTGGAGATTGTCCCGACGCGACGTCTCAGCAGCCAACAGGGACGCCAAATAAACAGTTGGTTGTTGGCGTCGAAGATCCGCCTGCTTCGGCGTTACGGCTGCTCTGAGAGACGCTGGACGCCTAGCTCGCTCAGTTCTCCTCAGCTCCGCCCGAGGAGACGGGACTTGACGCCTTCCTACCTTCACGGCTCGAGCTCTTTTAATATTTTGTGAAAAAAATTGATTATCTTCTGCCCAGCATGCTTTAAAATCAGAAAATTGCAAACAGCAAAATAAAAACAGATCAATGACCGTTAAAGAAAAGGGGAAATCGTACTGCTATCAACAATGTCTAATCAATCACAAATAAAAAAAACATTACACAGTAAAACTAAGTCTGTGTTGAGAACAGTTAAAAAAAAAAAGCAACAGCAAAACGCAAAGCAATCAAATCCAATTCCGTAAAGCAAACCAAGCCGTTTTTAATAAAGTATCATACAGTAACACAGAAAATAAAACAAAGGTAACACCTGAGTAAGACTTGACATAAGTAGTGCGTTTCAAATTCAAGGCATAGCAATCTATTGACGAAGATCAAACTAAACTGTTATTAGCGCCGTTCGTTAGCCTGCCCCCGCGAGCTCCACTAAGCAGACGGGTCTCGCCAAGGGGGTGCTGTCAGACGTTTCTAAGTTGTGTGGTTCTGCGTTGCGTGTTTCTAAGTTGTGTGTTTCTAAGTTATGATCTTTCTAAGTTGTGTGTTTCTAAGTTACGTGGATTTTTCCAAGTTTTCTAAGTTATGACAGTTCTAAGTTGTGACTTTCTAAGTTATGTGTGGTTCCCCTCGCCAAGGAGAAGGATAAGAAGTTGCCAGACCTCACTTTATGTATGATCGCGTGGCGGACATAGAGAAATGTAACCTACTAACTGTTTGTATGTCTATGACTTACATTCTATGGTTTTCTTTATAAAACTGAATTTACCTTTTTCACACCCTTAGGTGTGTAATTTCATAATTATATGAAGCAGATAATACAGAAAATTATATATCTGTGTGCAAAATTTCATCCAAATCAGTTTAGCGGTTTGGGCCTGATTGAGTAGCAAACATTCAAACATCCAAACATCTAAACATCCAAACATCCATGCATTCACATTTATAATATTAGTAGGATAAAATACCTAATATTTTTTATAGAACACGAAGAGTCTGGATAATGTTTGATTTGCACACCAAAAAGTTGACGGTGTAGTGAAATGATTTCATTTCCACGTCTTTACGTGCTACCTCCCTGTTGGGAAGCACTTCAGACCAGAAGTTGGCGTGCTGAACCTGCAACGAAAGTTGTGACTCGTCCTGCGGCACCCGGGGCGGCTGTTGTTGTTGGTTGCAGCAATACGCGCGCGTGTTGCAGACGGCGACGCGGCGGCTGTTGTTGTTGGTTGCAGCTTGACGCGCGCGTGTTGCAGACGGCGACGCGGCGGCTGGGCCTATGCTGCACCAACTGCGGCACGCGCACCACCACGCTGTGGCGGCGCAACAACGACGGCGAGCCCGTGTGCAACGCGTGCGGCCTCTACTTCAAGCTGCACGGCGTCAACCGCCCGCTAGCCATGCGCAAGGACGGCATTCAGACGCGCAAGCGCAAGCCCAAGAAGCAGCAGCAAGGCAAGGCGGCCGGGGACGACGCCGCCGGTGAGCACCGGGTGTTTGGCCACTTAGAGGTGGGCGCCGGTGAGCACCGGGTGCTTTGTCACTTAGAGGTGGGCGCCGGTGAGCACGGGGTGCTTTGTCACTTAGAGGTGGGCACCGGTGAGCATGGGGTGCTTTGCCACTTAGAGGTGGGCACCGGTGAGCACGGGGTGCTTTGTCACTTAGAGGTGGGCGCCGGTGAGCACGGGGTGCTTTGTCACTTAGAGGTGGGCGCCGGTGAGCACCGGGTGTTTGGCCACTTACAGGTGGGCGCCGGTGAGCACCGGGTGCTTTGTCACTTAGAGGTGGGCGCCGGTGAGCACGGGGTGCTTTGTCACTTAGAGGTGGGCGCCGGTGAGCACGGAGTGCTTTGTCACTTAGAGGTGGGCGCCGGTGAGCACGGGGTGCTTTGTCACTTAGAGGTGGGCGCCGGTGAGCACGGGGTGCTTTGTCACTTAGAGGTGGGCGCCGGTGAGCACGGGGTGCTTTGTCACTTAGAGGTGGGCGCCGATGAGCACGGGGTGCTTTGTCACTTAGAGGTGGGCGCCGGTGAGCACGGGGTGCTTTGTCACTTAGAGGTGGGCGCCGGTGAGCACGGGGTGCTTTGTCACTTAGAGGTGGGCACCGGTGAGCACGGGGTGCTTTGTCACTTAGAGGTGGCCGTCTGCACCGTTAGCAATGTCCACCTTCGATTTGCGAAGGACGCCGGTTACAAACTATCCAGTGATTCACGGCTATCTTACGGACACTGAGTTCACTGACTTTGAACATGAGTCCAACAGATTATTCTTGGTATATTAACAAAACTGGTTCAGTCTACAGTAAGAACAATCTTCTTCAGTCCAATTATACGTTCACCATTGTTTAGGACGAAACATACCACATTTTGTATGTCGACATACGGCGTAGTTTCTAAGATGATTCGGTTTTTTTTTAATACGAGGAACTCTTCGTTTATTTGAGTTGATTTATTCTTTGTTAGGTCGGTAAATTTACTGTAATTTCTAACGGTGTGGCTGGGTTGCCAAGTGACGTGCAGAGCGCCTGATCAGGAGTATACCTGTGTTGGTATCTCTGAAATAGCGCGCAGTCTTCTCGTCGTGCATAGGGTTACTATGATATTTAATCTGTAGCCGTAGCATTAGATGGTGGAGAGATGAAGATAAAAGTGTAATGCAGGGCCCTTGGGTGCTTTCAAGAACCTGTACTGGGCGTTTCATGTCTAATAGCTACTCTGAAAACGAGCGTTTTTAGCCCTTTTCACTATCCTAAAAAATACAGCTCAAAAACAAAACACGGAAACTTGCCTTCAGCACACAGACACCACTCGCATATTTCGAGCAGTTACAAATAAGTGAGTACAAATTGCGTGGTTTTTCTGAGGCTCTGCACACTGTATTCCCGGGTAGACACGCCCCTTAACGCTCCATTTAAACAACATTAAATATTTATTATAAATGTGTTTGATTACGAATATAATTTAAGCGCCATTACACTTGTCTATACAAGTTTAATTTTACTACCCTTTTTAACGTGTATTTTTGGACAGTGAAAAAGGCTTAAACGAGTATTTTCACAGATGATTTTATGTATGAAAAATTCTGAACACAGTATTGTGTTAATGATAAGTGCATGGAGCCTTTATCTTTAATTTTCCAATTTTTCTTGTTTTTATATCAATTTGCAATATAATTATCCTTAATTGTTTATAAAAAGTTTTTAATAATTTTAATAAATAGTTTTTAAAAGACCAAATTATATTTCAGTATTGATATTAACTAAGAACAAATGATTATGTAGTAAACAGTTTCGAATTAATTATTTGTATTTACTGATGTTGTTGAGCTGGTTATTTCTACAATATTACATTCATATCTCATTAAAAATTCTGATTCCCTAAATAATTAAATACCTGAATTTTTTACGGTTTTAAGATTTTCAAATTGATATTGTTTAAGGAATAATTTACTTAATTAAAGAGTTTTACGATGAAGGCTAATAACAAAAACAATTCGATCTTATTTATGCTCTCAACTCAAGATTGGTTTGAAATATAAATTGGCTTTTAACGTTATCAAAGCCATTAAATAAACAACTATTTAATTGCCAGAACAATTAACAAACAATTAACGAAATTTATATTACTTAATTATTTATAATAATTAGTAAAAGCTCGGAAAGTTAGAAGAAACCCTCTCAAAGCAGTATTTCTGAAGATGGCGGAATAGTATTAATCGTGTAAAACCCTGTTTCTGCAGTAGGCTGGTTCTCCAGGCAGGCAGTGTTACTGAATGTGAGCCAACTTCAATATAACACACGCAGGGAGTTGGACTAGTTGGATCGTAGAGTGAATGAATACACAGGCGATGTGCAGCCGGAGCTCCGAACATTTCGTGGTTAACATCTAACGTGCTTGTAACACGTGACACGTTCGCTTCTCGAATCAGCATCAATGATATGTAGATAGCTTACCGGAAGAGAAAACGGTGGAAAACCTTCTTTATTCTTTCAACGTGAACATAATCTCAGCAACACAGTTCAACCTTGAAAAAAAATCATTATATCACATCATTTTCGCATTTACTTGTTATGAAAGATATCTAAAAAAAAATTAAAAACATGTGTCAATAGGTATAACTAGTTTTTAATTTCTAGTAGGTATGTGGGCTCTGAATTCACAACCGAACAGTGTGCGAAAAACCTCACAATGACATACATATTGGCACGGTGTGCTGTAGCTTTAGCTGTTACTTGGTCTATATTCACTATAAGCAAGGGAGAATGCAAAATGAGGAGAAGGGGGGGGGGGGAGAAATCGCGTTCATCTTCCTTCTGATATGCTAAAATAAATCAAAGAATCTTCTCATCACCTGCAATTGACTCTCCCATCCTTCGCACATTCGGCTTTTGACAACTCTTCCTTTGTTAAGCCACACTTCTGCAAATGAACTCTTCATTCGAGACCTTCTACCCCCTCCGTCACAACTCCAACCGTCACAACACCAACAAAAGAGAAAGAATGTGCGAAGTTGTTCCATTACCCTCCTCCACTAAAGAAAATGAAATTCTGCAAGGCTCCTGATAAGGGTTGTTTGGTTGCGCGGTGTTCCGCAGACCGGAAGAGCCCCTCGCAGCCGGAAGCCGGCGGCCCGGGGAAGGCGCCGGCGGAGAGGCCGTACCTCGGCCAGACGCCACTCCTGTCCGCCGCGCCGACCATCAAGTCGGAGCCGGCGGCGGACGTCGGGGGCAAGGCGGTGGCGGCGGAGGCGGTGGGCGACGGGCCTCTGGCCTTCCCTTCGCCGCCGCAGTTCGCCGGTCACCATCACCATCACCATCACCACCAGCTGTTCGGCTTCGCGCCGCCTTCCACCACGCCGCCGTCCGACGTGGGCGGCTACGTGGTGGGGCACCACCACCCGCACCACCACTCGCACCACCACTCGCACCACCCACACCATCACCACCACATGGGCGCCACCAAGCTCATGGCGACCACGTAGTCCCACCATCCACTCGCCGAGACACTCGCCGGACTCAAGTCAGCGCTTCGTATACGGGGGATGGTCTCCCGCGCAAATTTTGATTCTCGTCCGTGGGGCATCATCATCAGTCCAACAGCTCTCATCGAGGAGACTTTACGAACATAACACCGACGACTCTCTCCCTCTCTCATTGATGAACTGAAGTTCGCCAGTTCTTCTTTAAAATACTCCTGAATCGAGTGTGTGGCAAATGATCACTACGCATTATGTTGCAGGCAATTATTGTAGATGTCAGTTACAGACGGCAATATGCTTTTCACGCACACATCGTAGCCTTGATGTAAACGAATAACTATCTCTAAAACTAAACATCACAATGGGACATAAAAAAAGACTTGTAAATAGCATTCTACAACCTAATTTTAAAAATTAATCGAATACTTAGTCGCTTATGTGTGCGCTTTGCCGTGTCGGGATCTGTGTCAGCAATTGGTCTGCCAACAATCTTTATTAATGGTTTTACACTTTGCACAGAAAGATTATACAATGAGCTTGGAATTAACTATGATAATCTCCTGAATCAATGTACGGGATTAAGAAATAATTTCGCCCTGTGTTTGATTAAGCTTAGTAAAACATCGCCAACTTTCTTTTTCACGATTTCATCATTAAAAAGCACACACACACACACACACTCTCTCTCTCTCTCTCTCTCTCTCTCTCACGATATACCTTATTTTGCCTTTTATTTTCCGTTGAAATCTCATCTTTGAGGTCTTATTTCTATATATTTAAGTCAATATTCATCCCTGACAAAGTTTTCTTTTCTCAATATTTTGACATGCTAATAACATCTCAGTTTTCGTTAATCCATAACATCCCATACCTGTAGCTTACCGCATAATCTTATTTTGTATTTTATTTCTCAGGGCTTCTATCATTATGTTTCTTTGTTTCATGCCAACTCCATTCGCATGTACTATCTTCACTGCCATTTCAGCTGCATGTTTAAGTGGCATTTTCTGGCACTTCAGATTCCTCACGCGCCTTTTCAGTTAAAATTCTGCATTACCTCTTACTTATTTTTGCCATCACTTTATTTGGCTTCCCCCTGGTTTCAGCTCTCCATCTCTTATTCCAATTCCCTTAATGCTTCTTTACTTCTTCTTGCTACATCATATCACTTTTTAACACTAGTTTGCATACTACATTCTCTTGATCCAGCAGATTAGTTACACATACCCTGTCCCCCCCCCCCCCAAATAATATCGTTTCCAAGCATCAGATAAAACTTAAGATAGGCCCCAAAATTCATGTACATCATATTTGTACAAGATTTATTTTAATGACAATTATTGTCGTTTGATTTTCACTCTGCTCCTTTTTCAAAAACAATTATTTCTATATCGCGTATTAAATTTGTACTACATTCATTCCCATGTATGTGTGAAATACTACAGGCAAAGTTATGTTGTACCAACTCAGAATTGCGAAAAGATAGATTTATTCCTGAGAATGTAATTATCACGGAATTATGTTACTTAATTTAACAGTAATACTGTCTCTTATTACAATCAGGATAAATTATTGCTATATAAATGTGCAAAGTATTTTCATGTATTTTTTAAAATAGGGACTAGATGTAATTTAGAGTTCTTCTACTAACTTATTTGGGACATTTGACATCCTGTGAGCGTTTGTCGTAATCATGACTATGTGTACATTTTCCATCAATCAGTTGTTAGCTGCCATCAATCAATTAAAATTAACCCAGTTGAATTTGTCGAGTTAAACATTTTGTTGTATATTACATAGACTTGAATTAAATTATTATTTGCATAAAGCAATAAATAAAATTTATAAAACTAAGAACTAAATTTTTGTTTATAAAATTAGAAAATTACATAACGTTGCTGGCATTATTTGAATAAAATTTCAGAGTTTCTTATTTAGAATGATTTTATAATTGAAAATAGTACTGGTTCTTGTGTACTACAACTTGAATAAAATATACGAGTCAATTTTATATATATGCATAAATTTAGACCTTCGTGATAACTGTTAGTAGGCCTATGTATTTAGTTCAAAATAAAGTGAATGACATGACTGATTATTGTTGTAAGTTATTGCAATATTAAATTTATTTTAAATTTTAGACATGCTTGGTGCACTTGCAAACAGACAAGGATTTGCAAAAATAATTTTTTCCTACTGGATTTTCATGTATGATTTTATTATATAATAATACTTGTAATGTCGGTATTATTGTGAGCTTTATTTATAAAATATTTGTAATATATGTTTTACATTAGCGTTTGTCATGTTTTTTTTCAACCCAGAAGCTTTATTGTAAATTAAAATCTTTGATGGTTCAGTTGAATCTGTATAGGCGTGTTGCAATGTTTTGTTTTGTTGTGATGTGTTTTAAATGTTTTGTTTTGTGATTCAGACGAATGAACATATTTATGATCTAACGTACGGTTCATTTAAAATCACATAAACTGCGCTGTTTGTATTAAAAATTTGTTTTAAGTAATTTAAAATGTCCATGGTTACTGTCCATAATAAATAACTTATTTCATTATTTCAATACTAAAATACTTCTTACACGTGAGTTTCTGATTTCGTGTTCAACAGAAAAGCAAGAAAAAATTAAACGTTCAAAATAACATTTAAGATAGGTAATGTATGAGTATAGTTCTTGTTGTTTAAACAAGATCACAAAATGCATAATAATTCATACAACGTTGCACAATATACCGTAACATTTATGCTGTGAATAATGCTACAAAACTACTAATGTGATTGTCATCGTTTTAAATCGTCAGTAAAAGTGCTTATGTGTATGTGCCATAACTATGTTATTAGTTTTTAAAAGGAAATATGTAAATAAGTTTTTTAAATTCTTATTGAAAATGGGTTTTTGCATGAAACGCCATATATATTATTTTATTGAAATATGGTAAAGAAAAATGTGACAAATTTATTTGGAAAACAGCTTTGCTGTTTCCTCGTAATAAAACGAATACATAAATGTAATGTCGAGCTATATACTTAAAATGAAATGGGTCAAATTCTTATACACAAGCTGTTTCCACCATGGTTGCATTGTTATGTCAGAATTATATTTACTTTTTAAATCTTGAAAAATTGTGATTTATATCTCATACACTCTAATGTTAAAATAATAAGCAAAACATAATCCATTAAACTCTAAAAATAACACAGGAAAAATTTTCCCCTGAATTAAGTAAGCACTAATTTTAACAGAAAATTATATTTTTTACATCGCGTTACTAGAGACCCGGAAATTTCGCGGATTCTTCTGGCCTCAGGATAGAATTCAATGTTATAGGTGTGCTCGACCCATGTTTACTTTCCATTGGTTGATTTCTTAGCGAGAACATTTTTATCCTTGTTATTTGGCACTACCTGATTCGCTTACTTCTCTCCTAGATGGGAATCGTTGGCTCACGGTCGTAGAGGGGCGTGTACAAACAACTGCGGTTCAATCATGAACACAGTGCGAGAGTGTGAAGGTTTGCATTCTAGCTTGCGACTAAATGAATCCGCGAAATTCTGGGTCTCTACGCATTACTCTGCCCAGCCATTCAAATTATTTATGAGTCAGAAAGGAATTATTAAATATAATTCTTCATGGAGACTAAATAAGTGATTATTGTGGTCTTTAAACTACAGTAAAACATAATTAAACTTATTTTAAAAAAATCTGTTTACACGATGTTGACAGGGAAACCTACAATTCATAGACAACGAGTCAGAAACCAGAATAAGTCGAGTTTGGGCATTTGTTCTTTCTTTTTTGCCGTTGGAAAAGTAAAAGGTAGGTTTGGCATATTGCATTAATACAAATTCTCGCAAAATTTCTTTCGTTATATTTTTTCTCCGGTAGGGTATATATTTTTTACATGTCTAGGTGATCGTAACTAAAATAAAACGTTAGTGAGGTTAGTGCTAATGTGATGTGGCAAACAATGAAGTACAAAATGGGAAATGACAACTGTATCAAACATGGTGACATTTTATTTTGAGACTAAAAATACTAAAAAAACTTATAGTTTAAACAACTGAAAAAAGTTTTTATCGTTGAATAAACTAAAAAATTAAAAAAAATTAAATTAATTTTTTTGTCCAGTAGCCGAATAATGCACCACAACTCTGTATAACTAAAAGTTTGGGGTGCTCGGTATCATTTGTCTTAAATTTTCTAGCACTATTTTTAGGATGTAGTCATTACGAAAATGAATATATGAAATTAATATCAATATGTATTTAAAAATATAGTAATGGGGTGTTAGATATCATTTGTCTTAAATTTTTTATCAGTATAAACAAAATGATTTTAAATAGATTTTCCATCACTAATTTTAGGATATAGTCATCACTAAAATTGTATAATATAGTAATTTCGAAAATTTTAGGATATAGGCCTAGTCATTACTATAATTACTATATAAACTTATTAGCAATAATGAAATCAAAAAAAAGTAATGAGGTGCTGTATACAATTTGTCTTAAATTTTCTATACTAATTTTAAGATATAGTCATTACGAAAATTGTATGATATAGTCATTACAAAAATGAATGAAGAGAGCAACCCACGCTTTTATTTATACAATGTTGTGGTGTATTATTTGGCTGTTGGACGAAAAACTTATTTTTTTTTTTGCTTTTGCTTCATTTAACGATAAAAGCATTTTTTTTTTTAGTTTTTTAAACTATACCTAAGTTTATTTATATTTCTACAGCAAAGTTACTCAAGCGTGCAGCAAACGTAGGTTGGAATCAGAACTGATCGGGGACCAATGAATGGAAGCTTCCCACGTGAAACAACTAAAGTGCACGGAACATAAATAAAATATGTGTGTCTTCAAAAATTTCTTAGTTTAAATCTTAACTCCGCATGATATATCGTGCTCTATGATTTGTGCAGAAAAGCTGTTCCAAAATGCTTAATCTAATGCGTGTTTTTTGGACATGTAAATAATCTACTGTTTATGTAAACACTTAGGCAAGTATGTTATATAATTAGTAAATATTTTTATACGGTAGTGTCTTATTTCAAAGGAGATCATGAAAATTCCATTTTTTATTTCTTTAAAGGAAAAGATTCTTCTATTGTAACTGCAGGTGATTTAATGTAATTATGAGTTTCAGCGCTTTTACTCATAAACTTGAGGTAAAATAAGTTTATCATGCTGAAAACATTCTTAATGTGTTCTAATACTGATAAATAAATTTTATTTGCACAACATTACATTGCAGTATATTAAAAAAAGAAAACACGCATACTTGTTGCTATGTACGAGACATTTTATATTAAATGAAAATAATGAAATATTACATTAGAGTGTACAGTACGTTTTTTTGAGATCTTCAAAGTCATTTAAAAGCACCTTTATAAAAATGACTTTACTAAGCAGAAAATTACTTTTGTATTCAATATTACAACGTAACTTATCGTAAATAATAATCTCCTTGTATGCCTTGTAACAACGTTATTAAAAACTAAATAATGTTGTGTATGTTGTCTGCAAACTAAGATGCATTAAGGAAATTTAATTTATATTGTTATGTGTAAGCATCCTAGCTTTCGGTATACGGCATTTGGTAGGAGTAATTTTTTTAAAGTGGAACGGAAGTCAATGAACGGAAATGTAACACAAAGATAGAGGACCCGCACGTACCAACATAAACCCGTATGTAGTCACTTTCCTGAACATTAGGTTACATACCAAACGTATTGGTGAGCCAAATGAAATTTTATGACAGTGAAACTAGCCCGAATATATTTAGTAAAGTAAAAGTCATTGTATAAAGTAATCTTGTGTTTTAAAATACATAATAAAATTGTCATTACAAATGACTATAATACATATTCTCCTTGCAGTGTGTCAACGTGCTCTGTACCACGACGGTAGAGCGCGCGCTTATTAACCTCAAGGGACATGGTTCACATCTTGTCATTGGAAACATCTTTTTACTTTCTTAATAACAATATTAGATAATAATATTACATAATAAGGTTAAATCAACCAAATAAAGTTAAGGTTTCTTTGCAGTAATTATTTACCGACTGATTTCAGTCGTTTAAGCAAAAACAAATATACAAACATATACGTAGTTTTATAATATGTGTTTTCAAATTTTTATGGTTAATATTTTAGTAATGCCTTAAAAGTATAACCTATATTATGGGCGGTAACTTTACAGTATTGACTGTTTAAAGAATTTTAACAAGATAGACAGTACCTACATTAATAAAATTTATTGTCGAGAATCAGGTTCATAGTTAAAAATATCAGCTTTTTTCGTGTTGCCATCTACGGGTGATGGTGGCAAGCATTACGATTCAGGCAGCGAATTCTAGGGGCAGGCGAAGAAAGTAAGCATGTTATTCGCGTCTATAGAAATTTGATATGTAATTGAAAAGCGAATATTTTATTGATAAGTATGTGTATCGCTCTCGGCATTATTTTAAAGAAATATTCTTTAAATTTAGTGCCCAAGTTTTGTATTATAAGTTTATTTGCAACATGAAAAACACGAGAACAAGTAAATTTGTTCGTTACCGAGGTTAGCTGTTTACACATCGCTGGCAAACACTGAAAGACTCGCTTGCGATTGTTTTCCTCCACAGATGTTAATTATTAAATATTATTAATGTGAAGATTTCGTGTGGAAATATTCTATTATTTTAATTCAGAAGTTTAGTGGAAAATGTTCTCAAGAAAGTAAATGTTTGCTTTTAAAATCTTGTTTCATCCTGTTTACTAATTCAACCAAAAATATAAATGTTAGAAATGTTTTTCACATATACTTATATCACAAAAAAAGGACAATTTTGTGGACTGTTCCTTTGGATTCTTTGACTTCTCGAAGATTGTTTGTACACTCTTTAGTGCCATAGTTTATTCAGTAACATCGCTGAGAAGTGAAGCGGAACTGGTGCAATATTTTGTTGATGTGTCAATGTTCGTCTTTTATGTCTGTTTATGCTTAACTGCACTATTGTGAATGCAGTATTTTCTGTCCAATAAACGTTTAGTCAATTTTTTTAATCCTGTGTTAAAATCATTTTAAATTATTTGCTTTTTTTCCTTCAGAAATCCAGGTATACATGTTGTACTGCTATAATGTACCATCTCTTTGAGTTTTAATGGAGTATTCCCAGTGGATAGGCAGGCAAGGTTTTTATTTATACGTAAATGTCAAAAACACATAAGTAGGGGCAGGCGTTTTCGCTAAAAGATCTAAACGCTAATAGACTGCAACAAGGTATACCCGAACCTGTGGTTTCTTCCTTGTGATTGGCGGCCGTCTGCGAGAGAAGTCGTTGCCTTATTTGACCGAGCCACTCAGGACGCGTTTACTTTCGCACTTAATTACTGTGATTGGTGTTGTTACAATCGATATGTATCTGGGAGAAACTCACCCAATTACGAAACACAGACGATGCTACAGTGTTTTAACTTTCAGCTAGTCTCGAAATCTTTTCGCGAAATCTGCATGCCCCTACACATGAGTGTTTTGCAAAGAAACAATTGTCCAAATGGTTTTTTTCTGCACACTGAACATAAAAATAAGGAAACCATACGTCTATTTTTGCTTTTCACTGGCTGAGATAGCCTACTGACAACAAAGACCAGTTTTAGTCAGCTTGCTGTTGATGACTGACCAATCAGTGTAATTCAATTGGAAACCGTGCTTAGGGCAGTATGATTCACGGAAAACTCTGTGAAAATAAATGATGGATGAGATAAATTCAGTAACTGAAGGAAAACGGAAGGATTTCACGGATTCGAAAGGCAGATTTTAAATAAGTTATATGAACCTAATACAGCATTTTTCCATAATCTTGCCTCTGCTTTATTTTTTTTTTGCGTCACTTTTACTACATTACATTTATTGCTTACAGTCAAGTCGTCCAGGTAGGATGAGGTCCTTGGGTTGCGGACCCCTCGCTTCCAGGATAAAAAAAAATAAGCGAACAAATAATATGATAATTACAGCAACTTAGGAATATGATGTTAGAGAGTGTTTATTTTGAAAAGGTTATTTTAATCCTTACATGGTTACAATAACACATTCCCTCGCCATCACAGTCCGACATGGCTCATACACAGAAACGGCAATAATTATTGTGTTTCCATGTACTCCATATTTAATGCTAGTTTACACACTTGTTGCTGTAAGAATGTATTTCATACAATCTTGAAATGTGTGTTTCACGTATTAAATAACATTAATATATATGTAAGCATTTATGACTTGCTTTAATTGAAATTATCAAGCAATTGACTTATGACCAAAGTATTAAAAACAATTTAATACAAACCAAAATATCAAATGTACAGTTTTCTGTAAGCGGATTTCTATAAGTTTACTATTATCTGAGATTTTAATGTGAAAACAATTTTTTTTAATTCATCAGTAAAGAAAACTTACTCATAAAAAGTAAAATAATGGTTACACTAAGAGCTGTGTATGAAAATAAATATTATGATATGTAAATAATAAGTATATTTCTGAGGCCCACTTAACAACATAATACACTTATATTGGTTATTATGTGTTTGTGTTAAGCATAATGAAAATAGCGCATTTAAATGTAACCAAATAAATGTAATTTAAGCTGATCTGTTATAAAAAAAACATTTAAACCATTATGAACAAGCACGTGTCTGTATACCATTACAAGAGTTACGAAGGGCACAGAACATAAACAAAAATATTTTCCAAATGAATCCAATACAATTTCAACAAATGCACTCTATTTACAATATACACTGACTGTAAAACTACAAAGAAAATTATCACAAAAAATATTTAAGTTTATTAGGGTTCTGAATGTCCAGCTAGCTCGTTCAGCCAAGAGAACACAAATCTCTCTAAGGACCTCTGAGGTCTCGAGTATCCTGACTTTATGTTGTAATCTTTAATGAAATAATTTAATTTTGAAATATTAATCCTGAACGAAACGTTCTTAGGCAGTCCTGGCCTACAACAATACTTAAATGCCAGTGCAATTAGGTGCAGTCAATGTTCTGAAGAGTTGGCGTCAATTCTATTAACCAATACAAGCTTAGATAATGGTCACAAATACAACTCACTGCGTTATTTCTTAATCCTTCCAAAACAATTCACAAGCACAATTTCGTATGGAATTGACTTAACCAAACGACTTAGTCATATCATGTAGAAGCCTTCATTCGCCCTTCTGCGACGGATGTATCAACATTACTAAATAATACACTGATTATTATTTGCACCAAACTGCTACATGTTTACGTTATGATGGCGTCGCTCATTTTCTCAAGAGTTCTTAATTTGAGCTAACTCGATCAACACTGTTGTGATAGTTACAAATATCAATCCCTCCTAGTGGGGTCTAGACAAAAAAACTGTAACAGAACTACGCGTAGGCATAGAGTCTGTAGTGTCATAGACACGTATAATCTCTAGAACTTAAAACAATAAATAATATTTATCTGTCAGTATTGTCATGAATAAAACAGTTGGTACTTTACAGCTGTGTGGTTTCGGCACCATGGGGAAGACTCAGCAATTGACGTAACTGAGACCTAGTTTTTTGAAGCAGTCTTAGGCCCGTCCGCTAGATGGTGGCTTTCATAATATATTTCTAACATAGCCACATTGATTGTGAGAATTAATGCATAAGCTATTATCTGGCAAAAAAAAAAAACCGTGAAAATTAATTCATTCCTTTTTGGTAGCTACATATTTTGTGGTGTGGCAAACCAGAAATGTTTCTATCTCCTACTCATTTACACGTAACATGACCTTTTTACTACAAAACAACATTAAGTGTCCTTCACATAGTTAAAATCACTTTTTAGGCTGGCTGGCAGCCTGGCGGGAAACTGGCCCGAAACAACCAGTGCCACCCAATGCAATGCGGACAGCAATGTCCAAGTTCCAGTAGTTTATTTCTACTCTGTCCAGCTCTTCCGGAACCATCCTTCTGTTTCCTGTAATCAACCTGCCTGTTATAAATGCATGAAATTTTTGCATCCCGCATGTAAGTTCCCAGGGTTTTTCCCTGTATCTATGCAGGTTTTACTTGGGCCCAACTTATCTAATATTAGTCTAGTATTGTCAGTGAGGGGAGTTAGTCATTGCTAAAATGTTACCATGGCTGGCCAATCCCCTCCTAGCACATGATGCATGCTACATCTGCTGCATGGCTTTAAGCCCAGCATGAGTAGAGCGTATAGGCTTTGGCCTGAGACGCGCTTTGAGTCTCTCCCTAACCCAGACACCTTCAAAATACACTTAGTTTTAGTTAGGTTAGGGGAAAAATCAGTTTTGCTATGTAATTAGTAGAGACCTGCAAAATTCGCGGATTCATTCGGTGATAGGCTAGAATTAAAACACATAGGTTTACCTCTTAGATAATTTTGCAATTGGCTTACTGTTCATCTGGACGAATCTCAACCAGTTATAAACCCTCAACCAAAGAAGGATCGAATCACAGACAAACCAGCTGAGACGACTTACAAGTCGGCAGCCAATGAACTTGCGTTATTTGCCCGAGTGCACAGGGGTATGTGCAGTCTCTCCTGAAGGCCATCGAAACCGCGAATTTTGCAGGTCTCTATAGTAATTAGTCGTCATGTAGATGAATTAACATTACTAACATAAAACTTTGTATTGGAACATATATCCTGCTAGTAGTTATGGGCCCTGTCAGGGGCGCAACAACTAAATTTCCAAAGGAGGGGGGGGGGCAATATACCTTTTTATAAAGAATCATCGATCCCCCCTATTGAAGCGGGGGTGTCCGGGGGGTTCCTCCCACGGGAAAATTTGTATTTAAAGGTGGAAAATGGTGCTATTTAAGCAGTTTTATTATCTAAAAATTGATTACACGGCATTTTCTTTGCTCCCGTTTGCCCCCACTTCAAGGTTTCAGAAGGGGGGGGGGGGGGGCAAAATACCCTTCCCCCCCCCTGTTGTTGCGCCCCTGGGCCCTGCAGTCCGCTGCAGGAGTCTCCCCCGGCACTCGGGGTCCCGGCCGGCGGCCTCAGCCGGACACCTCGAAGGAGCGGCTCGCGCCGGCCCGGAGACGGGAGCCCTCCAGCAGCAGGTAGCTCGCCGCGCCCAGCAACACGCCAACCAGCTGGATGTACAGCTTGGCGCGCATGCACACGAAGTTGCTGTAGCCGCTCACGAGGATGAAGCCCACGGCGTCCCACAGCCGGAAGTTGCTGAAGCCGGCCTCCTCCTCGCCCGGGAACAGCCGCCCGCACTGCGCTGTGGACCACAGGCAACAAACCGGCTGCGACTCAGACCCGCCAAGAACCGCGTTGGAAACGGCAAATGAAGCCATGTACTCTATACACACGTGTTGCTGTAAGAATGTATTTCATGCGAACTTCAGATGTGTGTTTCACGTATTTAATAATATATATATATATATATATATATATATATATTCATCGTTTGCTTACGCTCTGGATGACTATGATTGGTGCATTGACAGTTTACATGCACATGAAATATAAACCCAGCCAACCACGAAACTCAGACAATGCTACAAAGTTTTAACACACAGCTGGTCTGTAAATCTTTTACATTTCTCTGGCCCTACGAATGACATTAATTATAAATATTTTTACCACTAATGTTAATTACGAAAAATTAATAAAAAAATATAAACTTCGTGATTACATACCTATAATGCATGCTAAAGTTGAAATTTAATTGGCCTTTTAAAATAAATAAATTTTAGACTCAAAATGATTTCATATGCTACCCTGTTGGAGAATAAACCAATGGCCCGAGGGGGGTAGGGGAAAAATATTTTTTTTCTATCCTTCCCCTCTCTTTATTTACTTTACAACTTTTCAAACTCCACAATTAAAATAAATACATCAAGAATGTAAACGTTAATGTAGCCATAATGCTAAACGTTATCTGAACATATCACATTACTTGTAAGATTTGTTATGAATTTTTTAACAATAGATTGGTAATTTTCGTCCTATCAGGGTAAACCCAAGCATTAAAAAATCTTGAAACTCAACCCTCCTCTCCTCCCTGGTGCAAGGGCCAAGGAATTTCTTCTACCCCCCCCCCCCTTTTTTTTTGTACCAGGCCCATTCAACGGTTCTGCGGCTTTATTAAAGGCTCGACCACATTTAACATAAGCTTTGCACAAGACAGTATTATACATAACAGTTGAACACCAAGTAATTCAATCTGACTAGATGCAATCGTACATTGCTATAAGCATTTTACACAAACCCGGTATTAGCATTAAGTAGAGTATCTCTAGGTTTAACTCTTGCTTCATACCTTGTTATCGCTAAAACCTCGACAAGTTTTAGGCCGATCAGAATCTCTGAACGTTCTACTTCAAGGGTAACTTGAGAACATTATCCAACAAATAAGTAAATGCGCGCGTTGACTAGATTTCGCCGAATATTAGTTTTTTTTATTTGGTTTGTTATGCTCGCTATGTTCAGCTGTAAACATCCCGGTCCGATTATCGGAAGGAGAAATAAATTATTTCCGCAATTAATTGGGCAATTCCTGTACAATTATGCACTACCAACTTCAGAAACATTATTTTTGAAGTGAAACTTCTAATGCGACTTCCAACAAGGTTGCGTTAAACGTTTAACGCTACCGTGGAGGGGGTATGAAAGCACTGTTGCGTTAAACGTTCGACGCAGCTGGGGAGAGGGGGAATAGAAAGAGACAGAACGAGAGTGAATGCGTGGCACTCGAACGCATGCGCGAGCGTTAGCAACGAGTAGCGTCCAATATTCCAACGCAAGAGGGAGAGAGAAATAAATAAATATACCTACACAAAGGTAGAAAGTAGGAGAGAGAAAGAGAGTGAATAAATCGGTAGATCGCAAGCACATGCGCGTGGTATTCTTCCTATGCATTGTAAGCAATGTTAATTGTCTTAAAGAAACAAAACGATTTCACTAAAAATCAATTTCTACCCCTTCCTATTTTCATTTCCACATTACGAAGTTTCACTTCTTCCGCGCGGAGGGACTCCACGCACTATTTATTTTCTTCCGGAGACTAAAACAACCACGATTGGAGACCCGACAAATTCGCGGGTTCAATGACCTCCGTTCATTGGCTGCTGACTCGTGAGTCGTCTCGACTGGGTGGCCTGTGATTCGACACTTCTATGAGTGAGGGTCTCTAATTGGCCCCTCAGGTCCTCCAGATTAACAGTGAACCAATGACAGAAGCAGCAAGCACTTAGGTATGATTATTTGAATTTTAGCACGACACGAAACGAACCCGCGAATTTTACGGGTCTCTAAGTCCATGATAAACGTTCGAACGAGTTGAGTTGCGGCCGAGCCGCTGTGTGGAACGCGGCGCGCGGGAAGGCAAAAAGGGGCAGTCACCGTTGAGGTGCACGAGCCAGACGCTGCCGGCGACGGCCCAGAGCGCCGCCACGGCCATGTAGGCGTGGAAGTGCGCCGTGTGGTGGCTCCAGCGCAGCAGCGCAGCCACCAGCGCCACCTGCAGCGCCGTGGCCAGGCTCACCGCGGCCAGCCGCAGCAAGGGCCCGCCGGCGAGGCCCGCCAGCAGCGAGGTGGCCGCCGTGGCCAGCCCGTAGCAGATCATCACCGTGCCGATGCTGCCCATGCTCCACGCGCAGCTCACGTACGCCTGCAAACCCCCCACCCCACACAACTTAGAAACACACAACTTAGAACTATCACAACTTAGAAACACACAACTTAGAAATGTCATAACTTAGAAATACACAACTTAGAACTGTCATAACTTAGAAACACACAACTTAGAACTGGCATAACTTAGAAACACACAACTTAGAACTGGCATAACTTAGAAACACACAACTTAGAACTGGAATAACTTAGAAACACACAACTTAGAACTTTCATAACTTAGAAACACACAACCACGAACTGTCATAACTTATAACTATCACAACTTAGAAACACACAACGCAGAATCACACAACTTAGAAATTTCGTTACTTAGAAAGTCATAACTTAGAACTATCACAACTTAGAAACACAGAACGCATAATCACACAACTTAGAAACTTCGTTACTTAGAAAGTCATAACTTAGAACTATCACAACTTAGAAACACACAACGCATAATCACACAACTTAGAAACTTCGTTACTTATAAAGTCATAACTTAGAACTATCACAACTTAGAAACACACAACGCAGAATCACACAACTTACAAAAATTCGTTTCTTAGAACAGTCATAACTTAGAACTATCACAACTTAGAAACACACAACGCAGAATCACACAACTTACAAAAATTCGTTTCTTAGAACAGTCATAACTTAGAACTATCACAACTTAGAACAGTCATAACTTGGAAACTTCGTTACTTAGAAAGTGATAACGTAGAACTATCACAACTTAGAAAATCACAACTCAGAATCACACAAATAAGAAACTTCGTTACTTAGAAAGTCATAACTTAGAACTATCACAACTTAGAAACACACAACGCAGAATCACACAACTTACAAAAATTCGTTACTTAGAAAGTCATACCTTAGAACTATCACAAATTAGAAACACACAATTTAGAACTGTTATAACTTAGAAACACGTAACTTTGAAACACGCAACGCAGAACCGCACACCTTAGAAACGTCGAAACGTAGAAAGCCGTAACTAAGAACTATCACAGCTTAGAAACTCACAACGTAGAACTGTCATAACTTAGAAACACGTCACTTAGAAACACATAACGCTTAGACACATAACTTAGTACCATCATAACTTTGAAACACACCACTTAGAACAGGCATAACTTATAAGATTATATCTTGTGTGTTTCTAAGTTGTGTGTTTCTAAGTTGTGTGTTTCTAAGTTGTGACAGCTCCCCGTACGCCTGCGCCCCACGCGACCATCGGTTCGCGAAACTGCTCTACGGCGAACTCGTCGAGACAGTTGGGGCTAGTTTTTATCTCCACTCTTTGAGACTTTGAAAGTCAGGCAGTTTTTATTGCGCACTTGTTCTGGGACTTCGACAAACACCGTGGGAACCAGTAATGCAGGGGATGGGGGTGAGGATGGATTGGGAGATTCAGGCTTGCGAACTTATCGAAACTGAAGGGCAATTGCTCTCCCCCCACACTCACTGAGACTTTTTCAAGTAAAGCACTCGGGGACCTTTAAAAACTCCTGGTACAGCAACTTTTTGGGTTAGTAGGAAACACGGTGCAAACTCATCGAAACAGTTGGGTGGTTTTATCTCCCCACTCTCTGAGACTTCACAATTCGAGAAAATACTATGCACCCATGCTGGACCTTCTACAAACTCATCATAAAGCGAACTGCTCCCCTCAGGCAAACTGGACGAATGAATTATTTTTAGGACACTACTTGGCAAACTCGTTGTAAATGTGTGACGTGTATTTCCAGTAGTATAGGAATGGGGTTCCGAGCGCACGGGTTCTGGGTGTGGAGCCTGAGCCGGTGTCCGCCATCTTGGATTGTGACGTCACGGCGGCCATCTTGGATGAGTGTAACGGGACACAGCGTAACGGGACAAGTTTGACCGTGACCTTTGACCCTCAAAATTTGCCAAAATTGGGCAAAATTTGCCCAAAATTCCTCAAAATTCGCCAAAATTTCCATTTCTGTGGAAAAAAATTCCGCTAAAAATTCTCAAAAAATTCCACAAATAAAATTTCTCTTTTCGAGGGAAAAATTCCCGTTTCGAGGGAAAATTTCCCGTTTTTAGTCCTTAAAAATCCCAGCGGCTAGAAATGTCCATATGTAGGCTTAAGCATCCATGTCTACAGCCTACGATAAGCCTCTGACGTCATCATGGATTATGACGTCACCGTTGTAATTTCCGTTACGGCCGCCATCTTTAACTTTTTTATTTATTATCCGATTTTAATGAAATTTTTTTTTAAAATTATAAAAATATTCATTTAATAAAATTTCAATAAAATTTTTTTAAAAATCATACATTAACGACACGGAGCTCGGAGTCCTCGGTTCAAACCCGACGAGTGCAAAAAAAATAAAAATGGCGACCGATCCTTCCCCCCGCGGTGGCTGCAGGCATACTGACTCCCACCACTTTTTTTCAAAGCATATATATCGTCAGCTGGTATGACGTCATGTCCGCCATCTTGTCTTCGATGCTGGAAGCCATCATCATTGTATCGTCGGCTAGAGTGCGCTGACGCCATGCTAGTTTAATTATTACCCGCTAGAGTGCAGTAATCATTTATTACTAAGGTGTCCGCCATCTTGAAATTTGGACGCCATCTTGAAAATCCGTATTTATTTAGCTAGAAATTCGGGAAAAGTTCCAAAATTTATTAAATAAATTTGCAATCAATATACTGATTGGCCCGGTCAGTTCCTATCCTTGGTTCGATACTCGATCGATGCAATATATTTTTATTTTATGTAAAAAATAATAATTTCAATAAATCATGTTCAAAATTCTTAAAGAGACTTTAAATCCTCTACTACCATCATCCTATCAGACATCATATCCGCCATCTTGGAAAATTCGTAATTGACTTATTAATTCGGGAAAAAGTTCAAAATTCATTAAATAAATTTGTAATCCATATACTGATTGATTAGATCGACTTAGGTCCTTGGTTCGATCCCTGGACGATACAAAACAACTCTAATTTAAAAAATACCACAAAAGCGACAGGTTTGAGAAATAAAAACACCGCAAGTTCTTTTAATAAATTTTTTATTACATAAATTCAATACACTACTACAAGTACAAAAAAAACACTGACAAATTACTAAAGCCTTTTTGGATTCTTCGATTCAAACAGTCTTCTTATTGTACGGACTAAGCCTTTTGCATGACTTTAAATGTCTATCCGATCCGTTCATCACCGCAGCCAGAGACGGACTGAAGTTCATATCACTTATATAGTCTCATTAGCCGGTACAACACATGAGTCAAATCAATAACCATGTGCATTATACGTCTCGGAGCATTTTTTATAATGACGATGTAAGCTATCGAGACGTGAAATTAGTTTATTGCACTTATTGCACTGAAATTGTATTCTTTGAACATTATTAGAACAACCGCTTCTTTCATGTCTGCGAGCATTTGAGATGATAGTAAATGATGCACCACAGTATTTGCACTGATGCGAAGTACGCTCTTCATTAATTGAAGTATTCAATGCTGATGAAACTTCAGATGATGGTGGAACAGCACATAGCGAAGTCTCCACCAGTGTTGTCAGAGGCGTTACCGACGGGATCTGCACCTTCTCCACCGTAGCTGACGTCAGGGTTCCCGTAGACGATGGTACATCCTCCATCGAGTTCGACGTTAAAGTCGGTAAAGATGCCATCGAAGTCTCAAGAACAGGCAATTACACGACTTATGCACCAGAAGAAACAAACTAGGTGATCCGTACACCGTCGACGGCAGTAACAAACTGAGCGTCCTGCTGTCTAGGACTCGCTTATATACATGCACGGTATGGAATAATACGCTAGTCAAATCAAGAACAATTTACTAAAATACTAGAGTCAAAACAACATTAAAAAAATAGAAGCACCATCAACAAAAGAGGAAGCACATTTGGAAGCACCATCAAACAAGGAAGCACATTTGGAAGCACCATCAAAAAAGGAAGCACATTTGGAAGCACCATCAAAAAAGGAAGCACATTTGGAAGCACCGTCATCGAAAAGGCAGCACATTTGGAAGCACCGACACCGAAAAGGCAGCACATTTGACAGCACCGACAACGAAAAGGCAGCACATTTGGAAGCACCGACTACGAAAAGGCAGCACATTTGGAAGCACCGACAACGAAAAGGCAGCACATTTGGAAGCACCGACTACGAAAAGGCAGCACATTTGGCAGCACCGACAACGAAAAGGCAGCACATTTGGAAGCACCGACTACGAAAAGGCAGCACATTTGGCAGCACCGACAACGAAAAGGCAGCACATTTGGAAGCACCGACCACGAAAAGGCAGCACATTTGGAAGCACCGACAACGAAAAGGCAGCACATTTGGAAGCACCATCATCGAAAAGGCAGCACATTTGGAAGCTCCATCAACAAAAAAAAAGCAAAAAGGAAGCACAAGTTACGAGATCTAAGTCTTAGTTAGAAATCAGAATACAAGAAATAAAAACATTAAATTCTTATAATTTAAATTATTTATTTTATTGCTTTACATTATACAAATGCAAGTAAAACAAGCCATTATTGTATGTAGCCAGCATTCCTCAGTTCCTTGAGTATGAAGGATATTTCTTTCATGCACGAATAGTTTCCTGCACAAAGCGAACCATGTAGAAGTCTTAGCCGGTCAACCAATATGTTTGGATCTTTCCATGATGTGTAATCATTCTCTTCTACCGCCATATTCCTTGCACCTTTATAATAAATATTATGATCTCTGGTGTCTTCCGTTTTACCACCAACCTCAGGGTAACTTTCATGTTTGAGACGGTGATCATCACTAGCTTGATCAGATTTATTTAATATATCACGTCGTTTCCACCGTTTCGGTCTCAGGACACCGCCACATTCTTCGATCTTGGCAGCTTTAGGTGCTTCATCATAATCTATGTCTTTGTCAACAGCCTCAGAGTCACTGTAACAATCACTGTAGAAGGAATCGTCTTCACCCAATTTACCGTAATAATTCGATGTTGATGATGTTGAAGTGTCTTCATCGTCTTCATGCTTCCTTTTTAGGAGTCCATCATTTTTACAAAGTAGGAAAGATCTACTTGAATTCGGCTGGAATATATTCTCACTTTTCACGTTAAGGATTCTTCCATTGTCTTCATTCTTCCGTAAATCATCAACCTCCTTCAATTTAAGTTCTTTGTGGAGGTCGGAAGAGCCATAAAAATTATTGTCTTAATGCAGATCACTATTCCTTAGGCTAGTAGATTCATCGTTGTCCTCTAGCTTGTACGCAGGCTTGGCGCTACAAGTTCTGCCATGTCTTTTTAGGCTCTCTCTCCGCGTAAACAACTTGCTACATCGAACACAACTTATCATATTGCGCAGTGGATTTTTAACACAGTCATTATTCTCGTGTTGTCTTTTATTCTTTCTCAAGATAAACTCTTTACTGCAAAACTTACACCTATGTTCTTTCGATACAGCGTCAGATCCCAAATCGGAATTCATATTAGTTACTGAGACTAATGCCAGATACCAATTGAGTGTTTTAAATTAGATGCATTACTTAAATAGAATTTTTTTCATATTTCATCAGCGAGAATTAATATATCTAATGCAAAAGTACTTTATGCATGTAGTTCTGCTTTTCAACAACAGATGTCTCCACATGTTGCTTTCAGGTAAATAATATTTAGTTCTTTTATGCGGGATGCGGGATGCTCACTAACGATCGCAAAAGAAGGATGGCTTCGCTAGACTCCAAGGAAAAGGAAGTTCGTCTTGCATGTTGGTGCTCCACAGATGTCTCATAGCGTAATATTAATTTGACTGAGTAATGATATTTTTTAATTCCACCTGATAAAAATATTGCAAGTTTTGATTTAGTAGCAGAAATTATCGAATTAAATGTAACTCCAGATAAAATGACATGTCTCATCAGACAAAAAAAAATCCATGCATAGAGTGGTTTCTCAGAATAGTCAGAAACACTTGAAGAAACCACAGGAATGATTGCAAGAACACGGGAAAAACCATCAAAATATTGACAAGAATAATCAGGAGCACACGGAGAAAACCATCATAATATTGACATGGATAATCAGATGCACTCGGAGAAAACCACCACACGTTTTCTTTGATATCATAAAATTACAGGGAAAAAAATATTTAATAAAAATAAATAAAAAAAATTTAAAATGAAAAAAAATTACAAAAATACATAAAATTCTGGCTTGTACTGGAACTCTATCTTAGTTACACAATGAGAAGTTCACAAGCTAGCAGAATTTTATGTATTTTTGTAATTTTTTTCATTTTAAATTTGTCCCGTTACGCTGTGTCCCGTTACACTCATCCAAGATGGCCGCCGTGACGTCACAATCCAAGATGGCGGACACCGGCTCAGGCTCCACACCCAGAACCCGTGCGCTCGGAACCCCATTCCTATACTACTATTTCCCTTGATCTCTGAGAAGGAATTTCAAAGAGCTTCAGACGTTTTCATACAATACCTAAACAGTCAAGCTGATACATTTTACTCTGTTCGGTGCGTCTTCTATGACCAGTTGGATCATAATTTCTATAATGGCTGAAACTGATTGTTAGATCAAGAGAAATAACAACAACAAAATATTTTCTGTTGATGTTCATGTAAAAGTACAAAACAAAGTGTGTATTTTAGAGTGTTAAAGTTTCAAAAGTTTTTGATGGTCAAATATTTTTTTTATGTTGACACTTCAAACACACTACTTACTTTGTTTAAGTGGTGACAGTTGCTACAAACTATGAAGGAACACACCAAAAAAGTAGACTTTTTTTACTGTTATTAACATAAGCAATAGTCCAGGCAAATTAGACCAAAAAAAGGCCATGCTTCCCGAAAAATCGTCCAAAGCTGGAAAGTGTTTTAATACCTTTTGGGTGTCCCAAATAAGAGTCCTGTGAGTTTGCGACGGATTCTGACTCCTGCTTAAGTTTTGGGAGTCAAAAAACCGCGGAATTTTCGCACTTTGTATAGTTTGTCATTTATAACTCCTAAACGAAGCATCCTACAAAAAATTTATTTGAAGCTTTTTTTAAAACAAATTAAATTTTGCTTCTAATGGTGTTTGGTACGTCAAAATCTGCTTAGTCATTTAGCCGCAATTGATTTTCAAAGTTGGGCCATTTTTACCAACTTGGCTAAAAAGTTGATTCTTTGTTTGGTTTTTCGTTTACAACTCCTAAACGACGCATTCTGAAAAGAACTTTACTCATAGCTTTTTTTAAGAGAATTAAATTATGCGTCGAATGGTTTTTAGTCCGTCAAAATCGGCCAAGCTGTTTAGCCGCAATAGATTTTTGAAGTGGGGCCATATTTTACCAACTAGGCTAAAAAGTTGATTATGCCCTTTGAATGGATCATATGAATCATTTGATGATGTTTTATTTAATGACAATCATCCAGGGGCGGATCCCAGAGTGAAGGGAAGGGGGGCACGGCCCCCCTTTGGAATTTCAAGTATAATCCTTATTTTTAATAAAATATTAAATATTAATTGTTCTGGGGTTTCAGAAATTATAGGATTCGTGCCCCCCCCCCCCCCTCCTACTGGATCCGCACCTGGACACTCCAAAATGATGTTATGTGGTTTCAAAATATAAGAAGGCATTATAATGAATAATGTTTTATTGATGGTAACAAAAGATGTATACGTGTAAACGATAACGGTATTAGTTGTGTACATGAAAGATGTATTAGTTGTGTACATGAAAGATCATAATATGAAAGATGTACAAGGTACTCATGTTGACGATTTCTTCGCCGTTTAGGAGAAGACGGTCGCTCTTCGCCGATCACGTCATCTAGCTCCTCATCCTCGGAATCTTGAGAATGAGGATTCATTTCTTGCTCTCCTTCGATGATATCAATCTCCTCGTCACACTGGGCGGCATCCAGTATAACATCCTTGTCTTCAGAGATGGAATTGAGGCATGCGTGCCCTTAACAGGTTATGCACATGGTGGTGCATTTTATCCCTGCCTTTCTACAGGAGCAAGCTGCTTTGCACCCTTTGTTACATGTGCACGATATGGAGTTGAGAAGTTCTTGTGGGGCCGGTGGATCAGTCGTTGTGATGGGAGTTAACCCATTGGTGGTTATTTTCCATCCCCATCTCTCTGGATCTAGTACATTACTCCTCCATACCTGCACCTGTAAATAAACTCTGAAGGAGTGCTGGCGAGCAGCCGCTTCTGTAGGAGGCAAGGACGCCAAGTCGAAATTCTTTTTTGAAAGCGACCTCTGGAAGAGGTCAAACCTTACTTGATTGAGGGACTTGCTGCTGCCACCCGTGTACAAGGTTTTTATGAAGTGAACGCCTGACTCTGCAACTTGATCAGGAGTTGCGATCGGGTCATGAAAAATAGAGGCCTGATGAAGGAGGTTTTGGTCTGCCATGAATTTCTTGAATTTTCCCCTGGCAGAAAAAATGAGGATGTGGTGTCGCACCCCGTGAAGGCATGGAGAAACAGGGCATGCTTTCTCATGTTTTGAAGCAGCCGGAAATTGCTCGGACTGTAAACGACAGTTTCCTGGTTCTGCTTCCCGGGTTTAATGAGGAACACGTTGGAGATGGGCTCTTCAAAGACAGCAACATGAAAGAGTAGGACCAACAGATCGGTGTCCTCTCCCACTATGAAAACATTGCCTCCCTCTATAGACCTCTCCATTGCTGTGCTCACAATCAGAGAATCTGCATCTTCCAAGGCTTGTTTCACGTGAATGCCCTCGTCCATCAGTTTGTTTGTCAGCATCGATATGAGACGTTTCTTGTTGTGATCATTCAACAAGAAACGATCTTTCGGCATTGTGGCCTTGGTATGTTCCTGGAATATAACCGACGAAGATGACATAGCACGGGCTCTTCGCGCTCTTTCAGCAGACTTTATACACTTCTCGGCCACATCCTCTGGGTATCCATCGAAAACTATGTTGATACTGTCAGACTTGTAGTTGGGTTTCATGTAATTTACGTACTTGTGAATGATATTGGAAAACTGTTCTCCGCTGTTCCACACAACTCTGTGCAGGAGGAAACCACCATCCACTACGTAGTCTGCATTCACAGTGAAATCCACTTTGATTGGAGTGAACAGCTTGTACAGTTCAGATTTTCTACTCTTCCGCATCATGCCGTCATCATAAAACAGTGGGAGTGGGTACGGGGCCAATTCGAATCCAAAGTACGATTCAAGCTGAAGCTGTGATTTCATGTGAAATGGAATGCGGCGGAAAATCGTGTCCGGACTGATAGGGGCTGATTCTCCGTTGATCTTTGCTGTAGCCTTCACGGCTCGTAGAGGCACCACTAGATTTTTTCTGTTAAGTTGAAGTTCTTTGAAGTTTTTCCCTTCAATGGTTTTCATACTGGCTGTGCCCTTTTCAAAAGCTTTGTGGCAGTTGATGCTGTCATCTGCTATAACTCCTGTGCTGATGGACATGAGGGAACTCATTTTAGGGAATGGGTCATGGCACTGAAACCATTCGCTGAATTTCTGCAAATCGCTGTCGTCCCTCCGTATTCTGGAGTTTGTCGTGTCAACATGCTGATCGGATGTTGAGAAGGAGACCTCACAGTACTCTCAATTTGATGAGAAACATCCACTGCAGTGGGCATGCCAGCGATCCACCAGGCTAGAGTCCCATCGCTGATTCCCCGCCCACGGAATAGCCCTCCACAAGAAGATATTGCTCTCATGAGCACTTGCTCAATGGTCATAACTGACCATATTCCGGACCAATGCTTTTCGCTACGCCTTATTGTGAAGTAACCTTGTACAACGAACTGTAGATATTCAGCATGGGTCAGTTTTTTATTGAGCTCCTCCATATCCTGCAGGTAGAGTTGACTAGCTTTTGCATAGTTGAAGTGTCCGCTAGCGTGGAAATATGGAATCATGTTTCTTATGATCTGTAGGTGTAACATCCAATTCCCAGTTCTTTCAGCCTCGATAAATCGCTTGAGTACTAACACCATCCTGAAATACTGCACCCACAGCTGTGCTGTGCTTCCTCGTTCCTCTAAGATTTCCAATTGTCTTTTGAACATTTCCATAAGACTGTCAACATTTGGGTTGTTAATGTCAAATATTTCTGATGTAAAATCCTTTATGAGATACGATAGTGCATCAGTCTCTTCGTCTGTCAGCTTTGTTTCTTGAGATGTGGACATCGTCTGTATAATTATTTTGGCCAAAGCGAGCTGGGTCAATATATGAGCTTGTACAGCTCTGGAATAGTAGTGGCCTGACATCATTGTTTTGTGGATGCCATCGCGAAGCAAACACTCCACAAATATTGGAGGCCGCTGCCGTCCATAATGAAGCCAATTTTGCCCATGTAGGACATGAGCAAATGAAAACCCCCAAGCCGCACGGCAACATAACTCAACTCGCTATTTGGGCCGACAGATGCAAGAATTTTCCTTGCTTTTAACCAGAGTGGATGGTCCAAAGTGACAAAACAGCAGCGTTGGCGGCTAAATGGCTAGGCCGATTTTGACGGAGTAAAAACCATTCGACGTAGAATTTAATGCTCTTAAACAAAGCTATGAGTAAAATATTTTTCAGGATGCGTCGTTTAGGAGTGGTAAACGAAAAACTAAACAAAGAATCAACTTTTTACCCAAGTTGGTAAAAATGGCCCAACTTTGAAAATCGATTGCGGCTAAACGGCTACGCCGATTTTGACGAAATAAACACCATTCGAAGCATAATTTAATGTCATTTAAAAAAGCTTCAAATAACATTTTCTGTAGGATGCGTCGTTTAGGAGTTATAAGCGAAGAACTAAACAAAGTGCGAAAATTCCGCGGTTTTTTGACTCCCAAAACTTAAGCAGAAGTCAGAATCCGTCGCAAACTCACAGGACTCTTATTTGGGACCCCGAAAAGGTATTAAAACACTTTCCAGCTTTGGACGATTTTTCGGGAAGCATATGTCTAATTTGCCTGGGCTACAACACACATTTTCAAAACAATTTAGCTATACAGTTACTTAAAATAGTCTATATGATTAGTCCCACAAACATTAAATTCTCGGACACGGTAATTGCGACTACTTATACGTATGTTCAATTAAAGTTCTCTCCTTCACATTTGACTACACCGACCAAATTTAATATTTTTAAATAGATAACAAACACCGCAAATTTTGAACGCAATGTTTGCAATATATTTGACTGAGGAAATGTCTTAATATTTTAAGTCTAATTTCGCAAAAGGTAATTTTCTCAGAATATTCTCAATATTCCATTTTTTCTATGCATCTTCATTTACATAAGTAGTGCTGGCGCATAAAATTTAATATAGGTAACCACAAAATGTTTCTCAATTATTGTTATAAAGTTAGTTGCAACATGAAAACCCAACTTTAAATTTAAATTTAAGTAACAATATTTGGCTAAATTTCTAAGGTATACCTACTTTAAGTCACTAACGTATGTATTTTAGACTACTCTAATTAATGTGATTAGCATAATGTAATATTAGGTGTATCGTTAAAAAGAACATTTTTAAGTATTTTCAAAAAACAACTTTCTCAAAATAGCTGGTAATTACTCAGCAATTACTGCTATAATCTGTCACGAATTCAAATGTTTTCAAAAGTTTTACCTGCAGTACCTCTATTTCCTAATTGTTACTTGCAAATTATGTTTGATAACGAACGCAGACAATCACATGAAGCTTTTTTACAAACTCTGTTGACAGAGAATACAGTTTACATTTCACAGACTAAACACACAAATAAAAATAGAAATATTTACCTCTGTGAACTCTTCTTCAATAAAAGCTTTTTGCATTCCACCCCACATAGTTATCGGTATGAGAAGAAGCTGGTTTCTTTTCTTCATTAATCTTATTGTGGAAGTCAGCAGAGCGAGACCTGACAATTCGCTGTCTTTTGCCTCTTTGTACCTGAAATTTAAATAGATTTTTCTTCAAAACCTACTTTCGTTAATCACATTCACTCAAACACCCTACTACCATTTATGAGCATGTCAGTTCCATTATAAACAGATAATTTCATTTCTGATGGTGAACTGCAGAAATAGCTTCAGGCTGCCAAACTGCCTGGAAATAAAATTGCATCATCCATTTTAGTAGAAATGGAGAATGGTGAGGGAAGGATAAAATACAGGACTTACATTCGGGATAATCTCAGACAACCTCATTTCTGTTTTTCTTGGATTCCCGAAATCATCCCAGGCGAATGATGGGGTGGTACTTTACCACAGGACATGGGTGATTACTTCCACAATATTATTAATTTTTTGTACCTATTTGTCCGACATCACCATTGGCGAGAAGCAAAGCTCAAACAAATCACGATTTATTATCATGGCATAAGTAAGATTGAGTTAATTCAGGGATTCCCAAACATTTTAGACCCGTGGCTCTCCCTTAATCTACAGATAATTTCTGGTAACGCCCCCAATACGAACCAATATGACGTTCGTCTCAAAAATCTTTAAAACATTTTTGTAACACTGACTATAAAGTCTTAATTTAATTTTAGTTGCTTTATGAAATTTAAATTAAACTTATGCAATTTTCATTAAAAAAGCTATTTTATAAATTAATAACATTAGGTGGTAGAAAGTACCCAAGTGTAATGTGTTAGCTTAAGGTCGCTTGCATTGCTAGTTAAGTTATTCACACAGGTCAGTCGATCGAGCGAGTTATTGCGCTTGGTGGCCCCCTGATCATCACGGCGCGAACTTTGGGAACCCCTGAGTTTATTGTTCGCCGATCGAGGGTCGCTTCATTCATTCAGTCACTTATGTCAGCCCAAAACAAAAGTATAGCTTTACAAAGTAGTACAAACACACGAAAATGGAGAAAAAACATCGGATAAATGACCTTTAAACAAAACACGTTTGAAATAATCTCTCAGTCATGACCCTATCATTTTGCGGTATATTTTAATACCAAGCTAGACCCCACTGTCCTACCAAATTCGTATTATTACCAGGCGACAGTCTAGATTGCAAATATATGTACACCTATTGATCGTTTTCATTGGAGCCCTGAAGAACCAAGAAGCCAATGACAAATACCTAATTATAATAATACCAAATAATTTGCGAGCAGGAGAGAAAGTGAATATAATTCCATCATGCACGTGTTTGTGGATTCTAATCTATATCACCAAATAATAATACGCATTTTTGCAGGTCCATACTCACTACCAAGAGTTAGTTAACCCGTTCATTGGTTGCTGCTTGCCTTGGACGCCATATTGCTCTTTGACTCGAGCCACATAGAGTCCGTATGTTGGAGAGATGTATGTTTACCATAGGCTAGGTCTCCAGGACGTGTCATGTTAAACGACTGCCAAATCACACGTCAAGACGGAACGCTAGGTGGTGCTATACATCGGAACTAACGCATCAATCAAACGCAGTTAAAGTGCTTGAGAGAAAACTTGTCTAATCATTAGGGGGAGTAAACAAAAAAGCTCTGTTAGTCATTTCTGATTTCTGGTATGGCACACCATAATTATCGGGCGTACCGTAGAAACGAGTTAGTAAGATCTCGCTCCCTCGAACCTAACGATTTCGTTTGTACCAATATCAGAGAGCCATTCAGTTTCATAGTTGATGTTTTATTTTTTAGCCATGCGTAACATAAGCAAGTCCACCCACGTAGTCTAGTGCACTGCCATGGCTAGCGTGTCTGGCTGGTGGGCCAAAGAGCTCGGGTTCAATTCCCGATCGGGGAAGGGGATTTTTCAAACTTTCTCCCTGAATTCAGTACTGGGTCTACGTGATGTTCCTTTCATCTTTATCCCGCGGAAGGCAATGGTAAAAACCATCGCAGAATCACCCTGCTTTGGCAATCATGTGGACATCACGGAGTCACAACCGTGGCGCTTCCTGTTCTTACGACACCCAGTAATGGACTTAAACGACTCATCATTATAATCAAATTGAAATGTTACTTTATAAAATGCAGCAATTTAATGTCGAGGAAATAATGTTACAATTGTTTATTTTTTAAATAAAGGTGCGTATCAGTTGGTACCCTTGTTAATTTGAATCACGTTCGTAGGGTTTTGCATGTGTCTGTCTAATGTTTTTAAAATTATAAATGTGATACATAACAATTAAAATATTCTGTCGCTCCTCAATGGTGAAGGTATCGGGATACCTCTGTAAACGTTTGTGTTCAAATCCAAACGAAACAATTTACCTATCTTGATTCTTGTGCACCCATGTTGTTTTTAATATAGGCTTATAATTGAGTTTTTAAAATATATCACATGATCAAAAATTATACAGACACATTTGCAGTATTTATAGCCACCACTTTAAATGCACTGCCAGGCACTCGTTAATACATATTTTCATATTGTTATCGCGAGGGGCGTTATTATTAATGAATTATAAATAAAATTGCATATCATTTTGCTCATATCATTTTGCGCACTGGAAGACATAAAAACCTAAAATATTCTCAACGAATTTTAATCTCGGCCCCAGCGCACAACGAGCATCTGGGTTGGAGATTAAAGCCGAAATTCTTTCTTAAACTTACTAATACTTATTTTATTAACTGCAAGGGCATTTTTATTAAATTCTACGTTTAATTTCACGACGAACAAACTTCGTAGTTAAATGTGTAATTGCGAAAAAGCGTAACACATTCTCGACGATCTTGAAGTTAAATAGCAAACATGTATAAAAGTTATAGTTAAAATAATCTCTTCGTTTAAGAAATAAACATATTTGAATTAATAAGTGCAAATAAAAGTAAATTTATCAATTAAATTGTATATTTCATTTCACTCCTTCTTTGTATCCATACAAAATAGTATTAATTCAATAAAAATGATTCAATTTTATTCATAAAAGTATGTAATCATTTCATCAATGTTTTGTTATGAAGTTGTCACGTTAAACTATCGTCTGTAAACTGACTTTACAGACAACCAATTTTTTAATGATGGAAAAGATAATCGAATATTCTGTAATCAGGCTTTATTTTGTTTTATTATGTTTATTAATGTACGCGGTTACTACTGTAAATATATTTAGCTAATGCAAGTACCAGGTCCGGGGTAAGAAGGTAAGAATGGAACCCAGAGTACCTGCGGCGATGCAAGTGCACACGCTGTGCGGGCGGAGGTACCTACCTGTCGAGGGACGACACGCCCAGCATGACGAGGACGAAAGCCGCGACGGCGCACAGCAGGTAGATCTTGATGACCGTCTGCACGCGCTCCGTGGACGGCCGGCGGAGGTAGGGGTCCGCCCTCAGGGCCTCCGGGTCGCCGTGGCAGAAGTTGACGCCGCAGAACCGCTCCAGCGTCGCCTGCATGCTGGCGTTCGGCGTCGCCAGCAGCGAGTCGTCGGCCAGCACTGGAGGAAACCCAGCCCCCAGCCGCGTCAACAGACCGGACGAACGTTTTAACCGGGTTTAGCGGTTTAACCGGGTTTAGTGGGTGCTAGGGACCGGGAGATGTTAAAAAAAAAACCTGAGCAGTTAAGGCCAACTGCTCAGCTAAATGTTAAATCACACCCCCTCTTCCCCCCCCCCAACATCATAAACCAAGGAGGGCTGGACAACCTACGAGTTTAACGTAAAACTAAATTAATTTCCCTCGAAATTAAAATAAATTTATTTAACTCAGTGCCATTTGTAGTCACCAAGCTTCGCAGCGTAAATTTTAAAGGCAAGTTATTTCACAAATCCCCGTCAAAAACTTATTATTTACAGGCACAAAAACAGGAGGTTAAGGGGCCCGCATTCAGCGGCCTCGGGGTTCGATGCCATAAGTACGGGTACTCGGCCCCCGGGGTCCGCTACTGGCGATGATGGTATCCCTGTCAGTCAGTCGGCAATGGATGTTTGGGGTCGCTTCATTAAGCAATTGATCTGAGCAACTCTTTCAATGACCTCCAGGCGAGAATCCATACATCCGCAACAAGGCAAGCGTCGCTCGCTCTTGAAGAGGTTGTAAGCGATTCGGCCTAGTCTTTTGCCGCTGATTTACCATTGGCTGTTCGTGTCATACATCCTTGTGTAATAAAATTGCAGTTTTTTTATATTTGCCTAATTAATTCGCGACATTTTTCTATCTCTAGTCGGAGACTATTAATTTACTCGCTGCTGATCTTCCTAATTTTGGTGATTATAACAACGTTTATTGCGATATATTGTTCCTGTTTCCTCAGAGAAAGTGTCAAGATATGCCGCTAAGTGTGACGAAACGAGTCATAGGGCAAAATTCAAAACTGTTTATTTAAGTTCAAACAATTTATTGATTGTAAATATTTTCCTTCCTTAGTGTTTTATGAGTTTCGAGAGTATATACCTCTATGAACTGTACTACTCTATGACAGCTAGAGATGCTATTTCACGACAATAGTCGGAATTCTCTAGTCAGTATTTAAATCATGTTATTTTTAACATGAACATTTATTTTAATGGTTTATTGATTTGAACTATTTTGATTTTGAATTCTATGTTATCTATTTTATGTTGGCATCAATTAAGTCTGTTTTATGAACATCTTTATCTGGCGTCTGTTGGCTTGGGCCACAGATGACCAATCAGATTATTTCTTTTAATTCTTGGCACATGTTCTAGTACAGTGTTTAAGGCTAGGGAAATTCTACAAAGAGTTGTGAAATAAGAGTGTACAACCTACGCTGATTCGCAGTAAGTGTTGTAAATTTTCTGACAGCATTGATTGCAAAATATTGTGATTTTGCTTAATTCAAGTGTATCAATCCTGAGTACTAAAACGTATGTTAAAGTATTGACTGAGAACAAAGTGCTGGTTCACACTGATTTAGCAGTGTTCATACGTTTTACTGCAAACACGTTACATTGCCTATAAGGGCATAACTATCAGGTTAATATTACTTTCCTCCCCAGAAGACTCATCTCACCCTGAGTCTATCTAGTGGACAATAATGAGTAGAGACTCTATATACTGGTAACTAAAATCAATAATTTGAGAAACATTCATATCAGATTATAAACATATACGTTTATGAAATCTAGGGAATTTCATGTCAGTGAAGGTGTTGTAAAAATACATAGAACTCTTGTGTGTTTGAATGTGCACAACCTATATTTCCCGATCATAGCAAGCTAAGGCCGGTACAGCTGTGCTAAGCTGTGTGTGTTTTTTAATTAACTCAATTATTTATTTAATTTTTAATTCAAGGGTTATTCTCACAAGTGTATATGTGTCTAAATGTCAAAGTGAGATCTGTGTACATTACGCCCATTCAAATGTTCTGTCCACTATTTAAGACACACATTTAAAAGTTCCCTATTAATGAAATTGGCATTTGATTATGTTATTGATATTGATCAGCAATCATAGTGTTATTTTATTTTCCTTGCCATTTATTGCACATCCAGTGGATGCTTTAACCTATTTTATATTTCACTGACTTTAAATTTATTTGTTCTATCTGTGTGTTAATAAATCTCGTGCTGTGGTGTGAAAAAAAAACCGAAACTTTACCAGGCGTCCAATTAAATATTTTAAAAATATAGGCCTATATATTAATTACCCCTGCCACTGTCCAGGCAACACCACTGTAATGGCGTCGTGAGTAAATGCGCCCCTAGTGCATTATTTAAAGGTGTTCGTGACTAGACACCGCCCGGACACGTTGAACGGCGCGGTCTGTTCCGAAGCTGCGCGCAGTGCTCAGATCAATCGCTTAATGAAGCGACCCCAAGCAGCCATTGCTAGAGACCGGAAAAATTCGCGGATTCATTTCTGGTTATGCTAGAATTCAAACGCATTTACTTTCATATTGCTTTTGTGATTGGCTCACAGTTTATCTGAAGGAATCTGAGCCAACGAAAAACCTTCAACCACGGAAGTATCGAACCGCAAGCATCCCAGTTGACAGGTTTCACAAGTCAGTAGCCAATGAGCAGGTGGCATTTGCCCGGGCATGTACGGGATTATGTAGTCTTTCCTAGAGATCACTGAAACCGCGAATTTTTCCAGTCCCTAGCCATTGCCAACTGACCGACAGGGATACCATCATCGCCAGTAGCGGACCCCGGGGGCAGAGTCCCCGAACTCGGCATCGAACTCCGAGGCCCGCTGGATGCGGCCCCCAAACCTTCTGTTTTGTGCCCGTGGCGGTGCATCGCGAACACATCCACCGCGCTACGCCCACCACGCGGCTATCAGCAGGTGCTGTCCGGCCGGTGTTTATTTACCCCTGGGCCAGAATGCAGCGCACCCTCCAGGAGTCCCGTTCCCTCCTCCGTGCTGGCGAGCAGGAAAGAAGAGTCAGTGGTGTTTTTGAAAGCTTGTCTGAATTGTTGCCCCTTGGATGGGAGCCCTTCAGGATTTTTCTGACAGTGGTTAGTTTGTAAAGTGACCTAACCTAACCTAACCTAACCTAACCTAACCACTGTCAGAAAACTCCTGAAGGGCATCCCATCCAACGGGCAACAATTCAGCTCCCCCTCTAATTGATAACGGGGTTTTGACGGGGATCGCGAAGGGAGACGCGGCACTGACCGAGCGCGGTGACGCCGCTGCCCCACACCTGGGACAGGCTGACGAACACGTGGAAGACGGACAGCAGGCGCAGGAGCGCCGCCTCGACGCCCGGGCCGCGGGGGGCGGAGCAGCGCGCCAGCAGCTGCAGGTGGGCTCCGGCGGCGCAGTGGATGGGCCCCAGCGCGACTCCGATCAGCACGGCGCCCGGCACCAGCGCGTACGAGCTGCCGTCCAGCTGGGCCACGATGAACGGGATGTAGGCGAGGAAGCAGACGGCGACTGTGCGCTTGCAGCCCAGCCACCTGCGCGCCGAGCCCAGACCTCATCGTAATCTATACTATCCAGCCAAACATTGACATAGTTTCTTTTATTTGAAAATTACTATCAATTTTCTTTCAGTAATATTAGCTTCAATTTTCGGAAGCAAAAATTCCAAAGATCTTTGGGAAATGGTTTTATGAAGTGCCTACACTGGTGGTGTTTTGTAAAAAAAAAAAAAAAATTTGCCACGGTAAACTCTTTGGATACTCACAACCGATTCGCTACGGGCATGTTCAAGCACACAAAAAGGCTTTCTCTGCCTGGTTCGCAGCCATTTTCAGCAACTACATGCACTAGCGCCCCCCAGTCGGTTTTTTTTTTTAAATAGCTTTTTTTGGGGCTACATACCTACAAAAAAAACTTTGACAGTTTTTTTCTTTCACGTGGTATATAATTTGTTACATAATTCTTAGCCATTTCACTGTACCGAATTTTTGAAAAGTTTCACGGACTTTATAATTATCCTGTATGTAAATTTATTTTCTGTCTATTCCGTGTAGAAAAATTATGAGTTATATAATTTAAACTGGTGTTTCAAGGCTGCATTTCAGTGCAACGTATCTGACGCGAAAATGACAGAGAACTAACCACTGTGTAAAATGACCATTCAAAATTTTAAGTGGTTGACCAATAACTAATTAACAGTTAATGATACTCTTAGGGTTAGGTAAGTGATATTTGAAACACTGTAGATTTGTGTGAACGCTTTGTCAGGTTAGGTTGGCTACGTTTAAAATGTTGTAAACATCTTGGGAACGGTTGCTTACGTTCGTTTCATATTTTAGTTACCACAAAGCTGTAATATCAACATTAGTGTAAAGATCGAGGAAATAAATTCAAAAATTTAACTGATATTTTGGCTATAATATTTCCGTTTTGATCCTTTAAATACTTTCCTTAAATCCTATTAATTCCATAAGTTTTTTTTATTTTATAAAATAGTCCTCTCTCTCTCTCTCTCTCTCTCTCTCTCTCTCTGCCGTTTTACCCCTTAGAACAGGCGTACTCAACCTGGTGCTCGCTAGCACCCGAGTGCTCGCGGAAGTAATAATGGTGCTCGAATAGTTGTGGTCGAAAAGTGCTCGCGAACACCCTTATGCCACATTTAAAAAATATATACATATAATGATTTTCTTGTATTGTTGATATGCTCTCGCTCGCAACACACGTAGTACATAACTTTGCCGAGAGGTTGCAGATCAGCATGGGTGTGTCCCACTCGCTTGAAATATTTCGGGCTCCACACAATAGATAGCGTGGCGCGTACCATTGTGATTGCCGTGACAATACATATATTTTTCTGCGCACCGAGCACAGTTACGTGAAGTGTGAGGTCATGGTTTGTTATAATGGATAAATTTGTTGTTAAGAAACGTACTGGGAATGAAGAAGAGACATCGACATCATCGCTGTCATCATCGGTAGTGGTTTCAAGTAAGGGCAGCGAATGGAAGAAATAAAAAACGTACTCATTTCAGAAAACCTGGGAGACTGATTATCTTGTAGTGCAGAACGACGATAATACTGGTGTAATCTGCCTACTCTGTTCGGCTTCTTTATCTGGATTTCGAAAAGCAAACTGTCAAAGACATCACGAAACTCATCACATGAAGGAATTTCCAGTAAATTCAGACGCACGATTGCATAAGGTGAGAGACTTAAAGATAAAGATTCAATGTCAGCAAAAACTGTTTTTAACCAACAGTAATATTAATAAGCTGTCTTCAGAAGTATCCATAGACGTGTCTAACAAACTAGTTCGGCAAGGAATGGCATTTTCAGTTGGAGAGGTGGTCAAAGACTGTATTGTTTCAGCAGTGACAACTCTTGTTGAAAGCATACCTGAAAAATACCGAAGTATTATGATAAATGTGGCAAAGAATGATATATATAGTCGCCAGACGTGTTAATGTTATTTCTGCTCAAATTAAGGAAAATACTCTGCAAAAATTGTCTGAGTGTGTTTATTTTTCGCTAGCGGTGGACGAGTCCACCTATGTTGCTTCGGTAGCTCAACTAATGTGCTTCCTGCGTTGCATTGATAGTCACGGTACAGTTGATAATTTATTTTTGACAGTTATACCCCTATTAGGTTCAACTACGGGTCAATAAATTTACACAGCTGTTACAAACTTCTTTGTGTATAATGAAATTGATGTGTCAAAGCTTGTATGTGTGGTTCCGGATGGCGCACCTTCAATGGTAGGCAAAAACAAGGGATTTGTTACACTTTTGAAGAAAGATGAACGTTTTCCTTCTTTCATCCATTTCCACTCCTTGATTCATGTTGAAAACTTAGCTAGTCATTTTCAGTCAGTTCCAGAAATACCAGAGCATTTCAAAGTAATCGTGAAAGTGATTAATTTTCTTGCTGTAAAACCTCTGAACAAACGCCTGCTGAGAGTATTCCTACAAGATTTGTCTGCTCCACATTCCGATTTAATTATTCACACATGTTCGCTGGCTAAGCCGTGGAAAAACTATTTCACGTGTTTGGGAACATTTTGAAGAAATTAAGGCGTTTATTTCTTCCCGTGGTTACGCCCCTCAATTCCCTCAGCTGTACCATTGAATTGTACGAAGATGATTTCAAGGTCACCCTGGCTTTTATTGTTGATTTGTTTGAATATCTGAATGAGGTAAATATCCGCCTTCAAGGACGACAAAATACTGTTATTGATTTGAAACAAATAATATTTGCATTTAAAACAAAAATTGAAAGATTCTTATCGCTGGCTGAAAAAAAAACCAACTTATGCACTTTCCGGAAATGGAATGCGCCTTGCAGAGTTTGGGCAGCACAGACTGTCCCAAGTTTGTTGTTCGTGCACTTCAAGACCTTACAAATGCATTCAGCACGAGATTACAAACCTTGGAAGAATATGAGTCGCTGTTCGCATTGGTCTTGAATCCACTAACTTTTCCAATTTACTTAGTTAGGAAAGTTAAACTTATTGAGCGACATGATCTGAGACACGCTGAAATGGAAGTAATAGAAATCCAGTCTATGCTGGCCATGAAACTGTTATTTCAAAATGAAAATCTCTCGACTTTTTGGGGTTCAAAAGACATAGAAAAGTTTCACATCCTACGTAAGATTTCTCTCAAATGCCTAGCAATGTTTGGAACTACATATATGTGTGAGAGTGCTTTTTCAGTGATGAAGTACCTATGTTAAGAACAAAATGCGATCACGATTAAGTGAATCTCGCTTGGAGGACTGTCTGCGGATTGCCACAAGTGATTTCCCGTTGGAGGTCCAGGATCTTGTGAATAACATTCAGGCCCAAGGGTCTCACTAGACATGGTGAACTAGCAGTGTTCTTTTTCCATGCTACTGTATGCATCCATCATTCCTGTGTTTAAATGCAGACTGTGAATTGTCTGAAATTATCTACAAGCAGATTTAAGGATAGCATTAAAATTTATTTTAATGTTATTTCAAACGATTAATTTTAGGAAATATATCACGTAGTATGTTATACTTCCTTTCTCTCAGTTAGAATAAAACATTTATTTTTGCAGGTAAATTGTTTTGGTTTTTCTTGCTTGCAAATAACTTAACATTTGTAACCAATGATTCTGAAAAATTTGCAGGATTATATTTATTGGGCTATAGAACAAAGTGTAAAATACTTATGCAACCTAAGCTCAAAAATCCTAAACTAAATATAATTTTCTACTTTATACCTTTAATATGAGAATACTATAATGAAATGTTTAGAAATAAACTAATAAAATATACTTAATTTGTAATATATAAAAAACTGCGTGCTTTTACAGCTGTGTCGTATAAAAAAAATAAAAAGGAGTATCTTTGCAAGAATAAGTATGTTTTTCAACTTGAACATTAGCAGTGCTCTTCAATTCTAGCTGAGAGTTGCTGGTGCTCACCACCTTAAGAAGGTTGAGTACACCTGCCTTAGAATATACTTACGAGACGAGGTTTTAATTGCCAAAGAGATTTCACTTCTGTCGCGTGTATTGAGTTACATGCGCTCTTTTTTTTATTGATTTTTTATTTTTATTTTGAATTTGAGTCAAAGCCTTTAAGAGACAGGTACTTAACAATTAAATACAATGAGTACACACATAAAAAAAAACCATATATCAACATAATACAGGATAACATAAACATAAATTTTGAAACAAACACAAGACAAGAAACAAAAAATAATTATAAATAGTCATAAAAAATAAGTTAAATTAGATTATGTATGTCATTAAAAACAAAGGAATTTATAACGTATTTCTCTGAAAGTTTTCGTTTTATAAACGGATCCAGACATTTTAGACACGTGTTAGAATCATTTGTGCACCGTTTTGTCAGTTCATGACTTCTGCAGTTTGTTAGAAATAACTGAGGTGTACTGTGTTTAAAAATAGGAATAATAATTATTTTTTTTAAGCTTTTTAATGCACATTTATACAATAACAGTAATTTTATAAGGAAAATTAACACACAAAAGCAAGTTTGCGTGCGAGTGATACTAGTATATTTATGCTACGGGCGGTATATTTAGTATAGTATGGTAAAATATAAAACGTAATACTGAAATAAGTTTTAAAATATTAAAACATAACAAATAATACATCAAAATATACAAAATAAATTAATTTTAATGCTATTTTTTCAAAGAGCAAATAATTTTTCCGTAAAAAAATTATTTCAGTGATTCAAAAATATATAAAATTTAAAATCACAATTAAAATAAATATGTATGCATATCTGTTAGCAGAGAAAAAAAACCTACTTAACTATCATAGAGAGCTCATCATAATCTAAATTTTCCAGCCAAAGATTGATATAGTTTTTTACTTGAAAATTATTCTCAATTTTCTTTCAGTAATAATAAATTCAATTTTTGGAAGCAAATATTCCAATGCTCTTTGAGAAATGGTTTTATGAAGTAGAGGAATATGAAAAATTAGTTTTCTGTCCATCCCATGTAGAAAAATTATAAGATATATAATTTATCTGGTGTTTACTTATAATATTATACATACAATTAATTGCAATTTTGAAGTACAATCTTTTAGTATATCATTAAATATCATTATATATATCTTCCACCATGATTTTAAGAAAGTGATGAGACACATTTGTAACAAAGAGCAAGGATGTTTTGTGAAGGGTAGCTATATATTAAATACATATATATTTTATTTTTATAGTATACATCGAATCATTAAAGACGATGATAAAATTGTAGTAAGTATTTAAATTAATAAAGGCTTATTCGCCGTAGTATTCTCGCTCATCAAGCATTACAGATTTTTCGTTGTCATGTCGTACATAAGTAAAAATTATCTTAAAAAAATTATTTTACATGTTTGACAACAGTTAAATAGAAATTGCTCAGGAAAAATAATAGTCACGCATTTATCAGGAGAAAAATCTCTTCGTCTGTCTCATAAAGATACCCGTTAACTTGACAGGTGCTTCATCCGATTGGTGGTAAATTGGACAATACAATCACTTCTTATCTGATATTCACCATTTTCAAACGATCAACCTTGTTTGTGTCAACTGGAAAAGATATAGTCACGGTGACTATGTCGTGACTACAAAATCTATTTTTTAAAGGGGCTTTACAAATTTCGCTGAGATTTATTGACTACTACATTTTTCTGGAAATAATTTGGAGTTGCAATTAAAACACAATGAATCTTGGCAAAATTTGCATCTGTTATAATATAACTTTGTAATTAGTATCGAACTGCTAGTACAAAGTCTGTGGTTTTATTTGGCCACATTTAATCAACATAAAAGTCTTTAACGGTTGATGAGCATAACACTAATTGAATGCAAACGTAGTGTTTTGTAAACATGCTTCACGTCAGAAAGCTATGATCACTTAGCAACTGCGTGGTGCATTGCCGAATGGCATAAAACAACACAAAGGAAAGCCTCGTTGAAACCGGTTGTTGCAGCGGGTATAAAAACTTCGGGCTGGCGTTCTGTATGATGATTTCCATATAAAGTGTATAGTAGCTACTTAGAAGTTTTAACAGATTTACTTCCCAAAGGGTAGTGTCTTAAATTCACGTTTAGCCCTACTCACCTTTTTATTGGCTGACATAAAATATTTCATGATTTACGTCTCGGTTTTTCTTGAAACCCAATATTGACTTCAGATGATACTTATTTACACTATTTGAATGACACACACTTATAAGAAAAGACGAAATTTTATGGTGAATTGCGTTAAAATGAAAATAAAACCAAAATGTGGGTCAATACACAATATAAGGCCTAAAAGAACGCTAATAAACCACGTAACACCAAAATGCCAGTTTAGTCATCAACTAAAATTGTATATAGGTAAAAAACTTTACCAAATCACCACAAATGTAGGATTACTTAACATCCAAAAAAAATGAATGTAATTTTTTTAATATGTAGTTTGTAACAAAATGTACGAACCAAGTGACTCGTAACAATTATTTTTCAGTTGTATGTAGCACCTGGTATGGCCTTATTTTTACTTTACATATAAAGATGTGATTTAAAAACAAAAATACTTGCAATAACTTCAGTCATTGTGGATTTTAAATTTAAAACAATTTTATGGAAATAAGCCATGTTATACACTGTTATACACTGTATGTCATAGAAAATCCTCAAGAATGTACAACAATGATGAATACATAAACACAGGAAGAAAAAGCTGTAATCAGTTGATATGAAATGTTAAATGTCTAGGCAACACAAAGAATACCGTGGAAGCTATTTCATCAGAAACATATTATAGCACAGGCAAGCACAGTGGACTGACAATGACGAGACAGTTGCAACAAGAACAGTAAATACAGACATACAATAACTTGGCTAACATAGCGATAAACGGAAGAACCAAACTATGGTACTGAAACAGATAATCCGGACAATCCAACGAAAAAACAGCAAATCACAGACGAACCCAGCGATGAAAGTAAACAAATATTCTGGAAAAACATAACGACCAAATCGCTGAGAAACACATAGATTGCAGTATTTACTATCTAAATTACCTTTGTGAGGTTTTTCTGCACAACCAAGGCTCGAGTTCAACTAGATTTAAATGAATTATTTACACTTCTGAGGATAAACACAAAATGTTAGTTCATCATTGTGGCGCTATCCATAAAAAATGACGTTAAGCCGAGTGCTATCCGATAAGGCAGACTTCGAACAAAGTCAAGGTGGTCCAAGAAATTAAAAGGTCCGCCTATTTGGGCACACCTGTGGTGTGGAGAGCTTCAGAAGAAACCACGCAATTTGCCTTCTCAATATATCCGAGCGAAGTCTGTTTGAAAAAAAAAAAAATTAAGGGTGTGCTGCGGGCAGATGTTTTTTGTTTTGAAACAGTATTCTTAGGAGATTGAAAATAGCGCATTTTCAGAATTATTTTACACATGAAACGCCCGGTAAAGATTCTTGAAGGCACTCAACGGACTTTCATTCCACCTTTATCTTAATTTCTCTTCCATAAAATGTTACGGTCACCGTTCAAATTTCACAGTTGTCTTATGCGTGTTGAGAAGACTGCGCGCCAGTCCAGAGCCTTGCGCTTAGGAAAGACACCGCACTGCAAACACCAGCCTCACTGACACAGATACACCCCTGGCAGTAAGTGAAACGGTGCAACGGTAGTAAGATGATGAAGCGTCAATGGAATGGTGGTTGACTCGTGCATTCATATTACTGATCTCTGCACTGTACACGTGAATATAACTACAGGATTTGTCACAAAAAAAAATTTTCTCGAAAATATTTCATGTCTAGCTGCGTGTTTAAACATTGTAGCACAGTTAGTTTTTCGCGGTTGGTTGAGTTTATTTCTGGTACACGCCTACTGTAGGTAATCGAATCACAGTAATTTTGTGCGGAAGCAAATGCTTCTGAATGGCCCGGCCAAATAAGGCGCTGGCTTCTCTTGCAGACGGCCGCCAATAAAAAGGTACGAAACGAGGACGTAGGTATACCTTACTGCAGTTTAAAAGCGTTCAGGATTTTTAATGAAAATCGCTAACTTATATTAATTCAATGTAATTTTGCTTTACAATAAATCAAGCTTTCATAGCATCCAAAACAAGCTCTTGCAATGTAAAACCAAAATGCGCAATCGCAGAAATTGATCTGCTCAGATTTGTTGCAGAAATGTAAATGCAACTGTCACAATGTTTTTTTTAATGTAATGATAGTATGATGTACTTGAAAAGCAGATATTTAGCACAAAGATAAGGTGGTTGACCCAAAAATGTCTTGTAATGTATTTTACTGTGTCTTACTACGCACTATAATTCACAACATTGATAAAAGTGAACAAACAGTGCACATTAATTCAGTGCCAAAACTAAAAATGTATTTAAGTTAGAAGTTAATATTGATTGAAAAAATACAAGTAATCTGATAAATAGAATCAAAGAAAATAAAATTAATTTGTGATGAATAGCCATGCTTCAAAATGACTGAAATGTTTCCACGAATTCATCAAGAACATTCAGAATAACTTGTTTCATCAATACATATTGAAGGAAAATAATCTATGAATGAAACGTAATACGCAAATCACATGATCTCTGAGTATTTGTATGTGACTTTGGACCACATTAATTCTATCTTTATTAAATAAACATTACTTGCTGAGATGGAAAAAAAAATGCATCGTTGGTGTTATTATCTCTCAGATCTTTTAACCACGCTGTAATAGCATTGGATATAAATAATACTTATAAAATAATTAAATATGGGGACACTTATTCATCGGATAAAACCATTCAAATCTATCCAAATATAATTAAATCATCGGCCAAATTAGAAAAAAATTTAAACAAATAGTTTCAAAACTACCAACTTAAAGCCCTCATTACCGGTGGAACACGCGTAATAATTTGAATAACTTATCAAAGTTAATGGAGAATAAAGCTGGAGTTCAATTCGAAGGTCCCACCGCTTATGTGTTTTCCTGTGCATTACCACGTGCACAGTGATGAAAACCCCTCCCTTCTAATTTAATTTATTTAACGAGTTTTTTAAACCTTCCTCGTCTGATTTGCACCTGAACTTGAGTAGGTACTTTCTGATTTGCGAGTTGGGAAAATTTAGTTTCACATAGGTATTTTTCTATGGCCTTAACTAACTCTTATAGATTCTGGTTTATCATGCGCCTTAGGCTACCAAAAACAAATCATGAACTTTATTCCCTGTACTATTTCTAACCCACGAGATTGGGTATATTTATACTAAATAGTAATAATAAAATTCATATCTATTATTACTGGATGCTTTGAACCTCTTGATTTCACCTTCTAAAAAAGCAAAGCTATCAAGTCCTGTTACATAATAATTAACTACTATGGCAGCACGATCTGATCGTAGCTAAAGCCCAGATTAACTTTTAGGGTAAGGATCAGAGTTCGCCCCAGAGAATGAGAACTTCAATCCTTTCAGCCTTCTGACAGACGATTTATTGAACACGCATCTCGTGTTTAGCATGCCGACCAGCCCCTGGGATTATACTTCAAGTAAAGCTACTGCGTTTAATTTCGCTGAATCATTTCAACTCCAGGCTAGACCAGGGCCGTATTTACGCGCAGGCTATCTAGGCTGTAGCCTATGGGCCCGCACCACAAATGGGGGCCCGCACCACACGACACGAAAAAAAAAAAAAAAAAAAAAAAACATTATACTGTGATGTGGATCTTCTTATATTCTTAAAATACGCGTCGACATAGTGTCCAGTTGTTTTGTGTGGATTAATTGCGCCGAACTAAACTCTTCTGTGGAAATCTGATATATGAATTGTGTCAGCATTTAGAAATTTTCGATTATTTTCATTGGTTTTGGTGTCACTTAATTCTTTAACCTCTAAATGCTGTTTGGTTAAATTGTCTAGTTTAATAATAAACTAATTTTTTTTTTCAAAATAGAAAATTGATCAAAAATATGTGTTTTGTAGGTCAATTAAAATAAACAGCCACCCAGGCCCAGGCAAGAGGCACTGGAAGGGGATCCCCCTTCCCCTTCGCACCACAGACTCAGCCTAGGGGCCCACAGGCAGTAAATTCGGCTCTGGGCTGGACTCGACATGCCTATCTACAGTGAAGATTATTTATAATGCTGTCATTTTCTCGATATCGAGATCACATCTTTCAGCAGGTTTCACGTGACTGGGCAACCACTTCTTGTTGTTTATAACTGGTTCAGGGTTTCAAGGGCGTGTCAAGGGCACCGTAGGCCAACTATCTACGTAAAGCATATGTGAATGTGCTTCAAATATAATTTTGCTACCCAAAATAACAGAAAAAATTGTTAACTATTAATACAAATGGATATACAGAGCTCTAACAGCTTTCGATCCCACAAATGTCACGTGCGCAAAGGCCTGTCTACACTGTAGCTATATATATATTTTTGGTAAATGTAACAGAAATATTCATGTCAATTTACATATTTTTTGTTAAACAAGATATTTACATGAAAACAACTACGTCACTGCAAAATAGTGTTCGCAGTAATACTGGGTTCGGAGTTTTACCCGGGCGTTTATGCTTTGTGTTGTCCCAGTACCTCCAATAGTTCCATGAAGAGCTATTTCAGAAACATTAATAAGCATAATAAAAAAAATAAGGCCCAATTATTGAATATTCTATTATGAATGATGCGCCAATTTTCGTAACAGAATCTCAGTATTTCATTCATGCAAAAAATAACCATAGCCATGTGTTACAATATCTTTCTTGTAGTATTACAAAATATTTATTGGCAAATTGTTTACGAATGAATCTTTAGTAAAAGTACAGAAAATATTTTTCTGTGTACTGTGCGAAGCGCAGGGCTCTTCCAGCCTAGTATAGTGTAGTATAGAGGGAGCATCAATATCATCTGTGAAGCCAGCAATCCCCTCTGGGCAGTGGTGGCCCCATAATTTGCGGGGCGTAATGCCATTTACTTTTGCAGGTCCCTAACATTTTGGAGTGCGGCCATACCGTGGCCTTTCCCCGGAAAGATTTTTTAAAATAAACTCGTTAAAGAAATTTTTTTTAAGTCCACCTGGAGTTTGAATTTCAACAATGGTTTCGCTAATTTATCTAAAGAAACTACAGCTTTATCGTCAACAGCGGGTTCCTGCCGTAGCATGTCTCCTTGTTAGTTTGCAGTGCGCATCTCTCCTTCCAATACACGTGTGTAAAGGGGGAAAAAAAATGTGAATATTTATAATGCATTTTCTTGTTGTACTTATGTCATAAAGAGCATCATCTGATATTATTATATTTTTACTTATAAGGATATGTAACAGAAATACGCCATCTTGGTTTTATACATTTTTGTCAACAATTTTTTGAATATAATTAAATATAATTTTTTTACTCTGTTTAAGTATGGAAAATAATTTAATGGAATGCCTTGTTATTTGTAGAGAATTGCTACTACAAATAGTTTCTCCTGTGAAATAAAAAATTGTGTTTAACATTTATTTATTTATTTCAAAATGACTACAACAGCAATAATATAATCAATATATGGTCTTAAAAATCATCAAAAATAGTAAAGCTAAAAAATATTAACTCTTACAACAATTAACTATGGTGGACTAAACACAAGAAGATTTTATAATGTCTACAAGGTGGGTAGTATCAATATGGCAACAGTAGGCACAGTTTACTCTGTACGGAAAACTAAAGGTTGAATCTCGGTGATACGTCGTGTCCGTCCGTAATTCGTCCGTCCGACACGAAGCCGAGCGACTCACAATGTTCCGCACGTCCAACAAATACTTTTTTTTTTTCATTTTGATGCTGCCAACAGACTAGAAGATGATTAGAGTTGAAAATTTATCTTTTATAATAGGATCATATTGATGATCGTGAAATATGAGGTCTTAAAAATCACTAAACTCAACTTATTTTCGCTCTTTTATTTATTAATATATTTTTAGTTTTACCATGCGTAATTAATTACACTTTTATTTCTCGGGCATTTTTTTTGTATCGAACATCAAACTTTAAAATGTGTTCGAACGTAACCTTCAAACAACAACCTTCAAAACCTTTTAAGACGGCGAAGGTTGCCGGCAATACTTTGATAACATTGTGGAGGTTAAAATTTCAACCGTCCGTCCGTCGAATGTTAAAAGCTTGGGAAGCTTTTGGACGGACGGATGGATGGAAATTTTCCGGGCCTTCTGTTTGGCTTGAGGCCACGTGATCAACGGTCGGACGCGACTACGGAGTGAGACACTGGGAGGTTGGCGAGGGGTCCTGGGTTCGAGTCCCGGGTAAGGCATGGGTGTTGATATACAGAGAATTGATTGCTGACGATATGATAAGGTCTCGGATAAGGACAAAGTACCCTCTGTCTGTTGGTGTAATACTGTAGGCCACCCTAATTCAAAAAAAAAACCGGGAGGTTGGTACGCGAGCGGCTTTCCTACCTGATGAGCACGGTCGGCAGGCACAGGTTCGACACGATGGAGATGACGTACATGGAGGTGAGCGAGATGGTTCCGAGCCCCTGGTTGGCGTTGAGCGAGCTCTGCAGGTCGACGGTGCCGATGAAGGCCGTGCTGAGGATCATGAAGGCCACGCCCAGGCACACCACGTTGCACAGGATCCAGAACCGGTCCTTCTGGGCCAGGCTCTGCGGGGACTCCTCGCTCTGGACGACGGCGGGGCGCGCCAGGGGCCGCGGCGGCGGAGGGCGGTTGACGGACTTGGCCAGGACGAGGGAGCTGATCGTGACGACGTGGCCGCCGTCAGAGTGCCGGCGCTGAAGGTCCCTCACGCCCTCCGAGAGCAGGGCGTTGAGGAAACGACGGGCGGACGTCTGTAGGTGGTTTTGTTCGGTCATCGTGGAAAACATTAGCTATAACGTTCTGGTGAGTAATGTTTGTCGCTGACTTATGACGAAGAAAAAATCTCGAACCAACCTCAAAAACCAAGCTCTGGCTCCTACTAAAAAACCAGTTCGCCTCTGATTGGCCAGACAGTCCAGCCAACCAGAACAGAATAGGACACTGGTTGGCCAGCGGCCCCAAACAATCAAAGAGGCCCAGCTTCCACTGGCCAGATAAATCAGCCAACCAGGAGAAGGGAAGTTTCTAATTGGCTCACAGCTGCAACCAATCAGAGAACACACCCCTTTCAGGTGAAAGTATATAAAAAAACAGGAAAATTTCCTCTGTTAGGCTTTCGACGCGACTACAACACAGAAGCCAAGCAACTCCAATCTGAAACACTTTAAACTGAAAATACTGCGTCTGAGGTACGGAGTTAAATCTCACTACATATTTGGCAAAACAATATACATACGATAAATTTTCAATCGAAAATGTTAATTTCTGCGTGACGTATCGTCGTCTTCTTTCCTCATTTTATTTCCTGGCGTGTTACCTTTCACCTTTAGAGCTTTACAATCATACTTTTTTTTTTTTGTAACCGGTTCATCTCGTGTATTTCACCTGCATGTTGTCTCTTAGCTGCTTAGCGTGCTTGGTGGACTTCAACCAAAGTCTTCCGATGTCATAATTCAGTGCGTTGATCCCCACGACTACAAAGACGACAATAAGGCACAAAATCAATTACCTAGTTTTGCAGTCCGAATCTCTAGAAAAATATACAGACGAAAGCTAAGGTTTATGTCAAAATTATCCGCAATGTCATATATGTATTTTTTTTCCTTCTTTGAAAATAAGCTTCACAGTAGCACTCGCTTCTACGCCAGTTCACAACACGAGAGAAAAAAAAAAGTTGTTGTTCTGCGAACACATAAATTTTTACAGTCTACGATGTTGTTGTTTTTTTAATAACGCGCATCACGCACTTTCCTGGGATGAGAAACTGACTTGTCGAACCAAGCTGCACACTTCGTCGAACCCCCGTGTCCGCTCAGGACTGAGCAGAACGGGCCGTCGCGTCGTGTCTGGTGTCCATTGCTTCGGCGTGTTATCGCGCAAACAGCCCGTGACGCGTTTTCTTGCCTGCTATCGTGGTTGTTGACAAGGGCGACTCGCTCACCTCGCTCGAGGTCTGCCCGGCCTTCGCGCGCGTTCCGTAACGTACATCGATGCCTTCAAACATTCCCCGCTCTCAGGTCTGTGCACTGTTGAACATTTTTCGCCTTCAATTTACGAAGAACGCTGGTTACAAATCATCCAGGGATCTTCGTAAATTTACAGATGTCTTCGTCAATTTGCAGACGAAGAGTTCACTTTCTTTGAACATGAATCTGAACGAATAATTTTTGTATATTAACAAACAATTCAAGTAATTACATACTGGTTAAGTTTACATCAAGAAAACCTATTTGGCCACGTGCATGTTTACCTTTGTTTAGAACGAAATATACAACTCGGAAGTCGAAAAACAGCGTAGTTTCTACGGAGATTTAGTTACTTTAAATTACAAAGAACTCTTCAATTATTTAATTTAAATTCTTCGTTATAAGGATCGTAAATTTACTGTGACTTCTAACAGTGTATTAATTGGAAAAATTCGTGGTTTCAATTACTTTTAGGATAGACTCCATAGACATGTGCACACTTTGAAAGAACTTCTTAGCTCATTTATTTCTTACTTTAGAGTTTTCTAACCTAGGTTGTCAGTGATTCGATAGGTTTTTTTTTTTTTTTTTTTTTTTTTTTTTTAAGAGTTCTTCACATTAATTGCGGGCCAATCATTAAAACATGTCAAAGGTAAAAAGTTTCAATTCTAACCTACCGTGAAATGAAACCACGAATATTTCCCGGTCTCTAATAATATGGACGGTTTTATATACAAACTAGATAATGCCCGGCATGCGTTGCAATGCCTCAATCAATTTTTTTTTTGTAATTTTTTAAACGTATACTAAGCATCTCTCTTAATCTCTCTAATTCTCTATCTCTCTATATATATCTCTATAACTCTCTCTATCTTTCTATTTATATCTCTATCTCTCTATATATCTTTCTAGCGGACCCGACAGACATTGTCCTGCCCAAATGTACTTTTTGTGAGATATGGATATGGCGGTAAGTATTTCTACGCTGGACATTTTGTATCTTCTCATTATACATACCCCTCCTCTTGGGCACGCCACTGCCGTTACCAAAAACCTTTCCCATGGTTACGCAGAAGGCAACAACAATGCAAAAGCCCGTTGCCATGGAGGCTAATTATCAACAATGCTTAGTTTTTTTTGCTTTTAAAGCGTGTATTTTTAGTTTTTCTTAACTCAGAATCGAGATAAAATATCCAATTGTGAATCTAAACCATCCTCGAATCCCCGTGAACTCACACACAAAATTTCATCAAAATCGCGTACAAACAGACAGACAGAAAAAGTAGTTTTATTATAGTAAGATAGATAGATTATTCTTACATGTTTGCATCCATGCAGTATATGAAAAATCAGTATGCATAGCCCCACACCTACGTATCTGCTGCCCACGACTTTTTCCGCATGGAATTTTGTATTATCTTGCACCATTTAGAAATTTAAACATTATAACATAACAGTTGATACAGTTGTAGTAGTTTTCTTATGTTCACAAATGATAATTTTTCTCACCTCTATTCCAGTCTTTGCAATAAAAATATGTTACTACCTAAATTTTGAGTAAAAGTGTTTCTACTTTCAAATGTAATGACGGGAAGACACTTCATAAAATGTCTTTGTAGACCACATTTACTGTTTTTTCCGTCTCGAGCTAGAATGTAAAGATTGTCTGCATTATTGACCCGCGAGCAAGCTACATACATTTCAGAGTGAGAGAGAGAGTGAGAGAAAGACACCTATTGAATGTCTATCTAACTAATTTTTTTATGAGAGCATATTTTCATTAAATAAATCATGAAAACATTCAACGATAAAAGCTGTTTATTTAATTAAGCGGACGGGTTCGCTCCAAGGAGAAAATTCACGCGGTGAGACCTCGTGGACATAGAGAAATGACACACACTCACTATTTGTGTGGCTATGAAACATGATTTTTTTCTGCAATTTAAATTGTAATATACAAAAAGGGTATTGAAAATTGAAACAAATATGGCGACGCTATAAACTGTCAGGATCTTTATTTTTTTCTTACTCTCTACTTAGTTCCTTACAATAGCAAAACTTAATGGCTTCTAATAATGCGTTGCAATTTTTGCTTTTAAAGCGTGTTTTTTTAGTTTTTATTAACTCAGAATCGAGATAAAATATCCAATTGTGAATCTAAACCATCCTCACTATTTGTGTGGCTGTGAAACATGATTTTTTTCCTGCAATTTAAATTGTAATATACAAAAAGGGTATTGAAAATTGAAACAAATATGGCGACGCTATAAACTGTCAGGATCTTTATTTTTTTCTTACTCTCTACTTAGTTCCTTACAATAGCAAAACTTAATGGCTTCTAATAATGCGTTGCAATTTTTGCTTTTAAAGCGTGTTTTTTTTTTAGTTTTTCTTAACTCAGAATCGAGATAAAATATCCAATTGTGAATCTAAACCATCCTCGAATCCCCGTGAACTCACACACAAAATTTCATCAAAATCGGTCCAGCCGTCTAGGAGGAGTTCAGTGACATACACACGCACACAAGAAATATATATATAAAGATGGGTCAACCCACAAACGTTAAGAAATGAACAAATGGAGCTCAAAGTTGAACATCCGTTGGCCAGTATTATGGAAGTGGTTTGACAGTTTGGCCGCTAGATGGCACAGTGATGTGGAATGGCGGTTAAATAATTTTACCTACACAGCTATGTCAAAGACTCATTTTTGCATAACACCGTCCAATTTGACAATAAAATTAAAACTGGTGTTCTCTGTTTCCCTTCCCGGTGTAGTAGTGGCGGATACAGAATTTTGTTTTTCAGGAGGAGCATTAAAAACTAAATAAGAGTTTCTGTATTCAAAAAACTTACGTTAACAAGGGGTTTGGGCAGTTACAGCGTCATTCTTAACATGCTTCACTATCATTTGGGTTTGTGATTCCAGGTGTAGTAACAGCTCGCATTGCATCACCCAAAATTACATACGTCATTCACCGATATCCTAACATATGTTTTTCATAACTCCAAAATTCAAGAGGAATATATATATCCCCATATCAACCCCCCCTCCCCGGCCTCGCCCCTGCGTCCGCCATTGCTTTGTAACCAATAACAGTCCAGTAATCATTTTGGATATCACTGTCTTCTAAAAACACACTGAGGTGCAAAAATACATAGTAAATAATAATTACGTTCGCACTTTCTTATTCCATTAAGAAAACTTTGGTTTTATATTTATCGACAATGCAACGTCACGTACCAGCTTCTTTTTATTATAACTTTGCCTTTTACCTTCATTAAAAATGTTTGTTCACTCTAAACCATACATGAGACACCCTATCTGCTTTGTGTTCGTTGCCCATGACAATAACTTTCATATAGCAATAAAAATAGTATTACAACCGAAGTGTCTAAAATTTTTTTCCTGATTATTACGTATTAAATATATGTCCTGTTAGAATATTAGACACATTAACCTTAAAATTAGTTTTGTCTATTTTTACGAAATGATTTTCAAAAGCTGGAAATACTGATGACTTGAAATAAAAAAAAATGTATAGTATTTCCAGGGCTTGAGGTAATCTTTATTTATCGTGATATCTTTTTTTTATCCCCTTTCACCTCATTTACACAAATACGTTTTTCAGGAAATTCACCACTCACAAAAGCCAGCTTGTGCGTAACCACTGCTAGTCTCTTTATGGTACGTGTGGTATTTTAACTACGTTAACAATTTTATGAAAAAATATTACAAAAACTTAAAAAAATAAAAAAAATTGTTCAAAAAGGTACTTTAACGTTTTAATGCAAAATTTTTAAATGAGTAAATTATTTTTTAACTAATAAAAAAATATAACATTAAATCAACACTCATATATAAAATTTAAAACTAGGATTAAAAGAAAAGACACATACATTATCTACCAAAGGAATAATATTTAGCCAAATATCAGTACATTTTTTTTAAAATTATTTTAAGCTTTAATATTTTGAGAACGAATTGCACAATTATTGGAAGTCAAAGTTTTAAAGCTATCTGTGAAATTGTTTCATGTTATTTGTACTATGCCGTGTAGAATAATTATGAGCCACATTAATGATTTAACTGATTTTTAATTCTAAATGTATTAGTTACTACAAATGTAATGTATAATGTTTTGATAAAATATACTCTTAAAAGTATAAAAAGTTCCTAGGATGTGAAATTAATATCTTTTTAATTACACATAAAAAAGGTTTTTGTAATAAATTGTTTGATAAAGGTTTTGTTCGTCCCTCCCTAAAATAACATACTGCTGAATAGACTGAATAATTGCTAACTAAACCTTTCTAATAGCTTCAAGAGAATGTACTGATATTATTTCAAAGAATTTTTACACAATTTTCATAATTGTGTTTGTACCATTTTAATAGAAAACATTGTTGGGATAGCTACTAAAAAACTTGGAAACTAACAGGGGTAAAAGACGTTAATGCACCTTCGCATAGAACATGTTTTTTGATACTATAAATGACAACACAATCAAAATCTCTATCGACGGGATAACACTTCGGAAATCGACTGCTCCATCTGGCAACAGCACAGCATAACCAGAATAAACATATTGTACAAATATATAGGTAGAGCAAACTACGAATGCAGTTTAACACTACTTATGGTGTACTCAGGTAAACTTAAATTCTGCGTGAATACTGAAAAATCTGTCCATTAGAATACAGTGTCCCGAGTACACGATACTCGCTAGGCATCAATAATAAAAACAAATTGTGTATACTACAGAGAAACTAATCCTAAATTCAATACTCATCTGGTGCACTCAACCAAATGTATGAATTCTACACCTGTGCTTACTCAAATCAATTTACGGTTCCTCTAACTAAAACTTTGAGTTACCAAGGCACTCTTTGTAACCAATAAGCGCTACGGTTTAAGATATTACCGTATTGGACTACCGGTCTTAACTACTTCCAGTTCTCGCCTCAATTCTTCCGGACCTCCAGGTTAGCTCCGTGGACGAACCATCAAGACCCTCTGGTTGGCGTTGACTCGCTGGGAAAACACTTTCTCTTGATTGTCTGCAACCGCCGTCCCAGACAGAAGCAAGTCCCCACTCGCTCAGCAACTTTTGCTTCGCGTAGCAGCGAGCCCCCACTCCTTCAGCGACCACCGTGTCCCGTAGCAGCGAGTTCCCACTCGTTCAGTGACCGAGGTAGCAGCGAATCCCCACTCGGTCAGCAACCACGGTGTCGCATAAAAGCTAGTTCCCACTAGCTCGTTGACCAACGTTCTAGTATTAGCAGTGGCGTAGCCAGGTTTTGTTTATGGGGGGTGTTAAGAAGCATGACCACCCCCCCCCTCCCGTATTAAAGCGGGTGGTCCGGGGGTCCTCCCCCGAGAAAATTTGGATTTTAAGGTGTAAAATAGTGCTATTTTAGCAGTTTTCGGTACTTAAATTTAAATATTGTAATGGTAATTTTTTTGTTAATTTTAATATGAAATTTGTTTGAGTGATGAATAAGAAATTAATTAAAGATTTGGTGCTAAAAGGGGATGGGGTTAAACCCCTAACCCCCCCCCCCTGGCTACGCCCCTGAGTAGCAGCAAGTTCCCTCTCGTTCAGCAACTGCCATGTTACATATCAGAGAGTTCCCACTCATTCAGCGACCGAGGTTCCAGTGGTAGCGAGTTCCCATTCGTTTAGCAAAAATGACGTTCCAGTAGTAGTGAGTTCCTACTCGCTCAGTGAACGACCCGGTGAATACTGACGAATACCCACTCGCTCGTTCCTTGTCACTAGCAGTCTTCTCGAGGCGGTTCTTGGTCTATACTTAATATTAAAAAGAGAGGATGTGAGTTTGTTTGTTTGTTTGTTAGTAAGAAGTTAAATTATAAAACTCCTAGACCGATTTAAAAAATGATTTCACTTTTATAAAGCTACATCATTTGATATGGACATTGGTTGCATTTAATTTTAATTTTTCTCTTGTAAGATAAAGTAATGTTTTAACTAAAATTGGAGAAACACTACCACTGCTTTCTTGGACTAACGCTTATTAGACCGTTCAGATGTAACAAAATAACGACGTTGCTCCGACATTATCTCACTCGTGCGTTCGTAATACGATAACTTGTATAATTGTATATCATATGCACATGTATATTTCCAAACCAAACATATTTTTCTGATCTTATCCAGTCTTCCTTTAATTATCTTCGCTATTTTTTCGACACTTACTACGTGAAATACTTTTGAATTTGAAGACCAGCAGACATGGACAAATTAGTTGGAAATTGACATTGACTTAGATATAAATATTTTTACTGTAATTATTAAACGCAAACTGGTTCTTTTACATATCTTTATCAACCCGTGAGAAGCCATGTGCCACAGGTGATGTCTTTAATAACATCAAATATTTTTGTTCTAAAATTTGCCACAAGTGAAATGTTGTGAAAATGCCTGTTTTGGGCACATCATGTACACAGAAGATCCAAATTGGAAAGAAAACGAGAAAATATAACCACACGGGTGCAGAGATTTTCTTCAGTACTTTAATCAGGATGACACCATTCAGATTACACACGATCACTAAAGCTCTGAACGTCGTTTGGTATCCAGGCTGAGATGGAAGGCGAAAATGACGTGAAAAGTATTTTCGATACAAAATGCAAATCCCCATTACAACATATTTTAAATACAAAATATGCCGACAACCTGTTGAATATATTAAATACATATCGTATTTCAAAATGCATGCAAAAACATAATAACTTAGTCATTATATTAGGTACTTTTAAATTTAATTTTCTGAAAGGAAAAATACCTATCAAATATTCTTAACAATGAATCATCACTTCTCTGACTTTTTATTATATCTACATATTTAAAGTTATTATAAATAAGACATATTTTCCTGCAGAATCAGTTAAAATTGTATTTTGTACACGTAAAGAAAATTTCATAAAATTTTATACCTATTCAACAAGAATTCGTTCTTTGAATGATTTTTTGAAATGTAGAAGATTGGTTTAGGAGGATTTATTTGGATATTTTTCATTGCTGGTTACAATGTATGCCTTATAAACCTCAATAACGGACAAAAAAGATTGATATTTGAACACACAGAAAACAATCCAAATTAGGTCGATGACAAAAATTATAAAACAGAAAATTCCGTTGAAAGAATTAGTCAAAAACATATTACATCATATTGCAGACGAACACAGTGAGCTGACAACAAGTCAGTTACGACATGAACAGAGAACACAGAAGAAAAAAAACTTTGTACAACAAACAGAGGAACCCTACGATGGTTCAAAGCAGATAATATGGACAGCTCAACGACAATAAAGCAACGCACATACGAACACAGCGATGAAACTAAACAAATATTCTGACAACGAAGACAACACAGACGAACAAAGTATGGTTCTAAGACAACATTTGCGACGTTTCGGGAACTGAGATGTGTTCCCGTTCAAAACAATAGGAGAAAATTATCATTTACATACATAAATGCAAATGCTAAAGAAGTCTGCGATGCAATTATTGTTGGCATTAAAGATAGATTTTCGTTTAATGGTCATTTGATAGTTTCTAAACTTCTTCACGTTAATAGTTTTCCAGTGTTTTCAAATGCATTTCCAGAAGAAGAATTTAGAGTAGCTCTTGAAACATACCCGTTTCTATCAAAGGAGCAACTGCGAACAGAGCTGCAAGTTTTGTATAGTAGGAATGACTTTCATCAAGCTGATGGTGCTTTGGTTATACTGCAGTTTCTTTTGAGCAATAATCTGGACCAGCACACATTTCCTCAACTTAGTAGTCTTCTGAGGATTATTGTAACAACTCCCATGACAACAAGTGAAGCTGAACGGTGCTTTTCTACTCTCAAGAGGGTCAAGACTTTTCTTCGGAACACTATGTCAGAAGAAAGACTTACTGCTTTAGCAATGTTGTCAATAGAAAAGACTCTAATAAATAGCATGCATGATTTTAATCTTAGAGTCATCAAGTTCGCTCAGCTGAAAACCAGAAGAATGGATTTTTTTTATAAATAAATAATGGTGCAATACCTTTGTAGCAATAAAGTTTGTAAAACCATATTTTTTAGCTTCACATTGCTTTCAGGTGTAACACTTTGATAAGCTTAAGCCCAGCCACAAATTTGAAAAATCAAGAACATCAAACATAATTTTTTATTATTTATGTGAGGCTTGATCAGCGATCTACCATTTTGAATTACAATTTAAAATCTCTTAAAAAAAAAAAAAAAAAACAACTAGTCTGCTCAATAAGCTTCGTTGTGTTAGTTCGGGCTACAAATACATACATGAGTTTATGTAATAAACGAAATATATCTTTCATGACTCCAAGATAAGCAGTAACTGCTACGGTGCCGCACCAACACAGATAATCTGACACCAAAACAGGCTTCAAGAACGCAGTAAGGTAGGAGGTCTTTTTTTTCTTCTTTATGAGTGCATATGTGTTCGCATGTGTGTATGTTTGAGTGTGTAAACACCCATCATTTAACATCACCGGCCGCTACTGGTTCCCGTCCTCAGGAACAAACAGGCTGAACAGAGGATTGATTAAAAATAATTCCACGGACACACGCCATTGTCTTTGTGGGTTTTTCACTGTTTCTAATGTCGTTGTGTTGTCTATATTATTTTTTTTAGTTAAGTACTTCGTTGAGTTCGTCTGAGCGTCGCTGTGTTTGCCAAGATTGTTATTTTTTTCCTGTATTTACTGTTTTTGTTCCAAATGTCTCATCGTTGTCAGTTCACTGTGTTTGTCTATTCTGTAATTTGTTTTCCACGAAATTCTCTGTGCTGTCTATGCATTAAAAATTTGATTAGAGCTGATTTCGGCTTGTTCTCCGTGTGAAGTTTTCAATAAGAATAAGTTAGTCGTTCCAACATAACGGTGTGACGCGGAACACAAGCCTACTTCTCTATATCGCGACCTTTTAGGCAATATGTGTGAAAACCATTCACAACCAAAGTCTGAGGCAATTAAATATCTCTGTACAGAAAATTGCATAAACTGTACGGCGGTTGAGGAAAATTCACTCATGGTTGCTCATTACGTTCTCCTTGACATTTTCCAACAGTAATTCCTCGGGTTAGGTTGTAAATCTCTTGTCTTCATTGGTGTATGCATAATCCAAAATGATAAAAATACTTAAATTTGAATTTACATTATTTTTTTAATAGGTCCTCCTTAACAGTCAAGAGCGTGGTTGATACTTAACTTAATTATGTGGTTTTGAGATGCCATTGTTCAATGTAATATTTTTAGTTAAAAATTATAAATAAATTATAGAGAAATACTTTTTTTTTTTAAAAAAATTGCACTAATTCTTTATGTAATTAAAACGTTTGAACGATTGAATATAAATATACTTAAGTAAATTTTACGTTCAATGGTTGTACTCAATAATTTATAGGCTATGTATATGTGTGTGTATTTTATAAGTGATTATATTTTACAGCATAAAGTTTTCAGAGCTATTTCCACCATTCACTGTGATTTCTTTAATATATATTAACAAGAAAATCCCCGGGTCAAGAGGAAGGAGGGTTAAAAAAAAAAAAATATGGTTGTATTTACAATGATAGTACGACGAAGAAAAATAAATTATTTTTCTAATAAAATTCATAGGATCCTTAAATGTTGTAAAAATTTTCCGGACCACATTCACAGTTTATCCACGGTAAATTTTGGTGTGTGTGTGTGTATATATATATATATCTATATATATAAAATTCTCGTGTCACAGTTTTCGTTGCCATACTCCTCCGAAACGGCTTGACCGATTTTGATGAAATTTTTTGTGCTTATCCGGTATCTATGAGAATCGGCCAACATCTATTTTTCATCCCCCTAAATGTTAGGGGTAGTCCACCCCTAAATTTTTTTTTATTTCCAGTTTTTGGTAGGAAATCACCATGGCAACGGCTGTTGCTTTGTTGATGCTTCATTCGTCTCTATGGCAACGGCTATTTCATTGTTAGTGCAGTCCTCATCACCGTTGAAATTTTGCAAGTACTTTAAATATCAAAAATTGCCTTTTTTTTTCAAGTATATATATTTTACAGACTTGAAACTTCACAGTAATGTTCCTTATGTTACGCAGGATGACATTTTCCGAAAATTAGATCCCATAGCATAGGTGGTTAAAACCAGGCAACAGTGGGTACTTTGTCTGCATGAGAACAGTATTTTGCATTGTTCATGCCTTCTGCGTCTCCATGGCAACAGGCATCGCGCGGCAGTGGCGTACCCACAACGAGGGGCATGTATTATGAGCGGCGCAAGAGTGATCTGCCTGTAGACTGCCGTAGCGAAGTACGGGTACATCAGTTTTATGTTGCGTGCACGAGTCGGGAAACCATCGGTACATTATACAGCATTGTAATAAATTTTCACGGAATTTTTTATTATTTACCATTACTGTAAATGGGAGATGTGGCATAATTCTTTTTCCATTAGTATAGCCGTGCGAAGCCGGGTCGGGCAGCTAGTATATATATATATATATATATATATATATATATATATATATATATATATATGTGTGTGTGTGTGTGTTCCTTTTAATTGTAGGGTCCTTAGGGTCTCTCTACGGCCCTGGTTTCTGTTATACCCACGTGCCAAAGTCATCCAAATATTCACCCGTGTGTGATGGCATTAACCTGTTTATATATTTGCTTTCACGACCTACGGGGGACGTACAAATCGTATCGGTGAGAAAACTTTAATAGTCACAAAAATAAATATTTGTGACTTTGAAATTACGTAAATTATAATACCGATGAACGAAAATTCTCAAACTTCAGGTCTTTAGTTTCGAATTCTGTTACTTACTTATGCATTTTAAACACACAAAAAAAAATATTTGTTATTTGTTTAACCAATTGTTTTTATAACTTTTAATACCAAATTTTTATATGTAGCTCAGTCCGTAGGGTTGGTTATCTTATACTACATAGGTATATAACCTTTATTTTTTACTTATAATAAAAATAAACCACAAATCTAAGTTTTATCACGAACTTGATGAAATGATGCATTCCTGACCTTCAAGATCTGAGGAATGAAACTATGTGTGTGTAGGTGTGTGTGTGTATATATATATACACACACATACATACACACACACATATATAATTCCCATCCCCCTTTCCAACCTTAAAAACGAGATTTTGGTACCTCTTGATGAAATTTTGCTCAACATACGTTCAAAATAAGAGGAATATTAAAAGCTTAATCTAATTTTGATTAAAAGAATAAGCTCACTGCTACATGAGATTTCGTCTTTGACACTTCTTGATTTCTAAAATCAAAGAAAATCACTGTCTTCACTTTTAGGAAAACCACCCCATTCCACTTTCATGGATACTCCTTAAAACAGAATATTGACCGTCTAAATAAAATTTTGAAAAAAAAAAAAAAGAAAATCTCTGTCTATATAAGATTACGAAAACTCACCTCACCCCACATTCCCACCCCTTAAAAAGAATTTTGGTACTTGCTGATTAAAATTTGTACACTTGACATTCAAAATAAGAGGAAATTTTGGTACAATATAAATTTTATTTAGAAAAAAAATCTATCCCCCAGCAGTTACAAATTTAGAAATAAAACATTCATTTTAGGTAGATTTCAAAGAAATACTACATATTGTAGCAGCTAACATTTTATGTAATAAACCATTACCACAAGGGGTGGAAATAACATGGACAGAAAGACCTAAAAGTCATTAATTTAAAAAAAATTGATATATCAAATCTGTTATAATTTATTGTAAAACTCCTGAACTTTATGTAAAACCTTTGGCTGAAACAATTTGTGATAAAACGAACTATTACCGTAAAAACAGGGATTGAAATAAAAATAATAATAATAATAAAACTTTCCTTGTATCAAATTCGTCACGATTTAATTTTAACCATCTTAATATCACGTTAAACCTTGGTCAAAATTTTTTAAAATATAAATACCTATATATAGGTACACACACACACGCACGACCACGTATTAGTGCATAGAATGAAAACATAGAGTTTGAAGATTAACACTATTTGCATAACTTCCTTAGTAAGCATAATATGAAATTCAATAAGACATGCAATGCTGGATGTATTGAGTTAAAAATATTCAAAATATTTTCGCTACATGTAATATGAGAAAATGTTTAATCGATCTTTTTTGAATATTGGAGAAAATATAGAATGTAATGTACATTAAGTTCTTAAAATTTTCCATGAGATTATATAAGTTTCCTAATCATTTTCAGAAGAAATTGGTACTTACAACGCAAATCTACCTACGCCTGTAGACTGTGCCAAAAGGGATTTTTTTTGTGTTGCAAAAAAACTTACTTTTTTTATAGTTCTTTTACATTAAAATTATGTCATTTGTCTTTGAATAAATTTTAAAACTACAATGTCATATTTTGAGCACTAACAAGAAATTTAGTTTTACGTGGTCTTATACCAAAATACGTTCTACCGAAGTCGCATGAACGAGCGGCGAACATCGGAACTATTCGAACATTGTTAGTGTTAAAATTGCTAGATGGCGGTGCCGGTGCACATCACGAAGTAACCATGAGCATTCAAACGCTAAATCAGAAAGGTTGTGGTCGTGTTTAGGTTGAGCTGGAATCGTAGTAGTATAGTTTATTATTTTTATTTATTGGTGTGACTCAGAATAAAGAGTGTTGATTGACTGTTCGTGCAGCTGAGAAGTTAAGGTATAATTTCATAACAAAAATTGTGTCGAAGTAAATTTATAAGTACTTTTTAAGGTTAAGAATAGATCCATGCCGGTATGTACTGCACAGTTTAGAGAAATTTGTGAATTTTGAGTATCCATCTGTGATTACCGCAGATTTTGTATTAACTTTAGACTTAGAGGATTTTTTTTGCTTAATGCATCGACTTTTACAGATGGCTGATTCAGTAATCAAAGAAGTTTCAAGCAATAAGTGCTTCGGTGGATATCAGAAAGTGTTTTCTCATGAAAGGTAAAATTTTTAATACTTTAATATTGCTATCTGAACTGTATTTAATATGACTACCATAGGTAACTAGTATATATTAGGTATCTAAAATTGACCTTGAAAATACATTAACATATTTCCCCCGGGCGAGTTAATTATATTACATAATTTCGACTGAATTTTAGGAATTTTTCTTAGCCATCCACACATTTGTAAGAATTTGCTTAGCAATATGATTTTTGTAGTAATAGCCAATGGACATTTTCGCATAACGTTAATTAATTTTTATTGTAAAATCATATGCTGCACATCAATCAAGCTCTCTGCATTATTTAGTTTAGGATCAGTTTACAGTTATGATTAGGATAGAATTCAATTCTTATATCTATCACGACAAGCCTCTCAACACTAAGGCTTTTTGAAATCACCTGAAGTAGCCTATACACCTTTATCTGTTTGTCCCTGGAAGTGACATTACAGGGCTGTCAGAACTGTAAGATAAGTATCATGAATACACAAATCTGTGTACTCACATACTTAAGGTAAAGAAACATTTAGGTACCTGTGAAACAATTGTGAAAATAGTATTTATTAGGATTACAAAATGTTCTTGAGCTTTCCAGAGATTTGAATTGTAAAATTTGTACTGGATTCTGAAAATTCTCAATAATGGGAAGGGCAATTAAATCCAGGAAAATTGTGTGTAAAAAGCATTAAAAATATTGAATTGTAAAGTATTGATATTGCTGGAAGAACAAAATTACAGTGGTTTTGAATAGTTCTGCATTAATATTTATTCTCTTTTAACTTGCAGAACTCTACAATTTACCTCAAATTCACGGCCCTTTGACTATCGAGTTTTTCAAACTGTAAATGGCATAAAAAATTTTTTCTGTGAATCAATACGTTTACACTATTTTCATCTTTTAAATGTCTTTGAATTAATCTACCCCAACCATTTGATTTACTATTGCAAATAATATAATTTTTGTAATTATTTGTCAGTAATAGATACCATAATTGCCTATGAAAGTTTAGATTTACTAGCTGTCACAGCAGTCCTTAACATTGTAGGTATGTACCATAAATCCTCACTGTTCATGTAACATAATAGGCCTACTATGTTTACAGTACTTTTACAGTACTTTTTACTTTGTAATCAATGTCTGTCAACCAAATTTTCACAAAGTTTCAAACAACAGTAAAAAGTGTTAAGTGTATTTTACATATTTGTTTTTACTTCTGTGAAATGTAAATTTCAAAAAAAAGTTTTAGTTTATGGTTAAATTCAATTCAAAACTTATTTGATATTCTGAATTATTGATATTTTAAGGTGTCCACATTCTGGAAAATCGAATTTTCATGCTCTTGATATGCCATTACACACACTGAACACATTTTTTTTCTTTTCAGATGGTGTTTTAGTGCATACCTAGTCATACACACTGTAGAATAGCATAGGTATGCAAGGTTTTGTTTAAACTCGCATATGTAGGGAGGTTAGAAAATGGATTGTCTTTATTTCTTTCAGAAACTTGCAAAATATGAAATTATTACTTGTAAAAAATTTGTCAGGGAAATTAGTAATTTTCATAGTGAGAAGTGAGTGGAAAAGTCAAGGAAATTTGGATACCACATATTTTTTTTTCAAATAGAAAAAAAAAACAGGATTCAAAGCCTAAAAGTTGCAGAGGAGTCGGGCATTACTGCTTGTTACTACTTAATGATGATAGTTACTTAAACAGTGGAGTGGAAATATCGGTAGCATATTAAAAGTAGTTCTTGTGCTAATCTAATTCTTTTTCTGTTCCAGCAAGGAGCTAGGATGTAGCATGAACTTTGCGGTTTATCTGCCGCCGCAGGCTGTCGAAGGCAAGGGCAAGGTCAAGGTCCCTGCTATCTACTGGCTATCAGGGCTGACCTGCACGGAGCAGAACTTCATCCAGAAGGCCGGGGCCCAGCGGTACGCTGCCGAACACAACGTCGCGATCGTGGGGCCGGACACCAGCCCCAGTGAGTGTGCTCTCTTATTTCAGTAAAGTTCCTTATCATGTATCCAAGTCCATCCTTTGATCCCGATGGCGTCGATCCTGTGGTACATGATGCTTGCTGTTTTAATTCAGTATGTCGGAAGATCCTGGACGAAACAAAAACCTGTGATATAACAATGAATTATGGTCATAAGTTGAAAACAAAAGGAAATTTCCACAATACCTGACATGACTTGTTTTTTTATTATAATATTCTAGTTTTTGTTTGGCTGGGATATTCCGATGTGCTAAATTAAAACAGCAAGCATCAAGTACCACTGGATGAATATATACTGAATCATGCCATCAGGATAAAGGGATGAAATTAGATAAGTGATACTGAATAGTTAGGTAGGCTACCTTTCAGAATTATACGCTTAAAGAGTAACATACTCTCCTCAACTGGATGTCCTTAAAGAAATCTTCATGACTTTTCCAGGTCTTTGATATTTTCTAAATTTTAAAATAGAAAATATTCTTCAAAAACAACCAATATGAATTTTTACATTATTTCCTCAAACTGCCATATTCACACCAATTACAAAGAAGATAACCACTAACAGGGGAATACGATATTATATTCTAATGAGAGTTTTTTGTTGTTATATATATTTGTCCCTAAACACTAGGTGACATTTAAATCAAAATATTTTAATTAAAACATTAACCTTTGTTGACTTATAAATACTCCTTTCTTGGTTAGGTCATCTCATGAACCCAGTCATATTTTTATAGATAGAACATAAATTATTAGGTTAACTAGTAGACTGTCTGTCCTGTTATGTCTTATTTATATGAAATGTGAAACTATTAGGGAAAACCACAAACAAAGTGAATGAAGAGTTACCAGAATACTGTAAAACCTTTGCGAGAAGTTCCCAGCCAAGAATTTTTGTGATTATAAGTTTAAAAAATGATGCTCATTATTTATAAACAAACATGATTTAACTCTTTTTCATAGTTATGTAATGTGTTTAAAAATTATGCCTTATTTTTCAGTGTTATTAGAAGAGAATTTTATGCAAGTTTTAATTGCTTAAAATCTGCTACTTGAATTTTTACCAAATTGGTGGTACTTACATCATTGTTGTATGAAGTCACACATTGTGGTACTTAAAATGCTGTTGCATTAATGAAGTTAGGGAGGCACAATTTTTAGAATTGATTGATGTGTTTTGTTTGCTTATGTATCAACACTTATAAACCCCAGGTGTTGGTTTTCATTAACTGCTATGCTTTACTTTATGTACAAGATCTTTTTCTATACTGCAGAATTTAATGTGGCCACCTAGTCGTGGGTGTATTCGTGTTAGTGAGGCGGGATGATTAGTGCGATGCTAGCTGGTGATTCTAGCGCAGAATTGCCTATAAACGCAAGGCTGTAAACTGGTGCGCAGTCTTCTCATCATGCATCGGGCAACTATGAGATTTGAGTGGTAACCATAGTTCCTTAAGTGGTTTCAAGAATCTGTACTGGGTATTTTATGTCTAAAAATTACTTTGTAAAAACATGTTTTAGGTATTTTCACTCTCCTAAAAATACTGTTTAAAAACAAAATATGGAAACAGAATTACTCATCAGCTCTTTACATGCTTTTCATAAACTCACCACTTGCATATCTTGAGCAATTTTCAAATTGCATGGTTTCTTCTAAAGCTCTGCAACACCATGTGTGTGTCAAAGGTAGGCTGGGCCCTTTTTGAAAGTAAGGTAGTTAAAACTGTCCCCTCCTCCTTAGTTTTGTTTAATATAAAACTACTGATTGATAGGTACAATGGGCTGACTTGCTGAAAAATACAGAAACCCTTTGACACACGTATTAATAGTTTTATTTCAATTTGATAAATTTTTTTCTGCTACATTGCCTGATGAGTGCTGTCTGTGAAGTGTCAGTTTTTGTACAAGCAGCTTCTGTTCCAACAGGAGGCTTAAGCATACCCGGTGAGGATGACAGCTGGGACTTCGGGTCGGGCGCGGGCTTCTACGTGGATGCCACGCAGGACCCGTGGAAGAGCAACTACCGCATGTACTCGTACGTGACCAAGGAGCTGCCCGAGATAATCGTCGCGAACTTTCCCGTTCAGCCGGGCTCGCAGTCCATCACGGGACACAGGTGAGATAAGGGGCTTAGCTGGGGGGGGGGGGGGGATTTAGGGGTTAACCCCCCCCCCCCTTAGCATCAAATCTTTAATTAATTTCTTATTAATCACTCAAACAAATTTCATATTAAAATTAATAAAATTTTTACCATTACAATATTTAAATTTAAGAACCGAAAACTGCTAAAATAGCACTATTTTACACCTTAAAAACAAAATTTTCCCGGGGAAGGACCCCTGGATCCCCCGCTTTAATACGGGGGGGGGGGGGGTGGGGGGGCATGCTTCTTAACACAAATCCTGGCTACGCCACTGGGTGAGATGAGTTGTCCACTAGGCCTGGGCGAAGCTTCCACTAAGCAAATCAAATTAAGCTACTTTTAATAATTGATTTGACTTTAACAGGAAATTTGCTGTTTGTTTTACCTATTTTAAACTTCAGTTGTGATGCAAAACTTCGCATCTGATGTGAAGCTTCGCATTTGTTGCAAAACTTTAAGGTTTTTTGGAAGCCTAAGATTTGCTCATGAAAATTATTAATTTTTTTTGTATTTTATATGTTTTGCTGTGTAAAGTTGCTTACTTAAAAAATCAAAAGGCATAATGATTCATTTTATAAATGCTCAATATTAATATTATGCATTGTTATTTTATAATTTTACTGAATGATGTTTTGTATAAAGCTGAATTGGTCAGTCACTTTAATCAGTTCGAACATTATAAAAATTCTATGAATAGTATTTTACTTGAAGCTTGTATTTTAACAGATGAGTATACATAATACAGCTTCGCTGAGAACAATATTTAAAAGTTGATTCAACTTCACAAATGTTTTAAACATTTGATTTACTATTTGCTTCACATCAAAAACTAAATTCGCACAGGCCTAGAGTCCACACAAATTTGTAATAAAGTTTCCCTGTTAAAAATTTTCAATGTCCCTGAAATAATTTTTTTTTTTTTTTATAATTTACCTATTTTGCAATTTTAAGAAAGAAGTAAAGAAAATTTAACCTTCACCATCACCATAATTGGCCTAGTTCTCTTTCCACTTCCTTATTTCTTTCAAATTCAAACAGAACCCTGCTTATGCCATTTTATATTATTGTGTTTGATAGGCCTGTGCGAATATGTATTCAAATTTTGGAATATCAAAACGAATAGTTTATTATTCGTATTCGATTCGATTTTGAATACTAACACTTCGGAAAAACGAATATTCAGTCATTTACGAAAAAGGCTGAGCGGGATCACTGAAACCGGGAAACATTTCGTGATCACGGAGGTTTCTCTCGTTGGGTGGGGGCAAAAGTTACGCGGGATTTTCGTAATGTTTTAGAGTTATGTATGTGGAGTTATTCCACTACATCTGGCCACTTAAAGCCCGTTTGAACACAGTAATTCGGAGCGAGATAACTAACGTATTTTATGTAGAAGAATGTCGTCAGGTCGTATAAAATAGTTTTGAACTGTCAGCATACTGATAAAGATAAATACATGTCTGTAAAATCCACACAACTGGGGTGTTATAGGTGACGGTTTTCAGATTAGAGGGTGAAACATGGTTTGTCGGCACTGTAATTTCGTTCCCAACGTGACGACGAAGAGAAAGAAATTTGTACAGACCATGTGGAAAACATCTGGCTGCATACTCACAGCAAAGACTCCAAAAGCCTAACATGCTACGTCAATGTTTTTCAATAGAATAATACACAGTAAACAACCGGATGCAGGCGGAAACCCCCCCCCCCATCCCCCTTCAAACCCTTCTCACCCTTCCCAAATTCCTCGCATAGTGACAGCTCAGGCAATTATCCTGTGCTGCCCGTCAAAAAAAAAAAGGTTACACTAGGAGGGTGTTTATTAAAGTTCTTATTTTTATTTTTCAGATCCTATTTTGATTCTCATGAGAAATAATTATTTCCCAGCCCGAATTACAGGAAATGAAATTCCATTCCCACACAGCGTATTTATGAAGTGTGGTTGCTGTACACATACACTTGTGAGTGTGTCTTATAGTAACATTGACTGCTGAGATTTTCATTTGTGCAATAGTAAGGTGGCATACATAGCCATTACTTATAAGTACTTGCGCAGTGAACATCAGAATGGCTGATGTTCCAACAGTGGGACGATCTGTGATTTGGAAATTTTTTGACAAGTCGCAAACAAGTAAACAAGAAACAATTTGCAAACGATGCAAGAAACGTTTGAAAACTCCAAAGGGTATGTATTAAATAGTTATATCGTAGTCATTGACGTGAAACATCCATCACCTTTGCATGAAATTACCTAGATGATTTTTTTTTAACAGTCCTTGAATATGATAAAGGTTTACATTGTTATCACATGGATAGGTTAGCACATCTGTGATTGGCAAGTGTAGTTTTTAAGTATTGTTTCTTTGTGCTAAAGTGTGCTTATGTAGATAATAACAGAACTGCATCCTTTCTTAACCTAATAAAAATCTCACACCTTATTTCAGTCTGGAACTTTTAATATTTTTAAAACTAAGCACCACAATTTTAAACACACTCAAGACACTTATAATGATTTAAATGGATATTTCATGTAAATGGCAGATGTCTAGATTCATAGCATTGAAAATTATTAAACATTCAAGAATTCAAAACTTTTTTTTGCTTGAAACAAATTATAGATCTGATATTGATATGCTTAAGTGAAATTAATTAAAAAAAAAGTGGATTTATGATAATTGCAATATTTATCTTAGTTAAAATTATACAGTTTTTTTAAATTTTAATTTCTATGTAATAAAAAAAAAATTTAATAAGTAAGTTTTTCATGCTGTATAAATACATTTTCCACTTTTTCAGGGACAACTACTAGCATGATTAACCACTTGCAGCTACATTATGATGAATAGCTATTCAGATTATCAATCACAAGTCAAGAAACTTATGGTTACAAGGACACAGATGGAGACTTCTGCAGGTTCATCACACACACAGTCAACAATTTCCAGCTTCATTCAGCCAACCAAGTGGGAGCCTTCAAACCCTAATGCAAAAAAACTAACTGACAGGGTAGCAAATTTCATTGTAAAAAGTATGCATCCCTTTGCCATTGTAGATGTACCAGGATTTAGGGCAATGTTGGAGGAAGCACAACCCAAATACACTGTTCCAAGCCGTACAACATTCTCAAGCAGTATTGTTCCAAATTTGTACCAAAAATGCAAAAGTAAAATGCAGGAAACATTGGCTAATGATATCCAAGATATTCAGTCAATGTCGTTCACAACAGATTCTTGGACATCAAGAGCCTCAGATTCTTATCTGTCTCTCACTTGCCATTATGCAGACACACATTTTAATTACAGGTCTCACTGCCTAAAAGTCAGCAAACTGAGTGGTGCTTATACAGCACTTTCCATAAAAGCTTCTATTGTTGAAACTCTGGAGGAATGGGACATATTAATTGAAGGAAACACTATCCCACTGTTTATTGTCTCAGACAATGCTCGTAACTTTAGAGGTGCACTTGAAGCAATAAATTGCAAATCACTAACTTGTTTTGCACATACTTTGCAGCTGGCAATTGGAGATGCCAACAAGAAGGAAACAGAAGGACTTCAAAATATGTGCCAGAAAGCAAGGTGGAATTCGGAACGTTACATGCTGGCCAGACTTATTTTGGTTAGAGAATCAGTTGGGGCAGCTCTACAAGGAACTAATTTGGACTCATTCACTCAGAATGAATGGAATCTCTGCAAGGCTGTTGATGTTTTGGAACCTCTTGCAGAGGCTACTAAAGAGGTCAGTTCAGATAGTTTTCCTACTAGTTCGCTAATTTTTCCCATTCTCTTCTGCATGGAGAAGATGTTGGCAAATTATACTTCTGATGAAAAACAAGCAGAAACTCTTGCCAAAAACTTACTTAAAAGCTTGCGATCACATTTCATGGTGTACCAAGATTGTGAAGTAAATGTGTTTTCTATGATGGTAGATCCACGGTTCAAAGATTCACTAATTGAGGATGAAAATTAAAAAAAAAAATATGGGTTGAAAATGTGCAGGGAGGTATGTAAGCTGTGTAAGCTGAACACAGTAGCTGAAACTATAACTGAGACAAGTGAGGCTACAAGTGAAATGCCTATTAAGAAGTCATCTCTGTGGGCCTACGTGAAACCTTCAACAGCAGCTCAGTCTACGCTTGCAAGCTACGAAGAAACTATCCAAGGAGAAGTAAATGAATATCTGGCAGCACCCTTAATCCCAAAGAATGAAAATCCTTTCAGTTTCTGGTCAGAGAAGGGACGCACTTGTTTCCGAAACATAGCTGTGGTAGCAGGAAAGTACTTGTCTATACCTGCCACACAAGTGTGCAGTGAGAGACTTTTCTCAACAGCTGGCAACATTGTGACGTGTAGAAGAGAGAGTCTACTCCTCGAAAATGTAGAGCAGCTTGTGTTTCTCCACAAAAATTTAAATTAGCTAATATGTAGTGATGTGACATGACTTTTTTTTTAATACAAACTAATTATAAAATTGGAGAACCTTAAAAGTTTAAGTACTATCAGTTTTTTGATTCTACCTTCATTGTATCAGTAAATATGTACCTGTTATCATATTGTAATGTGATGTGATATATCATGTTTTATGGGATTTCAATTCTCATTCCAATTATTCGAACTCAATATTCGTATTCGAGAATAATTTGGTATTCGTATTCGATTCGAACTAAAAAACTGATATTCGCACAGGCTTAGTGTTTGACTATGCACTAAAACACAATCCGGAAAAGAAATGCTTTCACAGTCTGGATGATGGAAAACAGTCAATTTTCCAGGATTCCAGGTAAATTCCCTGACTTGACAGAATGTGAACACCCAGGTAAAGCTCGCCTCACACCAAGATGATCTGGATTCAATTCCAGCTGCCGCAAACAGGAATTTTTTGCAAGTGGGTAATGTGAAGGCAGTTGCAGCCAGTAGATTTTCTTGGGGTACTCTAGTTTCACTCACCAATGCTGCATTCCATTGCTGCTTTATTCACATTGCTTCACCCATCGTCTCTAATAACCGTGCTGTTGGCAAGATGTGAAGGGTCTGCCTAATCAAGGGTGTATTTGTGTTAGTGAGATAGGGCAGCTATGAGATGTGAGTGATCACCATAACGTTATATGGCGGAGAATTGAATATAAAGGTGTAATGCAAGTTCTTCGAGTGCTTTCAAAAATCTGTACTGTGTGGTTCATGCCTAAAAATATTCCGTAAACTACTTGCCTTAGCCATTTATACCCTTCTAAAAATACTGTTTAAAAACAAAATGTGGTAACAGAACTACACATCCGTCCTTAGTTTATTCTTAACTGTTTTTTTGCAAACTAACACCACTTGGATATCTTGAGCAGTTTTTAAATTGTGTGGCTTTTTTCTGAAGCTCAGCACACCTTATGTGCGCTTGGATAGGCAGGATCCTTTAAGCCAAAATTAATTAGTTCAGTAATTCTCTTTTAGGGTACGTGCTGGAAATGACAAATTGACTTAATAAATGGTCTAGAATCTTTTTCTATGTTGAAAAATCTTGATAAATAAATGGTACAGTTAAAGATTTACACTTTGGCACATTCCGTAAGCCGGCACCAATTGAGACACCTCAGGGTTTGTACATCTCTTAATTTCCTTAAGAAGTCCTTAAATGTCTTATTTTTCACCATGGATCCTATAAAACTCATAAAAGTTAAAAATACATTGTGCTGTGCATATTTTTTATCATTTTGTTTTGGGCTCTGACAGCAAAGCAGTGTTTCGTACATGCACTTTAGTTTTCTAACGGTATTCAGCTCATTGAATACTCTTTGTGCCTGCATTTCTTTTGTCAGTGGTGAACCAGCAATTTTTTTTTTTCAAATAAAATAATAATAGTTTTACTAATGAGTAAAAGAGAAGAAAAATATTGGAATTCATAATGTCCCGAGACATTTAAATCCTTAAACTGCTCCTTAAAAACTTCTTAATTTTCATTAATGTAAAAAGGTATGAACAATTATTTCAGTGTAGTATTTCCTGTTTTATAGCTGGTTACATTTCATAATTCATTTAGTAGTCTTGTTAAAATAATAATGATGTTCATTAGTCTGGCATGGGAGTGGTTCCAATTGTAGTGTGTTTGTAAAGACTGAAAACTAATAACGAAGAAGTCTTGAATTTCATAAACAAAATGGTCACTGAACATTGAACTTGTGGTTTGTCTTCCACTAGCATGGGAGGCCACGGTGCCTTGGTGATCGCCCTGAAGAATCCTGGCAAGTACCGCAGTGCATCGGCGTTCTGCCCCATCAGCAACCCCTTGAAGTGTCCCTGGGGGCAGAAGGCGTTCAGCGGCTACCTCGGTCCGGACCAGGCGGCCTGGAGTAGCTGGGATGCCACGGAGTTGGTCAAGAACTACAGCGGCCCTGCGTTAAACATCTTGGTGGACCAGGTACTGTGTTGCCGTGATGTTAACCCACGGTGTCTACTTGTTCACGTCCCCAAAAACTTACAGATTCAGAAAAAAAGTAATAATGGTTACAAAAAAAGTCAAGGATTTTTCATAGATTAAATGGTCTGAGTGGGATCTAATATTAAAAATAAATTTCATGCCTTTATACTGTGTTCATTAATTAAAAATTTGCCAAAATGTTGCTTTTACATTTGGTAAGAATATCTACTAGAGAAATGTTTTTTATGCAGTGTTTTTTTTTACCTACTAAAAGTTGGGTTGGCCATACCTCCCCAAAGGACCCTGCTTGGAGTGTGTTAGAAGTAATTTTTATTTAATACTTTTTGTGGCTAGCAACTTTTTAAAAAAATTCAAAACATATGGTTTAAATATTGACATGATGTTTTAATCAGAATACAGTTTGTATGACAGTGTAACCTTATTATAAAGTACATTACTTTAGAGGAATTCTCACTTTCAAGTACTATTTTTTTTCAGAACCATACTAGATTTGTTTGATTTTTTTTTTTTTATCAGGTTTAGTGTATTTAATGAGATTTTACTTCATTCCTCACATTTTGACTAGAATGCAATTATAAAATCAGTGGCACATATTTACTTTGTTTACTTGAATTTACATGTTATAAAAATACATCATGATAGGGTCAAAGAAAAATTCACTTATTTTTGTGTCTGAATCCCAGTATACATTCTGTAGCCATTGATCCAGCAAGTTCTTGACTTAACAGGTGGTGAATTACCAAAAATGTCTGATTATCAAGCTGTATCTCCTGCAATTGCTAAGTGCTAAGTTTTAGAGCAAATATATGTGTAAGTTGGTGCTTAGCAGCAAATACCTATTGATTTGCAGTAACATAAGGATTAAACATTTCAGCACAAATACAGGCCAAAACTAAAAATTTCATTGTCTATTTTTAGGCTCGTACGTACACTTCTGAGCGATCCCGACTAATCCTGCGCCACTCAAAATGCTTAAGACTACCACTTACATGTGTACTGTAAAAGCTTTTTTACCTTACCTGAATATAATAGGTGTTTATCTTCAATTTGCTTAAGTCCATACATTTTTGCCAGGCCATCGGGCATTTCATACATTGAATGCCAGACTATCATAAGTCTATTGTATTTTTAAATGAGGCATGTTGGTAACCAATCACCTTATTTCAATATTTCTGTGACTTATTGTGTATTTTAAACATATGCTTTATTAATATCAAGAGTAATGTAGTGCTGATAGGTATTTTATTTGAATTTCATTAACGTGTCTTTAGGAGAGTGTAGCTGTGGTGTCTGAAAAAAGTAAATTTTTCGCTTGTATACTAAGTTGGGTTCAACCTTGGAATATAGAGTAGGATTACCAAGACCTTGTGGCTATGGATTAACAACTTCATTTCCTGTCATTGTCGTGATGCTAATTATATTGTTAGAAACATGCTGTGTCACATTGTGTGATTAGCATTTGAAAGACAAATGTAATCTGTTTTATGAATTTTAAACATGTTTTAGATTTGACATAATATCAATGATCCTAATTTTTCAGTGTTTAATTGATTAGTATTTAACAAAGAAGTACCTAACATTTATAAAGTTTTTAATGGTATGAAGTAAGTTTAAGATGATTTTATACTATATAGCCAATTTAACCAGAACACAATTGGTCAACTGTATCGCTAAATATTGTGAGAAGTAATCGTTCGGTACTTATGGAATTTTTTTATGGAAGTATTTGTAGTCATTTAAATAAAAGTATGTGAAAGGACTTGAATGTGAAAATGTTCAAAATTTGTGTCAGAATTGTGTGAAGTCCATTTAAGTAAATAAATTGAATTTTTAAATTGTGCATGGGAGTGGTGTGCATTTAAGGATGTGCTGTTAGGGTATAATTTAAGTCAAGTCAAGTTCAATAAAAACAGTATTTGGAGGAATTCCCAAGTATACAGTTGCATAATGTGGGGTACATATATGTATTTATGAATAAATACTCAAGTCAGCCATATTGTTTGGAATTGTATAAAGATAGGGTCACTATTTTGAGAAGTGGAATAGCCTAACATTACATGCTGCCATGAGTGGCACAAGATTTTTGAAATGGGGACAGAAATATTGGATTTCTACATAAATATATTATATATCCATTGTTTCTATCTTATGTACACCCTTCCAGTTTTGTATCTTTCAAAGTACTCATTGGAATTGGAGTAAATAATTAATTTGAAATATTTCTTGCTCCTAATAAAAGGATTTAAGTGGTTGTAATGATGAGCTGTAGTAAGTTCCCAGATAAACAAATGCCTAGTAAAGTTAATTGCAGTATACACTCTCCCCTCGAAGTAACGCTCTAATTTGTTCCAGGAAAACAGAGTGCTAATCAAATACTGTTTTTCTATAAGAATGCATGTTAACTACAAAAAATTTGTTTTCCAATCAGTTAAGTTTGCCTGCTTACTACCATTTTAAAATTAATTTACAGTACAAATATATGTCTAAATACATTTTAAGTACATTTAAATAAATGCATTTTAACAACCAAAATTATATTTAAAAATTAATATACTACATTGTTAACGTAATAGGACTTGGGCATAACATTCTTAAGAAGGTGCTAACAGCATTTCTGAGCAACAAAATAATAATTTATTAATATACAAGATATATTTCAGTTTTAATAAGAATTGAAGAATAAATTAACATATTCTATTATTAGAACAATTATTTAACCTGTTAACTTAATTTACAACTGTGTTTTTTTTTCTAAATGTGTGTGTGCCAATATCTGCCACTAGTGCATCCTAGCAGGTACAAGATAAACTAGCCCTGAAAGCTACTAGTTTTACTCTCCAGAGCTGCTGTTAACACGCGAGATGCCGTAAAATAAACATTGGCTGAATACTTGGGCGTCTTCAGAAATACCCAAATATGTACGTATTTAAGGAAGCGAATAGCTATTAAGAAAAGAGCAAGATATTGTTTGTTGATTCGTCACATTATTATATTATTAATTTGTTGCATTGTATTTAATGCTACAAAAGTGCCATTGCCACTGTGCGCACAGAAATAAAAATTCACATAAAAAAAGCGCTACTTCAAATCATGCCGTACTTTATTGGCGTCATTGCTTCAAAACCACTGTAAACAAACAGCGTTACTTTGAGGTGTGGGTGTATGTATATATTTACAGTAACACCTTCAATTTCAATCAGGAAATACATTATTAAGTACATGATGACTTATGTCACAGAAAACAAATCCAAAATTCTGGCTTCATCCATGTTGCACTTGTTTTATTAATTTTTTGTGAATGATTCCCACTTGCTGTATCTATTGGTGATGAATAATCAAAAAAATTATTTTATTTGAAAATTAGAATGTACTATCAGAATATTGGATATTATTAAAAATACTCATAGACCCTAATAAACACCAAAGGTGGTGGGGGGTTGGGAAACACATTAGCAGCTGGATTGGTGTGGGGTTGCAGAATGTGTCGAACCGAAGAACACCGTATTGAACAACACAGGCTGTATTCTGTTTGTAACATAAGTAGTTTCTTATGGTCCTTGGAAATTTTAATTTATTATGAGGGAAAACTTATTAAAAGGGTGAAATTGTATGTAGGTTACGTGATAAATTTTTTAAAAAACTTATGCAGACAAATTTTTAAAAAGGATTTTACTGACATTTTAATATACCATTGATTGGCACTGAAGTAGAAAGAATCATACATTGAAGCTGTTTTAAATTTTCTTTATGAAATTGTAAGTATTCTGTGTTACAAATATGTGATGTACTACATGACATTCAATTTAAAACTCTCTTTTATCAATGCTTCATATTGTAAATAGCGGGATTTACGTTTTCCAAGCAATGTAATTTTAGGGTCTGTTTTAAAAGTGGTTGAAATATATTTTAAACCGTACCTTAAAAAGCTGTGGAAAAAACTAACGTGTATTCTTAGTTCTATGCTGTGAAACTTCTTTGCTGAGGGGGTAAAAATTTTCGAGCATTACGAAAAGTCCAATCGCATGAGGGAAAATAGCTAGGTAAGTGGTGAGGGAACCGGGAGAGAAGACGGCAGGGACGCAGCATTCTTGCGCACTTACATGTGTGTGGTTGTTTCTTGTGGGTGGACATTGCGCTATCCCCACTCCGGTGCCGTTGGCGCGGGCGGTGATTGCTGGAGCAGCCTTGAGCGGGCTCCACGTGGCGGCGTGCGGCTCAGGTTGAACCTTGTCATCCTGCAGGGATAGGCGGGTCGCGGCGGTAGGGACCTGCCTGCGCCTGACGCCACCTTACTTTAGAGAGTATATGGGCAGAGGGCAACACAACGGGGTGTTAGCTTATTGTTGTGGACCATGCCACAGGCCATATTCAAAAGAAAATATTCTTTCATGTATGTAGTATTATTAATTTAATTACTTGTGTAAATCAGCATTGTTAAACAGTGTTCTGTATTGTTTTAGCTGTGTAACTAAATATTTCTGCTTTAGTTTGACATGGATAATTATTTGTCACAAATTATTATTTGATTAACTAAATCACACACCGTATTATAATTACGAGCCCACGAGTGTTATACATTAGGTTCAACTAAGAGGTGTGAATATTTCTCAATCGGAGTGTAGCTGGGAGTGACTGCAGTAGCATTGAGCTAGGTCCTATTTGTATACCATGTTGTCACTTTCACATGCCAAATACCTACCTCAGACTACACAGTTCCATTTGGACAATTAGTTAAGCTGTATAAACTATCGGCAAGATTCAAGTTAAAGAATTATTTAAACTCAAAGTTTGTTTTAAATGTACGAGAAATTTTTTTTAAATGAATCCTATTTATTCAAAGAATCTACAATTTATTTATTTGTTTAGGAAAGATTTCTTTCTTTTGAGGTCATACCTGTGACCTTACTATTCTCAATTATCTCTTATTGTTATTATATTAAAAATATTAGTAATTTATCTCTATCTATAATTATGAAGCAAGACTTCATACACACATTTTTTAAATTTATTTTTAAGTTATGATTGTGAAAATAACAAATGTTATGAATTCCTTTTTAAAGGATCCTTTAGCATAAAAGATTTTTGAAAAGTGCATCTTAAAGGATATCTGTCATTTTTGTCGACTTTCTGAATAGTTGCAAGTGTCCCTACAGAATTGACAACACAGCCTTTCGGATAAGGAAGAATCACTTGTGTCCTTTTGTGAATTCTTGTGGCCTTTGAGGCAATTATAGTCCAAATTTGAACGAACCTACTGCTGTTCATAAATTTTCTGTGTTTTTATTATTGTGAATTGATCAACTTGGAACAAATACCAATGTAAAAATTGCTTAGAAATAGAATTTCAACATAAACAAATGGCAATTGAAAATGTATTTATTTCTTCATACACCAGCTTGTGTAAAAATGGAAAGAATACGGATATCCTTTCTTGACTAAATGCAGGATTTATATTAAAGGGTCCTTTGTTTAAGGCTGCATCAATAAATGATACAGCCTTACTTTACAGAAACAGTGATACTAGGTAATATTCTTTGTGGTTCATGTGTTCACATACATGCAGACACATTTGGCTCATAGAAAATGTGTTGCAATGTGTTTTGTTCCAGGGCACCGAGGATCAGTTCTACAAGGAGTCCCAGTTGTTGCCGGAGAACCTGAAGGATGCAGCCAAGAAAGCAGACGTACCACTCACACTCAACTTGAGAGAAGGCTATGACCACAGTTACTTCTTTGTGTCTACGTTCATTGGCGACCACATTGCACACCACGCAAAGTTCCTCAAGTCGTGAACACTGCATCGAAAATATTGATCTTTTGTTGGTTTAACATGGCATTTATAGTTGGGTCAGACACATTTATGGAAACATACAGATCTGGATTGAACTCTTGAGTGGACTGAAGAATCCTGATCAGTGATTTCACTCAAAACATGCTTGATCCGACTGTATCAGGACTGTAATGCACTACCTTTATTGCATGTTAATTTGAACATCAATTTTGCACAAATCCAATTCTTCTGTTTAGTTAAAAACACAAGAATTGTTTTTAAATCCTTCTACCCTATTGTAATATTATCCATCACCATCAGTTGTCACAACCTCCTTTTACATAACTTTCTATATTAAACACACAAGGAATGGAGCGAGTTACCGTGTTTTCTCGCATAATCGTCGCACATTTTATTCTAAAATTAAGTTTGAAAAGTAGGGGTGAGACGATTATGCAGAAAAAAAAAATTTTGTTAGGTAAAGTTATTTATAAAAAAACCGTTCATGAAAAGTACGTTTATTTAAAAAAAGGTGGAGTATACAAGAGCACGCCAAACAATCTATATCAATAATTCATTAAACAAAAACCTTTTTTCAACTTTAAATACAAAAACCAAAACTCTAAACGCGAACGCAAGCCACTTTCTGACGTGAACTAACGTGTCGTAGTATACACTTGCCACGAAAGAATGCGGGCTATCAAATATAGTTAACTCGGCAGTTGACAGAGAGCGCGTGATGCATCCAATTGGTGAGATATTGATATTCGACTACGTACGCGTGCTCTATACAGGAAGCAACATAAACAAACATGAATGATGCGTTGGCTACATTTTTATAAGCGGTACGCCGCGGCAACACAGACAATCAGATAAAGGAAATAACGTTTAAAAAGTCTTTAAAAGAAAATTTACATGTCAGACAACTTCTTATTTCCGTTAATTAAATACATAAGTGGTAATGACCGAAATTAAATTTTAGATTTCTACTTTAAAATACATTGTTTTATAGGGAAAAGATACCTACATCGGTAAACCGCAGCGACGCAGATGATCAGATAAAGGAAATAACGTTTAAAAAGTCTTATAAAGAAAATTTACATGTCAGACAACTTCATATATTTCCGTTAATTAAGTAAGTGGTAATGACTGAATAAATAATAGATTTCTACTTTAAAATACATCGTTTTATACGGAAAAGATACCTACACAAAGCGCTCGGCATCTACTAGCGGGACCAAAAACATAATGCGAGTTTACGCAAGAAAGATTTTTATCCCAATTTTAACGGCCTAAAATATGGGTGCGACAATTATGTGATAAAAGAGGGTAATCTAATGCAGTTTCCAAGCATGACTGAAGTGAATAATCATTATTAAAAGTTTATCCTAAACTCTCTGGATCGTACTGGAAGTAAAGCAAAAACCGAAAGCACCATTTTGAAGGTGTCTTGAGTGATCAAGTGGTAGAAAATTTAAGGTATGAGCAGTTTTAAAATGTGCAAAGTAATTTTGGGAAACAGTTTGCCAAATCTTATAAAAGGTGGCGATATTAATCACGAAACTAAATTCTGTTTTACTTTTCATCCTGAACTTGTCGTGGTGGGCTCTAACTTTGAGGAAATAAAACTTACCTAACTTGGGCCAGCTTCGCTCCAACTGTACTCGTTTCTACACTTCAGTCCATGTCAAACCCTTGTATTAAAGGCATCAGTCGATATTCACTCCCAGCTCAGTCCACTTGGACTCCACTCCAGGTTCTGTCCACTTCAAAATTTCATCCGAAAAAAAGTAAGTAATTATGTGTTTAAAACAGGAATAATGTTATGTAACTTTGAAGAAGTCTGGATGCAAGATTGAGGATTTAATTGGAACTTGCTAACCTACAGCTGTGCTCCATTTTTTTTTTCTGTTAAAATGTTTGTAGACAAAATTTTCATTTCAAGATTGTTACATGCGACCCAACCCAATTTTTTTTGGCTTGGATAAATAAAGTGTTAATAAATGGATATTCTTTATCAATTTCGTAAAACTTTTTGTTTGTTCTTCGTTAGAGTCAACAGAAAATGTAAATTTAGATATGGACTTGAACTAGTAAAGAATTACATACATTCTAATATACTGTAAATGTAACTTAATATGTATTGTGATTATGTGAGTTTAATTTCTAGATAAGTTGGATAAGATTTTGAAGAGAATATATTTTCTAATAAGGAAATTGTTATAAACTTGTTACCACAAAAAAATGTATTTAGGCAATAAATTGCTTCAAATTATAAAACATTTTATAATATCCTTATGTACCCAGAGAATAAACACATGAAGGAGTTCCAGTGCCATACTTAGGGCGTGTGAATTGTTGAACACAGGAGAACTACTACACGCCCAAGCCAACTGTGGTCCCGGGAAAAAGGTGAACTACCCAAGGTCAGACGGACCCCTCCCTCCGCCGTCATCCCTTCCGCCACACTGTCCCCTCCCTTTCCCTAGTCCGCTTCAAGGGTCGAAGCGCGTCATGTCGCGGGTGGGACGGCAAGTAGAGCTGTTACCATAAGTCACGTCACAGTGCGCGGACACGGGCGTATTGGTGTTCAAGTATTTCACGATCCTTTGAAAGCGGAGCAAGGTTTCGAAGCGTACGTGACTGTAATATAACATGTATTGACAAATGGCATCGGGCAGTACAACAAAACACAAAACTATACATAGCCAGTGCAGGGAAGTGATTAGTAATGTGATTGCATTTTGTGATCAGGAGAAGGTAAAAGTGGCGATTATTTATTTATTTATTTATCAATTTGTTACATGCCTACCAACGGCATAAGGCCATGGGAGGTAGGCACGATAAACATAAAAAAATACATCCACAAAACAAATAGCTACATGAAACAAAATGAATAACATTGAGGACAATACTATAATAACACATACACAAGACAACACAGCAAGCAACTAACAGATAAACAAGAACAACTTTCATAATTCTATAACAACAGAAATGATAATCCAGAACCTGATTATAAAAAAAAAAATTAATATGGTATCATCATTAACCTTAAACATATTCAATTTAAATTAAGATAAGAAAAATTGTTTTATATTTAAATTATTTTTTGATAGAGAGACGAGATGAACTTCGCAAACTTTTCCAGATGGGTGCAAGACAAGCTTATTCCAAATCTGCCTGCTAATTCGTTGGTTGTAATGGATAATGCCCCTTATCATTCCGTTCAGTTAAATAAGCCACCCACAGCCGGTACAAGAAAACAAGATATCATCCAATGGTTACAGAACAACAACATTCCGCATGACAATGATATGACAAAATGTGAACTCCTCCAGCTCGTTGGTCGACGTCCACCTCCCAGGTTTCACATAGATGAGATGTTAGAAGAACATGGGCATGAAGTAATAAGATTACCACCATACCACTTTGAGCTTAATGCTATTGAGTATGTATGGAACATTGTGAAATCACGTGTTGCTGAAAAAAATGTCGCTCAATAATCACGTACCATTGAAAACATCACAACAGAAGCAATCAATAGCATCACCAAAGAAGAATGGCAAAATGCTATTTTACATGTAAAACATACAGAAGCAGAGTACTGGACAGGTGACTTGACTGTCTAATGGAGCACGAAATTGAGAAAATTGTTGTTAACTTTGGCGAGTCCAGCTCAGACAGTGAATGGGACTTTTTGGACAACATCAGCACATATTCCAATGGTAACATATCAAGATTTGAAGAACTAAATGGCTGAATGGGCGTTTGTTACGTGCACTATGCACGAAACTGTGTTGAAATGTTTCTTGCATTTTTTTCATTAATTAATCACACAAACAATATTTTCTTTGATTATAGGCAAATGTATACAGACATGTATGTTAAATATGGTGCTGAGTGAAATAATTAGGCTATTATAACACAAACGGTACAATGTGATGCTGTGACACACTTTGGTACACACTGTGACATCTTCGCTGTTTCATACGACTGTACCTTCACCTTATCACAACATTTCTTACTGCACGACTGCGCTTCATGGCCATCGTTTCATCCAGGTAATCATGCTTACATGTTGCGTACACTTATGAACGCATGTGTATACTCCTTGCTTCCACAGCTGACTGCATTCCCCTACAGCCAACCCCTCCTCATTCCCCACCCCTCTCTCACTGCGACACCAGCGCTCCCATCACTCCCCTCCTCGGGACCACAGTTGGCTTGGGCGTGTAGTAGTAACATGACTTGACGGAAAAACAAACTAGGCAGTTTGCCTTCCTTAAAATGGCATGCAGTAGACGCAACCTACGCCATTGATTGTTCCACTCTGAACTCTCAACAGCTTGCCAGAATGCCTACAGAAATAAAAACAACCAACCTCAAACACAATAAAGATGGAAATCCAAATTCATAGTACATACATCTAAAATAAAAAAAAGAAGAAATATGGTAACTTCTAGGTTCCTCACAAAATAAATCCCAGTAGGATGTACATTTTACAGAACTGAAATTTCTTGGGTAAAATTAAAAAAAATTCTTGAATATAAAATTAATTACTTTTGTTAAAAAGACATACATACCAAACCAAGACCTGTATTAAATTATATAGGTAATGTAATAAATTTAATAAAAAATAATTAATCCCACTTATCTACTTGCAAAAAATATTTTCAGAGAAGCTAATTTTAATACTTATTTAATAAAATCAAGTAGACAATTATATCCAAGAAATAAAGGTAATCCTTAAATTGTGAAACCCAACCCCTCAGAATACTGGAATTATTACTGTCATTGGGTTGTTTGGCTTGAAAATATGTGGTTGGAAAAATGTTGATTGGGGTGGAAATGCCGAGGACATGAACAGGCGGCTTAATACGGCTGTTCGGTATATGCAGTTTAGATAATAATGTGTTGGTCATAAAGTACTGATTGTCTTTTACTTCACATGATAAAACATCCCACAAATGGCAATGGCCGCAACATGCACACACTAACTGGCTATACCACTGGAGTAAAGTTAAGCTTTGAACAATTGAATCGGTCATTGTAAAAATGCACTTAGTCCACAAATCACAATTGTGGGATATTAATTAAAACTGTTTTAAACAAAATTTTCTACTGTTATGATGTTAAAAATTTTTATATATCAATTTCTATCATTAACAGACATATTAAACTCATGTCATGTCTCAGATTACACTTAGTTTCTAATATATAAAGCCTAAAGTCTTTGGAGTTAGTTCCTTTTAACAATGAATGCTGAAAATATTATGTTAATGATTGCATATTACAAAAAAAACATGGATATTTAAATATAATAACACAGTCATTGATTGTTATTAAATTCAGTAATATAAAACAACCATTTTAGGAAAGTATTACAGTCATTCGTTCTCCACTTCTACAGTTGTTGGCCATGATAAAATGTCTTCATAAAATGATAGCGTTTCCGTGTCACCCACGACGTATTTTACAACTTTCTTGATGTCCTGCAGCTTTAGACGATTAATGGGCACCTTTCCTGCAGGGTATGCTTTTGGAATAATCATGGAGAAATGATTATTAATGCTGGGCTGAGCCAAAGGAAAGGTGTATGTAACAAGTCCACCAATAAAAGGACATGCCTCAACTACTCCTGGCCTTGCTGCTGAATATCTGAACTCCTTGAAAGAGAAAGGAGTAAAATTCACTTTACAATCACGAGGAGTATCTCTTCCCACACATTCTATAGCCACACAGTTTTTCTTGAAGAAATGAGGCCACCATGTATTGAAGTCCAAAATGTCTTCAGCCTCCACCATCTTTACTGTGACGTTTGACTTACTGTGTACTAACAGACTAACATATTCTTTTGGAGTGTAGATTCTATCACATTTCTTAATGTTCTTTTTGAATAACCCAAAATCCCTATCGCAGGGAAGGAATGAATGTCCTCTTACAGGATAACAATGTACAATATTTTGTAACATTTCATTTTGCACCAGTCCTAAGCACATGTGGATCATTGAATGATTTTTTTTTGGCCAACACAGCCATCAGAGTACAAGTATAGGTCTGTTATATCTTTACACACACAGTGAGTTATGTAGTCCAATAAAAATGAACATACTTCATTGGCACCTTTCTTGGCAACGCCCTAATGATATACATACAAACACGAATGGTGGGATTTTAAATTGTGTACACAAAAGCAGTTTACCCATAACTGACGTAGGTAAAATATTTCTTGGACTGGTATGTGAGGTAAGGGTAGATTCTGCACAAAGTCATAAACTATTCCTGCCACATGGGGATTTTCCTTGCATAGCAGTTCAGTTTGTTTTAAAGACTTGTAAAATTTTTGGCTTCTGCATTTATGAACAACTAACTCTGATTCAGCGGCACGTTTTACGATTTACGCAAGATGAAGACTTTTCAGTTTTGTTGTCAGTTCTTCGCACGTGCTGCACACATCAATTTGTGGTCTTCCAAAGCGATACCGAAAATTCTCATTATAATATTTTAAGTAATATTTGTAAGACACCTTTGTGTTTTGGTATTTATCTTCGTAAAGGGCATGCATTTGCTTTACATCTAACTTTCCATCAAGATACTTCACCTCTTTGCCTGAGTAATGAGTAGTTTTTACTGGGAATGACTCAATATGTTGCTGGATGTTATTTCTTACTGTGTCTGACATTTTTTTGGGATTGGGATTCAAACCACGCCTATCTTTAGGAGTCTCTCCTTTCAGCAGCAGTGCTGCTAACATAAATACTCTCTTCTGACACACAGCATGCAAACTTAAGAAAGCCTTTCTACATACCATTACTCTTGTATCTCCATTCATGACATGAAACTTAAAACTCCCATTCCTTTGCTTCCTCGTCCCTCCTTCATCACTTACAATCCTTGGTCTCCGACGCTGAATAGGTTTTGACTCTATAAGTCACTGTAGATGAAGGTCTTGGTAGTTTTTGTTTTCAAGATCCAAGAATGATGAAAGGATAGTGATACGATTTTCTTCTTTTATTTTCTGGAAGCATTGGAGCCTGCAGCTGACAAAACACAAAACACATCCCTTCAACTATGTGTGCTTTCAGCTACTTTACATATTCATAAGCATCATCATATAACTTTTAAGTTTGATTTTATATGGCTTATAACCTATAAAATAATCTATTAAGAATTAGTTTTTACTTATATGTTAGCTTATCAATAGTTATTATTAGTCAAGTGTTTAACAAAAAAACTATTTAGAAACATTTTTAATAAAAACATTTTCGAATAAATTTGCATGTCACATCAATAAACATACCTGCAATCATCTCCAGTTTTCTTTGCTTCAACAACCTTTTTTCCATGACAGACGTATTCTTCTCCGCTTATACGAGCACTTTTGACTTTATTTCTCTTATAATCTGTATTATTAATACTCCTCTTTCCTTTTTTCTCCATCATCAAACATTCAACATCACAACAATACCAAACATAAACAATACATCCATAGACAAAGAAGGTGGAAGATATAAAATCTTTTGATGTCCAATAAAACTTGAAATATCAACTAGACAGGCAGAGCCATCTAACAGAGAAAATGTAACTAATGCGTCATATAGCACTGCAAGATTGAAATGTGCTGCAATATACAAGCCTGTCATCAATAAAAGGAACTAACTCCACAAATCAATAATCAGCATTAAAAGGAACTAAGTCCATGGACTTAGTTCTTTTTAACAGAGCCTGCAATAACGCATATGCCTGTTTTATACGTATGGAAAGTAGGGACTAAGTTCCTTTCAACATTAATCAATCCGGCGTACCCGAAAATCTTCATTACCATTAAAAAACATTTTTGGTAAAATATGGACTTAGTGCATTTTGACAATGACCGATTTAATTTACAAACCAACACTCACTCTTAAATTGTTTGGAAGTACCCTCTTTTATCGCATAATTGTCGCACCTATATTTTAGGGCGTCAAATTTTGGATAAAAAAACTTCTCGTGATAACATCGCACAACATTTTTGGTCCCGCTATTAGATTCCTAGCGCTTTCTGTAGGTATCTTTTCCATATAAAACAATGTATTTTAAAGTATAAATCTAATATTTATTCGGAAATTAAGTCTTACTTATTTAATTAACAGAAATACGAAGTTGTCTGATGTGTAAATTTTCTTTTAAAGATGTTTTTAAACGTTATAACCTTTATCTGTTTGTCTGCGTCGCCGCGATGTACCGCTTATAAAAATGTAGCCATTGCTAGTTGGCATCTTTCATGTTTGGTTAAGTTGCTTGCCGTATAGAGCGCGCACACGTAGTTGAATATTGATCTCTCGCCGATTGCATGCAACGCGCGCTCTGTTGAGTGCCGAGTTAACTACCGTATTTACCTGAATGCAAGACTATTATTTTTTCTCCCGGCAACGGTTAAAAATTTCACATTCGTCTTGCATTTTAAAATCTTGATTTTTGAAGGTAGTTTGTCCCACATTTTTAGGCTAATACAATGTGAAATTACTTTTATGGGCACAGGCAATAAATAACTATTAACATTATAATCATTTAATGAAAAATACAGTACAATTTCAAGCTAATTTGTACGCAAAAAGATTATAAAAAACATCTCCGGTACTAGTCGCCATGCTTTGTTTATTTGCGCTCACGCCATAGATAAAGTATGCACGAAAGAAGACGTGAAACCTAGACTTGGGAGTTGGTAAACCAGGTCATTTCTCATGCTGAATTTTGTAGTACATGATATCTCCACTGTTGCGAGCGCTGTAACAATTTTAGTAACCCAAAGTGTTGTATACATTTTAACAATGTTATTCTATGTAAACAAAATTGTTTATTTTCGTTAATAAACAAATGCGGTAAATTGCGGGAACCTAAAATGGATAGTGTTGAAAGGCGAGGAACATCAAGTTCTTTTATAAAGAAAGGCTCTCGAACATATCACGATGCAAATTTTAAGCTCATTGTGGTAAAATATGCAGAAGAAAACAACAACAGTGCTGCATCAAGACGTTTTGGCATATCGGAAGCAAACGTGCGACGGTGGCGGGGTTTGAAAGAGAAGTTGAGAAATGCCAACTCTACTCGTAAAGCTTTCAGTGGACCCAAAAAAGGTCGTTTCTGTGACATTGAGAAAACTGTAGTCTAATTTGTTCGTGAGAAATGCAACGAGGGGGTTGCAATAACCACTGAAATCATCAAAATGAAGGCCCGAGAAATAGCAACAATCTTGATGGATCTCAAGATGATATCTTATGGGAAAATCTTGAAGGAAGTAAACCTGATGCCAGTAGTGAAACAGATGAATCTGAAAGTGACTCAGACTAAGTTAATATGTTCAAGACTTTGTAATGTATGTAAATAATTTTATTAAGTGGATCTTTCAAAACATAAAACAATGTAAGTACAGAAAATTATCTTTTTCATGTTATGTAAAATGTTTATTTATAGCTTGTTATATACTATTTTCTGGTTTATAAAGATTAAAAAGTTGACCTCGTCTTGCATTCGAGTCGTCTTGCAATCGGGTAAATACGGTACATGTGATGGCTCGCACTCTTTTGTGGGAAGTGTGTACTACGACGATAGTTATGTGTTAGTTCACACTCGCATTCACATGTTGTTTTTCCATTTAAAGTTGAAGAAAGGTTTTTGTTCATGTCTTATTAATTTAAATTATTCGGCATGCTCTTGTATACTCCACTTTTAAATACAGTAAACGTACTTTCCATGAATGGGTTTTATGTTTATGAATAACTTTACCAAACAAATTTTTTTTTCCTTGCATAAAAGTCACACCCCTATTTTTTAAACTTGATTTTAGTATAAAATGTGAGACAATTATGCAATAAAACATGGTATGTACAAAAAAAACCTTTTAATTCATGATATTGAAATTAACACTATAGAAACAAGCAAATAACAACTAACTTTGATAGTAAACACAAGACATCTTTAATTGATGAAGTGGTTATGTTTTTTCCTTGCGAGCGGCTTTGTCAAAATGTCTGATATGTCATCTGTTTATAAATTAATAACATCAATAGTTATCTTTGACATGCTCCCTAACAAAATGATGCCTGATAGCTATATATTTGGATCTTTGGCTGGTTTCATTGTTTTTAGCTAGATTTATTGCCCCTTTGTCATCACAATATACAATGGATAGCTTGCATTCATGTTGTAAACCAAGACTTTCTAAACAGGTTGCTACTCTTAACTGATTTGCAGTATCTAAGCAAGTTAAGATTAACTGATTCAACAAGCCAACTTTCTGAGTGAGGTCAGAATATTCTAATAGCGTTTGGATGTTCTCCCATGCTTGCTTTGATGTTTCACATTTTTCAATGTGGTGGATTAAATCCTTTTCTACCAGTAATAAAATCTTGGCTAATGCCTTGCAATCTTTCTCTTTCGCTTCATCTACCTTGATGTTTCCTTGGATGACATCCCATTGGTCTTCTAAACTTAAAAAAGCTTTTATATAAAATTTCCAAGTTTGTTTAGTTTTCACGACCTTTCAGTTTTTCCACCAAGGACAGACTGTTCAAAGCCATAACACCACAGTGCAAAATGTTAATATCTGCACTCCTGTGTTGACCGAATTCGTTAATCCGCACTGATTGACACACCTGGGTATATACAGTTTAGATAATAATGGCATATGAAAGCAAACACAACTTTTGGAGAAGGTGGTGGGAGTGATGAAAAAATAAAAAACTTCCGGCCAGTGATAAATGTGTCAACTCTGACCTTGCTTTTGTCTTAATTTTTGATAAGTCAAACTATTGTTGTAAGGGGTTGAAATCTTGAAATATAAAAAAACTCATAATTTCTATACCATGTACACTTTTAAATGAATTCTTATTTACTGTAAAACCTTAAAATATTACCTACAACTTTTGTTTAAAATAATTATTATATCACCAACCACTGTTGTAAAGGATGTAAAAAACATAGGTTAAAGGACAAAAAATAATTATAACTTCCTTATTAGGTAAACTAAAAGATTATAAGTATGGTAAATCTTCTAAAAATTATCCAAAACTTTGTTCTCAAACGATTTTTGATAAGAAACATTACAATCAGGGGTTGAAAAAACCAAGTGTTGGGAATAAGTAAGTAAAACTTCTATATGATGTACAAGATCAAATCCGTTCTTATTTTTATATTTCTAACTTTGTCTAAAATTTTTGTCTAAAGTAAATTTTTATGTAACTAACCATTACTGCAAGGGGTGTAAATAACAAGAATTATAACTTTCTTAGTGACAAATCCTAATCTAAAACCCTTGGTTGAAACAATTTTTGATAAGAGATACTATTATGGTATACACAGGAGTTAAAATTCAAAACACTTTATCTGATTATTTTGAATTCATTTAAACCATCTTAATATGATCTTAAACCTTTATGCAAACAAAGTATTTGTGCAATGAATGAAAAAATAGTGTTTGAAGGTAAAAAAAACTCTTAACTACCTTAGTAGACATAATAACAAATTCATTTGGCTGCATGGAATATGAGGAAATGTTTAATAAATCATTTGGGAATATTGGAGAACATATAAGTGTTATGTACATAAAGTTCTTTAAATGTTCCAGATATTTATAGAAGTTTTCAGAACATTTCCAAGAACTGGGTATTTGAAATCTACCTATGCTGTGCTGAAGGGGATTTTATTTTAATCATTTCAGTTATCATCTAGTTCAAAGTGTTTCCTCTCTTTCTCACTACTTTATGGGTGTTGATTGACACTTCACAGTATGCCTAGCACACAGTCATGATGTGACTTATCATAAACCATAATTTTTTTATTTAAATTAATTGGGGCTTTCAGCATTAGCATTAACCTGGAATTGTCACACATATCATTACTTTGGGTTGTCATTGTTGCAATGCTGGTGTGCTAAGGATTTATTAGCGAAGTTGTGTTTTTTGGTATGGGAGACTAGGTGCCTGTGCAAACAGTTTTATGAAGTAGCCTAAAAATTTAAACAGGTTTATTTCTATGGAAATATTACATGCTTTGGTTAATAAATAATTAGAAATTACAGGGAAAAATTAAGTTTTGCTGGACAGTTTGTGAGACCAATTCCTGTATAATTTACTTGACAGGCAGACAACTGCACACTATCAAATCTTCATACTCATTTTCACTATAACCATACAGGTTAGGATTAAATGAGAAGCAATTACAACCACTTTTTATGAAATTTTTTTTTATCATACCAAAAGACAGTTTTCTGAAAATCTGCCCGAGAGCAATAATTTAACAAGGCATCATTCATTATACAACAGGAGCTTATTACTGACCAAGTTTTCATACCAATAACCATACAGACAGCTCTTCGCTTCACATGCCACAGTTAGTGGCTGCCACTGCCGCGTATATTGTGCCACCAGCGCAGTATCACTTCCCTCTTCTGCCAAACATACTTGTCACCCCAGTAGTAATAGCCACTGTGAAAAAAACACACAAAATAATCAGTTTATCTCTAAAATTTTGTCTGGACAAAAAATAACTGCTGATTATAAAGCAGGGCCGATTCCTAAAATATACAGTTTCTGATTCTTAAATTTCTTAAAATAATAAAGGGACAATTCTTCGAATCCAATTCGGATTCTGTAATTTTTTCTGATGATGTTCAAAAGAATAATATACCTACTCAGGAAAAAAGGTTGATTTCTAACTTATAATTGCATTATGTTTTCTTTTTCTGTACACAATTTAACATTATATAGAGCTTACATAATTTTAAAAAGTATGTTCATTACCCTCAGTTAGGTACTGCTACCTTGAATTTCTAGCAAATTTGGCCTTTTAACCTTGCATAGACAAAACACGTGCTGTACTCGGCAAACAATCAAAGATGTCTTAAGCTAAGACGTAAATATCAAATAATGTTATAACTTACAAACTTTATAAACCTTACATTATCACATTAATGTATTTATTGTAAAAACATGGTTTGTACGGTTATGTTAAGAATTTTATTTTCAAGCGTAACTAGATAATGATCCAAATAAAATTACAGTAGAACTTCATTTTTACATATTTCAAGAGACCAGGATTAAAAAAAAAGAGGGAAATGTAAAAAAAAAAAATTATTATATATGATGGTAATGATAAGAAACAAATATACACCATACTAAATCAAATGTCAGAGATGCCTACATTTTTATGTATTAACTAGAACTTAATAATCTCACCTTGTGAAAACAATAAATACATCTAGTCTTGCAGTTCTTCACAATCGTTAAAATAAAATCCACTGTTTATTTTTGTAATAGCTCATTTAAAACTTTTCATTGGTTATAGTTTAGAGGGGAGATAGATGAAACAATTTAATTTTCGAGTTCACATCACCAAAGTTTTCGTTCATGACCGTATGGTTTACAGTGGCATGCTTTTATGAATAAATACACAATCGTGCAAAATTAATCTATTTGATTAATAGCTTAAAGTGTAAAAAAACTTACCACTATACATAAGTAGTACAATAGGTCTCAATCAAGTGTTAACACATGTATTTCAATTGTCACATACTCTTTGCAATTAGAGATAGGCTAGATAGAGAATTTTGTTACAGAAAAATTTTGGACGGTGGGAAACAGAATATGATTGGGAACTGAGGTTACAAAATCTCAATAATGTCCAGATGTTTACAAAGAATTTATTTCTGTGTAGGCAAAAATAATTATAAATTCAAAGATGCAGGCAATTTTCACGAACCATAAATAGGATAACGCTGTACTTGAAACAAAAGCCTATTTTGCAAAATACAACAAAATAAGCTTATATTTATTATAGTTAGTTACAGTAACCATGTACCCACTCGAATATTACAAAAACGTTTACAGTGATGTTACAAATGAATCAGCAATTTTATGTTTACTTTATTTTTAACTTGCTTTTAAAGTTGCAACCTGCAACCTGCAACATCTACAGTGTCAGATAAATGTATCAAGCAAGATACTACTGAATGAACATTGTAGTGGATCAATTGCAATTATCCATTTAAACATTGTTTTTTTAATTCCTGTTCCCATTTTCTTGTTGATGTAGTCCACATTTGTAGTCAATTTTTTTTTACACCGTATGAGATATGAAACAAACAAATAATTGTTCTTGCATGTTTAATATGTCAAACAGTTGTATTTACAATTGTGGATGCGATTCATTCTGCTACAGGTTTGCAAAATTAGTGAAATAGTTTTGATTAATTAATGCATGTTTCAAATGCTGGGAAAAATGATTAATTACAATCATGCCTGCAAATTTTCTTACACTACCATTAATAGTTTTGATTTTAAAACTGCTGAAAATGGCGTGTTTTCAGACACATGCATCTAGTGACAAAGGTTTACGTGCAGTGCTTTCTTTGTAAACAATTTTTTAACAATATTGGTACATACATACGACATGTATACTACCAAAATAAAATTGGATAATAGGAAGAGGTAATTTCCCACCCCCTCCCCCTCAAAAAAAAAAGTGATCCAGCAGCCAGCACTAATTGCAATGAAGTTTTTTTCTGTACCAGAACATGAATCATGCAGGTAAATATTCGAAAGTTCAGACCTCACTGCAACTGAATAATGGATGTATCAAAAGCATGTTTTTGATGTGTAACATCTTAGCTCTTGTTATAAGGTATTTGCTGGGAGCAGGGGCGTAGCCAGGATTTTATTTTGGGGGGGTATTAAACATTTGGCTATTCACCCACCCCCCTTGTGAAGCGGGGGGGCCCGGGGGTCCTCCCCCGGAAAAATTTGGATTTTTACGTGCAAAATGGTGCTATTTTAGCAGTTTTCATAATATAACATTGAATATTGTTCTGCTGTAAACATTATTGATTTTGAATATTAAAATAACACTAATTACAAACTCAACTCAGGTAAAAAAAACCTTCCACACATTTCGGGGGGGGGGGATGGATCCCTATGATCCCCCCCCTTCCCTACGCCCCTGGCTGGGAGTAATTTCATTAATGTGACAGAAGTCAAGAACAAAATGTGTAACAACCACATGCTGTGCCATCTGTGGTGGATAGTTTACAAAGACAAAGGGAAACTTTATTGTATTATCTATTAATGAATTTTAACAAGATAGGCAGTTTTTAATAAAATCCCTTGTCAAAAATCTGGTACAAACCCAGGGTTAGGGATTTTTGAAGTCTTTTTCACTTTTATCGGAACTACTGTTTCTAATAGTTTAAAATTTCCTTACACTTCATGCTGCAAGTAATAATTACAATTCAGGCAGAAAATTGTAGTGGCGGACGCAAAAGTACATGCGTGATTCGAGCCCAGAAATTTTGGTACTTGAAAAGTGAATATTTTATCTATCAGTATATTTATCATGCTCAGCATTATTTTAAAAAATTCTACATTATATATCATATAAGTTTCACATAAGTTTATTTGCAACATGAACAACATGAGAACACATGTATTTGCTTGTTACAATGGTTAATGTTTACAAATCACTGGCGAGTTATGAAAGACTTGCATTTTTTGTTATTATGTTTACCAAGGGCATATGTAGAAGGTTTTATTACGTTCATTGTGCTTATAAATTTTATTTGTAATAATAAGTACTGAGCATGATGATGATCAAAATATACTAAACATAGTGTTTTGATGAATTATTACCTAGATTTATCTGTTCCATTATGTCCAATTTTTATGTAAACAGTAAAGTATGGCGAGAAATGATCATAGATACTACTGGTAAACTCTTGTCTGCAGTTGCTATTTATCAGACATATGAGGTCTAATAAAATTTTCAGTTAGAGAGCTTTAATGGAAACATCATAAAGTTAAAATTAGATAAATTTGCTGACACTATTATTTTCAATGCACTTACCAACATAAATTTTTTAAAACCATAAAAAAATTACCTTTTATATAGGGTATTGGATCAGTAAATGATTAATTATCAGAGTCTGTACGGAATAAGGTTATTTCAGTACCGGACCATCACTAGTAACATTTATCAACAAATATATGTACTGTTTTCCTTAAATATTTTGCACAAATAAGTACAGTATTTAAAAAAAAAAAAAACACTCAGGCATTTTTCTAGTACACCTAGTTATATTTAAATATCATACCTTAAGTGACTTAAAATTAAGTTCTAGTTCAGCTCTTGTCAGACTCAAATATTTATGATTACAAAAGATAAAAGTATTGTTGCACGGTCACTGACGTCACGTGCCATCCATTGATGTTAAGACATGCCTAGGGCCAATGAAAAATGGTAAATAAAAAAGGCCCATTTCGGTGAATAAAAAGAGTTATTTCGGTGAAAAAAAAATTGCTTAGTTAGAAAAAATAACTATTTCGTCATTAAATTTTTATACACATATATATGTTTGATGGAATTGTTTTATTTGGTCAAAATTTATCATAAACAATGTTTTAAAGTACAACATGTACATCTAAAAGTTAGCACGCTGCATTTGTAATTAAAATTCTCAAGATTACATACAAAAAAATCGAAAACTGATCAGAAACGTTAGTGGCTCAAGTCCATTACGACTATCTCTGAAAATCAGCTATTATGTATATATTTCCTGCAAACTAGTCCCCACCAAAACACTGTACTTATTTAACAGTACAGATTATTATTTTTTTATTTGTTTACATTTTTCCCCGCCTCAACTGCGTGTGCAGTTGCATTTGTTCATGTATATGTTGGCACTCTTGGCTGGCATTTATTTTCGTGCCTTGCCATGACAACTACGAAAATAAACAGTCGCCTCGGCTAGGACGCCCAGATACAACAATTAGCATTTTGAAAGTTATGATTTGATTGGCTAATATGGAAGTGACTCTATTTTTCTGGACTGCGTTTGGCCGATTCAGAGAAAGAAACAAAGAGCAGTTAGGCCTATCGACGATGGCGTCACCAGACGCATTTGTGGTCGGCAAAATAATGTGATTTTTGTCATTTTATGGCCTTCTACATCTCGTAGAAACGTGTGCGACGACGGAGACTGAGTAGGCATATGTCTGGATGTAATAATTTTCATTCGTGAAATATTATGGTTCTAGAGTAACTTGATGCTTAGTTCCAGAACCAGTTGCTTGACACCTATCTTTGTTCACCTTGTGCGATGCTCGAAATTTACAGTGTTTTTCACACGTGTCTTTTCTTTTTCAGTCGACTTGCACATTACAGAACTTGCACATCATGATGCCTTTTTCTTTACTGAACACGTAAAATCCTTCGTCGTCATATTCTTTAGCTCTTTCAAAAACACTCACAACTTTCGGCATTTTATATGTTTATCCACAGTGACAACGGTAATATGACCAACATGCCACAAAAACTAACGGAAAACGATCATAGAATGCAGAAGAGATACATATTGCATCCACTCGGAAATAAAGAACTTAAACTCGACAGACACACTCTCGTGAAAATAAAATCATAGAACTTTTGACACTCACAACTACCAACGCCATCTGTGATTTGTCCACCAGTAGGTAAAGTGATGATGTTTATTGCCACTCTCTACTCTATGGGTGCTAGAGAAAAACAAAGTCGGCCCAAGATGACGCGACCCATCACAGCCGGTCTCATCCTTTGAAGAAAGTCGCCACGGTGTATAAGCGACAACGTAGGGCTTTGCGAGAGTTTCGAGATTTCGGAGAATTTTGTGAGTGAAGGGAAGTGTGACCTCCTCGAGAGTGGCGCGACAAGGAGAGACAGGACCGTGAGAGTGTGGCCGAGTCGCGCGAGGCTGTGTGTGTGAGGACAGGCGCGAGGTGAGGAGCAAATCACTGTCGAGCCTAGCTCCAGTGAGGAGTACGAACTGTGGAACTTGACAAGACATTGAGTGACTAGCAAATAAACATTTTTAAGTGCAAGTGATTGGTGACCAGACATTATTAGTAATTAATAAAACTGTAATACAACTTAATTGGACTATCCCTTATGAACCCAGTTCCCCCACATTATACTCTTAACAGTATTATTCACATACATTTCACTGAAATCTGAAGGAAAAAAATCCACAACAAAGCTACACACTAAGAAGTTCCCCCTGAGTTTTCTAATTAGTAAGTGTAGGTTCCTAGATACCCGAAGAACTTCACAGGGTTTTAACTACTGTAAATAAAACATTGGCATATCTCAAACTCTGAAAAGAAATGAAGTAAGGAATGTGTTGTGCAAGATGCACAGCAAGCCGTAGGTTTTCCGCACTTACAGTCCGCACGCAGCACCTCCGAGATGAGCAGCATGGTCGAAGAGCTTCCATCCGAGTAGAATACCAACCGCGTCGAGGCCCATGATCACCTTAATGGCCTGCGGAACAATTCACTTGTGGATTACGGTTACACGCTTGACTTTAGTTTCCACATAGCGACATAGGTACAGTAAATACTCTTTAAAAACAGCCCACTCAGGACCACAGCTGTGCCAAACTATTGGACCTCAATATAGTTCTGACTGGAATACCAAATAAAAATTACTGCAAAATACTATAAAGTTGTAATCAGCTGCTCTATTGCAATATAAACTTCATATTAGTGTTGCTGTTAAAATAGTCTCCAAAAGAAAGAAATATTTAGAAAGCCACTAGTTTTTGCTTCAATTCAGTACTCACGGTTCCTGCGCTGAATGTGAAGAACGGCATAAACACGATGCTGAGCTTCAGATCAGGATATCGAGAGCACACATAAGCAAGGATGGTCATGATGGCGCCAGACTGAAACCACAATGTACACATACAGACATGTACACGTGAGCAGTATTTACAAGGTCTAACATACATTGCAATCACTTATACACTACAAATATTTCACATTTTTGTCCAGACAGGCCTAAGAATGAAATAAATTTAAATTGAAAAAAAAAAAAAAAAAAAAAAAAAAAAATAAAATAAAAAATAAAAAAAAAATGAAAATCTAATAGTAAATTTTTGGATTACAATTTTATGCATAAAATAACTATTAAAAAAAAAAACCACTCATTATTAGAGCTACAAGAAAAATCGTAAATGTTACATACAATAAATAGATAGAATATATTCTGTTAATGTCTACATGTGAATACTTCACAAAAAATTACATAAACTTTTCCTCCAGTACGCTGATTGTGAATACATGCAGAGACATGCTGTGTTCACCTTGCACTATCGAAACACCTATCACATTCAATGATTACGAACCAACATGCAAGACCTCTTTAACCCTGGTGTATTAATAATGTCAAAGAACTTAATTGATAATGTATTCAAGGAATAAATTATTTAGTGTGTTAAACATGACTTAATTTTTTTTTTAAATTAACATAAATATATACCTATTTATATAATTTTATTTTCTTGTCTAAAGCATTTAAGTTTTGGTTAGTTGTTTAATAATTATTTAAATTAAAAATATAGTACTAAATTCAGTGATACCATTGTCCCTAAACATGTGAATTGCCATAGCAAATATGAAACCGTAGAATTACAAAATAAAGTTACTACAGTACAAATCCTAAACTCATTTATTTAATGTTTACATTAAACTACATTTTTGATAAGTTTGACTTCCTAACACACTCAATTATGTCAAAAGAAAATCATGCCACTAAAATTTCACAATATTTCATTCTAATTTGTTATTAGAGTTTAATTACAAAGCTAACCTTTTAAACACTTTATACAACTAACTAATACACACTTAAATACAATAAATATCATGAATAATTTGTGTTCATATTCAAAACTCACAATATATCATCATCAACAGTCAAGAGTTTAATGAAAGCTTCTTTCTGCAGTAATCTCCACGCCCTTCGATGTTTATCACAAAATTAGTGTTCATAACCCTGTCTGAAAATTGTTTTTGTCATAACCTTACACCAATAACAATTAAATTTCATGGCTTGAATAATATCAAATGTAATTTATGATTATAGTAAATCAGACTAAAAATTCAATAATCGCAAATATTTTCTTTAATATTTATCGTCATTTTTGTTGGCAAGTTAAAGAATAATGGAGCATTGGATATTTAGTTTAAGGTGTAGTCAAGTAGCTTGAGTTCTGGATTATGATGGGAAGATACAAAGTAACATCAGAGATGGTGCAAAATACATAAAAATTCTGAAAAAGACATGTGTTTAATATGTTATGAAAGGCTGTTTTCTTAAATGAAAAATGAAACAAATACCCTGTTTCATAGCATAATCGTGGCACGCACATAATCGTAGCACCAAGGGCGTCAAAATTTGGACAAAAACCCTTATGTGTGCACGTCACAAGATGTTTTTGGTCCCGCTATTAGATTCAGAGCGCTTTGTGTTGGTATTAGTTTTGTACAAACGACGTATTTGAAAGTAAAAATCTAATATTTAACGGAAATACAAAGTTGTCTGATGTGTAAATTTTCTTTTAAATACGTTTTTAAACGTTACAACTTTTATCTGTTCGTCTACGTCGCCGCGTTGTACCGCTTATAAAAATGTAGCCAGCGCTAGTTGGCATCATTCATGTTTAGTTATGTTGCTTCCCGTATAGAGCACACACAGATATTGGTATCTCGCCGATTGCATGCAACGTGCGCTCTCTGTCGAGTGCCGAGTTAACTACATTTGATGGTCCGCACTCTTTCGTGGTAAGTGGGTACTACGACGATAGTTATACGTTAGTTCAGGCTCGCATTCGGGTCACAGATTTTGTTTTTATTTTTAAAGTTGAAAAAAGGTTTTTGTTGCAAGACTTATTAATTTCAATTGTTTGGCACGCGTTTGAAGAGACTACTTTTTAAATAAACATACTTTCCAAGAATGGGTTTTGTTTTAATGAATAACTTTACCCAACAAAAAAACATTTTTTTCACATAAAAATAGCACCCCTACTTTTCAAACTTGATTTTAGTATAAAATGTGTGACGATTATGCGATAAACACGGTACTTAATTTCAGTAAAAAAATGCTAAGGTACTCCCCCCCCCCCCCCCCTACTTTTCCCGGAATCAATGAGGGGATTACTTGTGCTTGCATAGTCATAATTGTAAAATGGGAAGTAATTCCGTGTGCAGCCCCTGGGAAAACTACAGAATTTTGCCCCTGATTCTATGCATGATTAAGATTTGCATATCACAGCCGAAGACTCAAAAAGGCCTGAATATAGCCTTATAAAAGTTTATCATAGTTATTGCTTCACACAATTTGGTATTCAGCAGATTGCTTTCAATCGGGTTAACCAAAGTTTGCTATTTTTTTCCTTCCTTTTTTTAATTATTTTGTTTGTGTGTGTGTGTGTTTGTGGTCATGTGTGTGTATATTACTCGGTTCCTTGAAAAAAATTATAATTTTTCTTCTATTAGAAGTACTCCAAAATCAGCCAAATAATATTACTGACAATACTCTGCTATGAAATGTGACTATCGATGGCAATTTATGAAAAATAATCAATAAAATTGTTTCTTATCATACCATAATCTGTACAACTGGACCTATTTCCCTTTCAAAATGCATTAATAATGATTTGTTTGGTCCACATTGAGGTCATTAGAGACACACACAGTAAGGACAAATGTGATGCAAATGGAGCACAGAGAAATGAATGGTTAGGGGAATATTGAAAATCCATGAGCTCGCTGTATCTGCACCAAGTTTGCCACTAGAGAAGAGAAGATTCAAAGTTTAACACTACCGGGAATCTAACCTAGATTGCCTCCGAAGGGAAATGATCTGACAATGACCTCCCAATTGCTTTTAAAATACGTAAAGTGTATATTCCAGCTCACCTGAGCTTTTCGGAATCAATTTAAAAAAAATCACTTGTCCAACACAACTCAACAACAATTCAAAAACGTAATCTATCTTACACTGTTACATTTTACCATATTAAGATAAAAAAAAACTGTAATATGTATCAAAGTCTTGTTGACTGAAAGAAAACACTTGGTGAGAATCCGAAAGCGTTCGGGTAGGCTGGACTTACAGCTCCGAGCGAGAGCCCCGGCTTTGCGGCGACGCACTTGTAGACGTAGCTGGCCATGGACGCCACCATGCCTCCCGCCAGGTACAGGGCCACGAACTGCTCCTTGCCGAGAGACGCGCAGGCTCCTGAACAACACGAACACGGGCCAGCCATGAACAACTCAGTTTCCAAGCTGTGCGCGTGTGTTTCTACTGATACTTACAGCATCAATAAACCAGGAGCATAATGAGTGTGTAATGCCTTGATTTTTTTTTTAGGGAACAGCTCGCAAAACATCCTCAGTGTAACGAGAACAGAACAGAGATGAAAGATTTTGCTAATTCTAAACCAGCTAAAACAACTGATAAAGAAAATTGCAAAATCTTTTGGATCAGTTTGTGGTTTCAGCTGAGAGTGACCACGCACTATGGCCGCTGCATGCTCAATGTAAAAAATTTTAAGGAGCTTTGCTTATGTCTCAGTCTCACAAGGTATGTAGGTTATTTCATTTCTTGCTTATGCTGTTACCGTATTTACTCGTGTATAGCGCGCCCTCGTGTATAGCGCGCACCACAATTTTGGAACAAATTCCAAAGAAAAATTTTTTTTTTCCCCATAAATAAATTTTAATAAAATTTTGTGGTACCTGTTAAGTAATTACTTATGAAACAATGATTATTTACAATGATGTGTGGTGATGTGTCAGGAAAATACTTAAATTAAATACTCTTCCACCTGAAAAAGCGAAACTTTTGTGGCATACTGTACCATCTGAAACGACAAGGGCAAGCTAACTCTGCTGTGTAGACGAAAGATAATGAAGCGCTGTATCGTCACAACTGGTACGATGAGTGAGAAGGGAGGGAGGCAGGCAGGAACAGGACTATAACCATGGGGGAGAAACTCTATTGCCGAGACTGACACCAAGATTTTCAAAAGGTTTCGGGCCCGTCCGCTAGAGGGAAGTACAATCTCCCATAAACTGTCATGGCGTCTCTTGTTCTAATTTGAAATGTAGCGGTTACCCGCCATTTTTTTTGTTACACATTAATTCAAAGCATCATGGCGTCGTAATACAGTTTATATTATGAGAATTAACTTGGATTTACGTATTATTTGGCTGTTATAGTTATGACGACTCGGAAGAAAAGCTGTTGCGTTCCGGGATGCGAAGATAAGACGAGTGTTCGCCATCGGATTCCTACAGCCGGTAATATTTGCGATGTTTGGTTAAAGAGAATTGCAAATGTTAAATTGTATGATTTACCCAAGGAAATTGTGAACAACAACTACAAGATATGTGATAAACATTTCATACCACAGTGTAAGAATTTGGGTTCCAGTCAACTCAAATTGTATTCATTACCGTCGGTAAATCTTCCAGGTAAGTAAATTCTTATAACAATTTAGTACGTCGAAATATCTTGAACATAATCATACCTATGATATAACAATTAATATATGATTGTAACCTGAATACAATGTATATTTTCCTTTCTATATTCAACTTGCGATCATTATTCATTATTATATCTTTAGTTTTTTTTATAGGTTGATTGAGTGCTTTCGAAGCAATTAGGCAATGAGCCCGGTTGTAAGCATTTCCCTCTGGCCCGTTTCCTAAACTGCGCCACACTCTTTGATGTGACCCATTCCAACACTTCCATTCTCCTATTGTTCTAACAACCATATCATTCATTTCCCTTTTTGTCCTTCATTCCTTATAATCCTTCCTCATATTTTCCCTCCTACTGAACACCCTAAAAAAAAGTAGGTGAATGTTCGAAAATTTATTTATTCAGTTCCTTATTTAAAATTCTAATCATTCTTGGATGCGTATTCCAAACTGTCAAGAAATTTGCATCAATGTTCACCTGTTTTGTAATGTGAGTGCCACCCCGTATAAATCCCTACCGTGCTTGTTAACAGCTTGCCTCAACAATGCCTCAGTAGTGACAGGTACTAAATGACGGTAAATATGTAGTTGGGCGGTATTTGCGAAAAAAAATTTAAAAATCCGAAAATACCTTTATTATATGCTCTTCAACTTCCTCTTTTCATTAAAAGCGGCGGAGATAAGAAATTATAAATACTTTAGGAGATATCGAATTTTTTAATTTTGCAATACAAGACCTGTGGAACCATTCGAGCGACGCCATTTTTGTTATTTTGCCGTGTGTTCGTGAATACGTGAATCGTCAATGCGTAATTAATAAAATGGTTGATTAGGTCAGGTCAGTTACATTATTAATACTTTCAAACTAAGCCGACATTAAAAATAATGTGAATTAATTTTAATTATTCTTTAGTTTTAAATTATTTATAATGTAACTGACCTTACCTAACAAACCCGTAACGAAGGATGCACAGTAACAACTCACGTAAATTTTTTTTGTTATTACAATTTGGAATGTTAAAAACTCACAGAATGTAACACGATAATGATAAACAAATTCCCAGAACGACTACAACAACTAATGATGAAATGGCGTGGATGACAGTAATTACACATCGTTTTGAACAATAAATGAATAAATAATCACCTATTGGTTCATTTGAATTTTGGCCAATCACACAACTATCACGTGACGACATTCTCCAATGAAAAAAATTCATACTCGTAAACGTAAAACGTAAACAAGAAACAATGGTGAAGCCGCATTAATGCACAGTATTGTGATGAAATTTAAAAATTCGATATCTCCTAAAGTATTTGGAATTTCTTATCTCCGCCGCTTTTAATGAAAACAGGAAGTTGAAGAGCATATAATGAAGGTATTTTCAGATTTTTAACATTTTTTTTGGCAAAGACCGCTGAACTACATATGATGAAATTTAAAAATTCGATATCTCCTAAAGTATTCTAAATTTCTTATCTCCGCCGGTTGTTTTGAAAAGAGGAAGTGAAAGAGCATCTAATAAAGGTATTTTCGGATTTTTAATTTTTTTTTTCGAAAATACCGCCCAACTACATATTTACCTAAATGACTTAACAAAGTAAACAATTACCCATGTTGTGCATTAATTTTTTATTGCATGTACTGTTTTTTTTTTTTAATAGGATTTAGTGAAGAGGGGAACTCTGAAAACTCGTTTCTATATCCACCAGAAATTGCAAAGAAACTACAAGAGCCAAGATTGATTGAAGGTAGAGTAAATGAAATTATTTTTCTGTGTAGTGTCTGCAATTTGCATTGTATTTACTGGTGCTTACAGGCATGCCTTGTATAAGACGTGGGCCTAATAATAGGCTCAAAGATTTTTTGATTGTTTGTATAAGTGCAGAACATGATACCCATAAATCATTAAATACCTATCCTTCCACAAACATCACAGAATATAGGCATCACATGTAACATGGCCACCATGAAGCTTAAAATGAACTAAATCTACCAAACAGACAAAAGTTGATTGTGTTTTCAATTTAAAAGGATTTTAAGTACTAACTTTATTCATCCTAGGACTGATCTTTCAAAAATGTATTTAGGAAAATATGTGGTAAAGTTCTTGCATCACTGCTTTTCCATAAATAAAATAATATATTTCATTTTTTTAACACTTGTGTCATTCGTGTAGGTAGGACTCTAAAAACAGTATTTCCACATTCCTACTGGTTTCTGAGAAATAACTGTTTATAGGTTACATTGCAATATATGTGCATTGATGCAACTGCCAAAATTTTTTGCTTTCCTGTCTGGGTCTGCGATTGTATGTTTTGGAGAACTTGAGTGAAATAATAAGAATGGTTGAATATTTTAAAACTAAACCTAACTATAACAATCCACAATATTTTTAAGTAATTTTAATGGAGCTAACATCTAAATGACCATTCTCACAATTTAACAAATTTGTAATATTTATTCCGAACATGCACAACGGAACGGAATGTTGTGAATGTTTGGTTTGTAGATCCTGCAATTCTCCTTTTATAAGAATGTTAAGAAAAAGGTGATGGCTGCATCAATACGCAGGTATTGTAAGCTACAAACTGTAATATCTCAGAAACAAGTAGAAATACCTCCAAAGAAGCTGTTTTCAGGGTAAATACAGGAACATTACTAGTTTTCGGTAAAGGTAATTTAAGAAATGTATTATTAATTTCTGGAAAAGCAGTGACATAAGAAAATTACCAAATGTGTTATATACCTGAGACCTTTCTGAAATAACTGTATACATAACATAACCTTTGTTTGCAGAGCTGTCAACTCAGCGTCAAGATTGTGGCAATGAGATTTCCAGTTCATTCATAGTCCCATCTGTAAGAGATGGGCAAATCACAATTGGAAATAGCAATGCCATATACACAATTTCATGTGCTGATCAGGCAAATAGATACATAAAGTCATACGGCAAAAGATCTTGCAATGTGTTTGGTAAGTGTATCTTGCATTTTAAATTTATGGAAATTTAAAATTTTGATTTGGTATATGTAAGTTCTTGGATTATCGGTTACTGCAGGGTTTTTTAATATAATTTATTATCTGTGCCAAGTAAAAATTTATAGAATATTTATTATTTCTTAACAAAGACATTTAGCTATTTGGGTAAGTTAATCAACCACCTCAAATCCAATCACAGTGACTTGTGGAAACACAGTAAAATGCAAAATGTTTGTGAAAATGTGGATCATTGAGACACTTATTTAATGTAAATGTAAATAGAATCAGTAAAATTATGTGCTACAAATAGGATATATTTGGTTTTGTTCAATCATTTTCATAAAATATTTTAAATTTATTAAATATTTTTCAATATTATTGAAAATATTTTTTAAACAAGTTACACAGAAATAGCTACTTCACAGAAGAAATATTGTATCTTGTTTTGTGTAATGATAAAATGTTTTTCCACAGAAGAGTCAGCCCTTGCTACAATGAAAAAACCACACCAAGAGGCTCCTGAACCTTTAGATAGCCTCTCTTCACAAAATGAACAAGTGGTGATCAAGGATCATTGTTCAGGAGACGATACTGCAACAAGCAACAATGGACATGTTTTGAAAACACCCCGGAAAAGAAATCATGGTGTGTATATTTCTTAGCGAATGGAAGTACAATGAAGTTTCAATATTTGTATTAAGAATCCCATTTAGTTTCCCATACTGAAACTACAGAAATTAATTCTCTCAAAACAATAATACTTGCATAACATTGTTTACTAAAATTGGTAATTTGTTACAGTGTCAGTAATACTCAAACCAATTTTAATATTTTGTAGCAGCTCATCTCCCAAATATTTTCTGTTATCTTTACATTCCAGGAAGATTAACTTTTTTTTATTTCTTACACTGTCACATACAAGTTTGGTTTATTATATATATATATGTATGTATATGTGTGTATGTGTATATATATATATACACATACACATACACACTAGGGGTGTGCAAATATTCGAAATTGCAAATATTCGTGCAAATCAAATATTTGATTTGATTCACATTCAAAACCAAATTAGGTATTTGAAAATTTCAAATATTCAAAAGTTTTTGAATGTATTAAAATATTACTTTTGTTTGACAAAACGTGTGATACAATAATATGTCAAACCTTGAGAAATCATTTTCCCGAGAGACTTAATGGAAGAAAAAAAAAACTGTAAGCAGACCTTTACTGACATCAAATTTTAGGTTAGGTAAATGGGCATGCTGAGAACAGTTAAAGACAATGTAGCGTGAAAATTATCATAAATGCTTACGATTTAAATACAAACTTTACGTGATGTGTTGCATAATTAATTTATTATATCCAGTTGTCCTTAGCACAATTTTTGGGCAAGCCATGTGCCATATAAAAGTGTAAAACTATTTTAAACAATGCCAGCGCATCAGCTTTCAATAATAACCTTTAAAAACTAATGCACACATACTCTTTGATCACCATTCTATTAATTTTACTAATACAAATCTAGAGAAATTTTTTTAACTATAGAAAAGTAAACACAGCTGCCATCATGGCTACAGCAAAAAAGAAAACGTGTCCGTTTGTGGTTATGGCCAGCAGAGCACCCCATGGCCAGAGAATTGTGTTGCTAGAATTGCTCCAGCGCAATCGCTTCTTAAACTACCGAAAATGTTACGTAAATAATAAGATAAAATTAAAAAGACACGATAAACAAAATTCATTAAAAATTATTTGGCCTTAACACGTTTGATTCCGAAAGACTGAGAACGGAATATTGACCATACTTACGAAAGTTGTAATTGTAAGCAGTTGTAATAAACAACTCTTCGATATATCAATTGGTAATCGCTTGACTATTTCTTGCGGAAAATAAAACTGATACATCGAAGATCTGTTTACTTTCATAAACTTTTTTTGCCGTTTTTAATTTTCAGAATAAGAAGTGAAGTTCAGAACGTTGTTTTTTCTGCTTCTGGGAACATTGTCACTTCCAAAAGGCAATGCCTGGATCCAGAACATGTAAAGGAATTGGTCTTTTTGCACTGCCATTTATGTAATTTTGATGGCAAGGTGTAGGTTTGGCTTTTGATGAAGACATTTCTATACCACTGATTGTGTTTTATGACTAAAACATTAGAAGAGACATAATTTACATGTTACTTGAGCAATAAAAATGTATTTAAAGCTAAAGAAAATTACTATTTTAAACAACAATTTATAATATGCCAAATTTTTACTGTAATTATTCAGATTTATACTTAGAACTTAATTAGAAAATATTCGCAAATTATTCGCTATTCGCAAATATTTGCAATTATTTGATTCACATTTGATTTGCATTGAAAAACTCACATTCGCACAGCCCTAATACACACACACACAGGGTGTATCAAAATTCATGTTACAACGCTTGAGGGTAGAAAGCTCTTATTATTTGCAACCATTGTTGCCAATAAACATGTTGCCGGAAACGTGTAGTTAAGCCCCTGTAGCCCCAGAAAGAGTCAGCGTAGGCAACCCTTTGGGTTTTGTGCGAGACACAATGCTGTGGTGAATTACGTGTTTACGACGCCGGGCAACGCTCGAGAGGAATGAACAATGACGAATGCTGACCCCCGCCCCTTTTTACTTCCGTTGGTGGCGCCCTCACCTCTTTTCTTCCGTTCGTGCCGTGTCATAGCACTGCGCAGCGTGACATCGCAGTGTCGCAGTGTGTTTTGATATCACTGTTGGTCTGTCGTTGACTGTTCTGTTGTACAAGCAAACTCGTGGTGTCATTTAATTCGCTGTGGTTCTGAAAAGGGCGACGTTTTAGTGGAGCTCAATGGAGTACACGTTTAGTGAGTACACGGACATGCTGCTTGTTTACGGGGAAGCTAGACAAAATGGAGGAGCCGAAGCTGTGATTGATTTCAGAGTGAAATTAAAATCTGTGCCACAATTAGAAAGGTTATTTCTCTACTCGAACGCCCACACATCCACAACATAACACACTACAACGGGTTGCCTACGCTGACTTTCTGGGGCTACAGCGGCTTAACTACTTGTTTCTGGCAACATGTTTATTGCCATGAATTTTGACACACACTGTGTGTGTGTGTGTATGTATATATTTTATATATATATATGCATATATATATGTGTGTGTGTATATATATATATATATATATGTGTGTGTGTGTATATACGTATATATGCAAATTGTAAACTTTTCTTATCAATTTTACCATTGTTCATTAAATACAAATTTATTATTTTTTCACAGTTTCTAAAAGTGTTTCCTTTGAAAGGAGTATCTCTATTAGTCCCTTGCATTAAAATTAAGGTTTTAGAATTAATTATCTGTAACAGTTTTGTTTTACTATATTTTTGTGGAGGTTCTTTTTTTTGTTTTTATTAATGGTATACTTCTTTTGTATTCATTCCGTGGCAAAACTGTTTCAAATGTAATTGATGTTGATGACAATTCCGATTTAGTTCTTTATATGTATCGTCCTAGTATAGGTACGTAATATAAGTGATTCTGGTTTTGGTAATATTCTGTTAGTGGAAGAGGATGTTATGTGTTAATGTTGGCAGCATTGTTATTTTTTTAACGACTTCCGTTGTTGTTGTTGTGCAGGCTGCTGATACACTTTGTTTAAAATGTAGACTGTGAAGTCAATCCAATAAAACCATTTATATAGTAACAGAAGTGAACGCATATTACTGTGTTAACTCTAATAGGTTATGGGCCCAGAGCCAGTAGGCAACTTCTGTTCAAGAGATATAGTTGGTTTTATGGAGAATATGCAGTTTTTGGTTAAGGGCTTCATGTGACTCGTGTGTATGGTTATTATCAGTGTATGGTCTTTGGTGAAACATGTCGTATTCAAGTATGGCGAATGCGGCAAACGTACCATTTGGGATTAGACCATTTGATGGTGTAAACTTTAGTAACTGGTTCTATCGGATGAAGTTACTGTTGGAACAGAATGGAGTATTACACATGTTGACAACCGAACCTCCGACGGTAGAAGCTGATCTTAAACGATTTAAGCAAGAAGACGTCAAAGCTAGAAATCTTCTCGTCCAAGGATTGGCAGACAACATGTTGCCGATGATTATGAATAAAATCACGGCAAAAGAAATTGTGGACACCCTAGCAACTACATATGAAAAACGTGGGATGAAATCCATGGTGACTGCACAGAAAGCTTGGCGGAAACTGGAATACAAGAAAGAAAAGCCTCTTCAAGAATTTTTACAGCAATTCGAGTCTATGGCCTCGGAAGTCAAGGTGGCTGGTGGAAAGATTGAGGAAGATGAAATGGTTAATCAATTGTTGGTGGCAATGCCCTCAGATTTTGATAGTGTTGTATCTGCCATGGATATATTGTATAATAAAGATAAGTCGGCTGTGAAATTTGAGTATGTGAAAAATACTCTATTAGCAGAAGAAGAGAGACTTCTGAAGAAAGATGAAAGCCCACAAAACGTTTTTGCAGCATACAAGGGATTAAGAGGACAATCTCATCAGTATTCACAGCATAAGCATAACAAAGGTAATTATGTTCCAGGTAGAAGTTTTAATGGAAAGTGTTATTATTGCAAAGTACAGGGACACATGAAATTTAATTGTCCAAAATTGAAGAATAAGGATACTGCTGCAACTACAAATGAGGTGGAATTTTCTTTTTTGACATCGTTCGATACAGAAAGTTCGTCATGCGGGCATGTGGACAGTGAACAGCCTGCAATGAATGATGGTGAACTAACAGAAGTTATTTTTGTTATTGATAGTGGTGCAAGTTGCCATATCATTAAAAGTTGCTTTCAAAAATATCTAAGTGATAGAACTGATGTGAACTTCGACATTAATGTGGCTAAGGCAGGTGAGTCATTGAAAGCTGTAAGCAAAGGAAATATTTCTTGTATGTCTGAAGGAGGTGAAAACATAAAGATTAGGGATGTTTTAGTGTGTGAGAACTTGGCATTTAACTTACTTTCAGTCCGTAAGTTAGAAGAGAAAGGATGTAAAGTAAGTTTTGAAAACTCTTGTGTTAAAATTGTGTGTGGTCGTAAGGTTATGTTGGGACAAGTGTTTGGAAGATTGTATGTAGTTAAGATGCATCTCATACCAGAGCATGCTAATGCAGCCATGGTGAAAGCTGTGTCAAGCAATGTGATGCATAGAAGAATGGGACATTCTTCCAAGTATCCCACTGAGTTATGTGATGTGTGCTTGAAAGGTAAACAAACTAAGCTACCCTATCTGAAGGCTATACCAGAAGAACGCAAAGCAAAGAGAGTACTTCAATGTGTGTCTTCTGATGTGTGTGGAAAAATATCCCCACCAACATATGATGGGTTTAACTATTTTGTGACTTTTATTGATCACTATAGTCATTTCTGTGTCACATATTTGCTGAGAAATAAATCAGAAGTCTTTGAAAAATTTAAGATGTACACAGCTATGGTTGAGGCTAAGTTTAATTCTCGCATAGAGAATTTAAGGTGTGACAGAGGTGGTGAATACGTGTCTTCCAATTTTAAGAGCTTTTGTGAAAAGAAAGGAATCAGTGTTAGTTATTCTATGGCCAGAAATCCATCTCAAAACGGAATGGCAGAAATAATCAACAGAACGCTTTTGGAGAAAACTAGGTGTCTCCTGCTAGATAGTAACTTTGGCAAGGAGATGTGGGGAGAAGCTATTATGACCGCCACCTACCTCACAAATAGACTGGCTACATCAGCACTGCCGAATGGAATTGTCCCAGCTGAAAGATGGTATAACCATAAGCCTGATCTGTCAAAGATAAAAGTTTTTGGATGTCCTGCATATTCATTCATTCATAAAGAAGATAGAGATGGAGGAAAACTCAGTGACAGATCTAAAAGGTTATTTCTTACCGGGTATTGTGACAATGGTTACAGACTGTGGAATCCTGAAAAGAAAAATGTTGAATTTGCAAGAAATGTGATCTTTGATGAGCTTGGGTATACTGAAAGCCCATCCTCAGGTAGTATTACACATACTGCAACATCAGAAGGTGTTACTTCAAACATTCCAAATGAAACACAGGATGTATGTCCTCAGTTTGCACGAGATGACACACAAATGTATGAAAACAATCAGTCTGATGGTGATGGTGACTTCATTGGTTTTCATCCTGAGGGTGTGTACGATGAATCAACTGGAATCAGATCTTCTAGGCACAAAAAACTACCAAAGTACTTGGAAGATTTTGAGCTCAACTTTGCTGTCGATGTTCTGGCATTATCAGTATCTTCAGATGTGCCTAACAGTTTCAAAGATGCAGTTAAAGATGCTGGTTGGAGGCAAGCACTAAATGAGGAGCTGTCATCTTTAGAAAGTAATGAAACTTGGGAAGTGGTTGAAGCACCCATGGATGCATCTGTTATTGACAGTAGATGGATCTTCTCTTCTAAAAGTGTGGATGGAACTACGAAGAAGAAAGCCAGACTTGTTGCTCGTGGGTATCAACAGCCAACATTGGAAAATGAAGATATATTTTCTCCAGTTGCCCGGATGACAACGCTACGAGTTCTGCTTTCAGTTGCAGTTGAGCGAGGTCTTCAGCTACACCAGCTCGATGTACGATCAGCTTTTTTGAAGAGCAAATTACCAGTGCCTGTGTATATGAAACCACCGGATGGTGTACAGTGCAGTGACGATAAACTTCTTAAGTTGAACAAAGCCTTATATGGGCTTAGGCAAAGTCCTAAAGCATGGAATGACTATGTAAATAGTGAATTGATCAACCTGGGTTTTATGCGATCAAAAATTGATCCTTGTTTGTACCATAGGGGTACTTTTTATATCTTAGTGTGGGTTGATGATTTTCTGTTAGTATCAAATTCTGGTGCAGATCTCGAAGACACTAAGTCTGCTCTTAAGTCTAAGATGGGCATGAGAGATTTGAGTTCGAATGAAAAGTTGCATTTTTTGGGCATGGACATCCTCAAAGGTGAGGATGGAAGCTTAATTCTCAGTCAAAGTGATTTGATTAGGAGAGTTCTTGAAAAATTTAACATGATAGAATGTAAACCTAGTAAAGTTCCAATTCAGCCCAAACTTAACTTGTCATGTGATGGAGAGTGTAAGATTAAGGTGCCTTATAAAGAGCTGTTAGGCAGCCTAATGTATCTTACAGTCTGCACAAGGCCTGATTTATGTTTCAGTGTATCATACTTTGGTAGATTCCAAAAATGTTACTCTTACAACCATTGGAGACATCTGAAACATGTTTTGAAGTATCTTAAATATACAGTTAACATAGGTTTGAAGTTAGCAAAGTCATATTGTAACACATTAACTATATCCTCATATGTTGATGCTGACTATGCTTCTGACACAAATGATAGGAAAAGTATTTCAGGTTTTGTAACAAAACTGAATAACAATGTTATCTGCTGGGGTTCAAAAAAACAAGGTGTGGTAGCACTTAGTAGCAGTGAGTCAGAGTACTATGCTATAGGTAGATGTTTAACAGAAGACATTTTCGTACACAATTTGCTGAAAGAAGTAGTAGATGTGGCTGATGTAATTAATGTTCATGAGGATAATCAATCAACCATTAAGATTGCTAAGTCATTAGAGACCAAAAGGTCTAAGCACTTTGATGTACAGTATCATTTTGTCAAAGATCTGGTAGGGAAAGGAAAGGTGAAATTAATCTATGTAGAGTCTGCTGAACAGATAGCAGATATCATGACCAAGGGACTGCCTGCTTGTAAATTTGAATATTTTGTTGAGAAGTTAAATCTTGTTAGAATGTAATGTGGAATTGGGAGGGAGTGTTGATGACAATTCCGATTTAGTTCTTTATATGTATCGTCCTAGTATAGGTACGTAATATAAGTGATTCTGGTTTTGGTAATATTCTGTTAGTGGAAGAGGATGTTATGTGTTAATGTTGGCAGCATTGTTATTTTTTTAACGACTTCCGTTGTTGTTGTTGTGCAGGCTGCTGATACACTTTGTTTAAAATGTAGACTGTGAAGTCAATCCAATAAAACCATTTATATAGTAACAGAAGTGAACGCATATTACTGTGTTAACTCTAATAATTGATGCCTCTTAAAGGATTGCTTGGCAAGCTTCTCCCTGCCCATTTTAGTTTGGCCGTAATGTTTCTTTGGGAAATTGTGATAGAAAATTATTTGCTCTTAGATATACATGCATGCATGTTGCCCATGTTGTAGTTTTCGGGGAGATAGGATTGCTGTTTTACTGTTTAAGGGAGTTAAATGTCATACATGGTTTTGTGTCACCCCATTTCTTTTGTAAATATTTGTTGAGCAGTATCTTGTCATTTGAAAAATAATAAAGTGAAAAAAAAATTTATATGAAGAATTATTTTGCATAACAAATTTTGTGATACATGTTAAGTTTGTATAACACTATACATCATGTTGTTTTCTATCCAAGTTGAAGTCTTATAAAAATAAATCAATTACTTCATATTCTTTACTTAAATTATATCCAACATTCTTATCCATTTAGTTTACCACATGTGTATGGGTTTTACATGGTCATCACATTATGTGATTTGCCTTTTTTATGTTTGTTTTCAGTATGCTGTATATTCATTCACACAAATTTAACAGTAATAATTTTAGTTCTTTTTATTTAAAACTGACAGTTTGTTGTCCAGAAATGTTATGGTTGCTTTTTAAATAAGTATTTTTTTTTTCCAGGTATTTCAAAACAAGGCAGTGTATTGAAAGGAGTTGGTGTGACCAGGAGAAGTGACCTAACTCCAAAAGCAAGTATGCTATATGATCATGTTACAAAATTAAAGAAAGTTTCCAAGCGGCTTGACAAGAAAGTTAAGTCTTTTAAAGGAAGAATGCGGCTGGCTGAAAAATTTAGTACCTCTGACTGTTTTGAAAATCTAGCTACAAAAGTTGATAAAGTAACCTACAATTTCATAAAATCTCAAGTTGCTAATCAATGTCATAGAGCTAGAGGCAGAAGGTTTACTTGCGAGGACAAAATTTTTGCACTGTCCTTGTTGAAAGCAAGCCCTAAAGGTCACAAATTCCTCTCAAAATATTTTGCACTTCCTTCGAGAAGAACGCTGGTGATTTTACTGGGAAAAATCCCATTTCATCCAGGGATAAATGCCCCAATTATGAATCATTTGAAAATTGTGGTTTCTGGCATGAGTGACTCAGACAAACATTGTGTTCTCCTCTTTGACGAGATGAAACTGCAAACTCATTTACAGTTCAATGAGAAATTGGATGTTATTGAAGGCTTTGAGGACTATGGGGGAGGCGAGACATCAAAAAAGTTTGCAAATCATGCTCTTGTGTTCATGCTTCGTGGACTACGAGGCAAATGGAAACAGCCTGTTGCATATTACTTTGTGGAGTCCACCACCAAAACGCCTATACTGGTTCGGTGTATCAAGGAAGTTGTCAAAGAAATCTTGTCGTGTGGTCTTCAACTTGTGGCCACAGTGTGTGATCAGGCTGGCACCAATGTAGCTGCTATAAACTCTTTGTTAGATGGAACACGTGCCAAATGCCTTAGAAATAATGAAGTCTGCTACCCTTATATGTTTGAAATAGAAGGTGCTAATATTGTACCTCTTTTTGATCCACCACATATGCTCAAAGGCATTAGGAATAATCTACTATCAAAGAATTTAGTTTTTCAATGGAAGAAAGATCAACAGACTGCTTCTTGGGGGCATTTAGAGAGGTTCTATGCCATTGACAGTAGTCAGATGGATGGCACCAGTACCTGCCCACGGCTTACAGACGAGCACGTGAAACCTGAGCACATAAAGAAAATGAAAGTACGAAACTGTGCTCAGGTGTTCAGCCAACGTGTTTCCTCTGTAATGAGGATGTTAGCAAAGTGGGGTAGGTCATTTGTTTTTTTATATGTATTTGAAATTTATATGTATGCGAGTGTTGTGGAGATATTCTCTAGAACAATACAGTAATAAAAAATAACAAGGTATTGTTAAGATATTTGTGTGCAGACAATTTGTAATCCAAAAAATAAGTTAGGTTTTGATTAATATTTTTTTGAAATGAATGTTCATTTAATGCACCAGCACAATTTTTTTTTTATCTTGCTTGTTTTCATTATTATAAAACTCAATTTAAAATTAACTTCTGTTATAAGGATATATACAGTGAGTATTTCAAGTCTTGTAATTTTTTTTATTGTTTGGTTTTGCAAGATAGTGGTTGTATTCAATAGAGTATTAAACAGTTGTTAACACTTAAGGCTAAGCTGAAATTAGAATTTTAGTTTTGTATTTGTTAGCATTTTAAAAGAAAGTTCATAGAATACGAATATTTAGTTGGGTTTGAGGGCTGGCTAGCAAAGGAAAGTGATAATTACATTTGTTTGATATAAAAGTTTCTGTTATTTGTTTGATATAAAAGTTTCTGTTATTTCAAGACATTTTTTTTTTCTTTCCATTCCAGGTAAAAGTGACCTGTTGCCTCCAGAAGCCGAGGATACTGCTGATTTGTTCCTCTTCTTGGACATGTTATTCGACAGCGTGAATGGAAGTTCAGTGAAGCCGAAAAAAGGAAAGCTGCTAAGGTGTGCTGTTTCGTGTACCTCGCCACATCATGAGTTCTGGATTGAAGCCATCAGAGTTTTGCGTACATTCAAGTTTGTAAACAGTAATGGCAAATATTGCAGACCACCATCTGTGAAGAACTGGGAATTAACATTGCAAGGTATCAATGTTCTTTGGAGTTCGCTGCAGAAGAAAGGGTTCAAGTTCCTTTCACTTAGGGCTCTGAACCAAGACCCACTTGAAAATTTTTTTGGGTGCATTCGCAGTCACGGAGTGCGTAATGTCATGCCATCTTGTACGTCATTCATTTCATCATTCAAAACACTGTTAGTTAATAATTTCACTTCTCCACACTCTGTTGGGTCGAACTGCATGGAGGATGATACTCAGGGTTCTCTAGACACATTGAAAGTATTCCTCACACACAGTGTGTCACATGAGCAGCCCAAAGATGTTGATAGTGGTGTCAGTTTTGAGCATTTGCCTTGCTTTTCAAAAGTAGATGAATTGCAGTTTTCTCCCACTGACAGTAATCCCTTATCTCTAGGAACAAAGGTATATATCAATGGTTACGTGGCTCGACGAGTAATGAAAAATATTGGTAACTGTGCTGACTGCAGAGAGAACCTGTTTTCAACTGGACCAGTTGAAAACTCTGAAATTATTACTGCCAGGTCATATACACCTACCTCATTGAGGTATCCTAATACAGGTTTCAGTAATATATGTGTTGTTGCTGCCCAGTGTGTATTCAAGAACTTGCCTGTGGTGTGTCACTTGCAAAATATCAAAAATATTTTGACAACACTTATTTTGTTGGAAATAGACACACATGCATTTACTTGCAAGAAGCATGACTTGTGCAAGCGTGTTTTGGATGTACTCGTCAGACTTTATGTGCACTCGTGGTGTAAATCAATCAATAGACTATTAAGTGGCAAAGTTACTAGTGCAGACCATACTGAAGATGAAGTAAAGAAAGCAGCTATTGCCAAGTATAGGTGTGGTTTAAAGAGAAAGTCACAAGTGAAGAAGTGACGTGTACATTGCTGTATTTTTTCAGTATATAAATGTTTTTTCATGTACCATAGAAATTGATTGTGTTGATAGTACCAGATTTTTGGGATAGTATTTTAGTTTATAAGCTGTTCATTAGCGTAACTGATCACTGTTTTTGTATTCTATGATTTTTTGTCTTCTAGTATTTTATGACAGAAAAGTCATACCATCCTGATACAGACTTACATTTCTACGAATTTTTTAAGAGTATTGGGAAATACAGGTTGTCATGCACCTTTATTAACAATTTTTAAATATGTCACAATTTTAGCAGTAGTACTGCCACATTTGTTAGTGACACATCATGCCTTTCCAAACATTTACTTAATGAATGTTTATGTAACATGTAAAAAACCAGTATAAATTTTTTGCTCTGTTCTACTTTAAAATTTTTTGGAATTGGAAACTTCCTAACTTCTTTTTTATATCCAGATGAACTAGTACATATTTATAAACTGCTGCCTTTCCTACCATCCCATGTTTTGAGCCAGCCTTTAGCTTCATTCATGGTATATTTCACTGCTTGCACAGTAAATGAAAATCCATGCTTTGTGTTGAATAAGTATTTTTTAAATTGTTAAGCAAGCAGAATTGTTCTACATTCACACAGGAATGATAAAGTGAAAACCTCACAAGGCTAAAACGAGTCCTGGCCAGGCTTCCAACTGCCAGGATGAAACAGCTAAGATGGGGGGCTGTATTATTTTATACAGAAAGACTGGTGTTCTAGTGTGAATTCAAAACTATGAAATTGTACTTTCCAGAGAATATTCATGAGTGAAGCAAAAATATATATATTTCTTTAAACAATATCTATAAATTTTTTACTGGATCACTCTTTTAAATGTTAACACAATAAATAACAAGTTTAGAATAATTCAAAAGTTCTAAAAGATAAACATATGACAAGAATTTAGTTGCACGTAGTTTAACATTAATAAAAAAAAAATGAACATTACGATAACAAATGCGATAGCTCAAGTGCGTGTGAAAAATCTATCAATATTTTACAAGTAGGCCTTACAAAAAGACGTGAATTATACACAAGTGATATATGATCTTACAGAAAGGTTACTCATGCACGAGTATTGAAAATTACGCATTTACAAATGTAAATGAGAATTAACATGATTAAGAAATATTGCCTTCAGGTACTTATCACTAATACAAAATTTGACGGGAAGAATACATACAAAGCTTATAACAGATAACTATATGGGTAAAATACAAACGGCAATCTTTACAAGACCCAACAAGGTAAGCTAGCCTTGCAAGAATCATTCAAATGGGATTCGGCCCAGAGATACTCAAACAGTAATTGACAAGCATTCTGGTAATGCCATAATGTAATTTTACTAAGTAAACCATACAATTGAAGTTTCCATCAAAGGCCTATGACTATGAGGAATTCTAAACTATGTACTAACAAAATGATCTTAAAAAAAGTGTACGAGTGTGTAAGAATCAATCTCGGGGGCAGAACTACCCCATGAAATGTTAATGCTATAATAAAAAAATAAAATACAAAATACATGCACACAGATAATTAAATTCAAACATAATTTCAGAGGTGGCGACCGAAATAAATTTTGATAAGAAAATTAAATTAAATAACCTAAAACTACATTCTGAGCAGGACCACCGCCTGACCCGCAATACATAACTGAAAAATTTGTCTCCTAAACATCACTCGGCCTACTGTCGAAGTTCCTACATCAATTCAAAAATGACGATAAGCCCTAAAACAAGCACATCCCAGCCTTATAAAGTCTCACTACAGGCTCCTGCGCATGTGGCAACCCCGGGAGGGGAGGGCAAATGACAGGCGCAAGACACCATGGAAATTGGAAAATTAGGTCCTGTGCGAACTCACGTGCTTATTTGTTACTAATCAGTCACAGCCTTGCTGGGGTTTTTGACTGCAGTTTTCGCCGCGTAATCATCCGTCACGACTAGAAGCCACGGGGTGCGCGGGAATGTGCCTTGGCACCGAACGACATAGGCCAGCCCACGAACAGCACCTCGTGCAGTGCCGCATCATTAAGTATATTAACATTTTGACAATTAGGTCTCAAATCTTTTCCACGGTGCATAGACTGCCCACAATCCTCCCCTGTTTCCCCGACCACGTGGCCTGAACCCTCCCTGAGTCACATCAGTAGCTAGCTGGCATCGAGGAGTCAAACCAGTGACCCTCTATCATCAGGGGAAGCAGCGGGGACTACGTCAAACTGCTTGGAATAACATTATATATTTCAGTACTGTCCGTGCATTCACAAATGTCAGTATTTTCATTCCTACTAATGCTATCTCTGTATACTTTTAGGATCAACTGAACTCTTCATTTTAAAGACATTATGTTGAATTAGTTGTACACACAGTATTTTAAATGTGTCAAATAATTGATGTTACAGATTTGAAGTATTATTTTTATTATTATTATGTATTCCAGTTTGTTAGGCCATGGTTGTGATTGTATGATAAGAGAATATTTGAATACTAAATGAATAGGCCATTTAAAAGATTCAACCCAATGAATTTATTGTTGGGAAAACATAACATATGTCAAGTAGTGAACTGATACCAATTAATTGGTTACTGTCAGAAGTCCTAGTTTCACTCATACTGACTGGAATGAATGGAGCAAATCAAATTAATGTTTATGTTTGAAGAAGATATACAATTTTTCCATTGATTTTACTTAAATTGCCACCCCAATTAACTAGAGATTATGGATGAATTGTTTTATATGTGAATGGGTGCTTGATTTTACTTAAATTGCCACCCCAATTAACTAGAGATTATGGATGAATTGTTTTATATGTGAATGGGTGCTGAGTTAAACAAAGTAAGTTACATTTAGAAAACAGTACATTGTAATGTTGAATTTGCCAAGAATTTATGTGAAATCTAAAAATGTATGTACAACTGTTTTTTTCTTCTAAATTATGAACAGTCTGATGTGTGTTTTGAATAAGGGTTTAAGTTTGTGTCTCTTGGCAGAAACCAAAATTTCAAAATATGTTTAGGATAAACTGATAATATTGTGTCCTTATTTGCCAGCACCAATATGACACACAAACTACCACTTTGTTCAAGTAAAGCAAAGTCTCATCTAATCGTTTAAAATATCTTTAAATAATAAGTTTACCTAGTATCCTGATTGAATATGGCAAAAAAATATTTTCATCCAATACCCCAGAAAGTTATGTATTATAGCCTACTAAAAGTGAACCAGTTATGAAGTTAGTGCTTTTAATCTTATGAAATAATAATAACCAGTGTGTTTGAGAACATGTTGTTATCCATGAATATAGAAGTATTTTTCACAGATTAATGTAAGATGTGTGGCCATCTATAAGGTGAAAAGAGGTTTTCGCTACAGAGTTTTAAATGTAATGTATGTTATGTATTAGTATATTGAAAATATTTTACATTCAATTGCTTAATTACCAAACTTCTTGTACTTGCTGTATACATTCTACATCTCAGAAATAAAATATTTAAAGATATGCATTGGTTTTGTTTTATTTAAGTATTTTTTATCTTAAAAAAAAGGAAAAGCTAGAAGTATGGTTACGAATCCATTAATATGCAATAAATAGGCAGTTGGTATTAATTAAAAAATATATATATATTTTTTATTTATTAGATTTTGGTTGTTACTACATATAGCCTTTCCTGGAAATTGTAGTTTTATTAATTAGTACACCTCTATAATAGTTTTGATGGTTTGCTTACCTAGCACACAACTGTGTTTCAGTATGTTGGAAATAAAGTATTTTGAAGGAAAATATTTTATGTGTTTGTATTCGGTTCAGATATAAAATTTAATACATATCTCACCAGGATATAATAAAACTTTACACCCATCATGACAATACACATTATTTTAAAGTCTATCAATGTGACCAAAAGAGCATTTTCAGACTGCTTGAGGTACTGTAATGACAGTTTCAACATATTCTGGTATGTTAACTTTTACCAGAAACCAGTAGCAGTATAAAGGTGAGCAGTAAAATACTTAAACTACTGATGCAAGTAAAATCTGTGAATATTTGTAAAAAACTAAATCACTTTTAGTGACAAATGTCATTATTATCTGACTTCAGTTATAAAACAACAGATCAGAATTAGGTACTTTAGTAAATATGTATTACTGTACATGCATACAACTGTACCTACTCTCCATTTTATTTTATTTCATTTTATTTAATTTTCCTCATGTTTTGGCATGTAAGGAAATTAAGAGTTTGACACAGTTAATTTCCCTATCAAATTTTGATTTGCACCCCTTTTCAATTAATTTTTGTATTACAGTTTTGAGTTACCTTAAAAATATATTTGGATTTTAGTCTGCCATTGAATGTTTTGAGTAGATATGGTCAGCCACATACTATTTTGTTGCATCTCTTATGTAATTTTTTTTTTTTTTTTTTTTTTTTTTTTTTTTTTTTTTACAAATTAATATTTACAGTTTAAATCTATTCTATCAATGTAAGTAGAGCATTTCAGATTTGAACCTCCCGCCAAATTTTTTTTTTTGCTAGTACTGGGCCCGCCCGACAGATAGCGCCACATGTCGCTTCAAACGTAGTTACAGTTTCCGATGTAAGAGTCGCATTTCTGTATCTCCCTCCTTGTTCTGTGACTATAACCATCAAGTAACTTGACAGTTGACAGGACTAAACACCACCTCTCCCGTCACCGTTGCTAAGCTGGCGCCGACGACTAGATGACTCACCTCGCGCGCGCACGCGTGTGTGTGTGTGTGTGTTTGTGAAAGAGAGGCCTTGTTGCTTGTGTGTATGCGTGGGGGCTGGCCAGAAAAAAAACACACCCGGCAGTTAACGACTACCACTCCTCCTTCCCGCCCACCCCCCCCTTTTTTTTTTTTTCCGTGTATAGCGCGCATCCTTGATTTTTTTCCTTTACTTGAGGGAAAAAAGGGCGCGCTATACACGAGTATATACGGTATTAGAGGACTATTTCTGTAACTTTATCATCAAAGCTAAAATGCTGTTTAAGTTTCCACACAAATTTTCTCACCAGATTCTTACCAAACATTATCAAATAGCTATGAAAAGTCACACACAAACGTGCACAATTTTTATGATCACTTGCTTGACATTTTAGAGTTTGCGAAACAGTAATTACTGTCTCGTGTAGAAATTTGCAACCAAATGTTAAGTGCAGGAGGAAATGGTATGTGTTCATGTGTTTATGCATGCATCTGTGTTTGTTCATAAGAACATATGAAATTAACCTGCACACACTGAACACAACACAGGTAATTCTCCTCAAGAGCTTGTTTAGATTTTGCAGCATGCATACAGCTACACTTCCAATTTTGTCACATTTTGTTGAAGGAAAATTACATTAGTATGTATTTGTTTGCCTAAATAGCCAGCATTTAGTTAAGTGAAATGAAGCTGGAATGAATATTTGTAGGAGTGAAAAAAACATATGAAGCTCAATTTATTTATTAATAGGTTTTAACATCCCACAATTTTGCACAGAGACTTGAAGCAATGGAGCCTCAAGGATAATATTGGGCTCTCAAATACCAGGGAAACAACTCAGAGTTGTCTGTCTGCATTTAATGTTGTTGAAACTGTCTCGTCGTTAGCCCACTGTGTTCGTCTGTGCGGTTATTTTTTTCATGACTAAATTCCTTCAACGGAATTCTCAAGCTGTCTGATATTTTAAGTTTGAACGTGTTCGTCTGTGTTGTCATCAGTAACATAATACCTGTATAGGTTCATAGTTGGGTTTATCTGTTTGATATTAGGGCTTGCTTTCTGTGGGTTTATGTTTTCATCATCATTTATTTTGCATTTATGAATATTTTTTCTATGACAAACAATGCAAAACTGCAATGGTGTATGCCCAAGAAATTGTATCAAATCAAGATTCCCCACTGCATGAATCATTTAAAGAACTCAAGAGCATTTGATACTGAACCCACATCTGCGATCGCAGCCCTCAGAACCCCTTGTCTGGATGAAATGGTCACCATCGTCTACAGCCCTGCAGCAGCAGTTTGAAAGAACTGCTCAGTCCCCATGTAAACACAGGCACGCACCTGAGGAAAAGCTGTGCAGGACGTACATGTTGCAGAACAAGTGGAGCGGCGCGTAGTGGCTGAACATGGACAGTGCCATTGGCCAGCATACCACACCTGCGCACAAAACATTTCCTCCAATGCGAATGGTTATCAAAACAAAACTAAATTTCTTTAATGTTTTAAGACATTTGCCACGCAGATACTTACAGTTTTCCAGATATTAGTCAACATATTTTTCACCTACAGTACACTCCCGATTATCCGCCAAATTAAGTGGCAGGGCCACCGCGGATAGTGAAAATCGCGGATAATCCGCAAAAGAGCCGAAAATGGGAAACGAAAAAGGAAACATTAATTTCAACTTAAAAATCTAAAAATTTATGTACATTAAAAGTTGCAATTAACAGTAAAAATTTTTTAAATGATGCTAAAATTTTAGAATTTTACTGAATAATTAACATACAATACATTTCAGTAATGTAAACATGAAAGTGCTCGGTACTTACTTCGTAACAAGGATACAGTACTGTACGTATTCAGAGACTTCATTAGACACTAAAAAAGCACAACTCTTTAAATTTACAACTTTTTGAAAAAAATTAGTCACTTGGTTTTAATTATTGCTTTGGAAACATCTTTTCTTAATTCTTGATTGAATTTTCGGCAACATAAGTTTTTCAGCCAACTTGTTCCTTTAGGAAGAGGCCATGAGGGGAGGGGGGAGGAAGGGGAGGGGGGAGGAAGGGGAGGGGAGGGACCTTGGCTGACTGTCTGCTCGTCAAAGCAACCATACAACTAGAAACAAAGCGCGACAAGAGACAAAAATAGCAATGCATGCCAGCCTACTGCGTGAGTTCCGAGAAGGCCTGTGGCGTTTTACTGTATACTGCACACAGTACACTTGTCAGTAGAGTTCAAATTGCAATATGAATACAAACTTGATAACTCACCTATTAAAAAATCTCAACATGTCAAAGACCTAGGAATTTTACTGGATCAAAAACTATTTTTTCATCTTCACATTGAAAACATTATCTCGGTATCTAACAAAATACTTGGTCTAATTAAATTTATCACCTTTAACACCTCCAATATTGACTCTATTCTCTCCCTCTATACAGCTCTAATAAGATCAAAACTTGAATATGGTTCTATTATATGGAATAGCATCAATAACACTGATATTGAAAAGCTTGACAGGATTCAATCTAAAGTATCTGACTATATTAACAAAAAATTAAATACCATCAATAACATAGATTTAAATTCCCTCCTTGGTTCATTATCAACTAGAAGAAAGATCTTAGATGCCATTTTTGTCTTCCATTGTTATTATGGTAATCTTATATGTCCTCATATATTTGATGTTACTGGCATTAAAATTCCTTCTTTTAATAGCCGTAACCCACCTTTTTTGTGCACACTTTTAAATACAAATGATATTATATATAGACTTGTTAACAATTTTAATATGTATGCTAATCACTTACAACCTACCAGAGAGAAAAAACTTGTTAAAAAAATTATTCTTTCGGCATCCAAAGATTAATTATCTTTATGCTCTAATGTTATTACCTAAATTATTTAATACCAGATGTATTAATCTAAGGATACCAACTGTATGTTATGTTGTCTTGTCTTTGTTTTTGTCCTACTATTTGTTGTTCTTATAATTTATTGTTTTGTTCTTATTTTTGTTCTGTTACTGTATTTGTTTTTTTTTACATGTCTTACATGTTGTGCCCACCGTTGGAGCCTTGTGCTGTTGGTGTGGCATGTAACAAATTAAATAAATAAAAAAATTTGCTCACTTATAATAAAATACAGATTTACATATGTGCTGTATTTTTTTGTAGCATGCGCAGATAATAGGGAGTTTACTGTACTGCTAACTGAATGTGGTAAAATAATTAGACCGTAATCAATACTAAAAATTTATGTCTAAAACATATTTTGTCAAAAATATCACACTTTTTGCTTGGTAATATGACCACTTTCTGTAGTCCTGCCTTCCAACCAGTTTATCTTTGTGGCTGTCATGCAAACAGCCACTGCCACATTGGCCCAAACATTTTATTTGTGTTGAAAATAAAAATTAAAAATTAAGTTAAAAGTCTTTAATCTAGCATATTCAGTGGCCAAGACAAATAAGCGATTTTACCATATAGTTTTGACAACACTAAATGTGAAATATAACCTGCTAAAAAACAGGAAACACTGTACTGAAATGAAAACCCAGTTATGATAAACTCTGAGCAAAATAAAAACGCAAGCCAAGGTCAACAGCTGTAACTCACCCGAAAAAATATGAACACTTCCGGCTCATTTGGTGCCAGATAAAATAAGGGGCTGAACCATAGGCTGCCTGATTTTGAAGACTATTCTGTATTACTGTATTTTTGATCTAAAATTAACCTACACATTTCATTTCTTTTTGGACATCGTTCAGTAAAAACATTCCATAAAAATAACAAAGACTTGTCCTAGGCATAATATTGGGTTTACACAGTGTCTAGTGAGTCACAAAATACTAAAAAGTGCTGATCTTAGAAACTTTTTGATCACTTTAAGTTAAAAAATTGTTCAAAACCATGATGTGATGCTTTAATAAGAGTGCAGATTGTACTAAATTCAACATTATTCACAAAACAAATCAAGCAGTACAGCCAATACAACAAATGCTTAACCGTAAGACTTACGAGATGCTGGATTGGAACAGAAGTAGCGTACCATTGTACTCTGGAACATGGGTATCCTCCAGCACAAGAACACAAGGACATTCGCAAAACAAATCACGTAAAATGTTTTCTGGCCTTCCGTTAAGCCATTCCATACATGATTCAATCTGTCACGAATCCAGCCCTGGAAAAACCAAATGTTATTAATTTATGAGCACAACCTTTCTAAATAATTTTACAAATTAAAGAACAATTATTGTGTTAATTCCAAAATAATTTTTTTTATAAACAAATGTTTTTTTATTTCAATTAATTAACTTCAATACTATAATGTTATCATCCAAATAGTGGCTTATATTTTCAGTATCATTATCTAACATCTAGATTATGATCCAACAATATATTTAATAGATGAAAATTTTAATGATGGTTAATATCAACATACATAAATGACAATTAATTACTTTTATTTATTACTTTTATTAATTACTTTTCAAGATTCATTTCCTTTAATCTTAATGGTAAATCAACTAAAGCTTTCAAAAACTAAACTATAATATTTTTAAAAAATCATCAGTCTTCAATGTTTTTGTTCTAACTCAAGATATACTGCAACTATCCAGATGAAACATCTAAATTAACTTAAAAGTCATAATTTCATATACTATATAATACACTACACCCAATGCCATCTGATTGTTTCAATTAAATAGCTTTCCTATTATTATTATTATTATTATATTTAAAAATTAAATGACAACCCTAGAAGCACAAGTTTCATCAGAATCTATTAAGTAGTTTTACCTCACCCCAGAACAAATACACAGAAGAAAAAATATAGCACCTATTGATTTGAGTTCCAAGCATTTTTAAAAAGCCAAGCTCTGTCTGTGTGTGTGTGTGTTTGTATATATATATATATATATATATATATATATATATATATATATATATATATATATGTATGTATGTATGTATGTATGTATGTATATATATATATATATATATATATATATATATATATATATATATATATAGACGTGGCCAGGGGTTGTTGTTAGGATGTTCGGCTGAAATTTAATGGGCGCCACCACGTGTAGGGGCACGTGGACCCGGCATGACTCCTACCCCAGGGCGTGACGTCGCCCGTGTGGAGACGTGACTCGTTTTCCCCCGAATACTGCCTATGCAATAACCAGACCCACAGCCCGCTCTCAGCGTCGGGCACGCTTTAATCCCTACCGTGGGCTCTTAAGGCGTCCCACACGCCTCTAGGTACTCGGGTAACACACACGTGGTCAATCACAACACAAGTTACGCGTCTGGGTTTTTATTGGCCTTGCATACACATAGGCACGATAACTCCTTACACACTCCTAGTCTCGTCGTTTAACAGTCAAAAGCCTTACGGCGCAATAGGCTTAAGTGAGGCCGGCCACCACGTGGCCGTGCTAGAATGTTCGCGAAGGTTTCAAGTCCCGTTACCGGAGTTAACAGCTATTAATCAAACAGTCGGCTCCCGAGGTAGGCCCCGGGGATACACGAAAACGTTTTAGATTACTTACGAGTCGACAGAATTACCGGATCAGTTGAATATCAAAGTTGAAGTCCCCGGAGTGCGGCGTGCTTCCTACCTCGGTGAGCGCTAGAGATCGACTGGGGCGAGCAATGGCCGTCGGGGTGGCTAGACAATGACGCAGCGCGCCAAACGGATGGTACCGTTATTCAGGCCGGATTGCGCCGAGGCTTACTCAAGAAAATCTTAAAAGCTATTCTTTAATTTCTTACATAGAATTATAAAATATAAGAATTACATTAGAAATTTATTATGCAGTTCTAAATAAAAGATGAAGATCAGTTTTGCATTATGGCCTCGGCAAGTCTACGTCTCTGGCGGCCTGCAGGATATTTCATCAAGACACTTAAAATTTACGTTAATTATTGAAATGACAAGTATTATAAAAATAACAGGGGTTAAAAAGAAAAGCAAATTACAAACATCCAATCACTAATAATTTAAGGGTACGAAGCACTGATTCTACTGCGCCCTCTTCCTGTGGTCCGCGGCGCCCTCACACGTACACACACACATGTCGGCGGGAGATTCAAACGCCAGGGAAGGAGTGGAGTGGCGGGGTGTGATGGCATATCGAGCTGGGCGTAGCCCCGGACGATGTCAATATATATATATATATATATATATATATATATATATATATATATATATATATATATATATATATATAAATAAGTGGGTGAAAAATTTTTTATAAGGAAATTTTATAGGGTAAAATAATTTTTAGAGAGAAAATGAATAATTTTTTGACTCAGAATTTTTTCTTATAACTCATGTAAAATCGAGACTTCTATGGATGTCTCTGTTCCCAATGATCTTCAACTTAACGAGCTAGACAGTAGCCCTAGACAGTAGCATCACAAGAAAAATAAATATGACTAAAAGTAGCACGTGGCCCTCTATGATATATGTAATTGCTGAACTTAATAATATCATTTCAATAATGTCACAATAAATATAACAATTTCATAAAATGTACTGACACAAATGAAGAACAAGAAGCTAATGTGTTCTTTGAAATTATTAATGAGTTGGGAATCAACATAGTCTAAATATGTACAGTTATATATGTATTTATTTTATTTTTATTTATCAAATTTACGTACTGTACGTACTATTTTTAATAGAACATTTTTATTCACAACTTTCTTATTAATAAAATTATGAAGTTAATTTAATTAAATATATTAAAAATAAATTGGAACTATGTAATTATTTTTTTCACTTAATTAATCAATTAAGGTAAGCAATAAAATATTACAAAATAAAAAACTGTATAAATTGATAAAATTTTTTTTATCACATTCGAAGTTAGGGTATTTCAGTCTGAATTTAGTGGATTGAAAAATTGCAATGCAGCTAAACGTGAACTATTCATTTACATAAAAGATTTAAAAGTTCTCGAAAATAAATATCACCAATTTCTTGGTTTAACAAAAGTCCCTAAAAAACTATTTTGGTGAAAAAATATTTAAAAAACATATTCATGGTTGCTAGATCATTTTAGGGTCAGTTTTACCCCAATTTTCAGTTTTTACTAATAGATAATAAAATAAAGAATATCAAATCTTATTTTTTAAAAGGTACTTTGAATTTCAACCAAGTGTCAACACATCAAAACACAAAATGTTCAGATGTTTTCAGCCTAAATGGTCATGCTGTTTTGTTTACTATTATGTTATTAAAATATCCATTTTTATAAATTACATTTATTCTCATCATCCAAATGATTGTTTTTGCTGTTTTAGATTCTGTGCTAAAAGAAATTATTTAGCTAATATTGTATTTCAGGTTGAAATTTACAACTACAATGACAGTTTTTTCCCAATCTTAAAAAAACCTACATATTTACATATTTTTTCTGGTATTTCCTTTACTTCTCCATATTTTCCAGAACTGTAGACAACCCTGGTATTAATACTGTGGAAGTAATGTGTTTGCTCACTGAAAAAACTGTATGTATAGAAAACTAAATAAATAAACATATATACCATAACATTTTGTCTCTGCCATCTGGCAACCAGGACAAATGTGGCTGCCACATTTCTAGCAGCCAATCACACAAATTTTTTTATAATTTTCACAACTGCAACAAACATAGAGATCAAAAACAGATTTCATTCAACTTGTTTATTTTCACCCCTGCATGCATGATATCACACTGATATTTTTACCTAGTCATATAATTAAATTTAAAAAAACACACACACAAACATGCACAAGCACACACACGCACACACACACACACACACTTGCACAAATGCACACACACCCCCCGACAGAGAGGGGGGGGAGAGAGAGAGAGAGTGAAAGAGAGTGAGAGAGAGAGTGAGAGAGAGAGAGAGAGAGAGAGAGAGAGATATGAAACTAAACTTACATATTTCCTTGGCCTAACAAGTTGTTCTTCGTACCAATTCCACTGTTGTTTTCTGCGAGCCAGTATATTCTCATATTGCCAAATGGAAGCTCCCACAAAACAAGCCGAGCTAAACTTGGAAATAAATACCTTCTTTAAATTCCAACACTTTTCTAGTCAACATACACATATCACAAAAAAAAAAAAAAAAAAGTTTAGAAATAATTTAATTTGATAATGAACCAAGTTTTGCGAGTAGCCTCGCGAGGTCATTAGCACCCATAAGTTCAATGTTAAAAATATTTTATAGTTATGAATAATACCTTCATAGACAAATAATTCAAGAATTGACAGCCATTATCCCACAGTTGTCTATGCAATCCAATACAATATCTCATGTGCATAGTATTATAATGTTTCTGATCGTCTTATTGAAAAAGTTGTCTGTGCAAAACTGGTGCTGTTAATTTTTTTTGTAACTATTTTCATAAATAATACATGTATATGCTTATAACAGCCCACTATTAGACAGCTGTTTAAAATATATAGCAACACTTAATATTCTTTTGTATTATTGTCGCACAAAAATAAAATTTGTGTATAAGCAGGTACTTGGAGTTAACAGAAGGGAACAAGGGAACAAGGGAAAATATTTTATTTTGTAATATGTACAGAGGTATGAATATCTCTTCAAGCAACTGAAGATATGTATGAGTGATCTTCGTCTTTATCTTGCTGAGCTAGCAACATTTCAGTATAGCCTACAGTTAAGTTTGGCATTCATTAGTGAAAATTTATATGAAATAAATACTAAATGTTTCCGTGAGTAAAGGACAGTATTAGTATTGCAAAACGTATGTCCCAAACAACTTTCGAGTCAAGGTTGTAGTTAGCAGTACTAAGCTTAAAGGTGCATTCATGACCTCCACTTAGCTTTCAATGGTACATTTATGCAAGCAAGTAACTACATAACTTATAATATATACAAAATATCTCGAGTCGATAAAAATTTTTTTATAGTAATGTTCACTTAGCTAATAAACTTTTCTTATAATCTAATTAAAATATTACCTACAATGCATTTTGCATGAAAAATATTGAGATAAAGCAAAATATATGTTTAGCAAATGTTATAGTTGTAATACACCTAAGAAACAAAAAAAAAAATGTTAACACATCTATAATATATAAATTTAATATGGCTACTATAATTTTTTTATCATAGACCGAATTTCGAATCTGACTTTACATTAACTTAATTACTGGGTATGAGAAAGAAGGAAAATATTAATAATTTAAGTTATGAGGGTTCAAGATCCACCTGTTCAATAAGTTTGGTTAAAAGAGAGAGAGTATACGAGATGTTCGCACGTACGTGCGTGAAATTTCAGCTACCATCCCACACATACAAGCAGTTTTAATTTCAGCCGTTACATACATATGCCTGATAGTGTTTCAGGTAGTGAACTCAATTTTACTTGGATGTAAAATGGAATGAAAGATAACAACCAGTACCACCACTTACAGCAACTGTGAAGCCAAGTGGTTTCCAAAGTTTAGACGGACTGACTGGACCAGTCTCTACTTCAATCTTCGTCTCAGTTTTTGGCTGGAAGTTGGAACCTTTGCCATAGCGCGGAGCCTTTCTGCTCCCTCCCGTCCTGATGTTTGAACACTGGATTGGAACACGCGAGTTCAGAAGACCGCTCCTAGCTGACAGCGGCTGCCCACTCCTGCAAGTAAATGTTTCCTTGTTGAAACAGCATAAAATTCCCTTACATACAGACAACAAACAGCAAGCCAGTAGCATAACTAGATGTTAAGTATAGTGGATGAAGCTTAAGCTAAGACCTGCTTTGATCACACTGGCTGCAACTACTACAACTTCTGCAACCAAAGATTAACTTGGAATTCTTGTTACAAAGTTGTAGCGTGACCAAGTTACTGCAACCTGGGCGTAGAAGTGAATGAGGTGTGACAGTTATAAAGGATTATGAGGGAAGTGTTATGAAGATGAAATATAATTGCGTGTGGGCTGATGACCAACTGCACAAACAAATTCACATTATGTGTGGTCACGAAATAGTTATTCCACAATTGGAAGCTAGAGGATAAACCTTGCACTGTAACTCAGACACTCTGACCCACTCATAAAGACTAGGGTAAGTAATTTAAAGGAAGCGTTTAACCTGTGAGTCACTCATGGAACTAGGATAGGTTAGTTTAGCAGGTATCCTCACTGAACCTTAGAAAGATAGCTTCAATTCATATTCAACAACTTTATTTATGTCAAAAGAAATGAATAAGAAATATTTACAGACCAAAGACCATATTTGCACCAAACAAGTATTAAAACAAATAATATGTACATTATAAATATGCATTTTTCATTTTTTTTTGTTATACTTCTTTAGATACATTATTAAAAATTGTAAGTAAACTTTTACAAGTTTGCATGCATAATGCAACAAAATATTCACAAGATAAAAAAATAAAGGTACATAAAAAAGGGCTATAGCCTATACTAATAAAAATTATGTGTGTGCTTTTAAATCTAATTCTTTGGTGATTGTTATTGAATACTGGTCCATGTCATTTAAACATTTTATTTATTATAAATATTACTGATAGAAATTGTGTTTATAAACTTTTCCCATGTATTTTCGAGTGTATTTATATAAGTGAGGTTAGGTTATACATCTTTAGGCATGTTATGATAAATGACGAGAATAAATTGTCATGATGCACATACAGCATGCAAGAAAAGCCAGGATGAAGAAAAAACTACATACGAATAAAAATTATGTATGTGCTCATAAATCGTATAGGTAATTTAGTTACTGATATTTAAGACTGGTCCAGTCAATATAATTAAGAACATTTATTATTGTGAATACTATTAGTGAGATGTATAAATTGTGTTTATAAACTTTTTAAGCGTATTTTCAAAAGGTTATCTTCACGGAGTATAATTTATTTTCATTGTAAATTAATACATTTTTATTTAATAAATAATTAAAATATTAAATTATAATAAACATTGTGCATATTAATGATTTTCATTATTAATTAAAATTTCTCTTAATTAATTTATTAAATTAAAATTTTTTATACGCATGTTTATAGTAATATTGAATGAGTATTTACTAAAAATTTTAAATTTTACTGAATTTATAATTTACCAACCATATCTATATAACTCCATTCCTTTTAATATTTTATTTATATTAATTACTTTCAAGCCAAATTATAGTTAATTTTTAATATGCCCAGTAAGTACATGCAGTAAGGTAGATTTCAAAAAAATAATAACTATTGTATCAGTTACCATGGTGCTACTTCAGAATTTTTTTTATATATAGTCCAGACAAAATAGACATTTGAGTTCTTATTGACTCCCAACAAGCCGGATTTTTGCACAGGTCTTGAATACATCATTACAAATGATGGGTCAAAAGTCCCCATCAATCCTGCTTGTGTGTTGTTTTTTTATTTCAAGGTCAAAAGTCACAAATTTCATTTTTTGCGTATATCTCTGAAAGAATTAGAACTTGTACCGTAAAAATGGATCAGACTAAGTTTGTAGATCACGGAATTCTTTACAAAAAAGGTATGAATACTTTTTTCCCTACAAAGCACCGCTCTCGAAATATTGTGACTTCAGACCGTAGGAATGTCGCATTTTCAATTATATGCACACATTTCCGCACCACCTCTGAGGTAGTGTACTTGGCACATTTTTTAAAATGTGGTTTCCCTAGTATTAATACCCCACAATATATTTTGATCAAGGAAATTTGATCGGACAATATTTTATAAATATAATGAGCCTGAGCTACCTTCAAGATGGCGTCTTTAAATGCAAGTGAAACTTGGGACACTCTATGCCGAAGATGCTGCGCTTTCTTTATTTCAGCCACTTTATCTGCTTGCCGCAAAACAAGTAGTATTTTTTGAAACAAAAAGAAGAGCCATTCCTTTGCACTCTAGTACGAGGAGGACTTATCCCAGATGTAACGGCTGTTTCCACCTTGCGTAGTCTTTTAGCTGCAGCAATGCTGCTCTTCCGGGTGTACATTTTACGAAAATGCTTATGGATTGTTACAGATTGTTTGCCTTTCAAGTATTATTAAACCCATCACTCCTTTTATTACTCAAATCGATCAAAGTTTTCATTTCACGGTCAACAACCACAATTTCAACTTCAGTCAAAAATTTAGTGCAAATGAAGCAAACTTCTGAAATTTTTATAAAATTTTGTAACGACACAGTTTAAAATGAAAATATCATCTACAAACACATCTATTCACTACAAAAAACCGTTTAAAGCTGTCTGGATTTACTACAGTTATGTCCCTTGAAAAAAGCAGGTATACGCCGGTTTATACCCGAACAATGGAGTATCGCAGGCAGATGTTACTCAAGGCCAACCGACCAATGGAATTAGGGACAGATAGTTGACTCACTCAAAATTGTATATTTTCCCCATATTTGAGTGTGTGTCACAAAAACCAATACTCCAATATATTTTTTCTTCAAATGCAAAACCCGATGATGCATTCTAGCCGCATATGAGTGCACAATAGTATTTTCGAGATTTGAAATCGCGATAACTTGAGAATGGTGATTCGTAGGGAAAAATGTATTCATACCTTTTTTGTATAGAATTTCACGATCTACAAACTTTGTCTGATCCATTTTTTCTGTAGCTCTTATCACTTCAGAGATATACGTAAACAACAGAAATTGGTGACCTTTGACATCAAATAAAAAACAATGCAAAAGTGGGATCAATGGGGACTTTTGACACATCATTCGTAATCACGTATTCAAGACCAGTGCAAAAATTCAGCTTGTTGGGAATCAATGCAAACTCAGCACCTTTTTTCATATATTTTGTCTGGACTAATAGGTTATTGTTTCATGGTCCATAGACCCAAAAATCATTGTCAATTGAAAAGTTTGTTTATGTGTGTCTATATATATATCACAATTTTTTGGTCAAGATAACTGCCGCAATTCTTCACAAATAACTTCCAAACTGATACATAAAATCTAGTAGTGGAAAATCTAGGTCGAGTTCATTAATGGGCAATATCCTATGAAAGGGGTAGATCTTGGGAAGGTTGCTGTAACTCCCACAATTTTGAAAAATATCATATCCGTTTAAAGGATTATAACTCGGAGTAATACCATAATCCTTTGTCTGAATTTTTTTTTGATAAGACCAACCATAACTGCAAGGATTTAAGAAATAAGGATTCAAAAACAAAACAAAAATCATAACTCCCTTCCTAGGCACATCAAATTGGTACAAATTGTTTGTAAATCTTATAATTTTCATCTAAAAATTTTGCCTGAAACTTTTTTTGATATTACAAGCCACTGTTGCAGTGTTTTGAAAAAATAAAGGGGTAGAGTTCAAGAAATGCATAATTTACATACATTGTACACTATATAAACCGTTGTTGTATCGTAAAAACTCCAATTTTTATCTAAAACTTTTGTCTAAATAATCTTTTATGCAACCAATCACTACTACAAGTAGTAGAATAAACAAGGGTTGGAGAACAAAAAAAAAATCATAACTCCTTTCATAGGCGCACCATCAAATTCGTTAGAATTGTTAAAAATATTAGGTATAATTTTTTTCTAAAATTATTGTTTAAACCAATTTTTGATTAGGCGAACCATTGCTGCAAAGGTGTGAAAAATTGAGGGGTGGATTTAAAAAAATACATAACTTCCTTAGTAGGCCAGTAGCGTTAAACATCCAATTCGGAAATAATTCCTACAAAAGGTTTTTTTGTTTCAATGGCTTCATTTGTGACCCAATATGACTCTCCTAAGTTTTCCCCCTCGGGGAAGTTGTGGAAAAGTGATGGGGGGTGAAAATGTACTCGTAAAAGGGGTGTTTTTACGGTTTTTTGCTTTTATCTCCCACACTAAACAACATATTTGAAAAGTACATCTTATAAGAGTTATAGAGCATTAATTTCTGCGTTTAATGGTACCAAGAACAATGTTTTTGGACAATTCTTTACCAAACTACAGCAGCTGAAAGTATGACCAATTTTCAATATCAGTGTAAATGGTTGGTTTTAACTACATGTTTTAGACGATGTCTTATTCAAAAATGAAAAATTAGCCAATTGGCCCAACTGTCAACATTAATTACAATGGTTGTTTTAACTTCAGGTACAGAATTTGGTCACAAACAGGTTAACAGTAATATACTATACAAAATTAGTATATTTATATTAACATGAAAAATTGTCACTAAATTAAAACATATATATATATAATGGGTGAATATAAGATTGAAATAAAATTAAAGTCTTCGACGTTTCTCTGCCGTTGGACCACTGGGCTCAACATTTTGGTCGATGTCTGACACTTCTGATTCATTGTCAGTCAAAATGTAGAGGTCTCCATACACATCTTCTTCGGCATCTTCCAATAATTCTACCAGTTGGAGGGCGTTTGTGCATGAGGTCCCCTTGCAACTGGCACAAATTATCGAACATTTCAAACCTGCCTTCCTGCAGCCGCAAGCACCTGCACACCCTTTGCTGCACTTGCAAGAAATCTTCATCAGAAGCGACTGTGAAGCTGGTTTCTTGGAGGTAAGAACAACGGCAAATCCAAAGTTGGACTGCTGCCATCCCCACTGGAGCGGATCCATCTGGTTCCCTAACAACATTTGAACTTGAAGGTAGGTTCTGAAGCAATGTTGGCGAGCTGCTTCTGTGGTTGGTGGTAGGGAAGCCAAATTTAATTTAGATTTTATGAGGGATTTGGCAAACAGGTCAAACCGCACCTTCTCCAGATTGTCCTCTGTTCTACCACCATAGAGGGTGGTCAAAATTTGTTGCCCAGCTTCTGCAATTGCTTGAGGTTGTGAATAGTGATCAAAGAAGGGTTTGATGTCCTCTAAAAGGTGCTCATTCTTAGCCACATGTTTCACTATTTTCTTCTTGCCCAGCTTGTAAAATGAAGAAGTGGTGTCGCAACCACTAATGGCGTGGAGGAAAATGAGGACCTTTATAAGGTCGTCGGCGAGTTTACAACTCTGGTGGGTGAATATTTTTTGTGGTGTTGTTCCTCTTCCTGGTTTGAGGTAATAAATGTTAGCTGATGGTGTTGCTTGAGCAGTGAGAATGACTAACAAATCCGTATCCTCACCGGCTAGAGCAACCTTCTCATGACTATGGGCAACTTCGAAAGCTGTGGTGACGATCATGTGGTCTGCATCCTCACGAGCTTGCTTGACTGATATGCCTTCACTTTCCAGCCTCTCGGTAAGCAAGCTGATGAGTCGCTCCTTGTTCCTGTCATTTGAAAGAAATTGCTCCTGGGTCATCGTCACCACCATTGACTTTGTGAAGATCACCTCATGAGCAATGTGCCTCTTCATTCTGTGGAGCCGCTCTGCAGATTTGATGCTTTTGGTTCGCAGGTCTTCGGGGTAGCCATCAAAAACCAAAGTGGTAGCTTTTCTGTTGTAGTGGCATTTCAAGTAATCAACATACTTGTTGATAATACATTGAAAGTCATCGCCATTCTTCCATACCACTCGGTGTAATGAAAATCCTCCATCAATGACGTGAGCCACTCCATCGAGGTTAACTTCTTCTACAGGATCAAAAAAGTCAAAAAGTACAGACTTAGGTGCCTTCCTCATTCCAACCTCATCGAATAGAGACAGGGGATATGGTGCCAGCTCGTATTGGAAGAATTCCCTTAGCTCTTCATCAGATTTCTTGAGGAGTGCGATACAGTGAAATATTGTCTCAGGATTGACTGGTACATCCTCCCCATGAATGGTAAACTTTGACTTGAAACCTTGAATGTTCATGACACGATTCTTTCTGACAAACTTTATTTGGACAAAGTTTTGTCCCACCAAGGTAAGCATTGATGAATTCCCAATTTCAAAGGCTCTGTGACAGTTTATTGATTCATCTCCCATGACACCTGTACTGATGGACATCATGAAGTCGCTTGCTGGAAAAGGATCGTGAGATTGAAACCACTCCACAAACTTCTGTACATCTCCATTATCACGCTGGACTCTAACATCTCTGGCATCAACATGCTGCTCTGAGGTAGTGAATGAAACCCCGCTAAAATCCTCGACCTGTTGTGCCACTGTTGTAACTATTGGCATGGTGACTGCCCATCTGCTGAGAGTACTATCTGAAACACCACGACCATGACTAAGCCCTCCACTACTTTTTAATGAGTGCATGAGGGTCTGCTCAATGGTTATGTCAGACCAAATCCCACTCCAAAATTAATCAGATCTTCTGATTGTAAACCATCCATTCAGCACAAACCTCTCATACTCTTTTTGATATAGTTTCTCTTGTAGGTCCATCATGTCTTGCAGATAGAGCTGCGCTGACTTAGCATACAAAAAATGCCCACTTGCATGGAAATAGGGCAACAACTTCTTCACAGTACTCAGATGCGGCTCCCAGTCACCAGTCCTCTCTGCCTGTATGAACTGCTTCATGAGGGTGGTCATTTTGAAGTAGCTTGGCAGTGGGACCATTATCCTCCAGTTCTTCTAGTTTCTCAGTGAACAGCTGCTTCAATTATTCGTGATCAAGTTCTTCCAAGAAAGTGTTTGAATGGGAAGGTTCTTCTGAGTCCTCATTACCCCTCATTTTATTAAGGATGACATTTGCAAGAGCCAAATTGGTGCTAATGTTAAGGTCGAGTTGTGAGCAGGGATTTTTATTTCGGCGGTTGATACCATGTAGGAATTTTTTGTTTGGCAGTTAATGCCATGACTGTTGTTAGATTGTTACCAATCGAATTAATGCCTTAATGTGTTTGCTTCAAGTATAGTTGAAACCAACCATTTCTGCTATTGTTAAAAAATTGTCCAACGTTAACCTGCTGCAGTTTGGTAACGCGTTGGCCGAAAAATTCGCTCTTGATCCCATTCGACGCAAAATTTAATTCTTAAAAAATGTTATGTAAAATAACTGTTTGATAAAAAGGTAAATTCGAAGATATTTAAGAAAAACTGATATTAAAACGAAAATTATTCGTAAAATTAACAAATTGATACGACTGTCACCTTTTGTAATTTAGCAACGGGTGGTCCAAAAATTGTTTTCCTGGTTTTATTCTACACAGAATTTAATGCTCTAAAACTATTATAAAATATACTTTTTCAAAATTTTGTTTAGTTCAGGAGATACAAGGGAAAAACTGCAAAAGTATCCCTTTTGGGGGTACATTTTCACCCCCCGCCACTTTTCCACAACTCCCCCGAGGGGGAAAACATAGGAGAGTCATATTGGACCATAAATGAAGCCATTGACGCAAAAATCCTTTTGTAGGAATTATTTCCGAATTGGGTGATTTTTATGTTTAACGCTACTGGCCTATAGTAAGTACACTATAAAATCCATTCAAATTGTTTGTAAATCTTATAATTTTTACCTAAAACTTATGTCTGAAACAATTTTTTATAATACAAACCATTATTGCAAGGAGCTGAAAAAACCTGAGTAAAATAAGGAAAAAAATAATTTCTAGCATGTACTTTATTGAATTAATGTTTATTTTATTTAACATTTTAAAAATAATTGCTGAATTTGCCTAAAATATATTTTATATCACATAATTACTGCAAGGTTGGAAATAACAAGGATAGAAAGACAAACTGTCGGTAAATATGTAGTGTACGGATTATCGTCAAAATTTTTTTTAAAAATCTGAAATAACTTTCATTATATGCTCTTTTACGTCCTCTTTTCAAAACAACCTGCGGAGATAAGAAATTCCAATTACTTCAGGAGATATTGAATTTTTTAATTTTCATCCTGTGCACTCATGCGGCATTTACCATTGTTGCTTGTTTACGTGTAGGTTTTTTTTTTTTCGCGACGTAGGTGAACGACTACAGCATTTTCTACTAATGGCAAAGGAATAATTGTACCCGCCTCTAACTTAGGTGAGTTTTTAACGTTTCAAATTTTAATGTTATATTTGTTGCGCAAGTAATAAGTAAAAAGAAAATTACATGAGTTCCTACTGTTCATCCTTTGTCCCGGTTTTTTAGGTCAGGTCAGCTACATTATAAATACTTAAAACTAAACAACCATTAAAATTAATTTTATTATTTTTAATGTCCGTTAAGTTTCTAAGTATTTATAATGTAGCTGACCTGACCTAATCTACCTTTGTCCCGTTTTGTTAGGTCAGGTCAGTTACATTATTAATACTTAAAACTGTACAACAAATAAAATTAATCATTATTTTTAATTTCCGTTTATTTTGAAGTATTTATAACGTAACTAACCTTACCTAATGGAAAATTTCTGTTATTTAGGCATTCACGCGCACACGGCAAAATATAAAATGGCGACGGTTAATGATTACATAGGTCTTGTATTGCAAAATAAGAACGGCTATATCTCCAAAAGTAATTGGAATTTCTTATCTCTGCAGGATGTTTTGAAAAGAGGACGTAAAAGAGCATATAATGAAAGTTATTTCAGATTTTTAAAAAATTTTTGACGATAATCCGTACACTACATATTTACCCAAACTGTCATTATGTTTTAATTGATATACTATCAAATCCGTTACAATTTATTGTAAAACTCCTAAAACTAAAACCTTTGGATGAAATAATTTTTGGTAAAACAAACTATTACCATAAACACACAGTTTTAATTAAAAAAAATTAAAACTTTCTTCTTATCAAATTCTTCGGAATTTATTAACCACCATCTTAATATTTTCTTAAACCCTTGTCCAAAAAATGTTTTTAAGACTATGTATTAGTACAAGGGATGAAACATCCCATTTGAAGGTCAAAAATAATTGCATAACTATCTTAGTAGGCATAATATGTAATTCGTTTAGACATTCAATTCTGGATGCAATGAGTTAAAAACATTCAAAATTTTTTTGCTGCATGCAATATGTACAATTGTTTAATTAAACTTTTTTTATATTGGCAAAAATATATGATGTTATCAAGTTTAAATTCTTAAAATGTTCTAGGACAGTTTTCAAGTTCCTAAAATATTTCCAGAAGAAATACGTACTTCAGATTATCTACCTACGTGTCTAGGCTGTGCTGAAAGGGATTTTTTGATTTTATTGTTCAGATAGTTAAGTAACAAAAACTACTAAAATAATATCTGTCCTACCTTTGGCTTGTAAATCTAAAAATCATAATCTCATGAACGCTAGATATTCATAAAATTTACCCAGAACATTATTCAGCAATATCTACTATGGTAAAACTGAATACTATTAAAGGATTAGAATCCTAACCTCTACTTCCTTCGATAAAAGCACTTAATGTCAAATATCTATCACTAAATATCCAGCACTCAACTCAGTCAATAAACTTCATCACTTACAGAAAATTTCTGGCAGGAAAGATTAACCTAGCTGACCACATATTGCTCCCTTCTATGAAAAACTTGATTTAGAAATCACTTAGAGACCAGTGTTATATCTAGGCACATAATGATGTGTCCCTTTCCACATTTTTAACAGTTAACACATATTTTAAAACAGTACTAAAATTTTGATTAACAACCAAAATACAAACATGTTTTATGACTCTATTTATTTCATGGCTGTCACCAAATACGCTGTGGCAAGAAAATGTTCCTATATTTGTTCGACGAGAATTTTTTTTAAGAGTAAAAAGAATATACATTCTCCGTATTGAAAACATTACTTTTTACCCGGGAGAAATAGAGGCAGGTTTGGTTTCAACTTTTTTTTTTGACAAAAACAATTTTTTTATCAAGTATGATAAAAAAAAAAGCTTCTTTAAAGAAAAGTTAATATTTTAAAACTTGCCTGAAATCGCATTTACTAAGTGCCAATTTCACCCCCTCAGTTTAATATTTTAAACACGTTTAAGGAACTGTAACACAGTCAAATATATGTCTCTAAGTTCGATTTTCTAAGACACAAAAAGAAGGGTTAAGGTTGCCGCCGTCAGGGTTCTCGAGTTCGAGACCGGGCGTGTATCCTAGCGGGAAACTGGTTCTTTATAAAACTGTGTTCCAGGAGGGCACCAGGTTAGCTCAGCGTCTAACCAAATTTGGGTTTCGTGGGTGCGTTGTTAATGCGGCCGTTGGCCGGATGTGTGGTGAGACGCGCTTGAAAAGTTGCATCTTTTGCGCAATGAAGTGCTCAACTACCTCGCCTTCACGTTGTCGCTCGCCATAGAACTTCGACGTGCAGTGAACCAATGACTGGTCGGTGTCGAAACGATGGGTGAGGTTGGTGGATAACTCGTCCCACGGCATACCAAACTAGCCCCACAGGCCCCACCATTGGCTGGCCATGCCCTGTAGTAGCTCGCTGGCTCGTCCGGACCACTCATCTGTCAGTATCCCCGACTGGGCTAATCGCGCCTCGCAGATCTCTATGAAGCTCCGCGGGTCCTCGTGTCTGAGGCCACCGAATTCAGGTAACACGAACTTTCCCTGGTAGCCTTATAGGCAGTTGTTTGTCCCGAGGTCCGGATCAGTGAGAGCTGTGTGGGCATCCACATGTGGAATTTTCCTTGCGTGGTGTGTGTGCACGCGGCGCATACGGTCGGTCGGGTGTCCACTAGGGTGGCACTGGTTACCGTTTCCGTTTTTTTGGGCCGTGGGTTGGTTTTCCCCGGTAGCCATTGCCAGGTTGGTTGTCCGTGGTTCGCACTCGGTATCTGTTCTTCCCAAGGCTTTACCCATGAGTGATCGGGCAGGTCGTTGCTGCGGGCGGTGCATTGGCAGGTTTTGTACCATGGACTCGATCCCGTCAGTAGATCCGCCTCCCTGGGTAATAGGCAGTGTGCACACACGATGTCGGTGGTCTGGGCCTGCATGGTGATCTGGTTGTAAAGCGTGTTCCGCTGTGTTGGTTTGTTTGTTTATTAGCGGCGCTGTGTGTGCGAGGTAGCTCTGTGCGTAGGGTCGCGCTCGTCGGCTGGGCAGGCGCCCGGACAGCCGCACACAGCGGAGGCCGAGAATGACCACTGCGAAGGAGGGGTGCGAATAGCTGGGTGTAGTGGCGGCCGAGAGCGCCCGGACAGCTGCACACAGTGGAGGCCGAGGAAGGCCGCTGCAAAGGAGGGGTGTGAACGGTGACGTAGCTGGTCTGTGTCGCGCGCTGCGCTGGAGTGGTCGGTAGGGGGAAGGGTGTTGGAGGTCCTTTGTTCGCTTGCTTCGTCTCGCTGGCCTGTCTAACCCTAATCCCCTTTCTCGCGCAAGATGGCCGTCCCGTGTCCGCGCTGTGGTTTGGTGTTGACGTAAAATGAAACAGAGAGATAGAGAAAAAAAAATTCTCTTTTTTTTCTTTTACGTGAAAGTTTTTGGAAAACGAACGTGAAGAAATCTTAATTTTCCTTTCTTCGCCCCACGCAGTGGACGCCAAATGCCGCCGTCCAGATTCTCGAGTTCGAGACCGAGCGTGTATCCTAGTGGGAAACTTGTTCTTATTAAAACTGTGTTCCAGGAGGGCGCCAGGTTAGCTCAGCATCTAACAAAATTTGGGTTTCGTGGGTGCGTTGCCCCTGCGTGGCCCGCTAGGACCGTCGGCAAAGCTCGTGGTTGGAGGGGTCCCTAGCTGGTATCACATAACAGGCCCTATGCAGCATAATACACTGATTCCTAGCTGGGACAGGGAGACTTAATACAATAACAAACACGAACTCGAGATTTATACTGTCGATGACATGTCGCACACGGAGTGTGCGGAGCGGTCGTTTAATCAGGTGAACAATTACAGTCGCAATTACACTTACATTATACTTGTACGGCACACAAGGAATTACCCAACAAAATACACTTGGTTAATAAATAGTGCTCTGATGCACTGTCCCTAGTTTAAGCCCTCACGCCAGCCAAAGTTAGGGGGTGAGGGGTCGTTTGGAGACGGCCAATCCCGAAAGTTGCTAATTTGGCGGCGTCCATGCTCACCTGTGTGAGTCGCGGTCCGCAGTTAAATTAGATGAAAATTTTTTTACACGTAGCTGTCGTCGGCGCCCGTGCACTCGACATTGAGTAAAAGTTCGTTGGTAGCGGTAGTCGGCCCATGCCATAAGTTAAACTACCGTGCGTGATGGCTCGTGCGGGGAGTTTAATGTTAAGAGGTTGGGTTAGGCCTAACACAATAAAAGAACCGGGGAAGCACGGGGAGTTTACGTAAAAAGAATAAAAACAGGTTTAGGTTGATGACTTATAATTACCAGAAATACAGCTCAGTGTAGAACAAAGTATGATGGTTCCCCGTGAAACACACATCCGCCCCGGTCCGCGAGTCGCTCGTTACTTGCGTCTGGCCTTGGTGCGAGGGAAGGTCTCTGCGTTCTCTCGCGCCAAAGTTGCTAAAGTTCCGTTATTCGGAAATTAATTTAATAATAATAAGCTGAAAGCAGCTCTAAATCCATACATTAATTATTCTAAATTAATCTGATTGGCAGATGGCCTTTAATAATAATTACGGTTAATTAATTTGTGTAAATTAAGTTTCAATGATCAGAGTCACACCAGAGACTGTTCTTCGTCGCTTGCTGACCGCTCCAGTGGCTAGTTACACATGAAAAATGGGGAGGTAATGTTTATGTTAACCCAACACTAATTAATTAAGGCTGTAGGCCATAAAGGAGACACTCACAAACTTATTATGGCAAGTTCACACGTGAGTGATTCGGGCACTCCTGCGTCGCAATTTCCCTGGGCGGGTTTTTTAATTAATATTGAAGTTACCCTTAAATTATGTTAGATTGTTAATGAACGGGGGTCGAGGTGTTTAATTAATTAGACATGGCCCTTGGTTCTACCTTGGTATCGGAGGCTCACCAGACTCGGGTGGGCCATGTCTGGGGTGCGTTCCGTTAGCAGGGCCGGATACTGGCGGGTGCAGGTCGGGCTTTAGGTGGCCTTCGGTTGACGACGTCAAGGTGTTGAATAACCTATATCTTTACCCTTAATAGAATTCCAACTGCACGATAGGACACAGCCAGTGCTTTATATTTAGGACATGGATTTTGGTGTCTTATCCATCGTCGATCTATTTCCCATATTACGTGCAAGTGTAGAACTCACTTTTTCGTTAGTTTCGTCCAAATGGCGCAACCACGTCAAAATTCATTAACTTGTATTTATTCAATTTTGTAAATATCGGGGCATGTACCAAATATATGGTTTTGCCAAATGAAACTTAATGATAGCGAAACTATTTTGGAAAACATTTTTTACACTTTAATGGTGCTCATCTGTCTTACAGGCCATTATGCCACATAGACATCCACCCTACAGCATTAGTTTACCACGAATGAGTCGGCAGTGCAAGTAAGTGCAGCGAAGAGAACGAATCCGATGTCAATGGATTGATAGCTACCCCCGCGGCTATCGAGTGTTGTCCGCCAGACTTCATTCCAAAACATTATTGTATAATAAATTCTTTAGGGTTATTAAATCAAAACATCATTTGCATTTCATATTTAAAAAGTATTATTCACTGTGTGACTTCACCGCAAAGCTCAGCCCGATTCGTTCCAGCACTCCGCGTATTTCGCGCGGGAAATATGTTCTGGGTTCGGATGCATCCACACACCACAGGGTCCTCAACTATGTGTCCTCACTACAGGTAACCACCATATTGCAGGATTTTCTCAATCTCTTTCCATCGTCTTCGAGACCAGGCCCATCTTCGGTGCAGTTTCAATTATATCATCCTCGAGATAGGGGTCTTTGCTCGTGGATATTCTAACATCGCCCGCACTGGGCCGTCTTCAAACTAAACTTGCTAACTTGCTACATATGCATAAAAAGGTTTATCATGTCCTTGTGGGTTTGGAGCGAGGTAGCATGGTTCCCCTTAGTTGTGCCACACCTCCTCCAGCAGTTTTCAACAGGTCGTGGTCCGGAGTGGATGTCAAGTTACGTAGGGAGTCATCATCTTTGTTGTCCTGGTAAAAGTAATTCTGGTAACTATTATTTATTCAAACAAAGCCTTCTGTCTTAGTACTCCTCATGTGTCCCTGGACCATTTACAGTGCAGGGCTTAACTCGGCAGTCATTAACTGCGCCGCCACTTTACCCTCCTGCAGTGTAGTTTCTTTGTATGGCACTGGCTGACTCCAGACCCCAGAATTCCTCTAGCCAGCTTAATGTAGTGTCACTGCTTATGTTATAAAGCTAGATCTACATGTGTGAGCTAAAAATCTAACCGTGTTTGCTTTACCTACTCCACATCACACTTTCATACGAAGACTGCCGCTGGAACGAATTTAGAGTTTTTACCACCAGTGTAGCATGCAACATGTTGTATACATTCAAAGGTTTTCATATTCTGTTCATTCACTATTCATACATGTCTATAACCAGTGCCTCGTGTGAAGTAAAAGTGCTATCCTCCTCAATATGTTCTACCATTACTTACACTGTTCTCCTTGATAGCATTCTAGCTATACTACAGCATACTATGCTGAGCAAGGTGTGCACAACAGTGCATAAGCTAGTAAGGCAACAGTGAAATCGCAGCCACCGAGCTTAGTGAGCCATGCTGGGGCCGACTACCCACCCCACATCAGTGGTTAGTTTGCAGGCTAGCCTGGCGCCTTCCAGAACAAAACATAACTTTAACTCTTCCCAGCAACCACAAAGCTCTCCCTGGTTTCTTACCCGAGACCGCGGACGATGGTAATGTACTGGATTATAGACTGCGAGTTAGGTTACAGTTGTATCCAAACAAGACAGTGTTTATTTGCTACCTTACCTGATTGTCTTGGAATACCACCATATATATATTTGACAATAGATATGAATAGGTATTATTGGATGGAAAATAGCTTCTAATTTGTCTATCAAATAAATTTGGCGAGATAACTTCAAATATATTTTCAACCATGACACTCTCAAGGTGTATTTTTGGTCTGATATGTCTCCAACTTTTCGATTTAATGTAATGTTGAAATATAATTATTCATCACATTCTTGGGTGAGATTTATGAAGATATTTGATGATTTTCTGGAATTTATTAATTTTTAAAATCTGCATCAGTTTAACTCACATTAATTCTCATTACATAAATGAACAAATTGATATCCCTCGCCCTGCGGTCCCTAAGTCCCTGTTGCGAATTGTCCTGAGACTAGCCCTGATTTGCCCGCGTAGCTCCAGTCGGAGAGATGGTGGAGTTCAGGCCAACGTGGCCGGGACCGTGAAACATGGAACTGGGAGGGAGACTTGTATAGGTTAGAGGATATGTAGAAGGTTGCAAGGAGAAGACATTGCTGTCCGTTTTCACGAGCTACTTTATTCCGTCGAAGCCCTATCGCAGCCGGGCCGACACGTTGCGGGACGAGCGTCCTCCCTCGCCGCGACCCGGACTCCCGGAAATACACTGGTAGCAACTTAAATGCAACTCGATGTGACTGCGGGGGCAGTCCTGTGACGAAACGTGCTGGTTACGAAAGTTCAGACTTGCAAAGTAACTCATACGCGGCCTGATACGACTACGGAGACAGTCCAGTGACGATTTCGCTGGTTGCGAGAATTCAGCAGTACAAAATAACTCGGACGCGGCCTGACACGACTGCGGAGGCAGTCCCGTGACGAACTTGCTGATAGCGATAATGGTACCGTATTGAACGCACGCCTCGAGCGGAGCGGAGCGAGTGAGCACATCTGTTCGGCTCAGAGTCTGGCTAGCCACTGCCTCCCCCGCCCGTCTGCGCGCCGGTGCGCACGTACCGCGGAGGAGGGGAAGGGGAAATAGGCCGGCGTGGGAGAGACTCGACTCGCGGCGGGCCAGGTTGCAGTTTACATATTACTAACACAGCACTTGAAAATAATTACACAATTATTTTAATGTTTAACAACATTATAAGTAATTATACAGCATGTAAACACAAGTTATTAATTAAGAGTTCTGTAATGTTATAAATTATACAAAACGTAGATGCTCGTGATTATTTACAATAGAAACATAATGACACAATAATTATAAGAAAGTAGAAAATATTTACAAAACACATTGTCGTCTACGGACGTGCCAGGGCGCACGCGGGTGCGTCCCTGATCGTAGACACTGCACTTCACTTAAGTTGCACTAAGGGGAAAATTCCTCCCTTAGGCCCACGTTGGTGGACAGGTATGGCCTCTACGTCTAGGAGGGCACGACGACTGTCGTAAAAATTTTGAGTGACTATTTAAAGTTGTAGAAAATGTTGCTGTATGGGCTGTTCCATGGTTGAAGTCAACTGATAGTGGGGCCCGGTGAGCTCTCAAGGGGAGTTCCTAGCCCCGTGGCTGGAAATAGCAGTGATTCGTTGTTAATGAAAGAAAGTAATTACTAAGCGAAATGATTTATTACAAAGATAATACTTTACATATTGCTACCGCAGCACTCAGCTGGAGAATATCTATACCTACTTACATTATGGAAGCATTAAGATTACGGCGAGAGCGGTTTTGTGACAGTGACAGTGACATTGGTTAAGCCACGGTAAGGTCCACTAGCTATAATGGAAGATGCAGTCTTGATGACACATCACATTCTTGATGTTTTGAACACAGCACACACTATGAAACCCAGAGACCAAGGTACATTAATCACTAAACAACCAAATTAATATTACACTCAGAGTTTGAAAAAGGCTGCGCGAGCAGCTATGACTGTGGCTTCCAGAAAATGTAAAATTTTAAAGCATCACTATATGTAATGTTTAAATAAATTATGTGGATGGTGTATAGTGATAAAGGCTGATGATGCCCTTACATGATGAGGGAGTGATGAGAGACCCACTGGATGAGTCGTGTCTGGCCTCGCCGCGGCTCAAGAGGCGACTGACGTGGCCCCGGCAGTCAGAAGCAACTCCGAGCCACGTTTCCTGTGCGAAGTCCGCAGAGCATGGGAAAGACTCAAGTTAAGATTTGCGATGTGGTCGTACAGTGAACAAAAATCTTTTAAATAAGGAAGTCAAATGATGTAGCTACTTTAATTAACATGTAATGATTAAATAAATAACAATGTTTGGGATCTATGTTCGGTGGATAAATACCTACACTAAAGAGGCGGATGAACACATCAACACTCCTTCAGCGGCGTGGAAGATTTTGTGGACTACCGCCTTGCATTCCCCTCCTCCACACTGCCAAAAAATAATAATAATAATAATATTATATATATGAATGGGTATTGCCTACCTAATTTCACGAACAAGATGTTTAGGTTCCCCCCCCCCCCCTTGTCATCATACTCACTGCTGAGAGTCTTCCACTAAATATAACACTATAATATGTTACTAAGTAACATAGGTATACGATTTAAAGATCACACTATAACTGAAGAAGAGAGATGAGGGAAATACATGTACTTATGTTTTATTAGTGAACACAATTAATTTTTTATTTAAAAAAAAAAAAAAATTATATTTTTAGAGCAGCGCACACGAGATCTCTTTTCTAAGGGTTCAGTAGTAACTACCACTGGCTTTATTGTATGAATCTGTTGTACAAAAATCTTTCCCGAGGATGACCCACACAAGGTAATAAGTAGCCTGTGCATCGTAGCGTGGGCAGATTAACCTAAAGGCAGCTGGTGGTCACTCCAGAATCCTTTAATTGCTCGAATAATCGTTCATGGTCACACTAAACCAACTTGGTGCGTAGCCTTTAGTGCGAATATCCTGTTATGTGACTCATCATTAAAAGGGAGCGGTTTACAACTGTGGAATATTTCAACCAACAGCCCTCATAACCTAGTATCCAAAACAACTCACTCAGTTTTAGGCTTCATAAAATTTGGTTTAATATGGTTTCATACAACCTCCTTGATGTACTAAGGTTAGTTCACAAGACCCAGGAAACAGCAAGCAGGGTAGATAAATGGGTAGTGTCATGCCAACAAGTCCCACTAGTCAGGCGTCAATGTTCACTTGGGACAGGTGCTTTACCTAACACTGGGGACACGAGTGGTTGAGTGTCATGTCACTTGCCTTCCTCCAATGCTATCCGAGTTGTATTCACAACAGGGTTGAATCCGGATATCTTACAAGATAGGAAACGATATGGCCTTTGCGCCATGAACCATTGGATTTCCTCAAGGTACTCCCATATTCCCCACCCATCAGTTCTGACAATGCTCCATTCTTATATCATCAAACCTCGTCATCAGTAGTGACCTAGATGTCACCGAGATGTTAAGTCCTTGTTAATTTATTTATTCACTTTTTACTTAATATTATTCTAGAAAGTAACAATTAATTTAAAAAAAACTGTCAGTTTGAGGTATTGTCGCGGGTTTCACTAGAGAAATAGGAAACCCTAACAAGGCAGGAAGGAACGGATGCGAGTGTGTCAGAATTAGGTGCCCAGAGGATTTAGTAAAAAACAACATTTTATTAACAGCAAGGTTCTAACAAACAAATAGCTCATCTCCTTCTCGAACTGACATTGATCTTTTGAAGCGGCACCCCTGAGTGGTGGGCTTGAATACTCGTAGTGGACTGCTATAATACAAAACACACAAAAATTAACAATCTGATAAATTATCAAAGCAACACCCTTAATCAAGTCTACTGCCTTGGCTCAAACTACGCCGCATACATCGTCAATCACAAAGTGTTTGCATTAGATTTACTGGGTGAGATTTACATAAAGATTATAAACAATAGAACAAAGACAATATTGCTGATCATGTACACAACTTATGTAATATCAGTAGAAGGTGGTTTAAAGTTTTAATTATGTCCATTATATGTTTCGCTGTCACCCAAGTCACACGTATTCCCCGTTGTTATTCTTATCCCCGTCGTGACCTGTGTTCATACAGCAACTTATCTTGTGACGGTGGTACTGTCGGTGTTCGTTATGTAGGGAGTTCTCTATCGACATCAGTGTTTGCATTTACGTGTTGTGTTCTGTTACTGTTTCTGTAGCCCCCGCTCGCTCGCCCTCCTGGAAGTTGCCTTTGCACTCGCCTATTACGACTTCAAAACTTGAGACTTGAATTCAGAGTTTTATGCTTCTAAAGCGACACTATAATCCTTTTCTTGTCTCTATCAAAGTTTATGCCATGTAGAGGTCTCATCAAGATGAAGTCCGTCGGGGTCACTAGGCGGCGGTGATTCCACAATGTTGACAGCGTAGGGCGGCGAGCGGTGTCCGAGCAGCGCGGCGGCCTGCCTTGGAGAAGTCCCAGTTGTTCTGCCTCTCTTGACTCGAAGCATGCCCTTTTATACTTGCTGGTCTCCTCCCAGGCTAAAATAGAATAGTCTCGTACGTTTGGGAGAACGATGGCAGACTTCATTTTCCGATTTTTTTTCCTAACCTAACTAAAACTAAGTGTATTTTGGAGGGGTCCGGGTTAGGGAGGTACCTAGGTGCGTCTCAGGCCGAAGCCTATACGCCTAGTCATGCTGGGATTAGCCATGCAGGGAGAGGGTCGCATGCATCATGTGCTAGGAGGGGATTGGCCAGCCATGGCAGCGATTGTCACCATGACTAACTCCCCTCACTCTTAAATCTAGACTATAACTAGAGATAGGTTGGGCCCAGGTAAAACCTGCATAGACACAGGGAAAACCCTGGGCACATTCATGAGGGATGCAAATTGGCATGCATTACGTGTAGGAATTTACAGGAGACAGAAGATGGTCTGGATGAAGTGTTGGACAGAGTAGAAAATAGTCTACCATGCGGGGGTTGGGCACTTGGATTCGTGGTCCGCTTTGCTAATATTGTCCAGTACTGGATTTAGTGACCAGGGACGCAAGCGACCCTGGTGGTGAGTGGTTGTACTGACCACTCACTCCGCCGCAGTCAGCACTTCCTTTTCCGGAGAAGCGGCGCGCGATCGATGACGCCCGACCGCTTCCGAAGAAGCCCGACCACCAGCCGCAGCGTTCAAAGCCTCTGCGCTCTTGTTTTGCGCGGGTGGCATCCACAGATTGTTAGGGGCACTGTCGATTCTGAGTGTGTACGTAGGTACACACGTTACAGTATTACCAGTTAGTTTCCAAAATTTGTCTCACTGTACTTATTGGACCTCTTGATATTTATGTCTCTCTAAAGAAACTACACATTTTTCTAGATTTTCTATGAAAATTTCAATGATAATGTAGATATTGAGAAAATATAAATCTTTCATTCATATTTCAACTTGTACTAAATTTGCAAGAAATCGGCTGAAAAATGTATTTTTTTTTGACTCGACAACGTCTAATAAATCGATGAACGCTAGCTGCACGCACGTAAAAGTGTCCCGTAACACACATTGTCCTACTTCGATGTGTCCCGTTACGCTCATTGTACGCTTGCGCCGCATCTCTCTTCCACTCGATTGGAACAACCATCGATTTGACTTTTCAATCATGTTTTCGTCATTTGAATTATTAATATTATGTAATTTAACGATCGTCCACCGATTTTCAGCACAATCGGTACGGTTATTTAAAAGTAATGTTGAATTTTCAAATACGTTTTTGTACAAACAATGGTGTTTTACAGTTAAACATTATAACTCAAATTACAGCCCGGATCTTTTGCACAATGTTTTAAAAAATATTGTAACATATTATAAATATGTTTGTTGTATTTTGGATGCGTATTTGTTATAAAATCGTATTATAAAAACGAAATAATATTATTCCCCTACGGTGCTGCAACTACGGTGACAGACGCGAACCGAACGAATCGCGCTATCTATCCGCTTCCGCGGCAACCAGGCACTCGTTAATACATATTTTTCTTTGTTTATCGCGAAGGGCGTTATTATTAATGAATTATAAATAAAATTTCGTGCCCGGGGCCTCAATTGCATACCATTTTGAGCACAGGTAGACATAAAAACGTAAAATATTCTTGACGAAATTTTAATCTCGGCCCAGCGCACCATGAGTGTCTGGGTTGGAGATTAAAGCCGAAATCCTTTCTTAAACTTACTAATTCTTATTTTATTAACTGCAATGGCATTTTTATTAAATTCTACGTTTAATTTTACGACGAACAAACTTCTTCGTTAAATATGTAATAGCGAAAAAGGGTAAAACATTCTCGACGATCTTGAAGTTAAATAGCAAACATGTATAAAAGTTATAGTTAAAATAATCTCTTCGTTAAAGTAATAAATATATTTGAATAAATGAGTGCAAATAAAAGTAAATTTATCAATTAAATTGTAGATTTCATTTCACTCCTTCTTTGTATCCATACAAAATAGTGATAATTCAATAAAAAGGATTCAATTTTATTCATAAAAGTATGCAATCATTTCATCAATGATTTGTTATGACGTTGTCACGTTAAACTATCGTCCGTAAACCAACTTTACATTTTTTTTTTTTTTTTTTTTTTTTAGTAATTCTGTGCCCTATCAATGAAATACTTAGAGTGAGAGGTTCCAACCATAAAATGAAAAGGTAATATTACTGCTATATAAATTTGTATGCCTATTTTCCATTGCCTAACATGAGTTAAAAAGGGTCAAATGACAGTCCATTACAATTAAAACCACAGGATATCATAACAATGAAGGCTTAAGAATAAAAAGGACAGTAGTTAAATGTGCATCAATAAATGGCAGAGAACAACAAAATACAATAAAACCAGTTAAATTCACAATACAAGTAGATAAGGGCAATAAATCCTTTTCAAAGAAATAATATTGAAAGAAGACATTGTGTGTGTCGTCTGCATATTCTGTGAATAAATTTTGTTTGTCATGATGTTTAAAGGTTATTCGAATTTTATTTGTTTACTGGAGGAAGAATATTTTTACTACATTCACCATTTATTGGTTCACTATTTTCCTTATTTCATTGATAATATTCTTTGATATTGATTACTGTCTAATCCATAATAAATTCATGTGATTGTAGGTGGTGTTTGTAACTTTGTGTTAGAGTAGTGTGTAATAGTTCCTCTGGAAACTGGCTTCTGGCTGTGGAGCCGGGTGCCGAACGACCATCTTGGATTGTGACGTCACGGAGGCCATCTTGGATGACTGTGACCTTTATCTTTGACCTTGACCCCGGCGGCCATTTTGGATCCGCCATCTTGGATCCGCCATTTTAGATGATGTGATTTTGTTTTCTCGAACATTCCGGCATTTAGTTTTCCGCCATTTTGAATTATGACGTCACAGTTGCAATTTCCTTTATGTCCGCCATCTTTAACTTTTTATTAATTATCAGATTTTAATGAAAAAATTTAAATTTATAAAAAAAAAATTAATAAAATTTTAATAAAAAATATTTAAAAAAACATACATTTACGTTATGGAGCTCAGAGTCCTTGGTTCGAACATGGTGAGGGCAAAAAAAAAATTATAATGGCGACCGACCCTTCCCTCACAGTGGCTGCAGGCAGACTGACCCCCACCACTTTTTACCATGCATATATATCGTCACCTAGTATGACGTCATGTCCGCCATCTTGAAAATCCGTAATATTTATGTTAGAAAAATTGGAAAATTTTAAAAATCTTAAAAAAAAAAACACCGTCACACTTTTCGTTACGGCCGCCATCTTGAAAATCTATAAATTCAATGCTAGAAATTCGAGAAAAATCCCAAAATTCATCACAAAATTCACTCATTAAGGAAATGATTGATTCCTGTCCTTCGTTTGATCCCTGGCCGATACAAAACTACTTTAATTTAAGAAATACCACAAAAGTGACAGGTTTGAGAAAATAAAAACACCGCAAGTTCTTTTAAAAAACAAAAAAGAAATATTACATAAATTCTACACTACTACAATTACAAAAAAAAAAAACGCAGGCAAATTACTAAAGTCTTGTGGATTTCTCGATTAAAATAGTCTTCTTGACAGCCGGTATCGGGATCTCCGACTCCATCATCGTTGCTGTCATCGAGGTCCCCACTGCTGACGGTAAACAGTCTATCCCGGTCGACATTTGAACAGTAACTAAATCTCGTGAAACTTACTGAATAGAGCCGGTCCGTACTGCACCGCCGCCAGAGGTGGACTGAGGGTCCACTCGTCTGAACCTCGCTTATATATCCGCGGTATACTGGAATACTACATGAGTCATAATATTGTCTGTGTTCAAAATTATTTTTTTATTAGGTACCTAAAAATTATAGAAATAAAAACACACAATTTAAAGTTTTACACATTTATTTATAAAAATTACACAAATACATATTAGGTTAAGGAACTAAGCATATTTGCAAGCAAAGTCTTTAATGCCGCACGAACTGCCTCGTCGACTCCGGTTCCAACTGGTTCGCAGGTCACGGGATCAGGAACACAGGTTTCCAGCTGGTCATCTTCTGCGACGTCGAAAACTCCGGTAAGACATGTTCGATGGCGTCTGTGACCACGTCTGTGTCTTGACTTTGTTTCAGTGCTAGTTGGGACAGATTCACTGCCTGAACTTCGACGACTAGACGCACGTCGTTTGGACGTGTGCGTAGAAGCATCGCAGGTCGCAACAGGTTGCAACACGCCCATGTTTGGTGTTGCACGTGCAGACGAGGCGACTACCTCAGCGATGCTAGCAGGAAGGATTGTGTGTGGTCTCATGTGATAGACGGCACAGTTTCCAGGTTCGCAACAATCTAATAGTTACTGAGTCGGTTCGTAGGACACAGGAAAGTGCGCATACCGCCAATGCTGAGCGCCTCCATCACAGTTTTCTGTATATGTACGTAGATACCCGGCATCCCAGTAGCTGTACTCGACACTGCTGAAGCTAGGTCTTGCGCTCACGTACACGTTAGCAGGATGAAATGTAAACATCTTTTTGCAGGTCGAACGACAACTGAAGGCACGAACGGATGTACGCCTTTTATATATGCAGGCTCCTACTAACACTGTGTATGCCATTTATGAATTAATTGCGAGTTTGTACAGGCACAGAAACGTTCAAACTTGTCACGTGGCTGCACGTCGTATATTGTACTAATCTTGCGCAGGGAAGGGCAGCCGTAGTTGGTCTGTAGGTCTACAATTTCAACTGACGCATCACACAACTTGCTCAGCCATTTCTTCTGTTCAGGTCCGGCAACGTAAATTATTTCGTTTTGAAATAATAAATCTTCAATAATGTTTTTCACTTGGTGGTATGGAATTTTACCTTTGTCCCACTCCATGGTAGTATTTACATAGCCATTCATTCGCCCGTTTACTTTTTTCGTCTAGTAGTTTCCAAGCATACGGGGTCGGAAGCTGCGGGTTCGAGTCTTGTCTCCAGAGGTGAAGCTAATTTCCTTGAGCACTAATACATTTTGACTCTCGAAACCTTGCAGGTTGCAGCACATCTTGTCGCTAGCAATGCTCGGTCGTAACTAAATTATTATCGAAAACGAAACAGTATTTATGTCAGAATTTTCACAAGTTTGTCTTGACAATTGTATGATGCAAGCTGATCGTGAAGTATCAGACAAAAATCATAGGTGTTTGGTGGAATATTTCCTCTAGTCGTTATCTCGATCCTACAGTCGATGATGTTTGAATTTATTCGATCATCCTGTTTGGAAACGTCAAACACCATTAACGGAGCCTTGTTCTTGAAACTGTCGGGACTCAGTATCGGTGACTGTCTCCACTCATAGTAAGCTTGCTGAAACTTGGCGTACATTTGATATGCGAGAAGAAACCTTCCACTTTCAAAGTCCATGTTCATATCAACATATGGATAGCTTTGGCTGTTTAAAAGTATTTTTAAATTACGTATTTTACAGTTATCTAATAAGGAGCGACTTACTCATGCATTGAGCTGTCTTCCGGTCGGAAGCCCGACGATGATGTATCTTGGTTTTTCCGTAGCGAAGCTGGACTATACTATCCAATTGATACGCTGACTATGAGGCAAGCCAGGATAAGTTTCCAGGCTCCAGGATTGGAATGGCACATCGAAGTTCTTGCCATTTTCTATGTTCTTCAACATCTTGACTCGTTCAACGGTGCTCACTTGGATGTGGGGCAGCATCCACTCGATAGACTGTAGACATCTTGAGGGTTTTCTGCAGCGGCGACAATTGCATTAATGTGCGTTTTGGCTAGAAGCAGTACGAGCTCTTGTTTCGAATTAATAATTATATGCTTGAAGTCCTCAGCGAATCAAAGAAGCATAGACAGAAGAACACAAACTTCGAACTTCCCTTCGGCATAAACCGGAAGCTTATATTCATCTCGAGAGCCCATCTGGCCATCTTTGCAGCAGACAATTCATTTGGCGTGAGCGAAAGGTAATTTATTATAGCAGATGTTATGCATACATCTCTCGTCTGGTCTACCTCGACGCCATTGAGTACATATGTAATGCGCTCGATTAGGCGAAGAATACCATTGCAGGATATTGATGATGTCTGATGCGTACCATCCGCTTTTGTCAGCGTGCCTCTTATACATAGAAATGACTGCGAAAGTAAAATACAGATATCTTGGTGCTGTACAGCAATGCTACTTCTGATGGTAGTGCGTACGGTCCGAGCAGGAAAGGCTGGTACTCGTGCAATTCCATTTTCGTAATGCTGTCATCAAAAATGACCGGATCTTCCACGTTGAGGATTTCGTCTTCCATATCCATTCGGCACTTGTCCAATACTAAGAAGATACTTTATGCTGTCAGGTGTTAATGCACCGATGTCTGGTAGAGAACTGTTCTTATTCACGCCAATGTGATTTCTTTTATAACTGTTAGGTGTTACGAACTTTATGCCCATCGCTTCAAGTGCAGACGTAATATAATTTCTTCGTCTTGAAAATTCACCAATCGTCCTCGCTGGTCAACGATTCTGACGACGACTTCGTGTGCGCACGTCACGACGACTGGAACGTAAATGATACTTTGCGGTACTTCGACCAGTTTATATCCTGGCGGGACCATCGGCGAAAACTCGTGCAGCATGTTGCTTAGTCTTCCGTTGAGATACGTTCCACTTGCCAAATTACAGTTTATTCTTATGACATTCACAGGCAAAATGTTTACTGCGCGCATGGATTCGTACGTTCTTCCTGTATCATACACCTTTGATTCGAATCCAAGCATCGTACCTATGGTCCCAGGTTTCGTAAAGTCGACATTTTCACTGCATGTTAGAATGCTATTTTGAGTGTTTGGATTTTCACGCAGTTGAAAGTCTATATCCTGTGGTAACATATCCCTGATGTAATTTGCAATGTCGTCAATTTCGTAAGAGCCAACAGGTATTTCATGAGCGGTCCTATCGCTTTTCAGGAAGCAGATCTTGCGATTTTCGTCTATATTCTGTATGGCATTATACGTTTGAAAATCTACGAGTCCGATACACCATTCTCCGTCTAAATCCAAAGGCGGGAAATGAACCACCCGCAGCTCAGATGCGTGACCTGTCAAGGTAAGTGTTATCGACATGACTAATAAATTATCATCACTGCACAACAACCTTTAATTAGCAATTGCTTTTGTCAGCTAATTTTTTAGTTAAAAAACGAAGACACAAGCGTCCGCAGTTTGTTTGATTAGGTGACTGTTCGGTTTCATAATTGTAGAACAATGTAGTGGTCCGGCCCAGGTACCGCTTAAGATCTGGTGCAGGCCGTATATTTCCAAAACTATTGTAATACTCGGCCATTTTTCCAGACTTTATGTACGCCACCCAGTACATGCACGACCTGCCGACGTGTCTAAATTAATTATGGTGGCGCTCACGTGTATTTGGCTTGCTGGGTAAAGTATCTCGCATGAACACGTCTCGGAAATTTGTTATTTTCAGTTTGCGAGCGTACTTGATTAAATCTATATTAGTGGGCGGACGTTTCGGCAAAGAATTTAGGATTTTTTCATTCGTTTCTTTCTCATGCCTAGGCCTGAATTTGAGGACGTAAGTACAGTCCTGCGCCGTTTTTTTACCCATGACAATGGCTTCCATGCTGGCATTGTGTCGTCGTGCTTCTTTTAACTGCTTGCGCTCATTCTTCGAAGTGTTGACTGCCCGCACTATACCGCTCGTTGCACCGATGAGACCGCCGAGAGCACCCAATGCAGGCAAAAGCAAAGGAAGAAACCCTCCTATAATCTTCTTGTCGAGTGTCTGTAATTTTTGCTTGGCTTTTTGCACGCCTGCACCAGTTTTACGTTTGGTCTTGCGTGAGTTAGTCTTTGACTTTATGGAGCTGGCTCGAAGAGCACCCAGTCCTAATTTTCTTTGCCTTCATGATTTTGGAAACACCCCAGGCCGCGATTTTCTCTCCTAGTCCCGCCTTTGACGATTTACTTATATCTTCGGCTTCCTGTGCCAATATCTCGTCGGCCCGGTGCCTGGATTCCAGATCCTTGCTTAATGATTATGCAATATCGTGCTGCTTGCACTTTTCGTCGAGAGAATTAATGCCCACGTCACTGCGAGCTAGTCTCTTGGCAAGTTTAGTGCAGGGGCCGCAGAATCTGTAGCCGGGAATGTGTAGCTCGAATGGCAGATAGTTATCAGCGAGTTCACGAGTCCTGCACAGATGTGTTTTTTGTTCTTACCTCTTCGAGTCATTGCGCACAACTGACCAGAAAATATAAATGTGTTTGTTTTTATACAATTTCGTCAGTACAATGCAAGTCGTCAAGCAAGAAGTGTGTTTGCCCGTGCGCATTACACAAGACGATGTATTTAGTGCGCGTGAATCACGACATGATCTACTGTTGCCTTCTGTCGTACGATGCATAATGGCGGGTCCATCAAACTGCGGCAAAACGTGCGTTCTACTGAGTTTATTAGAGGAAACAAACGGTCTTAAGTTAGAAAACGTGTACCTCTATTCCAGATCGTTGCAACAGCCAAAATACCAGCGACTAGCTACTGTTATACAATCGGTTGATGGTCTGGAGTATTTCCCGTTTAATGATAATGCGGATGTGGTACCTCCAAGCGAAATAAAAGCTATTTCCGTGTTTGTTTTCGACGATGTAATGTGCGAGAAGCAAGGCATAATACAAGAGTACTTTTCCATGGGCAGACACGCCAATAGTAGACTGCATATACCTGTTTCAGACGTACAGTCGTATTCCAAAACATCTCCTACGAGACAACGCGAATGTCATAGTACTTTTTCGCATGGACGAAGTTAATTTGCGTCACGCTTAAAACGATAACGTTAACACCGACATGATTTTCCAGGAATTCAAAGACATGTGCTCCTTGTGTTGGAAAGACGAACACGGATTCCTAGTTATAGTCAAAGACTGGCCTCTATATATATAGCTTAGTAAACGAAGGCCAAAAATCACCTCTTGTCGCAACTAATTCCGGGAAAGCTGAATTTTTGTCAGATGTTAGACCCTTATAAGAAACGTATTTCCTCAAAAGTCCCCGCCTCTCCCCCTTGTGTCCCCCCCGCCTTCAAGGAAGTTCTAAAATGTTGACCTTTACAGAATCGCTTGCGAATACGGAAATAATTGTGTAAAGTAGTAAATATCTAGCGAATTTTGTTCTAAACAATCTGTTTTTTAATTTTGTTTTTGACAATATTTTCTTTAATGTTGAAAGTTAAAGCGTTATAAAATCACAAACATAAAAAAAACGGGTTTTTAATGTCAAAATGTGGAGTTCTCGTTCTGGAGGTTTTTAAATATTGGAAATACACAAATAATCTTCAATAATTTTTTGTAGAACACACTTCAAGCTTTAAAATGATGTAGAGTTTATATCGGGGAATTCATTGGTTACTGCAAAAGGGGGGGGGGGGGGGGGGTAGTGAGCGCATGCATATGGCTAGCACGCTCCGACCTGCTACATTCATCTACCCGGCTTCCTTACAATCTACTCTTATCATGAGATTGTTATTTTGTTATTTTTAATATTCCTCTGTTACATGCAGGATTTAAAACTTTAAAATTAAAATAGAAACCTAAATCTAATAGTAGGCCTATTATTAATATATTGATGTATTCATTGGCAATACAAAATGGAATCAAAAATAATTGTTCGGTTGGTGTTTATTTTTACATATTACGGGCGGAAGGAACGAGAGATCTTCGATGAAACACTTTGGCCTGCGTTATAGTATCGGCTCGATTCCTGTTGACAAAAATTTGGGAGTTCCTGCTTGGTTTTGAACCCGAATCACCTTTGACAAAGGCAAGAACTGGATCACTGCAACCCCGTTTCGAAATTATTTAGATAATGGTAAATTTGCCATAAAACGTATGAGGGTCAAGTGGCTTTTTGTGCAAATATGTTTGAGCCTTGGCAGCAAGAACTGGGTTAAGTGGCAGGCACACCACGTATGCATATTCTTATTGCGTCTCGTTTATTAAGTCATCACGATGACGGAGCAGGAGTGGGCTACACGTTCTTGTCTTATCTCGGCAATAGCGTGAAGAGTGGTTTAGTGGTTAGGGTCGAGGCGGGCGGGCTGCAGAGCAGTTATCAAAAAATTAAGGGAGAACTGAAATTACATAGGAAGGATATGGTACTGTCTCAATCTAGTAACAAATTTGTGGCTGTTCGATCAAAGCGAGTGACTGTGAATCCTCAACAGTTAATCGAATACTCGGTTTGTGTGATGGTCCGACTAGATTAAAAGTTTACCTTTCGTACGAACTGGCTTCACGACCACGATCCTTATTCGATGATGTTTCTTTACGTAAAGGAGCGAAGTCATCATTCCTGAAGGTATTTTCTGAGAGCATTACTGATGAAATTAAACCCCAACAAGATACAGGTACTGTTATAGTTATTGTTGGAGGCTTTCTCCTCCATAGTGTAACATGGCCAATTAAAGAGACTTTTGGAGAAATCATTGAAAATTACTGCACATATATCGTCACAAAATATGGAATGAACTCAACTGTTGTTTTTGATGGGTACCCTTCAGAGCCAACAACTAAGGGAGAAGAACAGTCAAAAAGATCTGCTAAAAACTCATCATGTAACATAGAATTTGAAACAAATACAAAATGTATCACGAAAAAGGAAGCTTTTCTATCTAAAACAAATAACAAAAAAAAATTAATTGTCTGAAGCATTAAATAGAAGGGGAATAAATTCATTCATAGCCGAGGGAGATGCTGACTTAGACATCGTAAAAACAGGAATTGAACATCTCAATATGTGGGATAAAACACAGATCTTCTGGTACTGCTTGTGGCACTTGCACCTGAAAATAACTCTGTATTCTTTCGAAAAGAAATCTTTGGCAAAAATCCTTCCGTTGTTTATTATGACATACAAACACTAGTACATGTGCACAAGAGCATCAGAAAATTTCTTTTAATTGCATATGCAATTACAGGATGTGACGCCACCTCGTCATTTTTTGGTTTGGGAAAGACAAAATCTGTTGATGTTATCAAAGTTGTGCCACAAGCCAAACTTCAAGCAGAGTTATTTTTGGATAAATATGTAGCTCGCGATGAATTACTCTAAAAGGGAGAGACATTCATACTTTAAATGTACAGGCTTAGGAGATATTCTAATCTGAATAAAGCTCGTTACTACAAATTTACATCCATGACAAGTAAATCTGCTTTAAAATTTAACTTTGATTTATCAAAATTGCCCCCCACATCAGAAGCAGCTCACCAACATCTATAACGAGTTTGCCTCCAGATGCATTATTGGATGGGCAATAAACTTCCACCTACAGATTGGGGTTGGAGGCATGAATACGTAAAGGAAAATTGTAGAAAAAATAAAGTTTTAAAACCTGTTCCCAGTACCAAAGCCATTGCCCCTGATGACCTTCTTTGTCTTGTTTCCTGCAGCTGTAATATTTCATGCGGTAACAATTGCAAATGCAGAAAATCCTGTCTAAGCTGTTCTGCTATGTGTGAAAACTGTAATGGATTATCATGCCTTAATTCTCCAAATTTCGACGAAGAAATTGAACTTCCTTCAAACGACTAGTGTCATAGTAAAGTTTGTAAATGCCAATGACTGATGCAGATGAAGGTCAACATGTATTGATTAAGGACAATTTGTAAAAATTAAGGATACATTACTTTTATATTAGAGGTGGGTGGGCGGTCCGTGATGCTGTCATCTGAACCACAATTTAATATTTAAAACATTTTTAACTTGTTTAAAGTTATTCATAATCATGACAGCTACCGGTTTTAGCCAGTCCGGGACACGGCGGGTCCATAGGTGGTGGATAATGGAAGGCCCTTAATTGGGTAGGTGTATCTTTCCCCTCGAACCAAAACTGGCTATGCGTATTTAAGTAAAGCATTTATGTACACAGAATTGCTTTAAGTATTTGCTAATAAATATTATGTATACCTATATATTATTGTTAACATAGAGTGCAAAAAAGAAAAATGTATATGTTAGTTGTTTTATGAATTAGTTTATATAAACATGAATACTGTTTAAAACTAGATATATTATTCCTCAAATAATTATGAAGGCTACGCGAACGGACTGCGAATACAAAATGACGCACATAGTAGGTCGGTGCACGCTAGCCATACGCATGCGCTCACTTCCCCCCCTCCCCCTACCCAGCAGTAACTAATAAATTCCCCGATATAAACTACATCATTTTAAAGCTTGAAGTGTGCTACAAAAAATTCTTGAAGATTTTTTGTGTATTTCCAATATTTAAAAACATCCAGAACGAGAACTGCACATTTTGACATTAAAATCCCGTTTTTTTTATGCTTGTGATTTTATAACGCTTTAACTATCAACATTAAAGAAAATATTGTCAGAAACAAAATTAAAAACCAGATTTTTGAGAACAAAATACGCTAGATATTTACTACTTTACACAATTATATCCGTATTCACAAGAGATTCTGTAAAGGTCAACATTTTAGAACTTCCGAGAGGGTTGGGGGGGGGGGGGGGAAGCACAAGGGGGAGAGGCGGGGACTCCTGAGGAAATACGTTTCTTATAAGGGTCTAACATCTGACAAAAATTTAGCTTTCCCGGAATTAGTTGCGACAAAAAACCTTTATTTCCTGGGCTAATAAGGGCAGGTACAGACGAGGTTTCGATCAGTTTATCGTCAAACATGAGTCATAGCATTTCAAAATTTGGTCGTAGCAGTCGAGGTCCAAGTACCGAGCTATGCGCCGTTCAACACGATGCTGAAATACGAAAATACATTTTACTACTGGCTCAAAAAGTAGAAAGTGTGAAAAACGAATTACCAGAGTATCTCGTTGCCATCGACCAGCGCGTGGAAGCCTCGGATTCTCGGATTCGCGACATGATCGAAGTATCGAATGCACAAAGACGTGACGATTTGAGGACTTTACAAAGTAGTCTGAAAGCATCACTATCTCACTTGCCAACAAATTCAGATTTTGCCAAACACAAGAAAGAAGTTTCGGCGAACGAATAAAAAAGTATAAAAGGAGGTCTTGCAATATGTTTTCAGCCAGTACAATGTCAGACCTGGCCAGTGACCTTTATCGAGCTATACAGTCTGTTCGTGAAACATATTTACTTGCTAGACGATCCAGACTTGCACGTGAGATGTAAAATGAAGAGATATTTAAACCAATCACTAGTCGCCTCGACGAACTTAAAAATAAGGAAGAACTAGCCATCAATGTGAAGACAGAAGTTGAAAATGAAATGTCAACTGTTAAGAAGACAATGTATGAACCAGATCGAGAAGAAGAGTCCATGCAGAAGAAAAAAAATACAAAAAAAGGACACCAAATTAATGCAATGATCCGACCATACCTGATATCGTTTACGAGTCGGAATAATGACACGACCTATGGAGTGTACAGAAAACATAATGAGTGGTCCACGGTTCTAAGGAAATAGACTTTCTACCAGAAAATATCGTGCGCGTAGAAGAGTTCAAAACGCGCGGGACTTCGGGTCTGTACGAATTGCTGTTTCGCAGGGAGCCTAAAGGATATTCTCACAAAGACTAACAAGAGTACAAAAAACTGCTAGAGCTAACCAATGCACATTTTCGCGAAAACGATCCAGATAGTGATGTATATAAAGACGAAGATCATGAAAAAATCGACATTCTCACTAATCTCTTCAGTGAACTAACAATACATGGAGAAGGTTTAAAAAAGCTAGAAAGTGGTCAGATATTTGACTATGTATATTGGGACGACCCCAATGAATTAGTTGATCGCCTTAGAATTCTACATGCTTCGCTTAGTGTAGGAAACTATTCGCACATCAACGAAATAGTCTCCATACTTGAAGAACTGAGGGAAGCCGGCTACATACAATGAGTCGAACCGGAATCGCTCACGAACTTCATGCTCCTGCTAGACGAAAATACCTTCGTCGCAAGGTTATAGTTCGTGGAATTGATGATTTCTTCCAGGCGGACCTTGTTGAGATGATACCGTATTCCCGATTGAATAAAGGTTTCAAGTACATGTTGACAGTCATCGATGTTTATAGCAAGTTTACATGGGCTAGACCTGTAAAATCAAAGACTGCAACTGAAGTAGCCAAGGTCATGGACAATATTTTGCGGTATGGTCGTGTACCGTCGCACCTGCAAACGGACCTTGGGAAAAAATTCTATAATGCAACCTTCAAGGCTTTGATGAAGAAGTATGACACTACTCTACATTTAGTAACGTCAAAGCCTCCATTGTCGAAAGGTTTAACAGAACTTTGCTTTCCAAGATGTTGCGAGAGTTCACGGCTAACGGAAATTACAAGTGGCTTGACATCTTGTCGAAACTAATAAGCGAGTATAATTCCACGGTGCATTCTACCACGAAAATGAAGCGAAAGGACGTAAAGGACAATCGCCTGCTTCGAGCAGTGTTTCCAACACAAAGAAGAAAGATCCTCGAAAGTTTTAAGCTAACGTCCGAGACATTGTGCGAATCTCCAAGTAGAAAGGTATCTTCGAGAAAGGTTTCACTACGAATGGAGTCCTGAACTTTTCCGTGTGACACATGTTCGTGAATCAGAGCCTAGGACCTACTACCTCGAGGATTTGGACCACAAACCTATTCGTGGCGGCTTCTATGCCGAAGAGATTTAGCCTACTTTGTATCCTGATACGTACTTGGTGGAGAAGTTTATAAAACGAAGAAATGGATGATCCTACATCAATTGGTGGGGCTTTCCACCTCGCTTTAATTCGTGGGTGGCATATGCAGAAATCGAGAAATCCATAAGACTTCAATAATTTGCCAGTGTTTTTTGTACTTGTAGTAGTGTAGAATTTATGTAATATTTTTTTTTTGTTTTTTAAAAATACTTGCGGTGTTTTTATTTTCTCAAACCTGTCAATTTTGTAGTTTTTTTTAAAATTAAAGTTGTTTTGTATCGGCCAGGGATTGAACCAAGGACATAAATAAATCATTTCCTTAATGAGTGAATTTTGTGATGAAATTTGAGATTTTTCCTGAATTTATGGCATTGAAATTACAGATTTTCAAGATGGCGGCCGTAACGAAAAGTTAAAACGGTGTTTTTAAAGATTTTTAAAATTTCCTGTTTTTCTAACATAAAAATTACGGATTTTCAAGATGGCTGACATGACGTCATACTAGGTGACGATATGCATGGTAAAAAGTGGTGGGGGTCAGTCTGCCTACAGCCACTGTGAGGGAAGGGTAGGTCGCCATTTTTATTTTATTTTTTGCCCTCACCGGGTTCGAACCAAAGATTCAGTGCTCCATGGCGTAAATGTATGTTTTTTAAATAATTTTTTATTAAAATTCTACTAATTAATATTTTATAAAATAAAAAAATTGCATTAAAATCGGATCGTAAATAAAAAAGTTAAAGATGGCGGACGTAACGGAAATTGCAACTGTGACGTCATAATTCAAAATGACGGGAAAAAAAATGGAGGAATTTTCGAGAAAACAAAATGACGTCATCCAAAATGGCGGATTCAAGATGGCAGATCCAAAATGGCCGCCGGGGTCAAGGTCAAAGTCGAAGGTCAAGGTCACGGTCTTCCAAGATGGCCGCCGTGACGTCACAATCCAAGATTGTGGTTCGGCTCCCGGCTCCACAGCCAGAAGCCAGTTTCCTGGAGGAACTACATATTACACACTACTTGTTAGGGTGATATTAATCCAGAAGGAAAATAAAAGTTTTTAAATTGAAGTTTTATTTAATATTTAATAGTCTTTTTCTATCGTTTGTTATACAAATTTGTTGACTTACGTTTATCAATAGAATACTTACATTTAAAATCATATAGCTATAACAAATTCAATCATGTATTGTGTAGCTACATCGGACACATAAGGTGAAAAATTAAAATATGTCAATGGTACCTATATTTAACGTTATATACAAAATAAATAAGTAATTGTTATGCTTGAATGTGCATTTATTTGTAGTGCAAAAATACAAATACAATATAAATTAGATTCTTTTAAATTTCAGCTATGATTAATTATTACATCGCATAACCTGAATTATTGACTCAGAAATGGCATATGCTGCAAGCTATAGTCGTCAATCTTGTAGAAGGTCATAATTTCTAGCACGCACTATAATTCCTGTAACACAAGAAGATAGTATTATTTTATGGTTAATTTACCACAAAACTAGCATACATTTTTATCTCAAGGTGTTATATTGCTTGACATGGATAATATATTACAACACCTTATGAGAAATAAATAAGTATGAAACATAATAACATTTATTAAGTCATGTTGCGGAATAAACTAAATATAGTGAAAAAATGATTACCCTGTTTTTCGAAAAGAGAAAAATCTTGAAGAATTTACTAATGTTTGATTTCCAGCACAATTTTTTAAATGTTAACTGTTTAACAGCATGCACCTCTGTTTCCCGGGTTCGAATCCTGGTCTGATGAATGTAATACATATTCCGTGAACGTAAACCTCACTGACAAAGAGATAAAACTTAACCTTAGTAGAAACCCGTGTACGATAGAAGGATATATTTTTTTGTTTCAGTTATGCTCCGATAAAAGTTTCCAACATTTAAGTATATAAGCATCTAAGTAGTAATAGATATTGATATTAAAGACCTTTAAGAGCTTAAGAAGCCAAATTATATCTCTGTGGTAATTGGTACTTAAAATTATAATAAACTAGCTGCAGTACCCGGCGTTGCCCGGGCTGAACACAGGGTGAAGAGGACCTTTTTCGAAATCAGATGTAGTTAGTAATTGTCTTCTTAATTTGAATGTCAAGTGTGAAAATTAATTTATATCACTTTCAGAACCCAACAGACGTTCTTCTGCCAGTTTATAATTATTAACCTGGTCTGTATGTAATTTTGACTTTATATAGAAAATAGCTGAAAAATAAGAGATTACTAATATTGAAAAGATTCCATTATCTAGTTAATGCTTGCGTGCATTGCAATGCCTCATTCAGTTTTGTTTTGTAATATGTTTGAAGTAGTTCCACATATACAAGTCGTTTATCCATCTCTCTATATATATTTATCTCTATCTACATCTATAGGCCTATACATCTAAGTATATCTCTATCTCTATTCATCTCTTTATATCCACATATATACTTCCCACTATCTATATATCTTATATAATCTATAAGTCTCTATATAGCTCTATACATCCATAGGTATATCTCTTTATCTAACCCATTTCATTCCCTATACCTCGCTCTATCTCAACTTATCTCTCCGTCTCTATCTCACTATATATATAAATCACTCTATCTCTGTCTCTCTGTTATATTTAAATAAATTGTGTCATGCGTGCGCACTTATACAACAAAAACAGACGAATTGCCGCTGTATAAAATGAAATAAAAACATTTTTTGACACGATTCGTGCTCCAACTATTGAAAAATAGTTATACCGTCTCAGTAACCTTCATGGGCATGCGCATAACAAATCACCAAAATTTCATCGCAATCGGATGAATGGCATAGGAACGCATACGGCACAAACAAACAAAAATTAAAGACATGACAAACGCATCAAACGATAGTGCGTTTAAAATTCAAGGCAACTCTATCTATTGACGAAGTTAAGAACAAAACCGTTATTAGTGCCTTTATTTTGCTAGCCGCTGCGAGCTCCTCTAAGCGGCCTGGTCTCACCAAGGAAAAAATATTAATTTGCCAGGCCTTACTATGTGTATGATCGTGTGTCAGACATAGAGAAATGACACTCACTCACTATTTGTATGTCTATGACCTATGATTTTTTCTGTTATAAAATGAAATTATCACTTTTTCACTCCCTTAGGGATGGAATTTCATATTAATATGGGGTCTATGTGTTAATCCAGGTTATAAGCTATCTGTAGGCCAAATTTAATTCAAATCCATTCAGCAGTTTTTACGTGAAAGAGTAACAAACATCCATCCATATATCCATACTTACCAACTTTCGCGTTTATAATATTAGTAGGATTGAGAAAACTAACAAGATTTTCCGGATAGAATTTTTACGTTTCAAACAGATTTAACTCTGAAGTATTCAATTTCACATTAACGAAATCTCTTATCAATTAGAGCATCACACAGACAGTATAGGATTTGTGAAAAACCTGTGTATAAAAAATCTGCTATAGAAATATGCAAAAGATTAATGACTGAAACTTCCATTAAAAGGTGTTATGTCAGCGAATCCTTTCACATAACCTTCAATGTTTTACAAGGTGGCTTAACTTTAGCAGTGGCGTGGTTTGGCATGTATATCCTGTTATTGTAGACCGCACAGTAAATTTATAATATATATAAATAAATATATAAAATATATCAATGAACAACTGACACTGTGAAATATAAAATGCTTTCGGAGAATTTTTGCTGGAAAAATAAACAAAGAAATATTTTTTGTTTAACTTACTGGAAACATTCGATGTAGTTTTTCACCCAATCGCAGTGGGAAGTCTCCAGATGGTTTGCTGGAAACATATCAAAACAAAATTAACATACAATTGCAGCTCTTTAAAATATGTTGATGAATATGGAGATGAATAAAAAAAATACAAAAAATATGAAAACGATGATCTATGATTAAGATGATTGTGACGATAGAGATGATGTAGAAGAACATGAAGATATAGAATAAAAAAAGGGGTTAAATATGATGAAGAAGATGATGATGAAAGTTACGAGGAAGATGAATATAAAATAAATATAAAATAAATATGAATAAGTTGACGATTATTAAGTGATAAGTTCCGAAGTAAAGTAATAGAGGAAGCTGCGCCATAACAACTTTGCCTTCTGCAATGTTGGGGTGATGAAGGGACAAAAAACTCCCAACCCTGGACCAAAGAAAGAATCCAAACCTGGTCAGGAATCGAACCTGAGACCCCTGGGCATTATACAGGTTTAACAGTACTCAGATAAGAAGAAAACTGTGTGAATCAATAAGGATGTATATTATATTATTAAGCTTAAGTGAAACGACTAGGTACATTAAATGTGTTCTTCGTACTATTGTGAAAAAATGGAAAATATTAATGTTACATGAATGCATTTCAGTAGTATGTAATAGGGCATCCGGGCACAGGCTCCAGGCGCGAGGTGCTGGTGCCGGGTTAATGACCGATTGCTATGACGTCACGGCGGCCATATTGGATGTGTGTGACCTTGACCTAGACATTTGACCCTCAAAAATCGCCAAAATTAGCCAAAAGTGGGCAAAATTTGACCAAAATTCCTCAAAAATCGCCAAAATTGCCAAATTTTTGGAAACAAAATCCACCAAAAATTCTCAAAAAATTAGGATTTCGAAAATCCTCAAAAGTCATTTTGTCTTAGAAAGAACCCAAATTCCTAAAAGCGGCTTAAAAGTCCTAAGAGATAGCAGCTTTAAGCCACCGAGGTTGGATGCCATGGCAGTCATTCTTAATCATGACGTCACCGTTGCAATTTCCGTTACGTCCGCCATATTGAAAATCTTTATTTATTTTTTGATTTAAATGAAAACATTTTAATATTTATAAAAAAATTAAATTAATAAAATTTTAATGAAAAAATATTTTAAAAAAGTATATCTACTGCATTTAGATCGGAGTCCTCGAATCGAACCCGGTGAAGGCAAAAAAAAAATAAAAATGGCGTCCAATCCTTCCCTTATGGTGGCTGCAGGTAGACTGATCCCCACCACTTATGTCAAAGTATATATCGTCACCTAGTATGACGTCAAGTCCGCCATCTTGAAAATCCGTAATTTTTATATTAGAAAAATGGGAAAAATTCCAAAATTCATTAAAAAAAATTAACTAATCAAATTGAATAATAAAAATCTAATAAAATATTACTTATAAACTACTGTTGCACATATCGTTATGGTCGCCATCTTGGATTATATAAATTTCACATGTTTCATTACGTCCCACCATCTTGGTTGAGTACGATGTCATCGTTACACTTTATGTTACGGCCGTCATATTGGATCCTATTAATGTTGCTTGTTTCGTTGCGGCCACCATCTTGAAAATCTGTAAATTTAATGCTAGAAATTCGGGAAAAATTCCAAAATTCACCGAAAAAATCACACATTACTTTACATATTGAATCGTAATTTGGTACGATCTCTGAACGAAGCTAAAATAAATTTAATTTAAACACCAGAAAAGTGTCAGGTTCAAGGAATTAAACAGCGCAAGTTCTTTTACAAACATAATATTTATTTCATAATTTATATTCTGCTACAGGATCACTTGCGAAAGCCAGCAATCTTATATTCAACTAGCTGAAATCCCCGGCGTCGCCCGGGCAGACACAGGGTGATATATTGTCCGCGAGTTAAAGCCAAATGGGTAGCGCCATATGACAGTGTGGTGGTCATAGGCAAAATGACATGCAATATACGGTTCGTATGTCTATGGCATATGATTTTCTGTTTACCCGTGGCGATCGGTTGAACGGTCCACTTGGTGTATTTACTTGCTTTTTGGTGTTATTTCGGTTATATCGCAATTCACCATATAATTTTGTCCCTACCAATGAGTCAACACCACAAATTTTTCAATCAACCAAACTATAACCAAAATTGAGATCTCAAGCAGGGTTTTACACTCTTATTCCAGCCAATTCCACGTCTCCTCTTTGTCCCATATGTATTATCTTCCTGACCCATTATCATAACTTATCTGGCACACATTACTTATCAAAAAACAAATCAACACCATGTGAACAATTTTGCCTGTCAGAAAATGAAAACTAATAAAATTTATATATAATATTATCATATTATATAAATATCGCAGAGGCTACCGCCCCCTCGCCCCTTATGATCGCCCACCAAATCATACATGCATGTGCAAAACTTAATACTTATTTGGCTACAACACTAATACTTACATTTTAAATATCGCGGTATCTTTTGAATGAAACGTCCGAATTTTAAAAATTCAAAAAGTTATAGAAAGGTAATGAATTCGACTTGAATATGCAGTTATTAATTTTGATAAGGATAATAACCAAGGTACACAATAAAGAGTTTTTGAAGCGACGGCATTTTAATTATTTAAAAAAATAAAAGAAAACACTAATTGTGAGATAACTACAATAGTTAGACATATGGTTACGCGATATTTTTTGAAGACAATTATATGTTCTTCAAATTTGGTAGTACATTGTTTTGTTCTATAATCAATAGGTTTCGCAGCGCACGCTGTGTAAGGATTATTTCAGGTATTTTTTTACACCTTGGGTTACCTTATTGGACTTTCCGTAAGGATTCCTAATGTTATTCATAATATAATATAGCCTATAGCCTTCCTCGATAAATGTACTATCCAACACTGAAAGAATTTTACAAATCGGACCAGTGGTTCCTGAGATTAGCGCGTTCAAACAAACAAACAAACAAACAAACAAACAAACTCTTCAGCTTTATAATATTAGTATAGATTAGTTCCGCATCGGTGTGAAATGACTAATTCTTAGCTTCAATCGGTTTATACTAGACAGAGACCAACCAGAAACTTCACTGACATAGTCCTCCTCTTCTTGGCAGAGTTTCTGGATACCGTGTTTAACAGATTGCTTCACACCGTCAGAACTGTAAAATTGTAACGGTCGATTACTTGAGAGGACTTCTTCTCTAGGTCCTCGAACGGATACGATTTACCATATAAACAATCCAGCCACAAGTTATAATTTTAAGGTCCATACATAGTTCCTTCATCAGTAAGCTGATTGATTATGTTCTACCTGATATCCTCAAGAAAAATTAAAATGTCTTTAGCTCCAAATGCTCCAAAAGGCTCCAAATAGCTCCAATAGCTACAAATGGCTCCAACAGCTCCAAATGCTCCAAAAGGCTTTAAATGGCTCCAACAGCTCCAAATGCTCCAACAGCTCCAAGAGCTCCAAAAGGCTCCAAATTCTCCAACAGCTCCAAATGCTCCAAATGCTCCAACAGCTCCAAAAGGCTCCAAATGCTTCAAAAGGCTCCAAAAGGCTCCAAAAGGCTCCAAAAGGCTTCAACAGCTCCAATGCTCCAAATGCTCCAACCTCTCCAAAAGGCTCCAAATGCTCCAACAGGTCCAAATGCTCCAACAGCTCCATAAGGCTCCAAATTCTCCAAAAGGCAACAACAGCTCCAAATGCGCCCAAAGCTCCACCACTCACTGACTCCAACCGATTTCAATTAATTTTTTTTATCGAACTTGGCATGATTATTTGCATGTCTTTATTAGTATATATTTTGACTGGCAGTGGTGACTTTTTTACACCTTTAAGTTATAAGTTTTATTTAGAAATCATGTTTCGAGAAATGGTAGATACCATGTTGAAAAAAATATTATTTTTTCTTTAAGTTTGTACACATACATTTAATTTAAGACTTTATTGTATGTAGCCAGCTTCCCTCAGTTCTTTGAGTATGAGGGATATTTCTTTGATGTTCGAATAGTTTCCTGCACAAATTGAACCATGTAGTAGTCTTATCATGTCAACCAATATGTTAGGATCTTCCCATGAGGTATAATCAATCTCTTCTGCTACGTTAATCTTCCTTTCGTTTCCATCGTTTTGGTCTCAAGCCACCATCGCAGTCTTCGCTCTTGCATGCTTTTGGTGCTTCAGCACAGTACTCAATCATGTCAGCCTTAGATGTGTCAGAACAGTCGTCGTCCATGTCAGCTTCAGATGTGTCACCACAGTCTTCAATCATGTCAGTATCACAAACTTGATCAGGATAATTTATTTTATTACGTAGTTTCCATCGTTTTGGTCTCAGACCGCCATCACAGTCTTCGATCTTGCTTGCTTTAGGTGCTTCAGTACAGTACTCAATCATGTAAGCCTTAGATGTGTCAGCACAGTCATCGATCATGCCAGCCTCAGATGTGTCATTACAATCTTCAATCATGCTAGCTTCAGATGATGCATTCAAAGTCTTCGGCTTTGTAAGCTTCAGGTGGTTCTCCATCTTTCACATTTTCATGGAGACGACTAGATATTGGTGTAAATATCTTTTCATTTCTAATGTGGTTGCAACTTTCTTCGTTTATTTTTAATTTTAAATTATTATCATGATCTAGATCAGTATTTTTATCAATAGCTTTTTCGCCTTCGTTCCTCTTCCGCAATGTTGTAGCTCAGTCTTGGTTATCTTTATTAATTTTAGTTGTACAGGTCTTGAAATGTCTATCCAAGTAATATCTTCTACCAAAGGATTTCTGACACTGACTGCAATGAAATCGTTTTTGACACGGACCCAAATTACACTCGCTTCTCTCATGTCGTTTAGCATTCTTTCTCAAGGTGAACACCTTGCTACAGTATCTACAGTGATGGCGTTTTGATACAGCTACAGACATCGGACCAGGGTACAGGTTAGCTTCTACGACTAATGGAGATGCAAACTAAGAGTTTTAAATTTAATCCATTTCTTAAATAGAATTTTTTAAATATTTCGTCAGCGAGAGTTTAGTTATCCCATGCAAAGGTACTTTTTGTAAGTAGTTCTGCTTTTCAACAACATATGACGCCACGTGTCGCTTGCAGGTAAATAATATCTATTTGTTTTATGCGGGATGCGGATGTTCACTAACGATCACAAAAGAAGGATGGCTTCGCTAGTCTCCAAGGAGAAGGAAGTGTGTTCTTTCAGTTAGTGTTTCACAGATTTCTCAGAGCTTATTATTATTTGACTGTGTAATGGTTGTTTATTTTTTTAATTCCACCTGATAAAAATATTGCAAGTGTTGAAGTAGCAGAAATTCACTAATCAAATGTAATCTTGAATAAAATGTCATGTCTCATTAAGTAAAAAATCTTTCATGCAGAGATCAATTGCTCATCTGTAACCAGAAGCACTTGGAGAAAGCCATCAAAATATTGTGAAGTATAATCAGGAGCACACGGAGAAAACCATCAAAATATTGACAAGAATAATCAGGAGCACACGGAGAAAACCACCATAATATTGTCAAGAATAATCGGGAGCACACGGAGAAAACATTCATAATATTTGACAAGAATAATAGGAGCACACGGAGAAAACCACACTGTCATATGGCGCTACCCATTTGGCTTTAACTCGCGGACAATATATCACCCTGTGTTCAGCCCGGGCGATGCCAGGGATTGCAGCTAGTTGATTATAAGATTGCTGGCTTTCGCAAGTGATCCTGTAGTAGAATAGAAATTATGAAATAAATATTATGTTTGTAAAAGAACTTGCGCTGTTTAATTCCTTGAACCTGACACTTTTCTGGTATTTAAATTAAATTTATTTTTAGCTTCGTTCAGAGATCGAATCAAATTACGATTCAATATGTAAAGTAATGTGTGATTTTTTCGGTGAATTTTGGAATTTTTCCCGAATTTCTAGCAGTTAAATTACAGATTTTCAAGATGGTAGCCATAACGAAACAAGCAACATAATAGGATCCAGTATGACGGCCGTAACGTAAAGTGTAACGATGACATCGTACTCAACCAAGATGGCGGGACGTAATGAAACATGTGAGGTTTAACTAATCCAAGATGGCGACCGTTACGATATGTGCAACAGTGGTTTATAAGTAATATTTTATTCGATTTTTATTATTCAATTATATAAGTTAAATTTTTAATGAATTTTGGAATTTTTCCCGTTTTTCTAATATAAAAATTACAGATTTTCAAGATGGCGGACATGACGTCATACTAGGTGACGATATATACTTTGACCTAAGTGGTGGGGGTCAGTCTACCTGCAGTCACCATAAGGGAAGGATTAGACACCATTTTTATTTTTTTTGCCCTCGAACCGAGGACTCCGATCTAAATGCCGTAGATGTACGTTTTTAAAATATTTTTTATTAAAATTTTATTAATTGAATTTTTTTTATAAATTTTATAATTGTTTTCATTAAAATCGGATATTATTAAAGTTTTTCAATATGGTGGACGTAACGGAAATTGCAACAGTGACGTCATGATTAAGAATGACTGCCATGGCATCCAACCTGGGTGGCTTAAAGCTGCTAGCTCTTAGGACTTTTAAGCCGCTTTTAGGAATTTGGGTTCTTTCTAAGACAAAATGACTTTTGAAGATTTCGAAGTCCTAATTTTTGAATTGAGAAATTTTTTGAGAATTTTTGGCGGAATTTGTTTCCAAAAAATGGCAAGTTTGGCGATTTTTGAGGAATTTTGGGCAAATTTTGCCCACTTTTGGCAATTTTTGAGGGTCAAATGTCAAGGTCAAGGTCAAAGTTCAAGGTCACACACATCCAAGATGGCCGCCGTGACGTCATAGCAATCGGTCATTGACCCGGTACCAGCACCTCGCGACTGGAGCCTGTGCCCGGATGCCCTATTACATACTACTCATTTACATTTAAGATTTTTCGTTATATGAATGTAGAATCTCTATATCGTGTTAATGTATTTTAGTATGTTTGACATATCCTACATCACACATAGCCTATGTTGCATATAAGTAAAAAAAAATATTTTTTTTTCTTTTCTACTCATTGATTAAATTATTTATTAAATATAATTTATCCATACTTATATTTAGATCAATTTAAAGGTGAACTAGAATATCGTTTGATACGTGACAGGATAAAAGCTTCCTTGCACACGCCTTGCACACGATTATTCTTACCTCGATCTGCACATTCTACATCCTGCTTGTAAGGTACGCACTCTGGTTGCGAAATATAACGATGGTTAAAATCATCCAACGCATCCAAGTCTATTTTCCCGTTCTTATTGATCACACCTAGAGCGGCGCCGTAACAGATGAGAGCGCACTGCAATGCAAAAAAATTACACAGATATATATTTGTAGAGTTAAGTTTACCTTTAAGAAAAAAATGACAATTCGAGGGCATATTAAAGTAGGAAACAATTATTACGTGGACCAAATGGTATTAGATGTGATACAGATACCTAATTGAATCGGCAAATGAAATATTTGTGAGCAATGAATGTCAAATTTTCTGTGTTCTCCTGAAATCAAAACTTCTGAGGTAAATAATAATATTTTATATTACCAAAAACAGATTTTTCCATCAATAAACTATGCTTGTTCTGAAAAACGTTGGTAACTGGTAGGTCAGTAATCGATAAGTACCTTATATCACGGCACTTATTTTGCTTTATTTCTGAATAGCTTGGAAATATAGGGAGAAAGTGTTATTGGATCTGTGCCAAGTTATATCATTATGATTAAAACTAGCTGCATACTGGAGGTTGAAAAGGTAACTGTCTTATTTGTCCAACTTTCCAAATTTTTTTGGGACGAAGTATCGGTGTGTTAAGGCTCTCCCACGCTATTAAACTCCCCGTAAAATTGCTTTTATTCAGACTACGAGAAATTTCAAAGTCGTGAAAAGCCACTGAAACATGTGTTTATTTATTTTTTATTTTTTTTTTCATTTTTGGTACACACCTTAATTTTTTTTCATGTTTAATTCAATCATAATAAGTCGAAAAAATTATAAATAAATCTTAGTGCGACAGCAGTAACAGTAACTGCATTGTAACCAAATTTCCAATTAAAAATAATCACATGTTGCAGAAATAAATTAACAGTAAAATCTAGGTTATATCAAATTTAATGTATATTTTACATAGAAAGATATCATTGCATGTCAAGCTAGTAATGTTAATAGATGTATTACTGCGCTTACATTTAATATAATAATTATCGAAAACCTGTTTATTCGAAGATAAGAAAAATTAGTATTTTGATTGAAAATTAACATGTAAATGTTTTGTACTTGAAATTGATGGTATTAAAAATTGGTTATTTTTGAGGAAAAATATTATTTATTGATAGCTTAATTTTTATAATGTTCTAGCAGAACCCGGTAGACGTTTTCCTGCCAGTGTTTATTTTTTACCGCTATACCTATATATATGTGTGTGTGTATATATGTATAATGGAATAATTGCATGTAATCTAGACACTATAAGGCATTTCATTTGAAATGGTATTCCATTTTAAACTCACTCACTAAATACTAATCACAATCACAATCACAATCACTATTTGTTGTTATTAATTATTAAGGACAGTGAAAATCACAATATACCAATTTTAATGGCAATCTGTCGAACGGTTTAGAAGTTGATCCTTTACAACGCCATTTAGTGGCGGGTTAAAGTAAAATAAATTGCATAAAAACTTTCTGCATGTTAAACACTTTGATGTGCCAACTACATTGAAAGAACAAGTTAAGTATTTGTTCTATGGAAAGAAAAAAATTGATTTTCAAAATATTAAAATACATGCAAGGTGATTAGTGATGAAATGGGATAAACGAATGAGTTGATGACTGCTGTTTTATGTTAGGGTAACTGCAATGCGCGCGGAGTTATGATGATGCGCACAAATGCGCCAATGTGAAGTGCGCGCTCGCAGCATCAACCGGACAACACGCGGGTGAGTGATGCAACGCGCGCAGTTCACATGGGTGCGGCGGAACGCTTTGCCACCGAAGGTGGCGTGTAAAACATCAACTGCAGTAGCTGGTAACCGGCATAACAACTCCAGGTATCAGCTCCTTTATTTATCAACTTCGTCATGAACCATCTTGTATATATTATGTTTATTAAAACTACCACTTAGTGAAAAATTATACCAACATAAACCAGAATAAACTTAGTTTACTTTTGAAAACGCCTCGTACCTACTCGTGCATCCATGTCCACCTCGGGTTTAGAACCCAGACGCCTTCACGCAGGATTTCTCTTTAGCCAACCGATACACGGGGACTGGAGATAAAATTGTAAAAAAAAAATAATAATACTGCATTGTGTTACACATGAATGACAATTAGTGGAAGGCTCTGAAATACAATAAATGTGGGATTCCTATGCAGCGTCTGGCGGAGAGCACAGCTGCAAGGGAATGTCATGGAACTGTGTCCCATGGTGCGCCAGTTGGGAAGGGGGTTGGTGGGCTGAATTGTATCCTCTTGGAAAGGTTAGGTTATGTTAGTTTAGTTTAGTTTAGGTTAGGTTAGTTTAGGTTAGGTAAGGTTAGGTTAGGTTAGAGGGGATAACTTTCACGATTTTAAAGCAGAAAATAATATGCATTTTAAGAAATCGGAAAGGGTATCTTTCCAGTTTATTTTCCGTTGTGTCATTGTACAGAAAATCCTGAAAGGTACCCTTTCCGAGGGGATACCTTTTCAGTGCATATTTGCATTAAAACCGAAACATTTTAAAAAATCGGGAAGGGTACCTTTCCATTTTATACAAAGCTACACTACCGCCACCACAAGTATGATAAGTACCCTTTACAAGGGGATACAATTCTGTCGTCCCCGCCACCTTCACGTGCGGCCAGCCCGCACAGAGAGCAGAGTACACGCAGCCACACTCCTCCTGCACGGCCTGAGGGAAGAGAAGCCTACAACTCACATAGTTTCGGTTCCCTGCAAGAATTTCCGAAGTTTTCCGAAGTTTTACGTTTTGGTATTAACGCCACTTCAGCCGCTAAATCAGAAGTTTCCAATGAAAACAAGCATGTTGTTACTGACCTAACCTAACCTAACCCTTCGATTTTTTTTTTAAATTTCAATTTTTGAGAGAAATCCGAAGTTGCACGAACGTGGTAGGGAACCGAAACTACTTGAGTTGTAGGCTACCGCTGAGGAAATGTACTATTCACAGTTGGGCAACGTGAGAAATTGTATAAAACTGTATAATTTTCTTGCTTGTTTCTTTACGACGTTTCTTTACAGTTACAAGGACCAAAATTTAGTAAGATAAAAGCGATATTTGTGGATAGACGAGGTTTCGAAAAGTAAATTTGTTCTCAGTTCAGTCATGTAATCATTAGTTCTTTTTTTTTTAGCAGCATTGTCACTGTTTATTTATAATAATAAATAATACGCTAAGTGAAATTCACAAAACGATAAAAATATATTTTTGGAGAATCCATCATAAAAAATATTTCTGTATTACTTTACTTTATTAGATAATTTAAGATTTTGATACTATTAAATAGGAAGTATTTTAAAGTGTTTAACTTTTAACAAGATGTTTTTTTATTATATGTTTAAAACAACCTTATATAGCCCTTATTTTGGAAAATAAGGTGTTGATTCAAGAATTTTCCCTTTAGAAGTTTCAGTAAAAAGCCAGGGTTTTAGGTTTAGTAGCACACTATAGAATCTGTTAAAATTATTTTTAAATGGTTTAATTTTTATCTAAAACAATTTTTGATGAAACAAATTATTATCATAAAATTGGTTGTCTGTAAAGTCGGTTTACGGACGTTAGTTTAACGTGACGTCATAACAAAACATTAATGAAATGATTGCATACTTTATGAATAAATTTGAATCATTTTTATTTTAATAATAAAAGAATAAATATTTGAAATTATACTAGTAATCAAATTTTTAAAATGCAAGAATAATTAACCTTTATTGCCGATATTGTTGTTGTAATAAGCAATGAAAACCACATTAACTTTTCACTTCACCTTATAAACAGTCGAGTGGAAGAGAAATAGATGCGGCGCAAGCGTACAATGAGCGTAACGGGACACAGTGTAACGGAAAAATGTGCGTAATGGGACACAGCGTAACGGAACAATGTGCGTAACGGGACACTTTTTCGTGCGTGCAGCCGGCGTACATCGATTTATTAGACGTTGTCAACTCAAAATATTTTTATTATTAAATTTCTAACATTTACATAAAGCCACAAACCGCGCTCGCTCATCCTTCCAGTACCAGGACCGGAAGGCGACTCACGCTTTATAGGATCTCCATCCATGTGTCAGCCGTGCTACGTCAGACGCACTACGTCTGACGCTTGCGACAGACGCTGCATTGGAATCGCACCTTAAGAGAGGAATATGTTGGAAGAAAGTGGAAAAATCATGAAGGAGTGGGTGTCTGTTCTGAAGTTGAAGTTTCTCTGTTTAACAATTGGTTAACAAAACAAAATAAACTAAAGCTAGAAATTAGTTTAATAGCTTGAATGGAACTCGCTATAGGAACAATCGTAAACATGCCATCACGAAGTTAACATTGTAAAACAAAAATGTTAAACAACATGTCAGCAAGGAAATACCGTTAAACTTTCGTTACAAAAAAAAAAACATGTTTTGCTATCCAATTGGTGGGAAAAAAAACTTTTATTATAAACATTATACTGCACACACCCACGCTCTAAATTCTTACTTCCATAGGGACAATATTAAAATAGACCAGTACACATAAATCGTTTTTCAAACCTCATTAAAGCATCTAGAGCTTAAAACTATGATTTTACTTTCACATGTCCGAAACAAATTATTTATACCATAACCATAATTAACTTTAAAAAATTACCATTTAGTATAAAGATTTTCTACTTACATTTGATTGGTTATTGTTTGGATCCAAGCTTAAGATTATCGGTGTGTGATTGGCTCTGAACTGATCGGCAGCTACAACAAAGCAAGTTATAGTGTTTAGTTCGGTATGTAATTCAACATCACAACTTATGAAATCGTAAATCAATTTAGAATGAGACGTTTGTATGTATCATTTTTAGTAAAAATCTCATTTTTACCCGACTACGGCGAAGCCGAAAAGGAAGGGTTATTATGTTTTTAGCAGTCAATGTATGTTTGTATTTACGTCTATTCCACAGTAGCTCCTGAACTACTGATCCGATTTTGGTGAATAAGGTATCAATCCATTAGTTATTATGGTACGGGTGACATAGGCTACATTTGATACTAACAAAATCAATATGATAGATGATACATTCAAAAATGGGGGTGGAGAGGTTTCTCTGTAATTTTTTTTGACGTGAAACAGCTATTGCCATGTCTTGTAAGACCGACTCGTATGTCGTGACGGCAAACGGCATGACGCTCTCTTATGACGTCATGCTCCCTCTGCGCCGCCGTGTTCATTCGAGGTTAGAAACTTGTGTACTGATGTCAACAAGCGGTTTATTTTCTGCGCATGCGTACAAAACGCGGAATACGTACATCCACTTGTTTACTCCTTTCTCTGTGTGTGCGCATAGACATTTAACATAATTGACAGAGTGACATAGTAGAAAAATAAATTGCTAATAATATGTTTTTATAGTCTCATTATTATAGACTACGCATGTTATGTACATAATATTGTAAGTAGTTAGTTATTTTTCACCGAAATATTATTATTGAAGTGAAACTTCTAATGTGACTGCCAACAAGGTTGTGTTAAACGTTTAACGCTCCTGGGGAGGGGGAATTGAAAGAGACAGAGCGAGAGTGAATGCGTGGCACTCGAACGCATGCGCGAGCGTTAGCAACGAGTAGCGTCCAATATTCCAACGCAAGAGGGAGAGAGAAAGATACACAAAGGTAGAAAGTAGGAGAGAGAAAGAGAGTGAGTCGGTAGATCCCAAGCACATGCGCGTGGTATTCTTGCTATGCAGCGAAGTAAACAGTGTGAGCGTCGTGAAAACCAAAGGGGGAAACTACCATTGATGCAGTTTTTGCAAGAAATATTGAAAAAATAGAACTCAAACATTTCGTATCTTACTTTAGTTATCATAATCCCATTGTAAATGTTATAGATTATCAATTTCTACCCCTTCCTATTTTCATTTCCACATTACGAAGTTTCACTTCTTCCGCGCGGAGGGACTCCACGCACTATTTTTTTGTTTGTTTTCATATTCTCTGTATACTTTCTAGAAACTGACAAATTTGTTGTGCCTTGTTTCGAGTACCAAACGTCAATTTCTCATTAGGTTATTTTTTATTTAGTGATCTAGTTTGTTAGCGAATGTTTACAATCCAAAAGAGGATGACTTGAAGTTGAAACATAGTGCCTTTGTTAGTGCAAAAAATTTAACAGAAAGCATTAAGGAAAGTTTATGATTTTAACATTCATGTATATAAGTATATTTGTATTTATTGCAATAAATAATTTTAAACTTTATTACTTATGTACACTTAAAATAATACTTAAAATGCTGCCACTTATTTTGTGAAGGGGTGTCACAGTCCACAAATTGCAGGGTGTACTTTGGATACGGTTGTTGTTGACGTTGGCAAACGTATTTTCGCAAAAGGCCAGGTCTATGTTTAACTAAGCAGGGTGAGATCATTGGAGGGTTTATTTATCGGCGATCTGAACCCGCGGAAACTTCTGTGTAACCCTAATGATTCAGTGTCTTTGACGGAGTTAGAGAGGCTGAGATGAATTGACTCTGCTCAGTAATAAGCAAATATCTAATTAAATATTTGTATATATTTTATTGATGTACATTCATCTGTAAATATATTTACTATAAAATGCACAGCACAATTGTTTCATCATAAATGCCCTAGTCTCGAATGTTTATTTACTATTAATTAAATACAAACTTTTTTTTCATATTGTTACGAACGCGAGAGACCAGATCACGATGCCAGGTTTGGAGCTGACTGACGGACCCGCACGGCCACTGACGTCACGCTCCTTACTTAAGGCATGTCACGCATACCTGGTCAAATTGCAAGGGTCGTCGCTATCCCCCCCCCCCCAACCTCTCGATGAGCATCTTCCTGCCTCGGCGCTGTTATCTATCACTGAGCGGCCTTGGGAATTCTGCATTCTGCAGGCCGCCGCGCGGAATAGCAAGGATAAACACCGCGTTTCAAGATGTTTCGGGAGTCGGGTCGGCCCGGGATGACGCGACTCGTCACGGCTACTCTCGTCGGTTCGAGAAGGGCGTCCATGAGGTACTTAAGCAGTGACGTCACCTCAGCGACAGTTTTGCGATAGAGTTCCGCGACCTGTGCCGCGTGAGTTCCGAGCGAGTTCTGAGAGTTCCGCAAGTGAAGGGAAGTGCGACATCGGTGAAGAGGGTGAAAGAACCCCTCGAGAGAGACGCGACCGTGGAGCGACGGGATAGTGAGAGTGCTGCGACTGAGTGTGCGGACAGGCGCGAGGTAGGAGGCGAACCACTGTTGAGCCCAGCTACAGTGAGCGGTGAGAACTGTGGGACGTGACAGACATTGAGTGACTTGAGAATAAATAATTTTAAGTGCCGGTGATTTGTAATTGGACATTAAGGGAAATTATTTACTGTTTATGTACATTATAGGAATCAATGAAACTGTGATACAACGTAATTGGGTTATCCAATACGAACCCAGTACTCCCCACATTATAAATCATAACAATATGTAAATAGAATGTCACTAATTTACCTGAACCCTTCGGATAAGTTACAATCGATATTAAGATCGTGTCAATAATATCAATTTTTGTTATCGTATCAAAGGTGGAAACGGAAAATTAAAAAATAAAATAAAAGTAAAAAAAAACTGTAAATCGACTACGGCAAAATAAAAAGTAAGAAACAGTAGTTTATTACTATCAAATTCTAAAGGAGTTAGACAAGTATATTGTTATGTAGGATATGCTTGTTTATTCAGTTCTATTGAAGTCTTCTGACAGTTCCATATTAATGTTGATATTTGTATATCCTATTATAATGTATGATTTTTAACCGACTTCGGCGAAGCCAAAAGGAAGTTTTAATGTTTTGTTATTGATAACACACGACCACGGCATATTAAACATTTTAGAATATTATATTAGAATATTATAGCAATGAGCAACTGAATTGTTTCTTACTTTTTTAGTTCGTCGTTGCTGCAGTACAGTTTTTTAAATTGTTATTTTAATTGGGTATTTTTCGTAAATAATTAAATATTTGGTGTGTCCAAAAACTTAATAACCTAATTTTTCAAGAGATTTGGGTATACAAATTTTTTATTTATTAATGTTTGATATTCTAAAAAAACGTTTTACCACGCAGGTTATATACAAAAGGTCAATTCAAAATTGAATAACACAAAATATCATGATATCAGTTTACTTAATGATTGAAAAATAAATTGGCCTTTAAAATATTCTCAAAACCAATAAACAACACGTTTTGGAGTGAAAAATTTCTTAAAATTTCTACTAGATTTATATTAAAGACTTTATTTAAATAACCAGCTCAAATTAAAAATAGCAGATGCAACATAATTTAGGAAGCTACCCTCTTAATAGTTAGTGGAAGATGTCCAATTTACTCGATGTAAGCCACCCGAATTGTCGCGATTATAACAAAGTTTACAGCGATATATCCTACCTGTTTCCTCGGGAACAAAAGATTATACGGCGTTATTTACTGAGAACGAAAAACTAAATAATATCTTCGAAAAATGAAACTCCAGAACTCTCTTGAGATCAAGATACACGCCGAAAACCCCATTGCCACAAGTAGAACTGAAAAAAAAGGCATCGTTTACGCGTTTACAAAGATTTATCCAATTATTAAAAGTTGCGTAAAGCTTATTATTTAAACGATTTAGTGTAAAAATAAATATTATAAATTCTAGTTTCGTGGAGTTTATTTATCATTTGTGAAAATATATTAGGTAATGTCAATGAATCTGAGTTAGTGATTGCATTTTTCAAGACGGCTGCAATTTTCTGCCGCATAAAAAAAGTAAAGAAATTTATTTTGATATATGAAAATTAATAACTCTTTTAGACACCGTTTCATTTGTTCCTAACTCTTACAACGCCTACATATTCCAGGGAGCAAAACAGGACGGCATATAAAACAAACAAAATTACTACTGCACGACCCATTTTGCTCTCGAGTTACTAATAATTTATTATGAGTAATTTCAGGTAAATTAAGAGAATTCTTCACTGCCGAAATCATTGAATGATCGAAATCTTGAACGTCTCACCTAATAGCCTACACTGCAACCCCATAAGTATGCTACTAACAATATTTGTCAGTGTCTCTAATAAGCGACGTAATTAATATACATGATATAAGTTTTATACTGATTGTAGCCCACGAGATGTACTCACTTAAGTTACTGTTGTACATTTCGGAGCATGCTGCGAATTGGGCGTCATCAGCAACCTGTGAATCAAAATTAAGGCAATTTTATTTGACAATTTTCGATCATTTGTAACGCAAATGCTTTGTTTCATTTATAAAATAAAAAAAGACCTTTATAGGTACTTACATAGAATTTAAAACCTATCATGTATCAATAGTCGAAAGACACACAGTTGTGTAATCACAAGAGTCTTGAATAAAAGGGAAAATTATAAAAAAAAAAAAAATTTTTAGGCATGCCTGGATGGATGAAGTTTATGATTCACGGGTTTTCTAAGCCAGTACAGAAGTCAATCAGCAAAACGTCATACCTACATATGATCATTTGAAATTAAATATATTTAATGTACTTAAGAACCTAACCCCTTGGCAAAATGTGCATACTAACATGTTATCAATTTAAAATTTAAGCTAAATATTTACATTTTTAGCAATAAACTTAATTTGTTCCTTTATTTTTAAATTCAACTAACATTTGACTTAAACTAGTTAATGATGTTACTGCGGAAAAACAAACTATTTTCTATTTAGTAAAAGTTATGTTAAAGTAACCTATTTTAAAACGTAAGAAAAATGTCCAAGCAAAGTGTTACTCTCAATTGTTATTTTTATCCTTTTTATTACCTACCCTTAAGTTGCATGCTGAAATTTGTGGTAAAATATCTGTTCGTTCAACTAATTTATCGTGGTTTTGGTTCAATATCATTAAGAATGAAATAATTTTTTTTAATTTTTCTTCACAAACTAATTTTTATACCTTTACTTGTAAAGCAATTAATTTTAACTTAACTGTGTTAGACTTTGGGAAAACAAACTGACCACTTATGTTTGCAAAACTTACTCCTTTGTGCCCTTGGTATATTATTATTAGCATTATGAAACAAAATAAGCCTAGCTGACATTATGTCTACTTAATCTTAACATTGAAATTGCAGTCGATTAATTAATTATATTTTAAACAAAGAATCAAAATAAAATAAAACTTATTAAAGGCTCTTCATCGTACCGGATAAATATATGTTTGCAGAAACTATGTCGTATTCCGACTCATAAGTTCTATGTTCCGTTTTCAAAACCGGTAAGACATGCGCTGGAAGGCAGAATTTGCGTTGATACCGTGGAATTAACAGTTTATTGAATATATTTTTGACTTCAATATGGATCTCGTGACTTCATGCTTGCGGTAAGATAAATTCGGGGCATTAATGATGGTTTCTGGTAAATATAGGGCCCTATTAATTGGTAGGTACATGGGAGGACATAGCATTTTTTTCTCACTCAAGTGACTACAAGTTTCATAAAATGTTATACTCTTGTCCAAAGCTATGCCCTATTCACTCAGAGGCTATAAATCACCTGGCAACACAAAGTATACAAATTCTGGTAAAACCAAACACGAAGTTAAATAACTTTTATGTTAAAATTTTACGCCACAATTCTAAACATTTAACTATTATTATTATTAATATTATTAGCAAATTTATTTCCACAAAACTCTTAAGTTATAACAAATAGTAGCCAGTTTTAGTCCACGTCGTTTCTACGATCAAACAGTGGCTTGAATATGAAGGGCAATGGTGAGTGCTTTGTCCTCTTGTGATATTTTTTGTTCGTCCTGCGTGTGGTTCCTGATAGCAAACACGTTTTGTTTAACAGCTGCTGATACATTAAATGATTTAAGAGTATAAGACAGTAAACAAATGTTTTAAGTAAACTTTCTCAGTGTTACGTGTATCGTGTTGCCGCCGTAACAAGACATAGAACTAGCAATCCAGTGGTACCGGGTTGGAATCCCGTTCAGCCGTCATCTCGAGGGTACCATTTTTCCAGGAAATACCGCCAACATGCTGGGTTGCTTCCTGACCGATTACTTCTCACTTTTCTCTTAAATAAAACAAAAGCATACTAATTTATGTATTACTTTGCGCTTACAAGTTTCACAATCTCAAGTAAAATCACTGTCGCTAACAGCAGACACAGTTTGGTCAGAAGGGCCTAATGTTTAGTTTGAACGTATACAAACCGTTAGACGTTAACTAGTTACTTACAATACTATCTGTGATTTTATTTCTAATATTAAGGTTCTGTATAAATACAAATAACTGATAGTTCAGAAGGCTTTGTTTTCAGAACATTATGATTATACCATAACGAAACAAATATCAAAATATTGTGTATTTTAATGTACTTAAGTTCTTTCTGCAGCAATTAAGTATCAAAAATCATGACGAGAAATAACAAAAAAAAAGCTTATCTTTATGCGTTTTTATTTACATTATCATTAGTTTTGCTTTTTCTGTTCAACATTACGAGAAATCGTTTCTGTTTATTTAAACCAATGGTTATTCCAGTGTATTCTCAACAAGGTTCTCACACATCAACAGGACAGAATAAAGTCAAGTTATTACCGTAATCGTAATGAGTGTTGAAATAACAGCGATGCACAGAGCAGCAACTAATGGATGACAATTCATTCCGTACTTCAGTTAGTAAATTGTAGTAAAGAATTACTGAAAAAAAAAATACAAATCAATCAAATGTACAGTTTCTCAATAAAACAGTGATGATAATGGTTATAATAAATAAATAAAATAAAATTTAATTTTTCAAGTTAATATAGCGAAATAAAAATCTTTGGCACTATGGACGGATGAAATTATTATTTGAGAAAATCTATTCCACTTTAAGTTACACATCTCCACAACACTTCTTAATCAAATAAGTTTCGATACAAACTAATTGACAGTGTGACAGGGTCTTAAGTTAGATATTTATATTTATTATTTTGGTTTTTTAAAGCCAGCCACACAGTCGTTAGACCTAAACTATTGATGTTTAAATTAACACAAATACCTTTACAGAAATACTGAGAAACACATATATATATACTAAGAAATACACACATACAAGGTCATAAAGACATGTATATGTATGGCCTATACATATATGTAGGAAAACCCTTTTAACTAGTTATAAATAATAATTTTGTTGAAAAATGTTCTGAAACATTTTTATTACCTATTAAAATTAAGTTTTATGATATATTCTATTACAGACTGTTTTCAAAAACATAATAAATAAGAAAATGGCATCATTTAGTTAATAATTAAGACTTCAGTTACCTGTTCGGTGTGACGAGCCAGCAGCTTGGAGCTCGACAGAACTGCGACCTGGTGTTTGTGATACTGTGTTTCTCGCCGATGTAAGCCGTCTTTTTATTGGCCAAGAAAAGAAAAATGCAACGCCACTGATCACGTCAATTCACAGGAGGACATCGCGATTAACTCGTGACAAAGCAGACCTCATAACCGTCAAGATTCTTACCCGCAGAAATAAATGGCAGGATTAGCAAGCGCGACGTATCAGCAAATTGCAGTCGTTTCAAAAGACGAGAACAAACTGCTGCATTTAATCATCTATATCCCTGATAGTGTGCTTAATTTATGATCTCATTTTTCAACCTGATAGAGTTTTTAGGTATTGTTCAAAGAAAGTCTATGATTTGTGCGGCTACCGATAAATTTTCAGCAAGTTTTTTTCTCTGTTTTATTGTATCTATGATGCGTTTTTGGCTATGCCCACTAAATAAGCCAGAGACAACCGCCTGAAAATACTATTAAAATGCAGTCTTAACAAGATACGATGAAAGGGAAAGTTAGTGAACCAGAATGTTAAATTTACTAAACTATTCCACAAGAATATTTATAACTATGTTAATGGGCAGGCTTTTCCCAGAAATTACCCATTTGCCTACTTGCATTTACCAAAAAAACACTAGCATTACATACAAACACTTAAATTATATGTCAAATACTAAAGATAGTTGATTTATAAGTAAATTAAACTAAATGTGATAATATGGATCACAGAAAAAAAAGTGGCTCGAGGAAAAAACTACATTACTTTAAACCATGTTAAAAAATGGTTTATTAAATTTCAGGTACCGTCAGTTGGGGTAACATTGGCCCTTTGAGGGTAACTTTGGCCCAAGACAAAAAAAATGTTAAACCATGTTACAACTCTTCCAAATATTTATTAGATGTGATGATACATATGTAACCCTCAAAGGGCCAATGTTACCCTAACTGACGGTACAATATGTTGCTACAAAGAGCTGCCCAAGTCCTTGCCACAGAGAGAGTTACCAAACGGTGCGCTGCAACATTTGAAAGTTCGGTGACAAAACGTTGTTAAGAACTGCCGGCATCAATACTAATTTATCTCGATTTATTTACTATATTATTCAATTGCATACACGTATTTATATATATATTTTATAATAATAATTTTTTAAAAATTATTATTCCATTAAATTGATTTTATAATTTACCAACTGTTTTTATAATATCACTTCAATCATTTTATATATTTTATTTGAATTTAATAATTGTATGCTAATTTTGAGTTTGTTTTTAACACGCCACGCAAAATTATTTTTAACGCGTTTACGTAAGTACACGCGCCCATTTTTTTAATTGATATATTTGAAGGAAACGTGTTTAATTAAAACTTAATATTCGAGAAGATATCACAGTACGCGAGCACATTTCATTTATTTCACAAATAAATTAAGTAAAAATATTTTGAAATAATACACAAATAGCAATAGCTTTATCAACTCAATAGTTTACTGTCCTACGAAAAACCATTTCTGACCTTTTCAGTAACGTCGCGCCCGCGACGCAATATAAATAGAAAATATTTCTAATCGGGAAGACCATCGCGTTCGCCATTTATGTCGTGCCTGTGTCGTGGATGCATCGTATGTAATATGTTGGAATCGCGGCATTCAGGTTGTTATTCCAGAATGACTGTGTAAAAGGAATGGGGAACGTAATGATAACGCCAAAATCATGTTATAATGATTTTTTATTATAAAGATTTTAGCATATTGCATTCATAAAGTCCAATACCGCCTAACGTGATGACTGGTGTAGGTTATTCGCAAGTGGGATATTCTAAAGCATCAGACCCAAACCCCCTCCTTTTTTCCCCATGAGAATCATCCAGATTTGCGTATGGAATTAGAGATCTATGGTTGTGGCAGTCACTAATAAGGAGTTGGTTGTGAGTATGTGGGTTGCCCCATGCTATACTTATTTTTTATTTTAAGTATATAAATTATTGGTACGTCTGAAATTATGTAAATTCATTGCCTTGAAATGTGTTTTGAATAATAAACTTTTTTTTACAAATTTACTTCTTACAAAAAAAAATCACACTCTCTTTACACCTAATGAGTATAGATACATAGTCCTCAACGATTATCTGTGGTTGAGAATTGTTCTGTAAATCTTATTGTTGTTTTACCCTAAACAAAAATCCCTTTTTGTTCTGGGATTCAACATAACATAAACAAATGAATGTTGTTACGGCGTGTTCAGTTCACCTAGGATACGGAAAAATGTTCTTGGAGAAGATTGCAAATCTTTGATTGCTGACCTGTCATCTTTTAAAACAACTGTCAATTTATCAACGACAGCACGTCCACTGATAGTAACTTACCATTTATTTATGATATATTTTTATTTATTTGCAAGTCACTGTTACTTTAGATATTTTCACATTTTAAGGCTAGAACTCACGGTGTCACGTCGGATATTTAATTTTCTCATCATTTCTTGTTTGAGTGCATTTTCTGTCAATTTATAAACCTAACATCCTAACTGTCTTGTGTTTTGTTTTCGTCTCAAATTTTCTCAACAGATTTTCTTTATGGATTATGTAATAGCGGTAAAAATTCCCGTAATTTTTTTATCATAATGATTTTTTGAGTGAATATTTACAGATTAAAAATTAACGTTTACCACATATATCTTATGAATTTTGTTACGAAGCAACAGATGCAATTGAGTAAACTGAATACATTTAGAGAGAATTACTTGATTATTTGTAATGAAAAGTAAACTAGATATGGTATTAACTCGGCGTGTGAGACAAAAAGTTAGAACCCTTAAGGTTAGAATTTTCGGTTGGTAGTACTAGCTATGTTTATTATTTATACCGAATATATATTTTTTTATTCTTGATATGTTTTGGGTGTAAAAATTTCTTAAAACATTTTTTCCCCCTTTTCATTACCGCAAATGTAGAATTATGTATTTAAAAATAGCCTAATTTTTGAGTTAGCTAAAAACCTTACCAATAAGAAATGATTTATCAAAATACGACAAGTAACTTGCGATTTTTGTTGGAACATATATATATAAAAAAAAAAAAGAACATTACACAAAAAAGAAGAAAAAAGAAAAATTTTAAATTTTTTTTTCTAATTAATGTAATAACCAATTCAAATAAAATTTTAATTTTTTCAATTAATTCATAGACTCTATACAGTTTTATAATTAGTATAGATGTATTATTTAAAAAAGAAGTAAAAAAATCGGAATTATCACAATGGGATCTACTGCTATAAGCTGCATTTTGTCGAAATACTCCAGAAAAGATTAAAAAAAATTATTATTCAATCTGTATAAATAAATAAATGTAAGAATATAATAAAGTACGGAAATGAAAAAGGTTCATATACTGTGTGCCGTTGCATTTCATAACGTTGCATGTACTCAACCTGTTGTCATGATTTTTTTTTCAAACTGGACATACTGTAGGCTAAATTTTGTGATTTATGAAAAATATTTCTTTGTCATGTAAGTTTTGTATTTTTATAATATCTAAATGTTAATTGTGAGAAATGCGAAACCTATTTTTAATCTAAAGTGAAGTGCTTCAAGATATTGTTTCAACTAAAGACATTAATTTATAAAATCATTAGTTTAAAGGACTTTATAAAAAAATAAGTTTTTGTTTTAAACACTAATATTTAATTACCTTAATCCTTTTCTTGTACTTGAGATGTATTAGTGATAATTTTGGAGCTAAACCTGTCTTGTTTTCATTTTTGCTCACCAAGTTTGACGTCTTGTGTCAATATAATATGGTGTAGCTTCTTAAGGAGATGTTATATTTGCCTCCTTCTTCTTCTTAATCGGTCAGCCATTATATAATCATCTTCATTGAAAACTTCTGTTTTAATCCGCTGGATTATGCGGTGAATTGACTGCCGCCTACCGCATTTTGGGTGAGTTTTCTTTCTTGATTCCTCAGAAATCATGTTCTTTATTTGAAGAGTGGAAATGTCAAACGTTCTAAGTGCCAATTTATGAAAAAATAGCTTTATCTCACAGTACTGTTCTATTTGCCTAGTTTCGTATCCCCAGCAATGTTACAAGTGCCAATACACCCTGGAAGTAGTTCAAACACTCGACAAAAGATAGCGCCGGCCTATGTGCCAAGCGGTGCTGCCGTTCGGTGTTCTAAGTGCCATGCAGCATGAATTGATAGTGTATCATTACCGTCCTGTTGTTATGCGCAGTTACAAGCATCTATGACATTTTGTTGTGTCTATTTATATGTGGTCGATGTCTTAATTTTGGTGAATTTTTTTTGTTAGTTACTTTAGCGGTCCTTGTGAGTGGCGTGAGACATCCGGGCAATGCTTGAGGGGGTCCACTAAGTACGGGACGGGAGTGAGCCTTGTCTGCTCCACTATTGGCAACAGGATGTAGCCTACTTAATAAGGAAAGTTTTCTTTTTCATCTATCGGCTTCCAGCATGTTTCGGCATGAAGTTTAATCTGCTTCGGCATCATCGGCTCTATCGCGTAGAAATATTGTCTGGTGAAAGGAACTTTCCGTCGCTTCGTTTAATAATGAATAAAAAAAACATTTTAGTTATTAACCTCAAAAATATTTTTTTTATTTGCCACTGGTGTAACCAGCCATGTTCTTTTTGCCTCTTAAAGTGTTGTAATAGTACAGGGCCCCTAGCTTGCAAGTTTAATTTAATGTTTTGTGAAACAGAATACTCATATTTTTGTTAGTTAAGTATGTGCATGATATTATTTAAAAAAAAATAATAATTTATATAGGAATAAATGGCCTGAACCGATATAAAAATGTATTATTTATTGTAAAATCAGTTCCTTGTCGTAAATTAATTTAATAAATATTTGTGGTGTTCTATTGTTTGTAAGAGCCACGTGTGAGTCAGTCAGCATTTTCTCTCTACTTGTATACCTCTTCACATATAAAGCAGTGCCATTGAACCTAAGGTCCAGGAGCTTCCCTGTTGTATCCACCCCACAAGGTTAACCTAACCAACTGAGGTGGATAGGGCAGAACAACTGAATCACTTCAAATAACTAAAGCGGAAACGGTAAACAAATCGGAAAACAAAGTTAATTTGGCCATGTTTTGAGAAGTCTTAAAGATCTGCGTATTACACAGCTAAGTCGTTAGGCTCATATAATGAAACAAAATCACGTTCCTACCTACTTCATAATTGTTTTGGTCTTTAAATCAGCCTTCATAAACAGCTAAATGTTTTTAAATTTGGTGTACTAAAATAGTTTAAACTGAATAATCATATCTCAGAAAACAGAGAGGAATCTCATCAGGAATACCTATGCAATACAAGTACCCAGTTCTATGGGGGGTTTTATTTTATTTTTTGAACATAATATCTCACATACTAAGTGGTAGTTCTTTTTATTAAAATTAAAATAAATAATTTTTATAAATTTAAAATATTTTCCATAAAATTGGATAGTAATTACGGGTTTTCAAGATGGCGACCGTAAGGAAAATTGCAGCGCTTGGAAGTGGGTCATTAGATTTCAAGATGGCGGAACATTCTAAACAATAAAGTAGTGAATTAACAAAATGGCAGATCTGAGATGTGTAATTAAATATGGTGGTATCCAAAATAGCATATCCAATATGTCTGCCGAGGTCAAGGTGGAACCAAAAATTAAGGTCAGCCATAGATGGCCGCCGTGACGTTACAATCAAACATGCTGGTCTGCTCCACACACAGATCCCAGTCCCCAGATATAATTTACTATATTAATTTTGTTTTCAGTAGGTACAAATACAAATATAAAGCATTTCTCTCTATTTCTTTATCTCTGTATATATCCCTCTATAAATCTCCATTTTCTCTCTCTATATCTTTCTATATTTATTTAGCTATCTGTATCTCTTTCCATATCATCGTATATTTCGCTATATATCTCTATGTATTTATCTCTCTATATATCTCCCTACATATTTCGCTATATATTTCTTACTCTATCTCTATATATAAATATTAATATCCCTCTATCTCTATATTTCTATTAAGCTCTGTTTCTATCTGTCTATAATGTTCTCTAAATCTCTACCTCTTTATATTCATATCTTCCTATCTATACCTTTATCTTTAAAAAATAGAAGACAAAAACACAAACATTATATTATAAAAATAATTTACCTATCTATATATTTATCCATCTTTTTAACTGTCACAGTGTGACATGTATAAAAACACGGGCGTTTTTAAATGCAACGTGTTTCAAAAGTCAATAGCAATCTGTGAAGAACTTTATGAGAGTTAAGATTTTGAACGAACATTTACACTGTTATTTATATATATTTACACTGTCTCATGAATTCAACTACTAACATTATTGTAAATTCGAACCACTGGAGATGATAAACATGCGTTCATGTTCCATGGTGGAGGCAGAACCCTTGATACTCACGCTTATGTTCAATCACTTTTCCAACGCCCGCACTACACATCCATCAGACTTCAGCTCTCATTTATTTCGTGTCATAGCGCCGCTTTTCGAATCATTTGAAGCAATCATGTAAAGGTAAGTTCTAAATTTGAACGGAAGCGGAGATGGATCATGAAACGGAGGATCTGCAATTACTCGCATGCTGACACGGAACCGTACAGATAGCTCGGCAAAGCTCAGCTCTTCCGCTTACGTTACTCTGTGCAAACAATCGAAGCCGAGTATTTCGAGGTGGTGGTAGCCATGAGTAGTATAGGTATGGCGGACGGGGGACATGATTCAGGGTGTGGTGAGTGTTCACGAACGCCATCTTGGATTAGTGACATCATGGCGGCCATCTTAAATGGCCTTGACTTTTGACCTTAACCATTAAATTTTGCTAAAATTAGCCTTAAATCCGCCAAAATCACCAGTTTTAATTTCGAAAATAAAATTCCTCCAAAAATCCCCAAAATTGAAAAATAATTTTTTTTTGTGCGAAAGATTTACGTTTTATTCCTCGTAAATTCAAAAATTGCGTACTAAAAGACTTTTGCCTTAGAAAGATCACAAATTCCATGTCTATAGCCTGCGGTAAGCCTCATCTAGGATTATGAAGTTACTGTTGCAATTTCCGTTACGTCCGCCATCTTGAAAATCTTTATATCTGATTTTAAACCAAATTATATAACATTTATAAAAAAATATTTGATAAAATTTTAACAAAATAATATTTATAAACAATATTACACAGAACATTACGCCTCGCCATCTTGGATTCTAGAAAATTTTGTATGTTTCATTACGAGTGCCAACTTAGATGAGTATGACAACATCGTTACAATTTTCGTTATGGCCGCCATCTTGAAAATCCGTAATTTTAATGCTATAAAATCGGAAAAAACCTTTAAATTGATAAAAAAAATTAAGCAATCAATTTTTAATAAATTATTATTTTAAAAATGTACTTACATCATGGAGTGTTCGGTTCGGATACGGCGAGGGACAAAATAAAAATAAAATGTCGATAGATCCTTCCTCCACGGAAGCCGCCGACAGACTAATGCAAAGGAATATATCACCAGATAGTATGAAGTAATGTCCACCATCCTATTTTCCTCTACTGGAGACCACCATCTTGTTTAAGTCGGTTATAGAGTGCTACCGCCACGTTTGTTTAATTTTTACCTGTTAGAGTGCAGTACTCATTTATTATTACTTAACGCTCGCCATATTTAAATTTGGGCGCCATCATGAATTGTGTAATTATTTAGCTATAAATTAGGGAAAATATCCACAATTCACCAAAAAAATCTGGTAATCAATATACTGATTTATTCGATCAGTTCCTGTCCTCAGTTCGTTCTCTGGGCGATGAAAAAAAATTGTATGTAAAAAATAATATTTTCAATAAATATGGTGGAAAGTCCTAAAAGCAGCTTAAGTTCCTCATATACCAGCCTCTAGTAAGGCGATAATGTCCGCCATCTTGGAAAATTGTATTTATTGGTTTATAAATTCTGACAAAAAAACTTAAATTCATCAAAAAATCACTCATTAATTTACATATTGAATCGAAACTTTGTTCGATACTTCGTCAATGCAAAAATTGTACTTTTAATTTAAATTACTACAAAAGTGTCGGATTCTTTAAATAAAACACCACAAGTTTTTCACATACATAAATTTTATTACATAATTTAAATTATACTGCACAAATGAAGAACAAAAAGCTAACGAGATCTCTCAAATATTTAATGTGTTGGGAATCAACATGGTCTAAATATGTACAGTTAAATATGTATTTTTTTATTTTATTAGTTATCGAATTTACATTGTGACACCTAAACAAAAAATAAGTTATTTTTTTATAATATTTATGTACTTTTTTAATAGAACCTTTTTATTCACAACGTTGTTTTAAAAAAATTGTGAAGATAATTTAATTAAATAATTTTTAAAAATAATACTATATCATTATATTTTTCACTTAATTAATCAATTATGCTAATCAATAAAATATTTCGAAATGAAACTGTATTAATTTATTAAAATTTTTATCACATTCAAAGTTAGGTTATTTTAGTCTGAATTTAATGGATTGTAAAATAGGCTTAGGGAAAATACTTCGGCCAGTTGGCATCACTGCTTTCACCTTAACAAGTTTATTATTAAATTGTTTATAAATATCATTTGTACTGAAATTCAATATCATCAATTTATTGGTTTAAAAAAGGTCTCTAGAAACTATTTTGGTGAAAAAATAGTTAATAAAACATATTCATAGTTGTTACATAATTTTAGGATTAATTTTACCTCTATTTTCAGACTTTACCAACAGATAAAAAAATAAAGAATATCCTATCTTTTTCTAATAAGTAGTTTGTATTTCAACCAAAGGACTAAAAGTTAAACATTTTCAGCCTAAATAGTCGTGCTGTTTTGTTTACTATTATGTTATTAAAATAACAATTTTTATAAATAACATTTATTCTCATTATACAAATGATTGCTTTTGTAATTTTAGTTTCTGTGCTAAAGGAAATTATTAAGCTAATATTGTATTTCAGGTTGAAATTTACAACTACCGTGACAGTTATTTTCACGATCTTAAAAAAAATTCCAACATTTTTCGAGGTTTTTCCTGGAATTTTCATTACTTTTCCATCTTTTCCAAAACTGTAGACAACCCTGGTATTAATACTGTGGAAGTAATGTGTTTTCTCTCTGTGAAAAAACAGTATGTATATAAAACTAAATAAATAAACATATATACCATAACATTTTGTCTCTGCCAACTGGCAACAAGGACAAATGTTTCTGCCACATTTCTAGCAGCCAATCACACTTTCTTTAAATATAATTTGTACTACTGCAATATACATATAGACCAAAAACAGATTTCATACAGCTGGTTTATTTCATTCTTTTCATGGAATTATATCACACTAATATTTCTACCTAGTCATATCCTTAAGTTAAGAAAAAATACACAATACACACACACACACACCTACACACACACACATATATATATGAAACTAAACATTCAGATTCCCTTGGCCTAGCAAGTTGTTCTTAGTACCAATTCCACTGTTGTTTTCTGCGAGCCAGTATATTCTCATACTGCCAAATGGAAGCTCCCACAAAAAAAGGCTGAGCTAAACTTGGAAATAAATACCTTCTTTAAATTCGAACACTTTTCTAGTCAACATACACATATCACAAAACAAAATTTAAAAATAGTTGAATGTGATGATGAACCGAGTTTTGCAGATCGTATAACGAGGTCTTTAAGCTCTAAAGTTCCATGTTAAAAATATTTTATTATTATTGGAATCATGCGTAAGAGACAAATAATTCAAGGATTGGCATAGAATTGACAGACATTATCCCACAGAAATCTATACAAATAATGCAATATCTCATGTGCAAATTATACTGATTTTGATTGTCTTATCGAAAAAGTTGTCGGTGAAAAACTGGAGCTGTTAATGTTTTTTTCTAAATATTTTCATAAACATTAATTGTATATGCTTATAATAGCCCAATATTAGACTAATAAATAGCTGTTTAAAATACATAGCAACACTTAATATTCTTTTGTATTATTGTAGCACTGACAATACATTAATGTTTACATTGGATGTATAAGCTCTCTCCAAAATGAAATTTGTGTATAAGCAGGTACTTGGAGTTAACAGAGACAAGAGAGAATATTTAATTTTATAGTATGTATAGAGGTAGGAATATCTATCCAACAACTGTCTGAGAAAAAAGATACGTACGAGGGATCTTCGTCTAACACTTGCTGAGCTAGCAACATTAATATATAAGTAGTATAGAATATGGCCTATTGGCACAGGCGCAGGCGCGTGGTGCCGGTGCCGGGTCAATGACCGATTGCTCTGACGTCCCGCCGGCCATCTTTGATGACCGTGACCTTGACCTTTGACCTTGAGCTTACTTTTCACCTACTAAATTGGCCAAAAATGGTCAAAAGTTGCCAAAATTTACCCCAAATCGCCAAAAATCGCCAAAAGTACAATTTTTTTGGAAAAAAATTTCACCAAAAATATTTTCTCAAAATCAAAAATTAATCTTTTCGCGGGAAACATTCTCGTTTCGAGGGAAAACTTACAGTTTTTAGTCACCAAATTGTATCATTTTCTCAATCTCTTTCAATAGTCTTCGAGACCACCCCCATCTTCGGTGCACTTTCAATTATATCATCCTCGAGTAGGGATCTTTGCTCGTGGACATTCTAACATCCCCTGCACTCGGCCGTCTACAGACCAAATTGCTAACTTGCTACGTAAACTGTTAACCAATTCACTGCTAGGGGAATTTACTGTAGGCCTTGGCCGTCCACATGGGAAACGTGCCCATGAGAGCCTTAACCTATGCTTAAAACCAAAGACATACTTTCTCTTGTGTAATACCGCTGCCGTTCCAACAGGTATATTATCTGGACTAAATTCAGCTCCCTACGAAATGTACCAAATGGTCAATATCATAGCACAGCCATTATCCATTAACTATCTAGCAGTTTGTGAAACTTTTACATAAGTTTTTAGTGTTCTACGTTCCATGTTCAGTCATTCAGACAGTGTTTGCAGCGTCATACATCACATGCGTGATATTTCAGACAGTGTACCTTCTCGCATCATAACCCTCCATCACCGCCGCATTCCATATAGTCATAACCATGCCACTTGCTTCTTATAAGTACATAGAGGCGTGCTCTGGCACCGATAATAAATGGGCTGGGTGCTGCGATAGCATTATATAAAGGATACTTTAAGTAATAAATCAATTTCATGTATTTCCTTCTTTCATTTAGTTAGTGCTGTCTCCAGCCACGTAGCCAGGAACCCCCTTGAGAACTCACCAGATATTAACTATCAGAACTTTAACCACAAGAGAGCCCATACAACGACATGTTCATAACAAGAAATAATCGCAACATAAAAAGTACTTCAGAAAATTAGAATAAAACCATTTAATTCGTGCGACAGTGCTGCTACCTCCAGGATTTTTGCCACAGCAAATGGTGATGTTTTCAAACATCCACTAGAACGTGTTGGAACCAGTTTATAGCCTTACGCAAGACACTGTTTATTAAAACAGTTACTGTCATGTTCTCTTACTGAAATTTGGTTTGTTACCGTTGGTGTTTTATCTCCGGGAGCAGTAAAGCCCAGTCCCCATCCCATACATAACAACCCCACTAGTGGAATGCACCTCTAGCCCATCTCTACATGCAAATAACTTCTAGTGTCGTGTGTGTATTAGCAAGTAATACTTATTTCAATTATTTAGAGTAGCTTAGAATGTCAAGTGTACTGCAAAACCAAAATAGTTTTCAAAAATAAATGTTGTAGAAACAGAATAAACGAACTGTTGCTATTTTAATTCATACTCTTTAATTAGTTATGAAAGTATAATTAACAGGAACATTTCAATACAGTCAGCCTTTTGTGTTCTTGTGATAAGTTTAATCAAGGAAATTGCTGTATGTTTAGTGTTTAAGTTTTACATAAAAAGGTTTATCGTGTCCTTGTGGGTTTGGTGTGAGGTGGCATTGTTCCCCCTAGTCGTGCCACCCCTCCTCCAGCAGTCTTCAACATGTCGCGGTTTGGAGTGGATACCAAGTTCCGTAGGGAGTCGTCATCTTTGTTGTCCTGGTAAAAGTAATTCTGGTAACTATTATTTCTTCAACGGAAGCCTTCTTTTTTAGTACTCCTCATGTGTCCCTGGACCATTTACAGTGCAGAGCATAACCTGGCAGTCATTAACTGCGCCGCCACTTAACCCTCCTGCCATGTAGTATCTTCCTATGACACTGTTCGACTCCAGACTGCAGAGTTTCTCCAGCCAGCTTAACGTCGATTCACTGCTTATGTTGTAGAGCCAGATATACTTTTGAGAGCTTAAAACCTTACCGGGTTGGCTGTACCCACTCCACATCACCCTTTCATACAGAGACTGCCGCTGGAACTATTTTAGAGTTTTTACCACCACTGTAGCATGCAACGTGTAGTAAATTTTCAAGGGTTTTCATATTCTGTCCACTCACTATTCATACATATCTAACCAGTGCCTCGAGTGAAGTAAAAGCGCCAATCTCCTCAAGATGTTCTACCATTACTTGCTGTTCTCCTGATAGCTTTCTATTTAGACTACAGCACACTATGCTGAGCAAGGTGTGAACAACAGTTTATTATCTAGCAAGGCAACAGCGAAATCGCAGCCACCGAGCTTAGTGAGCCATGCTGGGGCCGACTACCCACCCCACAGCAGTGGTTAGTTTGCAGGCTAGCCTGTCGCCCTCCCGGACAACACATAACTTGAACTCTTCCCAGCAACTACAAAGCTCCTCCAGGTTTCGAACCCGAGACCGCGGACAATGACAATGTATTGGATTATAGCCTGCGAGTTAGGTATTATTGGATGGAAAATGGCTTCTAATTCGCTATTAAATAAATTTGGCTAGATAACTTTAAATATGTTTTTAACCATGTGACTCTCAAGGTTCATTTTTGGTCTGATCTTTTCCAACTCTTCGATTTTTATTTAATGTTGAAATAAAATTATTCATCACATTGCTGGGTGATATTTATGAAGATATTAGATAATTTTCGTTTATTTACTAATTTTTAAAATCTCCTTTAGTTTAAATCACATTAATACTCATTACATAAATGAACAAATGTTCAGTGACTATTTAAAGTTGTCTAAAATGTTGTCATATGGGCTGTTCCATGGTTGAAGGAAACTGATAGTGGGACCCGTTGAGCTCTGAATGGGAGTTCCTAGCCACGTGGATGGAAATAGGAGTGGTTCACTGTTAATGAAAGAAAGTGACTACGAAGAGATGTTGAATTATTACAAAGAGATAGAACTTCACATATTGCTGCCGCAGCACTCAGCCTGTATTGTGCCGGGTGCCGGAGAATGTATACACCTACTTATGTTATGGAAGCATTAAGAGTACTGCGAGATCGGTTTTGTAACAGTGAAGGCGAATGTCCATTAGCTAACCCACGGTAAGTTCCACTAGCTTTAATGCGAAGATGCAGTCTTACTGACTCATCACGTTCGTGACGTGTAGAACAGATCAAACATTGTGAAAACTTGATAATAGTTACATTAATCACTAAACAACCAAATTAACATTACACTCACGGTTTGTAAAAAGGCTGCGCGAGGAACTATGATTGTGTCTTCCGGAAAATGTAAAATGTTAAGCGTCACTATAATGTGAAGTTACATAAAATACGTGGATGGTGTATAGTGATAAAGGCTGATGATGCCCTTACATGAAGAGGGAGTGATGAGAGACCCACTGGATGAGACGTGTCTGGCCTCGCCGCGGGTCGAGAGGCGACTGACGTGGCCCCGGCAGCCCGAAGCAACTCCGAGCCACGTTTCCTGTGCGAAGTACGCACAGCGCGGGGAAGACTTAGGTTGATATTTGCGACGTAGTCGTACAGTGAACAACAATTATTTAAATAAGAATGCCAAATGATGTAGTTACTTTAAATGACAAATAATGATGAAATATATAAATACCTAACAATGTTTGGGATTTATGTTCGGTGGATAAATACATACACTAAAGAGACGGATGAAGACATCAACACTCCTCTGGGGGCGTGGAAGATTTTGTGGACTACCAACCACCTTGTATTCCTCTCCTCCCCACTGTCAAAAAAGAATTAAATAAATAAATAGATAAATTAATATATATATATATATGAATTGGTGTTGCCTACCTTTTTTCTCGAACAAGATTTTTATGTTTTTTTTTTCTTGACAGCTAACTCACTGCACAGAGTCTTCCACTGCTTCGGGAAGAAGTGATTGTCTACAGCTGCACAATACTATTACCTACCATATATATATTTAATATAACACTATATGTCACTAAGTAACATATATATAACAACTGAAGAAGAGAGACGAGGGAAATTAATGTACTTATGTTTTATTAATGAACTCTAATTTTTATTTTTATTTTCAAATAAACATATAATATTCGTATAGGAGCGCACACGAGAGCTCTCTTCTCAGGGTTCAGTTATCACTGACTTTATTGCATGAAACTTTTGAACAAAAATCTTATGCGAGGATCACCTACACAAGGTAGTACGTAGCCCTTGCGCCATAGCGTGGGCGGATTCACCGAAAAGCAGCTGGCGGTCACTCCAGAATCATTTAATTGCTTGAATAATCGTTGAAGCTCACACTAAAACAACTTTGTGCACAGCCCGTAGGGCGAATATCCTGTGATGTAACTCATCAGTAAAAGATAGTTAATACCACACTCATAACCTAGTATCCAAAACAACTCTCTCAGTCTCAGGCTTCGGAAAGTTTGGTTTAATATGGTTTCGTACAACCCTCCTTGATGTACCAAGGTTAGTTGAAAGACCCAGGAAACAGCAAGCAGGGTAGATAAATGGGTAGTGTCATGACATCATGTCCCACTAGTCGGGTGTCCATGTTCACTTTGGACAGGTGCTTTACCTAACACTGGGGACACGAGTGGTTGAGGTCCATGCCACTTGCCTTCCACCAATGCTATCCGAGTTGTATTCACAACAGGGTTGAATCCGGATAACTTACAAGATAGGAAACGAGATGGCCTTCGCACTATGAACCATTGGGTTTCCTCAAGGTACTCTCATATTCACCACCCATCAGTACTGACAATGCTCCATTCTTATATCATCAAACCTCGTCATCAGTAGCGACATAGATGTCACCGAGATGTTAAGCCCTTGTTCATTAATTTATTCACTTCTTACCTAACATTATTTTATAAAGTAACAATTAATTTAAAAAAACTGTTAGTTTGAGGTATTACCAGTTAGTTTCCAAAATTTGTCTCACTGTATTGGACCTCATGATATTTACGTCCCTCTACACCAATGGCACTTATTCCAACTTAGAACATCATACTTTGTATATTTTTTTGTGTTATGTGGTTTTGTGCATCTGTTGAACAAAAAACTACACATTCTTCTATATCTACTATGAAAATTTCAATGATAATGTAGATATTGAGAAAATATAAATCTTTCATTCATATTTCAACTTGTACTAAATTTGCAAGAAAATCGGCTGAAATTATTTTTTTTATAATCCTGTGCCCTAGCTATGAAATACTTAGAGGGAGAGGTTCCAACCCAGCATTAAAAAAATTCTTAAGATAAACTTATCTTTGGCACTAAGCCTGTCTACATATGGTGAGACGATAAAATGAAAAGGTAATATTACTGCTATATAAATTTGTGCCAATTTTCCATTGTCTAACATGAGCTAAAAAGGGTCAAATGAGAGCCCTTTACAACTAAAACCACGGGATAACATAACGATGAAGGCTTTAGAATAAAAAGGACAGTAGTTAAATAAGCATCAATAAATGACAGAGAACAACAAAATACAATAAAACCAGTTAAATTTACAATACAAGTACATTAGGGAAATAAATCCTTTTAAAAGAAATAATATTGAAAGAAGACATTGTGTGTGTCCTCTGCATATTCTGTGATTAAATTTTGTTTATCATGCTGTTTAATGGTTTTTAGAATTTTACTTGTTAACTGAAGGAGGTATTTTTGACTACAATTACCATTTATTAGTTCACTATTTTCCTTACTTCATTGATATTATTCTTTGTTATTGATTACTGTCTAATTCATATCTAATGTGAATGTAGCTGGTTTTTGCAACTTTATGTTGGTCTGCTATTAATCCATAGGTAAATAAAATTTTTAAATGGAAGTTTTATTTAATAGTCTTTTTCTATCGTTTGTTATACAAATTTGTTGACTTTAGTTTATCAATAGAATACTTTCATTTAAAATCATATAGCTATACCAGATTAAATTAACTGTGTGCACCAACGGAGAATGTGGGAAATTAAACTATGTCAATGGTATATTTAAAGTTACATAAAAAATAAACAAGTTATTGTTATGCTTGAATGTGCATTTATTTGTAGTGCATAAAATACAAATACAATCTAAATTAAAGCCTTATAAATTTTAGCTATGATTAATGATTACATCCCATAACCTGAATTTTTTTACTCAGAAATAGCATATGCTGCAAGCTATAGTCGTCAATCTTGTAGAAGATCATAATTTCTAGCACGAACTATAATTCCTGAAACACAAGAAGGTAGTATTATTTTATGGTTAATTTACCACAAAACTAGCATACATTTTAAACTCAAAGTGATATATTGCTTGACATGGATAATATATTGCAACACCTTATGAGAACTAAATAAGTATGAAACATAATAACATTTATTAAGTCATTTTGCGGAATAAACTAAATATAGTGAAAAAATGATTACCCTGTTTTTCGAAGGGATATAAATCTTGAAGAATTTACTAATGTTTGATTTTCAGCACAAGTTTTTTAATGTTAACTTTTTAACTGGATGCACCTCTGTTTCCCGGGGTCGAATCATGGTCTGTCAAATATAATAAATTTTCCGTGTCTGTAAACCTCACTGTCAAAGTGTCAAAACTTAACCTAAGTAGAAGCCCGTGTACAGTTGAAGGTTTCTTATTTGTTCCGATAAAAGCTTCCAACATATAAATATACAAGCATCTAAGTAGTTATGGAGATTTATACTAAAGAACCCTAAGAGTTCAAGAAGCCAAATTATTTATCTATGGTAATTGGTTCTTAAAAATATAATAAATTGAGAAAACTAACAAGATATTACGGATATAATTTTTACGTTTCAAACAGATTTAATTCTGAAGTATTTATTAATTTCACATTAACGACATCTCTTATCAATTAGGTATCACACAGGCAGTGTAGGATTTGTGAAAACTCTGTGTATAAAAAATTTGCTATAGAAATATGCAAACGATTAATGACTGAACTTTCATTAAATTGTGTTATGTCAGCGAAACCATTCACATAACCTTCAATGTTTTAAACTTTAGCAGTGGCGTGGGTTGGCAGGTAATTCCTGTAATTGTCGACCGCACAGTAAATTTAAATATATATCAATAAACAACTGACAATGTTAAAAATAAATTGCTTTCGGAGAATTTATACTAGGAACATAAAAAAAACAAAGAAATAATTTTTTTTAACTTACTGGAAACAATTGATGTAGTTTTTCATCAAATCGCAGTTGGAAGTATCCAGATGGTTTGCTGGAAACATAATAAAACAAAATTTACATACAATTACAGCTCTTTAAAACATATTTATGAATATGGATATGAATATAAAGAATACAAAAAATATGAAAAAGAATATCTATGATTAAGATGATTGTGACGATAACGATGATGTAGAAGAAAATGAACATAAAAAATAAAACAAGGCGTTAATTATGATGAAGAAGATGAAGATGAAATTTACGAGGAAGATGAATATAAAATAAATATAAATTAGTTGATTTTTAAGTGATAAGTTCCGAAGTAAAGTAAGAGGGAAAACTGCGACTTATCACCTTTGCCTTCTGCAATGTTGGGGTGATGAAGGGACAAACAACTCCCAACCCTGGACCAAAGAAAGAATCCAAACCTGGTCAGGAATCGAACCTGAGACCCCTGGGCATTATAAACATTTAAAAATACTCAGATAAGACGAAAACTGTGTGAATCAATAAGGATATATATTATATTATTAAGTTTCAGTGATACGACTGGGTACATTAAATGTGTTCTTCGTACTATTGTGAAAAAATGGACAATATTAATGTTATAGGTATGCATTTCCATTTAAGATTTTTAGTTGTATGAATGTAGAATCTCTATATTGTGTGTATGTATTTTATTATGTGTGACATATCCTACATCACACACAGCCTACGTTGCATATAAGTAAAAAAATAATAATATTTTTTTTCCTTGTCTACTAATTGATTAAATTATTTATTAAATATAATTTATTCATACTTATATTTAGATCAATTTAAATGTGTACTAGAATATCATTTGATACGTGACAGAATAAAAGCTTCCTTGCACACGCCTCGCACACGATTAACCTTACCTCGATCTGCACATTCTACATCCTGCTTGTAAGGCACGCACAATGGTTGCGAAATATAACGATGGTTAAAATCATCCAACGCATCCAAGTCCATTTTCCCGTTATTATTGATCACACCTAGAGCGGCGCCGTAACAGATGAGAGCGCACTGCAATGCAAAAAAAATGTACAGATATATATTTGTAGATTTAAGTTTACCTGTAAGAAAAATATGACAATTCGAGGGCACATCAAAGTAGGAAACAATTATTACATGGACAAAATTGTATTAGATATGATACATATACCTAATTGAATCGGCAAATGAAATATTTGTGAGCAGTGAATGTCAAATTTCGTGTGTTCTACTGAAATCGAAATTTATGAGGTCAATTGTAATATTTTATATTATTACAAACACATTTTTACATCAATAAACTATGCTTGTTCTAAAAAACGTTGGTAACTGGTAGGTCCGTAATCCATAGGTCCCTTATATTACGGCACTTATTTTGCTTTATTTCTGAATAGCTTGAAAATATAGGGAGAAAGTGTTATTGGATATGTGCCAAGTTATATCATTATGATTAAAACTATCTGCAAAATGGTGGTTGAAAAGGTAACTGTCTTATTTGTCCAACTCCTTCAAATTTTTTGGGACGGAAGTATCGACGTGTTAAGGCTCTCCCACGCTATTCAACTCCCCGTAAAATTACTTTTATTCAGACAACGAAAAATTTCGACGTCGTGTAAAGCCACTAAAACACGTATGTCTTTTTTCCCCTCATTTTTGGGACATATTTAAATTTTTTTTCATGTTTAAACCAATCATAATAAGTCGATAAAATTATAAATAAATCTTAGTGCTTCTGCAGTAGGAACAACTGCATTGTAATCAAATTTCTAATTAAAAATAATCATATGTTGCTGAAATAAATTAACAGTAAAATCTAGGTTATATAAAATTTAATGTATATTTGACATATAAAGATGTCATTGCATGTCAAGCTAGTTATGTAAATAGATGTATTACTGCGCGTACATATTTATATAGGTAATTATAGAAAACCAGTTTATTCGAAGATAAGAATAATTAGTATTTTGATTGAAAATTAACATGTAAATTTTTTTGTACTTGAAATTAATGGTTATTTTTGAAGAAAATATTTATTGATAGCTTAATTTTTATAATGTACTAGCAGAACCCGACAGACTTTTCCTGCCAGCATTTATTTAATTACCGATATATATATATATATGTATATATATATGTGTGTGTATGTGTATATGTATAATGGATGGTTTGCATGTAATCTAGACACTATAAGGCATTTCATTTGAAATGGTATTCTATTTTAAACTCACTCACCAAATACTTATCACAATTACAAGTTTTTGTTATTGATTATTAAGGACAGTGAAAATCACAATATACCAATTTTAATGGCAATCTGTCGAACGGTTTACAAGTTGATCCGTTACAACGCCATTTAGTGGCGGGTTTAAGTAAAATAAATTGCATAAAAACTTTCTGCATGATAAACACTTTGATGTGCCAACTTTCATGGCGATCGGTTAATCGGTGTCGCAGTTTATCGACATATACACACATATATGCATACATATATACATACATACGTACCAATACCCTAAAATATGTATATAGATGAGGGTTGTGCATTTAAAAATTGTTTTTAAAATAATTACAGTCTAAAGACAATCATGTTTTACTTAACAATATTAAGGTACTATAGTTTTCGAATTTTATATATTACAGCTTTAACAGTGTGAGACAACCTCTCAAGAGACAGCCAAACTACTAAAAAAAAGTTATGTATCAAACCATCTGAAGCGAACATATAATGATTAAAACTGCAGTTTGACTAAATTTATTGGATAGAAAATTTACAAGTGCCAATAATTCGAAAGTGATTGAATTCTTATAGCTAGGTACATATCTTGTTAAGTTGGCAGCTTTTTTTACATCTAAAGACGCCTCAATAATATAGTTGTCTTACCCAACTGTTATGTTGAACCATTCTATGTCACTTGTAATAAATCCAATTATTATTTTAATTTAAATCTCAGTACCACGCTATTTATTAGCTACCTGCACCTGCTTTATCGACCGTGCATATACGAGAGTAAACATTGAAAGAACAAGTTAAGTTTTTTTTTCTATGGAAAGAAAAAATTTGATTTTCAAAATATTAAAAGACATGCAAGGTGATTAGTGACGAAAATGGGATAAACGAATGAGCTGATGACTGCTGTTTTATTTTAGGGTAATCCGAATACGCGCGGAGTTATGATGGTGCGCACAAACGCGTCAATGTGAAGCGCGCGCTCGCAGCATCAACCGGACAACACGCGGGTGAGTGATGCAACGCGCGCAGTTCACATGGATGCGGCGGAACGCTTTGCCACCGAAGGGGACGTGTAAAACTTCAACTGCTTTAGCTGGTAACCGGCATAACAACTCCAGGTATCAGCTCCTTTATTTATCAACTTCGTCATGAACCATCTTGTATATATTATGTTTATTAAAGCGTTAGCTTAGTGAAAAATTAGACCAACATAAACCATAAAAAAGTTAGTTTACTTTTGAAAACGCCTCGTACTCGTCCATCCATGTCCACCCCGGGTTTCGAACCCAGACACCCCCACGCAGGATTGCTCTTTAGCCAACCGCTCCACGGGGACTGGAGTGAAAAAAGGGGGAAAAAAATAATATCACTACATTGTGTTACACGAGAATGACAATTAGTGGAAGGCTCTGAAATACAATAAATGTGGGATTCCTATACAGCGTCTGGCGCAGAGCACAGCTGCAAGGGAATGTCATGGAACTGTGTCCCATTGGGCGCCAGTTGGGAAGGGGGGTGGGGGTTGAATTGTATCCTCTTGGAAAGGTTTAGGTTATGTTAGGTAGTTAAGTTTAGTTAATGTTAGATTAGGTTAGGTTAGTTTATGTTAGTATAGGTTAGGTTATGTTAGGTTAGGTTAAAGTGGATAACTTTCACGATTTTACAGCAGAAAATAATAGGCATTTTAAGAAATCGGAAAGGGTACCTTTCCAGTTTATTTTCCGTTGTGTCATTGTACAGAAAATCCTGAAAGGTACCCTTTCCGAGGGGATACCTTTCCAGTGCATATTTGCATTAAAAGTGAAACATTTTAAGAAATAGGAAAGGATACCTTTCCAGTTTTTACACAGCTACACTACCGCCACCACGAGTATGATAAGTACCCTTTCCAAGGGGATATAATTCTGTCGTCCGCGCCACCTTCACGTGCGGCCAGCCCGCACAGAGAGCAGAGTACACGCAGCCACACTCCTACACGGCCTGAGGAGAGGTACTATTCACAGTTGGGCAACGTGAGAAATTGTTCCAAAACTCTATAATTTTCTTGCTTGTTTCTTTAAGACGTTTCTTTACAGTTACAAGGACCAAAATTTAGTAAGATAAAAGCGATATTTGTGGATAGACGAGGTTTCGAAAAGTAAATTTGTTCTCAGTTCAGTCATGTGATCATTAGTTCTTTTTTTAGCAGCAGTGTCACTGGATATTTATAATAATAAATAATACGCCAAGTGTAATTTACAAACCGATAAAAATATATTTTTGGAGAATCGAACGTAAAAAAATCTCTGTATTAGTTTACTTTATTAGATAATTTTAGATTTATATAGGTACTATTAAATAGGAAGTATTTAAAGTGTTTAACTTTTAACAAGAGGTCTTTTTATTATATATTTAAAACAACCTTATATAGCCCTTATTTTGGAAAATCAAGTGATGATTCAAGATTTTTCCCTTTAAAAGTTTCAGTAAAAAGGTTTTTATTATTAAATTTCTAACATTTACATAAAGCCACAAACCGCGCTTGCTCATCCTTTCAGCACCAGGACCGGATGGCGACTCACGCTTTATAGGATCTCCATCCATGCGTCAGCCGTGCTACGTCAGACGCACTACGTCTGACGCTTGCGACAGACGCTGCTTTGGAATCGCACCAAGAGAGGAATATGATGGAAGGAAGTGGAAAAATCATGGAGTATGTATCTGTTTTGAATTTGAAGTTCCTCTGTTTTGCAATCGGGTAACAAAGCAAAATAAACTAAATCTTGAAATTAGTTTAATATCTTGAATGGAACTTGCTATAGGAATAATCTAAATATGCCATCATGAAGTTAACATTGTTCAAAAATAATGTTAAACAACATATCAGCAAGGAAATACCGTTAAACTTTCGTTACAAAACAAACATGTTTTGCTATCCAATTTGAAAAAAAAAACCTTCATTATAAACGCTAGATTGCACACACCCAGGCTCTAAATTATTACTTCCATAGGGACAATATTATAATAAACCAGTACACATAAAACGTTTTTCAAACCTCATTAAAGCATGTAGAGCATAAAACTATGATTTTACTTTCAAATGTCCGAAACAAAATATTTACACCATAGCCATAATTAACTTAAAAAAATTACATTTATGAAGATTTTTTACTTACGTTTGATTGGTTATTGTTTGGATCCAAGCTTAAGATTATCGGTGTGTGATTGGCTCTGAACTGATCGGCAGCTACAACAAAGCACGTTAAAGTGTTCAGTTCGGTATGTAATTCAACATCACAACTTATGAAATCGTAAATCAATTTTGAATGAGACAGTTGTATGTATCATTTTAAGTAAAAATCTCATTTTTACCCGAGTACGGCGATGCCAAAAGGAAGGGTTATTATGTTATTAGCAGGCAATATATGTTTGTATTTACGTATGTTCCACAGTAGCGCCTGAACTACTCATCCTATTTTGATGAATAAGGTATCAATTGATTAGTTTTTATATGGTCCGGGTGACATAGGCTACATTTTATACTAACAAAATCAATATGATAGATGATACATTGAAAAAAGTGGGGGGGGGGATTGTGGTTTTTCCTGTAATTTTTTTAAAATGTAAACAGCTATTTCCATGTTTTTTGTGTAAGACTGACTTATGTCGTGACGGCAAACGGCATGACGCTCTCTTATGACGTCATGCTCCCCCTGCACCGCAGATCACTGCCGCCGTGTTCATTCGAGGTTAGAAATTTGTATACTGATGTCAACAAGCGGTTTATTTTCTGCGCATGCGTACAAAACGCGGAATACGTACATCCATTTGTTTACTCCTTTCTATGTGTGTGCGCATGGACATTAAACAGGGTGACAAAGTAGAAAAAAATTCTTATAATATGTTTTTCTAGTGTTATTATTATAGACTACCCATGTTTTGTACATAATATTATAAGTGGTTAGTTATTTTTCACTTAACTATTATTTTGTTTTATTTATTTTTCTATTCTCGGTATTCTTTGTAGAAACTTACAGCTTTGTTGTGATTGGGCCGTCACTTGATTCGAGTTCCAAACGTTCATTTCTCATTAGGTTATTTTTTATTTAGTGATTTGGTTGTTATCGGATGTTTATAATCCAAAAGAGGATTTCTTGAAACATAGTCCCTATGTTAGTGCATTAATTTTAACAGAAAGCTTTAAGGAAAGTTTATGATTTTAACATTCATGTATATAAGTATATTTGCATTTATCGTGATATATAATTTAAAACTTTATTGCTTATGTACACATAAAATCATACGTAAAATGCTGCCACTTATTTTGTGTTGGGGTGTCACAGTCCACAAATTGCAGGGTGTACTTTGGATACGGTTGTTGTTGACGTTGGCAAACGTATTTTCGCAAAAGGCCAGGTCTATGTTTAACTAAGCAGGGTGAGATGATTGGAGGGTTTATTTATCGGCGATCTAAACCCGCGGAAACTTCTGTGTAACCCTAATGATTCAGTGTCTTTGACGGAGTTAGAGAGGCTGATAGGATTTTGACTCTGCTCAGTAATAAGCTAATACTTAATTAAATATTTGTATATATTTTCTTGAAGTACATTCATCTGAAAATATATATATATACTATAAAATGCACAGCATAATTGTTTCATCATAAATGTCCTAGTCTCGAATGTTTATTTACTATTAATTAAGTACAAACTATTTTTTTTTTTTTCATATTGTTACGAACGCGAGAGACCAGACCACGATGTCAGGTTTGGAGCTGACTTCTGCCCCGCATGGCCACTGACGTCACGCTCCTGACTTAAGGCATGGCACGCATACCTGGTCGAATTACAAGGGTCAATAACCCCTCGAGAGTGACGCGACGTGGAGTGACGGGATAGTGAGAGTGCGGCGACTGAGTGGCGCGAGGCTGGGTGTATGGAAAGGCGCGAGGTAGGAGGCGAACCACTGTTGAGCCCAGCTACAGTGAGCGGTGAGAACTGTGGGACGTGACAGGCATTGAGTGACTTGAGAATAAATAATTTTAAGTGCCGGTGATTTGTAATTGAACATTAAGGGAAATTATTTACTGTTTATGTACATTATAGGAATCAATAAAACTGTGATACAACGTAATTGGGTTATCCAATACGAACCCAGTACTCCCCACATTATAAATCGTAACAATATGTAAATAGAATGTCACTAATGTACCTGAACCCTTCGGATAAGTTACAATCGATATTAAGATCGTGTCAATAATATCAATTTTGTTATCGTATCAAAGGTGGAAACGGATAATTAAAAAATAAAATAAAAGTAAAAAAACTGTAAATCGACTACGGCGAAATAAAAAGTAAGAAACAAGTAGTTTATTACTATCAAATTCTAAAGGCGTTAGACAAGTATATTGTTATGTAGGATATGCTTGTTTATTCAGTTCTATTGAAGTCTTCTGACAGTTCCATATTAATGTTGATATTTGTATATCCTATTATAATGTATGATTTTTAACCGACTTCGGCGAAGCCAAAAGGAAGTTTTAATGTTTTGTTATTGATAACACACGACCACGGCATATTAAACATTTTAGAATATTATATTAGAATATTATAGCAATGAGAAACTGAATTGTTTCTTACTTTTTTAGTTCGCCGTTGCTGCAGTTCAGTTTTTTAAATTGTTATTTTAATTGGGTATTTTTCGTACATAATTAAATATTTGGTTTGTCCAAAAACTTAAAAACCTAATTTTTCAAGAGATTTGGGTATACAAATTTTTTGTTTATTAATTTTTGATATTCTAAAAAAATGTTTTACCAACAGGTTATATATAAACGGTCAATTTAAAATTGAATAACACAAAATATCATGATATCAGTTTACTTAATGATTGAAAAATAAATTGGCCTTAAAATATTCTCAAAACCAATAAACAACACTTTTTAGAGTGAAAAATTTCTTAAAATTTTTACTAGATTTATATTAAAATACTTTATTTAAATAACCAGCTCAAATTAAAAAAAGCAGATGCAACATAATTTAGGAAGCTACCCTCTTAATGGTTAGTGGAAGATGTCCAATTTACTCGATGCAAGCCTACCGAATTGTCGCGATTATAACAAAGTTTACATCGATATATCCAACCTGTTTCCTCGGGAACAGAAGATTATACGGCGTTATTTACTGAGAACGAAAAAACTAAATAATATCTTTGAAAAATGAAACTCTCAAAACTCTCTTGAGATCAAGATACACGCCGAAAACCCCATTGCCACAAGTATAACTGAAAAAAAAGGCATCGTGTACGCGTTTACATAGATTTATCCAATTATTAAAAGTTGCGTATAGCGTATAATTTTAAAATTTGGTATGTAAAAATAACTATTATAAATTCTAGTTTCGTGGAGTTTATTTATCATTTGCGAAAATATTTTAGGTAATGCCAATGAATCTGAGTTAGTGATTGCATTTTTCAAGACGGCAGCAATTTTCTGCAGCATAAAAAAGTAAAGAAATTTATTTTGGTACACCGTTTCGTTTGTTCTTAACTCTTACAACGCTTACATATCCCAGGGAGCAAAACAAGACGGCAAATAAAACAAACAAATTCGCCACTGCACGACCCATTTTGCTCTCGAGTTACTAATAATTTATTATGAGTAAATTAAGGTAAATTAAGAGAATTCTTCACTGCCGAAATTATTGAATGGTCGAAATCTTGAACGTCTCACCTAATAGCCTACACTGCAACCCCATAAGTATGCTACTAACAATATTTGTCAGTGTCTCTAATAAGCGACGTAATTAATATACATGATATAAGTTTTATACTGATTGTAGCCCACGAGATGTACTCACTTAAGTTACTGTTGTACATTTCGGAGCATGCTGCGAATTGGGCGTCATCAGCAACCTGTGAATCAAAATTAAGGCAATTTTATTTGACAATTTTTGATCATTTGTAACGCAAATGCTTTGTTTCATTTATAAAATAAAAAAAGACCATTATAGGTACTTACATAGAATTTAAAACCAATCATGTATCAATAGTCGAAAGACACACATTTGTGTAATCACAAGAGTCTTGAATAAAAGGGAAAATTATAAAAAAATTTTTTTTTAGGCATGCCTGGATGGATGAAGTTTATGATATACGGGTTTCCCAAGCCAGTACAGAAGTCAATCAGCAAAACGTCATACATATGAACATTTGAAATTAAATATATTTAATGTACTTAAGAACCTAATCCCTTGGCAAAATGTGCATACTAACATGTTATCAATTTAAAATTTAAGCTAAATATTTACATTTCTAGCAATAAACTTAATTTGTTCCTTTATTTTTAAATTCAACTAACATTTGACTTAAACTAGTTAATGATGTTACTGCGGAAAAACAAACTATTTTCTATTTAGTAAAAGTTATGTTAAAGTAACCTATTTTAAAAAGTAAGAAAAATGTCCAAGCAAACTGTTACTCGCAATTGTTATTTTTATCCTTTTTATTATCTACCCTTAAGTTTCATGCTGAAATTTGTGGTAAAATATCTGTTCGTTCAACTAATTTATCGTGGTTTTGGTTCAATATCATTAAGAATGAAATAAATATACAGTTTTCTTCACAAAATAACTTTTAAACCTTTACTTGTAAAGCAATTAATTTTAACTTAACTGTGTTAGACTTTGGGAAAACAAACTGACTTCACTTATGTTTGCAAAACGTACTCCTTTGTGCCCTTGGTATAGCAAGCATTATGAAACAAAATAAGCCTAGCTGACATTATGTCTACTTAATCTTAACATTGAAATTGCAGTCGATTAATGAATTATATTTTAAACAAAGAATCGAAATAAAATAAAACTAATTAAAGACTCTTCATCGTACCGGATAAATATATGTTTGCAGAAATTATGTCGTATTCCGACTCATAAGTTCTATGTTCCGTTTTCAAAACCGGTAAGACATGCGCTGGAAGGCAGAATTTGCGTTGTTACCGTGGATTGAACGGTTTATTGAATATATTTTTGACTTCAATATGGATCTCGTGACTTGATGTTTGCGGTAAGATAAATTCGGGGCATTAATGATGGTTTCTGGTAAATATAGGGCCCTATTCATTGGTAGGTACATGGGAGGACATAGCATTTTTTTCTCACTCAAGTGACTACAAGTTTCATAAAATGTTATACTCTTGTCCAAAGCTATGCCCTATTCACTCAGAGGCTATAAATCACCTGGCAACACAAAGTATACAAATTCTGGTAAAACCAAACACGAAGTTAAATAACGTTTATGTTAAAATTTTACGCCACAATTCTAAACATTAAACTATTATTATTATTAATATTATTAGCAAATTTATTTCCACAAAACTCTTAAGTTATTACAAATAGTAGCCAGTTTTAGCCCACGTCGTTTCTACGATCAAACAGTGGCTTGAATATGAAGGGCAATGGTGAGTGCTTTGTCCTCTTGTGCTATTTTTTGTTCGTCCTGCGTGTGGTTCCTGATAGCAAACACGTTTTGTTTAACAGCTGCTGATACATTAAATGATTTAAGAGTATAAGACAGTATACAAATGTTTTAAGTAAACTTTCTCAGTGATACGTGTATCGTGTTGCCGTCGGAACAAGACATAGAACTAGCAATCCAGCGGTACCTGGTTGGAATCCCGTTAAGCCGTCATCTCGGGGTACCAATGTTGCAGGAAATACCGCCTACATGCTGGGTTGCTTCCTGACCGATTACTTCTCAATTGTCTCTTAAATAAAACTAAAGCATACTAATGTATGTATTACTTTGCGCTTACAAGTTTCACCATCTCAAGTAAAATCACTGCCGCTAACAGCAGACACACTTTGGTCAGAAGGGCCTAATGTTTTGTTTGAACGTATACAAACCGTTAGACGTTAACTAGTTACTTACAATACTATCTGTGATTTTATTTCTAATATTAAGGTTCTGTATAAATACACATATAAGTTCACACATAACTGATAGTTGCAGAAGGCTTTGTTTTCAGAACATTATGATTATACCATAACGAAACAAATATCAAAATATTGTGTATTTTAATGTACTTAAGTTCTTTCTGTAGCAATTAAGTATCAAAAATCATGACGAGAAATAACGAAAAAAAGCTTATCTTTATGAGTTTTTATTTACATTATAATTAATTTGCCTTTTCTGTTAAACATTACGAGAAATAGTTTCTGTTTATTTAAGCCAATGGTTATTCCAGTGTATTCTCAACAAGGTTCTCACACATTAACAGGACAGAATAAAGTCAAGTTATTACCGTAATAGTAATGAGTGTTGAAATAACAGCGATGCACAGAGCAGCAACTAATGGATGACAATTCATTCCGTAGCTTCAGTTAGTAAATTGTAGTAAAGAATCTCTGAAAAAAAAAATACAAATCATCAAATGTTCAGTTTCTCAATCAAAAACAGTGATGATAATTATTATAATAATTAAATAAAATAAAATTTAATTTTTCGAGTTAATTTAGCGAAATAAAAATCTTTGGCACTATGGACGGATGAAAATATTATTGAGAAAATCTATTCCACTTTAAGTTACACATCTCCAAAACACTTCGTAATTAAATAAGTTTCGATACAAACTAATTGACAGTTTGACAGGGTCCTTAGTTAGATATTTATATTTAATTATTTTGGATTTTTAAAGCCAGCCACACAGTCGTTAGACCTAAACTATTGATGTTTAAATTAACACAAATACCTTTACTGAAAAACGGACAAACACATACATATATACTAAGAAATACACACATTCAAGCGCATAAAGACATGCATATGTATGGCCTATACATATATGAAGGAAAACCCTTTAAACTAGTTATAAATAATAATTTTGTTGACAAATGTTATGCAACATTTTTATTATCTATTATAATTTAGTATTATGATGCATTCTATGAGAGACTGTTTTCAAAAACTTAATAAATAAAACAATGACATCATTTAGTTAATACTTAAGACTTCAATTACCAGTTCGGTGTGACGAGCCAGCAGCTTGGAGCTCGACAGAACTGCGACCTGGTGTTTGTGCGACTGCGTTTCTCGCCGATGTGAGCCGTCTTTTTATTGGCCAAGAAAAGAAAAATGCAACGCCACTGAACACGTCAGTTCACAGGAGAACATCGCGATTAACTCGTGACAAAGCAGACCTCATAACCGTCAAGGTTCTTACCTGCAGAAATAAATGGCAGCATTTGCAAGCGCGACGTATCAGCAAATTGCAGTCGTTTCAAAAGACGACAGCAAACTGCTGCATTTAACCATCTATATCCCTGATAGTGTGCTTAATTTATGATCTCATTTTTCAACCTGATAGAGTTTTTAGGTATTGCTCAAAGAAAGTCTATCAATTGTGCGGCTACCGATAAATTTTAAGCAAGTTTATTTTTCTCCGTTTTATTGTATCTATGAGGCGTTTTTGGCTATGCTCACTAAATACGCTAGAGACAACCGCCTGAAAATACTATTAAAGTGCAGTCTTAGCAAGATACGATGAAAGGGAAAGTTGTTGAACCAGAATGTTAAATTTACTAAACTATTCCATAAGAATAGTTATAACTATGTTAATGGGCAGGCTTTTCCCAGAAATTACACTTTTGGTGCACCAGCCTACTTGCATTTACCATAAAAACACTATCATTACATACAAACACTTAAATTATATGTCAAATACCAAAGATAGTTGATTAATAATTTAATTACACTAACTGTGAAAATAAGTATAACAAAAAAACAATTGTGGCTCGAGGAAAAAACTACATTACTTAAAACCATGTTGAAAAATGGTTTATTAAATTTCAGGTACAATACGTTTCTACAAAAAGCTGCCTAAGTCCTTGCCACAGAGAGATTTACCAAACGGTGCGCTGCAAAATTTGAAAGTTCGGTGACAAAACGTTGTTAAGAACTGCCGGTATCAATACTACTAACAGACATACCTAAGCGCAAATGCTTTGAGTTTGTTATGTAGAAAACGTTCTAAGTGTTGCAGAAAACTTCTGGGTTTTTCTTATAATCGCAACACAAGGTAAAAAAAAAATCTTTCAGTAAATTATAAATTTTGCGATTTCAGTTCCAAGATTAACAAGGCGTTAACAGCATACAAAAAAGGGGGTGGGTATTATCGCTACACTACCAAATATATAAGTATATATTTTTTGCTTGAAAACGTGTCTCGTGGACCATAAGGTGTAGGCCTAATTTTAGAGCAAAGAGATGAAACTCAACTTTTTCTGAATGTATTTAATCATATATTTTTTTCTGTTTAATCTTAATATGATATTTTTCATTTTTCAAGTGTAAATAAATACTTACATTACGTTTAATAGATTTAAACGGTGTAGTGAAAAGATATATACAAGATGGTTTGCAAAACAAATGCATGTCGCGTTCATAGATCAGATCCAGACAGGTCCTAGCGATATAAGACTGTTCACCCGGGTCATTCTTAAAATCAAGTCCGAATTGTAAGTTTAGGTTTTCTGTAATTTTGTGTCAATCGACCTCAGTGAGATCGAAGTCACCATGAAGCACCGTTGGAACTTCCGAGTCGCCGACTAGGCCCCCGTATTCGACCAACTAGCTACAGGGATAGAGGTTAGCGGTAAGGAAGAGCGCTGCCCGTACGTAACGCCGTCGTAGTTGTGGACTGGTCGACGACACAATCGGTGGCCCTGCAACAGCGTCCAGCGCTTCAAGTCTGCGGCGCTCACGAAGGCGCCTCACTCGCTCTGCTGGTGAGTTCTGGCGCTGCTCTGGCTCGGCGCGAACCTGTCCGAGCACTCTGCCCTGTCCCGCCGCCTCTGGAACTGAATACTTCTGTAACCGCGCGGCATTGCCTGAAGCAAGCAATTTTAGAACGTTATGTAAAGTTTCACCTGGCACAAATTTTCACTCGACAACTTTTTTTGTAGAACAATCACACAACCAACATGTAAACAATAGCAATTAGGTGTGAAAAACCACTGTTTTAATAATAAATTCACACAGAAAATGTAAAAGTTCACAAAAATATATTTAATCTGTACATTGGCAAGACCAGTTTTTTAGAGGGATGATAGAAATGCGTCTTCGCTGGAATAAATAGGCCTAGAATCAAAGGTTCCATAGAATGACTGCAATGTTCAGACACAATAATGTTTATTTGGGCAAATGTGATTAATGGCAAATATATTATGAATAAGATGTTAATTTACCCATCTGTGATATACAATTTGCATATTGTTTTATTTCTTCATGTTATAAGGTATAAATGACATTATTTCATAAATAAATTAAATTAAAAAAATTAATACAAATATTCATCATATTAATTAATTTTCAATATTAATTAAAATTTATCTCGATTTATTTACTATATTATTCAATTGGATACACGTGTTTATATTAATATTGCATAATGATAATTTTTAAAAAAATTTTATTCCATTAAATTGATTTTATAATTTAACAACCGTATTTGAATATCACTTCAATCATTTTATTATTTTATTTCAATTAAATAATTGTATGCCAATTTTGAGTTTGTTTTTAACACACCATGCAACATTATTTTTAACGCGTGTACTAAGTCCACGCCCACATTTTTTAAATTGACATATTTGAAGGAAACGTGTTTAATTATAACTTAATATTCGAGATGATATCACAGTACGCGAGTACATTTAATTTATTTCACAAATAAATTAAGTAAAAATATTTTGAAAAAATACACAAATAACAATAGCATTATCAACTCACTAGTTTACTGTCCTTCGAAAAACCAAATTCTGACCTTTTCAGTAACGTCGCGCCCGCGACGCAATATAAATAGAAAATATTTCTAATCGTAAAGATTAGAAATCGCGTTCGCCATTTATGTCATGCCTGTGTCGTGGATGCAAAGTACGTAATATGTTGGAATCGCGGCATTCAGGTTGTTGTTATTCCATAATGACTGTGCAAAATGAATGAAGAACGTAATGATAACGCCAAAATAATGTTATAATGATTTTTTTATTATAAAGATTTTTGCCTCTTGCATGCATACAGTCCAATACCGCCTAACGTGATGACTGGTGTAGGTTATTTGCAAGTGGGATATTCTAAAGCATCAGATGCAATCACCACCTCCTTTTTTCCCATGCGAATCATCCAGATTTGCGTATGGAATTAGAGATCTATGGTTGTGGCAGTCACTAATAAGGAGTTGGTTGTGAGTATATGGGTTGCCCCATGCTATACTTATTTTTTATTTTAAGTATAAAAATTATTGTTACGTCTGAAATTTTGTAGATTCATAGCCTTGAAATTTGTTTTGAATAATACATTTTTTTTTTACAAATTTACTTCTTACAAAAAAAATCACACTCTCTTTACACCTAATGAATATAGATACATAGTCCTCAACGATTATCTGTGGTTGAGAATTGTTTTGTAAATATTATTGTTGTTTTACCCTAAACAAATATCCCTTTTAGTCTGGGATCCAACATAACATAAACAAACGAATGTTGTTACGACGTGTTCATTTCACCTAGGATACGGAAAAATGTTCTTGGAGAAGATTGCAAATCTTTGATTGCTGACCTGTCATCTTTTAAAACAACTGTCAATTTATCAACGACAACGCGTCCACTGATAGTAACTTTCCATTTATTTATGATATATTTTTATTTGTTTGCAGGTCACTGTTACTTTAGATATTTTCACATTTTAAGGCTAGAACTCACGGTGTCACGTCGGATATTTAATTTTCTCATCATTTCTTGTTTGAGTGCATTTTCTGTCAATTTATAAACCTAACATCCTAACTGTCTTGTGCTTTGTTTTCGTCTCAAATTTTCTCAACAGATTTTCTTTAAGGATTATGTAATAGCAGTAAAAATTCGCGTATTTTTTTTATCATAATGATTATTTGAGTGAATATTTACAGCTTAAAAATTAACGTTTACCACATATATCTTATGAATTTTGTTACCAAGCAACAGATGCAATTGAGTAAACGGAATACATTTAGAGAGAATTACTTGTTTATTTGTAATGAAAAGTAATGTAGATATGTTACTAACTCGGCGTGTGAGACAAAAAATTTAGAACCCTTAAGGTTAGAGTTTTCGGTTGGTAGTACTAGCTATGTTTATTATTTATACCGAATATATTTTTTTATTCTTGATATGTTTTGGGTGTAAAAATTTTCTTAAAACATTTTTTCCCCCTTTTCATTACCGCAAATGTAGAATTCTGTATTTAAATATAGCCTAATTTTTGAGTTAGCTAAAAACCTTACCAATAAAAAATGTTTTATCAAAATACGACAAGTTACTTGCGATTTTTGTTGGAACAAATACAAAAAAAAAAAAAAGAACACTACACAAAAAAAAGTTTAAAATTATGTTTATTCTAATTAATGCAATAACAAAATCAATTTTTTTTCAATTAATTCATAGACTCTATACAGTTTTATAATTAGTATAGGTGTATTATTTAAAAAAGTAGTAAAAAATCGGAATTCTCACAATGGGATCTACTGCTATAAGCTGCATTTCTTCAAATTACTCCAGAAAAGATAAAAAAAAATATTAATTCTGTATAAATAAATAAATGTAAGAATATAATAAAGTTCGGAAATGATAAAAGTTGATATTCTGTGTGCCGTTGCATTTCATAACGTTGCATGTACTCAACCTGTTGTCATTTTTTTTTTGTTTTGCAAACTGGACATCATGTAGGCTCAATTTTGTGATTTTTGAAAAATATTTCTTTGTTATGTAAATTTTTTATTTTAATAATATCTAAATGTTAATTGTGAGAAATGTGAAACCTATTTTTAATCTAAAGTGAAGTGCTTCAAGATATTCTTTCAACTAAAGACATTAATTTATAAAATCATTAGTTTAAAGGACTTTATAAAAAAATAAGTTTTTGTTTTAAACACTAATATTTAATTACCTTAATCCTTTTCTTTTACTTGAGATGTATTAGTGATAATTTTGGAGCTAAACCTGTCTTGTTTTCATTTTTGCTCACCAAGTTTGACGTCTTGTGTCAATATAATATGGTGTAGCTTCTTAAGGAGATGTTATATTTGCCTCCTTCTTCTTCTTAATCGGTCAGCCATTATATAATCATCTTCATTGAAAACTTCTGTTTTAATCCGCTGGATTATGCGGTGAATTGACTGCCGCCTACCGCCTTTTGGGTGAGTTTTCTTTCTTGATTCCTCAGAAATCATGTTCTTTATTTGAAGAGTGGAAATGTCAAACGTTCTAATTTCCGATTTCTGAAAAAATAGTTTTATCTCACAGTACTGTTCTATTTGCCTAGTTTCGTATCCCCAGCAATGTTAAAAGTGCCAATACACCCTGGAAGTAGTTCAAACACTCGACAAAAGATAGCGCCAGCCTATGTGCCAAGCGGTGCTGCCGTTCGGTGTTCTAAGTGCCATGCAGCATGAATTGTTAGTGTATCATTACCGTCCTGTTGTTATGCGCAGTTACAAGCATCAATGATATTTTTTGTGTCTTTTTATTTGTGGTCGATGTCTTAATTTTGGTGAATTTTTTTTTGTTAATTCTTTTAGCGGTCCTTGTGAGTGGCGTGAGACATCCGGGCCATGCTTAAGGTAGGTAGTCCACTAAGTACGGGAAGGGAGTGAGCCTTGTCTCCTCCACTATTGGTATCAGGATGGCTTCCAGCATGTTTCGGCATGAAGTTTAATCTGCTTTCGGCATCATCGGCTCTATCGAGTTGAAATATTGTCTGGTGAAAGGAACTTTCCGTCGCTTCGTTTAATAATGAATAAAAAAAACATTTTAGTTATTAACCTCAAAAAATTTTTTTATTTATTTGCCACTGGTGTAACCAGCCATGTGCTTTTTGCCTCTTAAAGTGTTGTAATAGTACAGGGCCCCTAGCTTGCAAGTTTAATTTAATGTTTTGTGAAACAGAATACTCATATTTTTGTTAGTTAAGTATGTGCATGATATTATTTAAAAAAAAAAACAATAATTTAAATAGGAATAAATGGCCTGAACCGTTATAAAAATGTATTATTTATTGTAAAATCAGTTCCTTGTCGTAAATTAATTTAATAAATATTTGTGGTGTTCTATTGGTTGTAAGAGCCACGTGATGAGTCAGTCAGCATTTTTTCTCTACTTGTATACCTCTTCACATATAAAGCAGTGCCATTGAACCTAAGGTCCTGGAGCTTCCCTGTTCTATCCACCCCACAAGGTTAACCTAACCAACTGAGGTGGATAGGGCAGAACAACTGAATCACTTCAAATAACTAAAGCGGAAACGGTAAACAAATCGGAAAACAAAGTTAATTTGGCCATGTTTTGAGAAGTCTTAAAGATCTGCGTATTACACAGCTAAGTCGTTAGGCTCATATAATGAAACAAAATCACGTTCCTACCTACTTCATAATTGTTTTGGTCTTTAAATCAGCCTTCATAAACAGCTAAATGTTTTTAAATTTGGTGTACTAAAATAGTTTAAACTGAATAATCATATCTCAGAAAACAGAGAGGAATCTCATCAGGAATACCTATGCAATACAAGTACCCAGTTCTATGGGGGGTTTTATTTTATTTTTTGAACATAATATCTCACATACTAAGTGGTAGTTCTTTTTGTTAAAATAAAAATAAATAATTTAATAAATTAAAAATATTTTCCATAAAATTGGATAATAATTACGGGTTTTCAAGATGGCGACCGTAAGGAAAATTGAAACTCTTGGGAGTCGGTCATTAGATTTCAAGTTGGCGGAACATTCTAAACAATAAAGTAGTGAATTAACAAAATGGCAGATCTGAGATGTGTAATTCAATATGGTGGTATCCAAAATGGCATATCCAATATGTCTGCCGAGGTCAAGGTGAAACCAAAAATTAAGGACAGCCATAGATGGCCGCCGTGACGTTACAATCAAACATGCTGGTCTGCTCCACACACAGATCCCAGTCCCCAGATATAATTTACTATATTAATTTTGTTTTCAGTAGGTACACTTTCCAATATAAAGCATTTCTCTCTATTTCTTTATCTCTGTATATATCCCTCTATAAATCTCCATTTTCTCTCTATATATCTTTCTATATTTATTTAGCTATCTCTATCTTTTTCCATATCATCGTATATTTCGCTATATATCTCTAGGATCCATATATATCTCCCTACATCTTTCGCTATATATTTCTTACTCTATCTCTATATATAAACATTAATATCCCTCTATCTCTACTTTTTTTATTAATCTCTGTTTCTATCTGTCTATAATGTTCTCTATATCTCTACCTCTTTATATCCATATCATAAATAGAAGCCAAAAACACAAACATTATATTATAAAAATAATTTACCTATCTATATATTTATCCATCTTTTTAACTGTCACAGTGTGACATATATAAAAACACGGGCGTTTTTAAATGCAACGTGTTTCGAAAGTCCAAAGCAATCTGTGAAAAACTTTCTGAGAGTTAAGATTTTGAACGAACATTTACACTGTTATATATATATATACACTGTCTCATGAATTAAACTACTAACATTATTGTGAACTTCGAACCACTGGAGATGATAAACATGTGTTCATGTTCCATGGTGGAGGCAGAACCCTTGACACTCACGCTTATGTTCAAACACTTTTCCAACGCCCACACTCCACATCCATCAGACTTCAGCTCTCATTTCTTTCGTGTCATAGCGCCGCTTTTCGAATCATTTGAAGCAATCATGTAAAGGTAAGTTCTAAAGTTGACTGGAAGCGGAGATGGATCATGAAACGGAGGATCTGCAATTACTCTCATGCTGACACGGAACCGTACAGATAGCTCGGCATTGCTCAGCTCTTCCGCTTACGTTACTCTGTGCGAACAATCGAAGCCGAGTATTTCGAGGTGGTGGTAGCTATGAGTAGTAAAGGTATGGCGGACGGGGGACATGGTTCAGGGTGTGGTGAGTGTTCACGAACGCCATCTTGGATTAGTGACGTCATAGCGGCCATCTTAAATGGCCTTGACTTTTGACCTTGACCATAAAATTTTGCTAAAGTTAGCCTTAAATCCGCCAAAATCACCGTTTTAATTTGGAAAAAAAAATTCCACCAAAAACCCCCAAAATTGAAAAATAATTTTTTTTGTACGAAAGATTCACGTTTTATTCCTCGTAAATTCAAAAATTGGGTATTAAAAGACTTTTGCCTTAGAAAGAACACAAATTCCATGTCTAGAGCCTGCGGTAAGCCTCATCTAGGATTATGAAGTTACTGTTGCAATTTCCGTTACGTCCGCCATCTTGAAAATCTTTATATCTGATTTTAAACCAAATTTTCTATTATTCATAAAACAATTAATTAATAAAATTTTAACAAAATATTATTTATAAACAATGTTACACAGAACGTTACACCTCGCCATCTTGGATTCTACAAAATTTTGCATGTTTCATTACGAGTGCCAACTTAGATGAGTATGACAACATAGTTACAATTTTCGTTATGGCCGCCATCTTGAAAATCCGTAATTTTAATGACAGAAAATCGGAAAAAACCTTTAAATTGATAATTAAGTAATTAAGTAATCAATTTTTAATAAATTATTATTTTAAAAATGTACTTACATCATGGAGTGTTCGGTTCGGATCTGGTGAGGGACAAAATAAAAATAAAAAGTCGATAGATCCTTCCTCCACGGAAGCCGCCGACAGACTAATGCAAAGGAATATATCACCAGATAGTATGAATTAATGTCCGCCATGATATTTTCTTCTACTGGAGACGACCATCTTGTTTAAGTCGGTTATAGAGCGCTACCGCCACGTTAGTTTAATTTTCACCTGCTAGAGTGCAGTACTCATTTATTATTACTTAACGCTCGCCATATTTAAATTTGGGCGCCATCATGAATTGTGTAATTATTTAGCTATAAATTAGGGAAAATATCCACAATTCACCAAAAAAATCTGGTAATCAATATACTGATTTATTCTATCAGTTCCTGTCCTCAGTTCGTTCTCTGGGCGATGAAAAAAAAATTGTATGTAAAAAATAATATTTTCAATAAATATGGTGGAAAGTCCTAAAAGCAGCTTAAGTTCCTCATATACCAGTCTCTAGTAAAGCGATAATATCCGCCATCTTGGAAAATTGTATTTATTGGTTTATAAATTCTGACAAAAAATTTAAATTCATCAAAAAATCACTCATTATTATTTTACATATTAAATTGATACTCCGTCAATGCAAAAAATTTACTTTTAATTTAAATTACTACAAAAGTGTCGGATTCTTTAAATAAAACACAAGTTTTTCACATACATAAATTTTATTACATAATTTCAATTATACTGCACAAATGAAGAACAAGAAACTAACGAGGTCTCTCAAATTTTTAATGTGTTGGGAATCAACATGGTCTAAATATGTACAGTTAAATATGTATTTATTTTATTTTATTAATTATCAAATTTACGTTGTGACACCTAAACAAAAATATAGTTTAAAAAAGTAAAGAAACATGCTTTTAAAGATTATCAAACTAAAAAGTAAAAAATCATTTTAAAATTTAATTTATGACAATAGTATATAAGCAATACTAGTATAAATGAGAAAAAAGCTTGAGGCGCTTTGTGCCATATTTTTTGTATATTAAGCGCCCCATGCTTTTTTAACTTTTTAGTTTGATATTCTTTAAAAGCATGTTTTTTAGTTTTTTAAACTATATTTATTTTTAACTTTTTAGTTTGATATTCTTTAAAAGCATTTTTTTTTAGTTTTTTAAACTATATTTATGTATAATTATCATAGGGAAATGAGTTACCGACACTACCTATTACCATCTGAGATAAATATTTGGAGTTGCAACGTCACAAAGAAATGGTAAAGTCTCTCCGAATCATTTACAGTTAGATGTATGGATATAATCATAGAATTTACCGGAAAAAAAAAATATATTTTTCGGAGTGGCCGGGAGTAGAACCCACGATCGCTGAACCCGAAAGCTGACGTCACAGAAGTCGCGCGCCGTAGACCGCTCGGCTAACGAACGTAATGAAATTAGTGGGACATTTTACAGTGATGAGCTACCCACTCTTAGTCGAAAGAGTTACAGACGGACAGACAAACAAACATACAGGTGAAGCTAATATAAAGCATGTAAAAATAAGTTAATTTTTTTATAAATCTTATGTACTTTTTTAATAGAACCTTTTTATTCACAACGTTGTTTTAGAAAATTTGTAAACGTAATTTAATTAAATAACTTTTAAAAATAATACTATATCATTATATTTTTCACTTAATTAATCAATTATGCTAATCAATAAAATATTTCGAAATGAAACTGTATTAATTTATTAAAATTTTTATCACATTCAAAGTTAGGTTGTTTTAGTCTGAATGTAATGGTTTGTAAAATAGGCTTGGGGGAAAATACTTCGGCCAGTTGGCATCACTGCTTTCACCTTAACAAGTTTATTATTCAATTGTTTATAAATATCATTTGTGCTGAAATTCAATATCATCATTTTATTGGTTTAAAAAGGTCTCTAGAAACTATTTTGGTGAAAAAATAGTTAAAAAAACAAATTCATAGTTGTTACATAATTATAGGATTAATTTTACCTCAATTTTCAGACTTTACAAACAGATAAAAAAATAAAGAATATCCTATATTTTTCTAATAAGTAGTTTGTATTTCAACCAAAGGACTAAAAGCAAAGCATTTTTCAGCCTAAATAGTCATGCTGTTTTGTTTACTATTATGTTATTAAAATAACCATTTTTATAAATTACATTTATTCTCATTATCCAAATGATTACTTTTGTAATTTTAGTTTCTGTGCTAAAGGAAATTATTTAGCTAATATTGTATTTCAGGTTGAAATTTACAACTACCGTGACAGTTATTTTCACGATCTTAAAAAAAATTCCAAAATTTTTCGAGGTTTTTCCTGGAATTTCCATTACTTTTCCATCTTTTACAAAATTGTAGACAACCCTGGTATTAATACTGTGGAAGTAATGTGTTTTCTCTCAATGAAAAAACAGTATGTATAGGTATAAAACTAAATAAATAAACATATATACTATAACATTTTGTCTCTGCCAACTGGCAACAAGGACAAATGTTGCTGCCACATTTCTAGCAGCCAATCACACTTTTTTAAAATATAATTTGTACTACTGCAATATATATATAGACCAAAAACAGATTTCATACAACTGGTTTATTTCAATCTTTTCATGGCATTATATCACACTAATATTTTTACCTAGTCATATCCTTAAATTAAGAAAAAATACTCAAATTAACACACACACACACACACACACACACACACATATATATATATATATATATATATATATATATATATATATGAAACTAAACATTCAGATTCCCTTGGCCTAGCAAGTTGTTCTTAGTACCAATTCCACTGTTGTTTTCTGCGAGCCAGTATATTCTCATACTGCCAAATGGAAGCTCCCACAAAAAAGGCTGAACTAAATTCGAACTCTTTAAATTCGAACACTTTTCTAGTCAACATACACATATCACAAAACAAAATTTAAAAATAGTTGAATGTGATGATGAACCCAGTTTTGCAGATCGTTTAACAAGGTGATTAAGCTCAAAAGTTAGATGTTAAAAATATTTTATTATTATGAATCATGCGTTAGAGACAAATAATTCAAGGATTGGCATAGAATTGACAGACATTATCCCACAGAAATCTATACAAATAATGCAATATCTCATGTGCATATTATACTAATCTTGATTGTCTTATCAAAAAAGTTGTCGGTGAAAAACTGGAGCTGTTAATGTTTTTTTCTAAATATTTTCATAAACATTAATTGTATATGTTTATAATAGCACTCTATTAGACTAATAAACAGCTGTTTAAAATACATAGCAACACTTAATATTCTTTTGTATTATTGTAGCACTGACAATACATTAATGTTTACATTGGATGTATAAGCTCTCTCCAAAATGAAATTTGTGTATAAGCAGGTACTTGGAGTTAACAGAGACAAGAGAGAATATTTAATTTTGTAGTATGTATAGCGGTGTGAATATAAATCTAACAACTGTCGGAGAAAGAAGATACGTACGAGGGATCTTCGTCTAACACTTGCTGAGCTAGCAACATTTTAATATATAAGTAGTATAGAATAGGGCCTACTGGCACAGGCGCAGGCGCGTGGTGCCGGTGCCGGGTCAATGACCGATTGCTCTGACGTCATGCCAGCCATCTTTGATGACCGTGACCTTGACCTTTGACCTCGACCTTATCTTAAAACTTCAAAATTTGCCAAAAATGGTCAAAAGTTGCCAAAATTCACCCAAAAATCGCCAAAAATCGCCAAAAGTACCATTTATTTGATAAAAAATGTCACCAAAAATTTTTTGAAAAAATAAAAATGTCTCTTTTCGAGGGAAACATTCCCCTTTCGAGGGAAAACTTACCGTTTTTAGTCAGCAAATTGTAAGATTTTCTCAATCTCTTTCCATAGTCTTCGAGACCACCCCCATCTTCGGTGCAGTTTCAATTATATCATCCTCGAGTAGAGATCTTTGCTCGTGGACATTCTAACATCCCCTGCACTCGGCAGTCTACAGACCAAATTGCTAACTTGCTACGTAAACTGTTAACCAATTCACTTCTATGGGTATTTACTGTAGGCCTTGGCCGTCCACATGGGAAACATGCCCATGAGAGCCTTATCCTATGCTTAAAACCAAAGACATACTTTCTCTTGTGTAATACCGCCACCGTTCCAACAGGTATATTATCTGGTTTAAATTCAGCTCCCTACAAAATGTGCCAAATGGTGAATATCATAGCACAACCATCATCAATTAACTATCTAGATGTTGTTTGTGAAACTTTTACATAAGATTTTAGTGTTCTACGTTCCATGTTCAGTCATTCAGACAGAGTTTGCAGCGTCATACATCACATGCGTGATATTTCAGACAGTCTATCTTCTCGCATCATAACCCTCCATCACCGCCGCATTCCATATAGTCATAACCATTCCACTTGCTTCTTATAAGTATACAGAGGCGTGCTCTGGCACCGATAAGAAATGGGCTGGGTGCTGCGATAACATTATATAAAGGGTACTTTCATGTAATAAATCAATGTCATGTATTTCCTTCTTTCATTTAGTTAGTGCTGTCTCCAGCCATGTGGCCAGGAACCCTCTGGAGAACTCACCGGACATTAACTATCAGAACTTTAACCACGAGACAGCCTATACAACGACATGTTCATAACAAGAAATAATCGCAACTTAAAAAGTACTTCAGAAAATTAGAATAAAACTATTTAATTCGTGCGACAGTGCTGCTACCTCCACGATTTTTGCCACAGCAAATGGTGATGTTTTCAAACATCCACTAGAACGTGTTGTTACCAGTTTATAGCCTTACGCGGGACACTGTTTATTAAAACAGTTACTGTCATGTTCTCTTACTGAAATTTGATTTGTACACGTTGATGTTTTACCTCCGGGAGCAGTAAAGCCCAGTCCCCACCCCATACATAACAACTCCACTAGTGGAATGCCCTTCTAGCCCATCTCTACACGCAAATAACTGTTAGTGTCGTGTGTGTATTAGCAAGTAATACTTATTTCAATTATTTAGAGTAGCTTAGAATGTCAAGTGTACTGCAAAAATCAAAATAGTTTTCAAAAATAAATGTTGTAGAAACATAGAATAAACGAACTGTCACTATTTTAATTCATACTATTTAATTAGTTATGAAAGTATAATTAACAGGAACATTTTAATACAGTCAGCCTTTTGTGTTCTTGTGATAAGTTTAATCAAGGAAATTGCTGTATGTTTAGTGTTTAAGTTTTACATAAAAAGGTTTATCGTGTCCTTTGGGTTTGGTGCGAGGTGGCATGGTTCCCCCTAGTCGTGCCACCCCTCCTCCAGCAGTCTTCAACATGTCGCGGTCCGGAGTGGATGCCAAGTTCCGTAGGGAGTCGTCATCTTGGTTGTCCTGGTAAAAGTAATTCTGGTAACTATTATTTCTTCAACCGAAGCCTTCTTTTATAGTACTCCTCATGTGTCCCTGGACCATTTACAGTACAGGGCATAACCTGGCAGTCATTAACTGCGCCGCCACTTAACCCTCCTGCCATGTAGTTTCTTCCTATGACACTGGTCGACTCCAGACTGCAGAGTTTCTCCAGCCAGCTTAACGTCGATTCACTGCTTAAGTTGTAGAGCCAGATCTACTTTTGAGAGCTAAAAACCTTACTGGGTTGGCTGTACCCACTCCACATCACCCTTTCATACAGAGACTGCCGCTGGAACTATTTTAGAATTTTTACCACCACTGTAGCATGCAACGTGTAGTAACCTTTCAAGGGTTTTCATATTCTGTTCACTCACTATTCACACATATCTAACCAGTACCTCGAGTGAAGTAAAAGCGCCAATCTCCTCAAGATGTTCTACCATTACTTACTGTTCTACTTGATAGCTTTCTATTTAGACTACAACACACTATGCTGAGCTAGGTGTGAACAAAAGTGTATTATCTAGTAAGGCAACAGCGAAATTGCAGCAATGGAGCTTAGTGGGACACACTGAGGCGGACTACTCACTATACATCAGGGGCTAGTTTTTAGGCTAGCCTGTCGCCCTCCCGGACAAAACATAACTTGAACTCTTCCCAGCAACCACAAAGCTCCCTCGGGTTTCGAACCCGAGACCGCGGACGATGACAATGTATTGGATTATAGCCTGCGTGTTAGGTTACAGCTGTATCCAAACATGACAGAGCTTATTTGCTACCTTACCTGATTGTCTTGGAATAACACCCTAAATATATTTGACAATACATTTGTAAAGGTATTATTGGATGGAAAATGGCTTCTAATTCGCTATTAAATAAATTTGGCGAGATAACTTTAAATAATTTTTAAACCATGTGACTCTCAAGGTTCATTTTTGGTCTGATCTTTTCCAACTTTTCGATTTTTATTTAATGCTAAAATAAAATTATTCATCACATTGCTGGGTGATATTTATGAAGATATTAGATAATTTTCGTTTATTTACTAATTTTTAAAATCTCCTTCAGTTTAAATCACATTAATACTCATTACTTAAATGAACGAATGTTCAGTGACTATTTAAAGTTGTCTAAAATGTTGTCATATGGGCTGTTCCATGGTTGAAGTAAACTGAAAGTGGGACCCGTTGAGCTCTCAAGGGGAGTTCCTAGCCCCGTGGCTGGAGATATCAGTGGTTCGTTGTTAATGAAAGAAAGTAACTACGAAGAGATGTTTTATTACAAAGAGATAGATTTTTACATATTTCTACCGCAGCACTCAGCCTGTATTGTGCTGGGTCCCGGAGAATGTATCTACCTACATATGTAATGGAAGCATTAAGAGTACTGCGAGATCGGTTTTGTAACAAAAGGCGGATGTCCATTGGTTAAGCCACGGTAAGTTCCACTAGCTATAATGCGAACATGCAGTCTTACTGACACATTACGTTCGTTACGTGTAGAAAACAGCACACACTATGAAAACGAAAGCACAAAGAACATTAAGCCCTACACAACCAAATTAACATTACACTCACGGTTTGTAAAAAGGCTGCGCGAGGAGCTATGATTGTGGCTTCCGGAAAATGTAAAATGTTAAGCGTCACTATATGTAAAGTTACATAAAATACGTGGATGGTGTATAGTGATAAAGGCTGATGATGCCCTTACATGATAAAGGAGTGATGAGAGACCCACTGGATGAGACGTGTCTGGCCCATGGAGCTAATATACAGTAATACATCTGGAGAGGACAAGGGAAGGCCAGCAAAGGATGCGAGGTGAAGCCGGGTATCGGCGTTTGTTCCCTGCTTCCTACGCTGGAAGAAAACGAAAACGAGCCAAAATTGTCTCGCGCGGCCGAAAAATCCTCCAAACTAAACTCGCAACAGCTCCGAAACTATCAAAACAATCAAACTGAAAATTTTACTGGATTATCTGTAAACATTCTTCCCCACACCGCTTTAATATTTTTTTCTAAACATGAATACTTTCATTTTTAAAAATTAAATACCTATTTACTGCCAAATATTTTTGTGAATACGCAGAGTAAATTTCAACATCGAGGAAAAATTTTTGTTTGCAACTATAGGTGGGGGACACCTGCGTATGAAATTAGGAAGAAGCTTCAAATTTTATTTATATACCACTCTTGACGCATTCAACCCCATACTTTTATTTTTACAGAGAGTTGAAGTGGGAATAATGTTTCAGTGGGTAACACTACCGACATATGTCTTAGTAACGCACTTCTTTTTGTTATTATACTTCTTAAATTTTATAATTTCATACACAACGTTTATAAAAAACGAATTCTTACTTACTTCATTTAATCTATTACAAATCTCTTGTAATATACGTGTATTAGTAGAAGTTAGAAGTCTTTTCAATATCATGTTCATGTTCCAGTCTACTTACTCAACCAACGTAACATGCAAACTTTAGCTTAACACTGGTAGAGAATTGTTTGTAATAACTGTAATGCTATGCATATACTGACAATGTAAGAAACTTTCAATTTTATTAATTGTTTGCATAAGAATTAATAATTTAAAAAAATCATAGAATAGGCCTTTATAGACTGAAAACCTTTCACGTAGTTTCAAGTAGCGTACATAAAAGTTTTTAAATATATATAATTACCAAATATTGTTGAATATATTTAACATTTGTATACATGTTACAACACACATATATTAACAAGCCTATATAGGATATAAAAAGACAGACGCTAAATTTTAGCATTTTGTATTTCTTTTCTCTGTGTGAATAAAATAACAGTTCTTAACGTAGTTGCTAATACATACTGTACTATATTTCTAAAAAAAATACGAAAACCCCTGACATCGTCACCATAACAATGATAAATTTGCAAAATAATTAAGGCACGTCTTTTAATGCTACGAAGCACACTCTTAAGAGAAATGTTTTAAACTTATGTTGGGATTTATCTAATTTCTTAAAAGCATTGTGAAACCGTTCCTTTGAGGGAAACCTTAATATAGCGAACACCATATCATCCTTTAATCGAGTTAGATTTTTCGCTTCTTAAGACCCATTTGTCTTCAAAATGCACTGTACACAATGCATGGTTCGGAGACGCAGTCCAATTTTTCCGCTTTGTCGCTTTTTCCCAGATCTGTCGTTGATCGTCACGTTTTGGAAATCTATGAAAAAAGTAAAGAATTATACTTACAGCTGAAACAACTTCTCTTTGTTAAATAGTTTTCTTAGGTTTTTCGAAAAGTTCGAAGATTAGTTACTTCTGTTTAAAACATTTGCCACTTTTTTCTGATGCTTCAAAAGTTTTGGGAATTAATTTAGTTAACAAATGAAAAAAAAAAAAAAAACCTTTAATACATGTGAAAAGCAACGCCATCTGGCTTGGAATTCCATCGATTTGTACAGCCATATGCGCTACAGGAAATCACCATTGTAGCCGCACACCAGCGCCACTCAAACCTCAAGGACAAGTGGGCTGGGGCTGCGTTTGCAGTAGAAATACGCTCTCTTCCTCTTTCTTTTCAACCCTTCTTCGCAACCGGCTGGCCCTACACATGTCCACTCCAGATCTTCTTACATGCTCCTTGGAGCGAAGCCAGCCGGTTGCGAAGAAGGGTTGAAAAGAAAGAGGAAGAGAGCGTATTTCTACTGCAAACGCAGCCCCAGCCCACTTGTCCTTGAGGTTTGAGTGGCGCTGGTGTGCGGCTACAATGGTGATTTCCTGTAGCGCATATGGCTGTACAAATCGATGGAATTCCAAGCCGGATGGGTTGCTTTTCACATGTATTAAAGATTTTTTTTTTCATTTGTTAACTAAATTAATTCCCAAAACTTTTGAAGCATCAGAAAAAAGTGGCAAATGTTTTAAACAGAAGTAACTAATCTTCGAACTTTTCGAAAAACCTAAGAAAACTATTTAACAAAGAGAAGTAGTTTCAGTTGTATAATTCTTTACTTTTTTCATAGATTTCCAAAACGTGACGATCAACGACAGATCTGGGAAAAAGCGACAAAGCGGAAAAATTGGACTGCGTCTCCGAACCATGCATTGTGTACAGTGCATTTTGAAGACAAATGGGTCTTAAGAAGCGAAAATCTAATTCGATTAAAGGATGATATGGTGTTCGGTATATTAAGGTTTCCCTCAAAGGAACGGTTTCACAATGCTTTTAAGATATTAGATAAATCCCAACATAAGTTTAAAACATTTCTCTTAAGAGTGTGCTTCGTAGCATTAAAAGACGTGCCTTAATTATTTTGCAAATTTATCATTGTTATGGTGACGATGTCAGGGGTTTTCGTATTTTTTTTAGAAATATAGTACAGTATGTATTAGCAACTACGTTAAGAACTGTTATTTTATTCACACAGAGAAAAGAAATACAAAATGCTAAAATTTGGCGTCTGTCTTTTTATATCCTATATAGGCTTGTTATTATATGTGTGTTGTAACATGTATAAAAATGTTAAATATATTCAACAATATTTGGTAATTATATATATTTAAAAACTTTTATGTACGCTACTTGAAACTACGTGAAAGGTTTTCAGTCTATAAAGGCCTATTCTATGATTTTTTTAAATTATTAATTCTTATGCAAACAATTAATAAAATTGAAAGTTTCTTACATTGTCAGTATATGCATAGCATTACAGTTATTACAAACAATTCTCTACCAGTGTTAAGCTAAGGTTTGCATGTTACGTTGGTTGAGTAAGTAGACTGGAACATGAACATGATATTGAAAAGACTTCTAACTTCTACCAATACACGTATATTACAAGAGATTTGTAATAGATTAAATGAAGTAAGTAAGAATTCGTTTTTTATAAACGTTGTGTATGAAATTATAAAATTTGAGAAGTATAATAACAAAAAGAAGTGCGTTACGAAGACATATGTCGGTAGTGTTACCCACTGAAACATTATACCCACTTCAACTCTCTGTAAAAATAAAAGTATTGGGTTGAATGCGTCTAGAGTGGTATATAAATAAAATTTGAAGCTTCTTCCTAATTTCATTCGCAGGTGTCCCCCACCTATAGTTGCAAACAAAAATTTTTCCTCGATGTTGAAATTTACTCTGCGTATTCACAAAAAAATTTGGCAGTAAATAGGTATTTAATTTTTAAAAATGAAAGTATTCATGTTTCGAAAAAAAATATTAAAGCGGTGTGGGGAAGAATGTTTACAGATAATCCAGTAAAATTTTCAGTTTGATTGTTTTGATAGTTTCGGAGCTGTTGCGAGTTTAGTTTGAAGGATTTTTCCGCCGCGCGAGACAAGTTTGGCTCGTTTTCGTTTTCTTCCAGCGTAGGAAGCAGGGAACAAACGCCGATACCCGGCTTCACCTCGCATCCTTTGCTGGCCTTCCCTTGTCCTCTCCAGATGTATTACTGTATATTAGCTCCATGCTTCGCTCTCGCCCTACACATGTCCACTCCAGATCTTCTTACATGCTCCTTGGTCTGGCCTCGCCGCGGGTCGAGAGGCGACTGACGTGGCCTCGGCAGCCCGAAGCAACCCAGAGCCACGTTTCCTGTGCGAAGTCCGCACAGCGCGGGGTAGACTCAGGTTGATATTTGCGACGTAGTCGTACAGTGAACAGCAATTATTTAAATAAGAAAGACAAATGATGTATCTTCTTTAATTAACAATGAATGATTAAATAAATAACAATGTTTGGGATCTAAGTTCGGCGGATAAATGCATACACTAGAGGCGGACGAACACATAAACACACCTCCAGGGCCGTGTGGACTACCGCCTTGTATTCCCCTCCTCCCCACTGTCAAAAAAAATTTTTTTTATATTTATATGAATGGGTGTTGTCTACAGAATTTCACGAACAACATTTTTGTTTTTTTTTTTCCTGACAGCTTACTCACTGCTTTGGGATGAAGTGATTGTCTATACAACACTATTACCATATATATTTTTAATATAACACTATATGTTACTAAGTAACATATTGGATTTAAAGATCACACTTCAACTGAAGAAGAGAGACGAGGGAAATACATGTACTTAAGTTTTATAAGTGAACACTACAAATAATTTATTTTCAAAGAAACATTTAATATTTTTATAGAAGCACACACCAGAGCTCTCTTCTCAGGCTTCAATGGTAACTATCACTGGCTTTAATGCATGAAACTGTTGTACAAAAACCTGTGCATCATAGCGTGGGCGGATTCACCGAAAATAAACTGGTGGTCAGTCCAGAATCATTTAATTGCTCGAATAATCGTTCATGGTCACACTAAAACAACTTGGTGCGCAGCCTTTAGTGCGAATATCCTGTGATGTAACTCATCAGTAAAATATAGCCACCAACCACATTCATAACCTAGTATCCAAAACAACTCTCTCAGTCTCAGGCTTTGTAAAGTTCTGTTTAATATTGTTTCGTACAACCCTCCTTGATGTATCAAGGTTAATTCACAAGACCCAGGAAACAGCAAGCAGAGTAGATAACTGTGTAGTGTCATGCCAACAAGTCCCACTAGTTTGGCGTCAATGTTCACTTGGGACAGGTGCTTTACCTAACACTGGGGACACGAGTGGTTGAGGGTCATGTCACTTACCTTCCTCCAATGCTATCCGAGTTGTATTCACAACAGGGTTGAATCCGGATATCTTACAAGATAGGAAAAGAGATGGCCTTCACGCCATCAGCCTGTGGGTTCCCTCAAGTAATCCCGTATTTCCCACCCATCAGTTCTGACAATGCTCCATTCTTATATCATCAACCCTCGTCATCTTTAGTGACCTAGATGTCGGCGAGATGTTAAGTCGATGAAGTCTTAAGAATAAAAAAAAAGACATTAGCATTTAAATACGCATAAAAAATGACAGAGAAGAACAATATACAATAAAATCAGTTAAAATCACAATACAGTTAGATTAGGACGATCAATCTTTTTCAAAGAAAAAACATCGAAAGAAGACATTGTGTAGTCTTGTGTTGTCTATTCTGTCATACTTAAGTCTATTTTATCTGCATCTTCTGTGATTACATGTTGTTTTATCACGCTATTTAGAGGTTTTTCGATTTTTATTTGTTTACTGGAGGAGAATATTTTTTGACCACCATATACCGGGTACACCAAACAGAGAAGGTTGAAATTAAACAATGTTAACGGTAGTAGTATATGAATGGGGCTCCGGAAACAGGCTTTAAGGCTGTGGTGCTTGGTGCCGATCCACATCTCTGACGTCACGTCCATCTCTGACGTCACGACGGCCATCTTGGATGGTTGTGACCTTGACCTTTGACCTTGACCTTGAATTTGATCCTCAAAAATCGCCAAAATCCGCCAAAATTGGGCAAAATTTGCCCAAAATTCCTCAAAAATCGCCAAAATTTCCATTTCTGTGGAAAAAAGTTCCGCCAAAAAATCTCAAAAAATTCCACAAATTAAAAATTTCTCATTTCGAGGGAAAAATTTCCCGTTTCGAGGGAAAAATTCCCGTTTTTAGTCCTTAAAAATCCCAGCGGCTGAAAATTCCTAAAACTGGCTTAAGCATCCTTAACTCAAGCCTCAGTTAAGCCATTTCTAGGAATAAGGATACCATGACCGCCATCTTGAATTATGACGTCATCGTTGCAATTTCCGTTACGGCCGCCATCTTTAAATTTATTATCCGATTTTAATGAAAAAAAATTTAAAATTCATAAAACAAATTAAATAATAAAATTTTTAATAAAATATTTAAAAAACAAACATTTACGACACGGAGCTCGGAGTCCTCGGTTCGAACCCGACGAGTGCAAAAAAAATAAAAATGGCGACCGATCCTTCCCCCGAGGTGGCTGCAGGCATACTGACTCCCACCACTTTTTATCATCATCTAGTATGACGTCATGGCCGCCATCTTGTCTTCGATGCTGGAGACCACCATCTTGTTTTCGGCCGCTAGAGTACGCTGACGCCATGTTAGTTTAACTCTTACCCGCTAGAGTGCAGTAATCATTTATTATTGCTGTGACACCCGCCATCTTGTCATTTGGCCGCCATCTTGAAAATCCGTAATTATTTAGCTAGAAATTCGGGAAAAGTTCCAAAATTAATTAAATAAATCACTCATTAATTTACATATTGATTCGATCGATTCCCGTCCTCGGTTCGATACCCGATCGTTGCAATAATGTTTAATTTTATGAAAAAAAAATAATTTAAATAAACCATGTTCAACATTCTTAAAGAGACTTTAAATCCTCTACTACCACCATCCTATCAGACATCAAGACCACCATATTGGAAATGTGTAATTTTAATGCTAGAGATCCGGGAAAAAGTTCAGAAATCATTAAATAAATTTCCGATCAATATACTGATTAATTAGATCGACTAAGATCCTTGGTACGATCTAGGATGATGCAAAAAAAATTAAATATATCATCAATTTAACATAATAGTAACAGGTTCGAGGAATTAAACACCGCAAGTTCTTTTACAAACATAATATTTATTACATAATTTCTATTCTACTACAGGATCACTTACGAAAGCCAACAATCTTATAATCATTTAGTTCCGCAGCGGTGTGAAATGACTAATTCTTAGCTCCAATCGGTTTATACTAGACAGAGTCCAGCCAGAACCTTTACAGACATAGTCCACCTCTTCTTGACAGAGTTTCTGGATACCGTTTTTAACAGTTTGCTTCACATCGTTAGAACTGTAAATTACTGCAGCAGATGTCTTGAATGCACACTTCTTCACTTCGTCATCGAACGGATATGGCTTTCCATATATACAGTCCAACCACAAGTTATATTTCAAAGGTCCGTTTGTTGCTACATCATCAGTAAGCTGATTGATTATCTTCTGTCTGATATCGTCAAGAAAATTACAAATGTCCTTCGACTCACCGAACGTATTTAGATAATAGTAGTCTTTCAACGTTCCACGAAATGCAGACTGCGCCAAGTAGAAGCCATTATCGTTCACTTGTAATGCTACGAACACAGTCTTAGGTTTAGTTCCATGTTCAGACGTCATAACAATCGGTTGCTGGGCATCTGTTTTTTTGGTTGTACGCTTTCGTGTCTCCAATCTAAAGCGAGGAGTCGAAATGTCGGCAGGTAGTTCAGCAGTAGGAGCACAGACTCCACCTTTACATTTTTTCGCATGATGTCGCAAACTGTCAATTCGAGTAAACCATTTAAGGCACTCATCACATCGAAACTTCATGCGAGAAGGATTCTTCGCGCATTTGCTCCGCTCATGTCTTCGTGCATCATGGTAAAATGCGAACGACGTATCACAGTAGCTGCAAGGATACCGTGGTGATGAAGACGATCCTTTCAGACCCGATCCAGATACAGGCGTTGCAACAGTAGTACCATTTCCAGGCATTCTCTTATGCACATCGATGCATCGTTGTTGCGCCGAAACCTTTACTTTCTGCCGCACAGCAGGACCTTTGCATGCCTTCATGTGCGTTTTCATATTATCTTTTCTGGCTAACTGCTTATGACATTTCTCACAAACAAACATTTTACGATATAGGTTCTTGGCACATTCGCTCCTCTCGTGTCGCCGAGCATTGCTGTTGTTTGAGAAAATCTTGTCACAGTAACAGCACCGATGTTCGCTAGTTGTCAAATCAGCATCCATTGAAGTCTCCATCGAGGTCGTATCGTCGATCGTCGTGGTTTCCTGCACATCCAGCTCAGTAGTCATTAAGCTATCTTCTGCTGGTGGTATCACATCTGTTGAAATCTCCTCCAATGTTGACATCGTCGTTGTTGCCAACGGGATCTGCTCCACCATTGTCGTCGCTGTCGTCAAGGTTCCCGTAGACGATGATACAACGTCCATCGAGTACGACGTTAAAGTCGGTAAATATGCCATCGAGTTCTCAAGAACAGGTAATTACGCGACTTATTCACCAGATGAAATAATCTAGTTGATCCTTACACCGTCGACGACAGTAACAAACTGAGCGACCTGCTGTCTAGGACTCGCTTATATACATGCACCGGATGGAATAATACGCAAGTCAAATCAAGAACCACTTACTATAATACCAGAGTCAAAACAACATTAAAAATAGAAGGACCATCAACGAAAAGGCAGCACATTTGGAAGCACCGACAACGAAAAGGCAGCACCGACAACGAAAAGGCAGCACATTTGGAAGCACCGACAACGAAAAGGCAGCACCGACAACGAAAAGGCAGCACCGACAACGAAAAGGCAGCACATTTCGAAGCACCGACAACGAAAAGGCAGCACCGACAACGAAAAGGCAGCACATTTGGAAGCACCGACAACGAAAAAGGCAGCAGCGACAACGAAAAGGCAGCACATTTGGAAGCACCGACAACGAAAAGGCAGCACCGACAACGAAAAGGCAGCACATTTGGAAGCACCGACAACGAAAAGGCAGCACCGACAACGAAAAGGCAGCACATTTGGAAGCACCGACAAAGAAAAGGCAGCACCGCCAACGAAAAGGAAGCACATTTGGAAGCACCGACAAAGAAAAGGCAGCACCGCCAACGAAAAGGAAGCACATTTGGAAGCACCGACAACGAAAAGGCAGCACCGCCAAAGAAAAGACAGCACATTTGGAAGCACCGACAACGAAAAGGAAGCACCATCAACGAAAAGGCCGCACCGCCAACGAAAAGGAAGCACATTTGGAAGCACCGGCAAAGAAAAGGCAGCACCGCCCACGAAAAGGAAGCACATTTGGAAGCACCGACAAAGAAAAGGCAGCACCGACAACGAAAAGGCAGCACATTTGGAAGCACCGACAACGAAAAGGCAGCACCGACAACGAAAAGGCAGCACATTTGGAAGCACCGACAACGAAAAGGCAGCACCGACAACGAAAAGGCAGCACATTTGGAAGCACCGACATAGAAAAGGCAGCACCGCCAACGAAAAGGAAGCACATTTGGAAGCACCGACAAAGAAAAGGCAGCACCGCCAACGAAAAGGAAGCACATTTGGAAGCACCGACAACGAAAAGGCAGCACCGCCAAAGAAAAGACAGCACATTTGGAAGCACCGACAACGAAAAGGAAGCACCATCAACGAAAAGGCCGCACCGCCAACGAAAAGGAAGCACATTTGGAAGCACCGGCAAAGAAAAGGCAGCACCGCCCACGAAAAGGAAGCACATTTGGAAGCACCGACAAAGAAAAGGCAGCACCGCCAACGAAAAGGAAGCACATTTGGAAGCACCGACAACGAAAAGGCAGCACCATCGACGAAAAGGAAGCACATTAATTTGTCATTGACTGCAATATTCATTGGTTCCAATATTCATTGGCTCCAATATTCATTGGCTCCAATATTCATTGGCTCCAATATTCAATGGCTCCAATATTCATTGACTCCAATATTCATTGGCTCCATCAGTCATTGACACCTACAGTCTTTTGGTCCCAAAAGTCTTTTGGCTCCAAATATATTAGGCTAGAATTCTTCGAGTCTAAGAGACTATGAGACCACATGGTTACAGAACTACGTGACTACGAATCTTCAAGTTTACGAGACTGCGAGGCTACAGAGCTACGAAGCCTCTAGTACACAGGTTTACGTGACTGCGAGGATACAGGACTACCAGTCTGCATGAGTACTTGACTACGAAGCTACTCGTCTACAAGGCTACAATTACAGCATCTGTTTTCGTCAGAATTTTCTCTTTTGCTCCAACTGCACCACCAGCATTATGTTATAAGATTACAAGGCCGCCTGCTTACGTAGCTTCAAGTCTACGAGGATACTTGGATACGTAGCTTCAATTCTACGAGGTCCTAAGACTTCATGACTACGCGACTTCGAGCCATGAGGTTACGAGATTACGTGACTACGAATCTTCATGTTTACGAGACTGCGAGGCTACAGAGCTACGAAGCCTCTAGAAAACGAGTTTACGTGACTGCGTGGATACAGGAATACAAGTCTGCATGAGTTCTTGACTACGAAGCTACTCGTCTGCAAGGCTCCAATTGACACATCTGTCTTCGATGGAATTTTCTCTTTTGCTACATCTACACCATCAGCATTATGTTATAAGATTACAAAGCTACTTGCTTACGTAGCTTCAAGTCTACGAGGCTCCAATACATCATGACTACGAGACTACGAACCATGAGGTTACGAGACTATGCGATTGCAAGTCTTCAAGGTTACGTCATCGCGAGGCTATAGGACTACGAAGCTTCCAGAACGCATGGTTACGAGAATGCATGACTAATTGGCCGCATGGCTACGAAACATTATGTCTCTGACTGACTACAATAGCACTATTCAGTGGTGAGAGTTAATTTATTTCATGCAAAGGTACTTGCTGCAAGCAAAACATGACGTCATCTGATGTTGAAAAGCGGAACTGCTTGCAGCAAGTACCTTTGCATGAAATAAATTAACTCTCACCACTGAATAGTGCTATTGTAGTCAGTTAGAGACATAAAGTTTCGTAGCCATGCGGCCAATTAGTCATGCATTCTCATAACCATGCGTTCTGGAAGCTTCGTAGTCCTATAGCCTCGCGATGACGTAACCTTGAAGACTTGCAATCGCATAGTCTCGTAACCTCATGGTTCGTAGTCTCGTAGTCATGATGTATTGGAGCCTCGTAGACTTGAAGCTACGTAAGCAAGTAGCTTTGTAATCTTATAACATAATGCTGATGGTGTAGATGTAGCAAAAGAGAAAATTCCATCGAAGACAGATGTGTCAATTGGAGCCTTGCAGACGAGTAGCTTCGTAGTCAAGAACTCATGCAGACTTGTATTCCTGTATCCACGCAGTCACGTAAACTCGTTTTCTAGAGGCTTCGTAGCTCTGTAGCCTCGCAGTCTCGTAAACATGAAGATTCGTAGTCACGTAATCTCGTAACCTCATGGCTCGAAGTCGCGTAGTCATGAAGTCTTAGGACCTCGTAGAATTGAAGCTACGTATCCAAGTATCCTCGTAGACTTGAAGCTACGTAAGCAGGCGGCCTTGTAATCTTATAACATAATGCTGGTGGTGCAGTTGGAGCAAAAGAGAAAATTCTGACGAAAACAGATGCTGTAATTGTAGCCTTGTAGACGAGTAGCTTCGTAGTCAAGTACTCATGCAGACTGGTAGTCCTGTATCCTCGCAGTCACGTAAACCTGTGTACTAGAGGCTTCGTAGCTCTGTAGCCTCGCAGTCTCGTAAACTTGAAGATTCGTAGTCACGTAGTTCTGTAACCATGTGGTCTCATAGTCTCTTAGACTCGAAGAATTCTAGCCTAATATATTTGGAGCCAAAAGACTTTTGGGACCAAAAGACTGTAGGTGTCAATGACTGATGGAGCCAATGAATATTGGAGTCAATGAATATTGGAGCCATTGAATATTGGAGCCAATGAATATTGGAGCCAATGAATATTGGAGCCAATGAATATTGGAACCAATGAATATTGCAGTCAATGACAAATTAATGTGCTTCCTTTTCGTCGATGGTGCTGCCTTTTCGTTGTCGGTGCTTCCAAATGTGCTTCCTTTTCGTTGGCGGTGCTGCCTTTTCTTTGTCGGTGCTTCCAAATGTGCTTCCTTTTCGTGGGCGGTGCTGCCTTTTCTTTGCCGGTGCTTCCAAATGTGCTTCCTTTTCGTTGGCGGTGCGGCCTTTTCGTTGATGGTGCTTCCTTTTCGTTGTCGGTGCTTCCAAATGTGCTGTATTATCTTTGGCGGTGCTGCCTTTTCGTTGTCGGTGCTTCCAAATGTGCTTCCTTTTCGTTGGCGGTGCTGCCTTTTCTTTGTCGGTGCTTCCAAATGTGCTTCCTTTTCGTTGGCGGTGCTGCCTTTTCTTTGCCGGTGCTTCCAAATGTGCTTCCTTTTCGTTGGCGGTGCGGCCTTTTCGTTGATGGTGCTTCCTTTTCGTTGTCGGTGCTTCCAAATGTGCTGTCTTTTCTTTGGCGGTGCTGCCTTTTCGTTGTCGGTGCTTCCAAATGTGCTTCCTTTTCGTTGGCGGTGCTGCCTTTTCTTTGTCGGTGCTTCCAAATGTGCTTCCTTTTCGTTGGCGGTGCTGCCTTTTCTTTGTCGGTGCTTCCAAATGTGCTGCCTTTTCGTTGTCGGTGCTGCCTTTTCGTTGTCGGTGCTTCCAAATGTGCTGCCTTTTCGTTGTCGGTGCTGCCTTTTCGTTGTCGGTGCTTCCAAATGTGCTGCCTTTTCGTTGTCGCTGCTGCCTTTTTCGTTGTCGGTGCTTCCAAATGTGCTGCCTTTTCGTTGTCGGTGCTGCCTTTTCGTTGTCGGTGCTTCCAAATGTGCTGCCTTTTCGTTGTCGGTGCTGCCTTTTCGTTGTCGGTGCTGCCTTTTCGTTGTCGGTGCTTCCAAATGTGCTGCCTTTTCGTTGTCGGTGCTGCCTTTTCGTTGTCGGTGCTTCCAAATGTGCTGCCTTTTCGTTGATGGTCCTTCTATTTTTAATGTTGTTTTGACTCTGGTATTATAGTAAGTGGTTCTTGATTTGACTTGCGTATTATTCCATCCGGTGCATGTATATAAGCGAGTCCTAGACAGCAGGTCGCTCAGTTTGTTACTGTCGTCGACGGTGTAAGGATCACCTAGATTATTTCATCTGGTGAATAAGTCGCGTAATTACCTGTTCTTGAGAACTCGATGGCATATTTACCGACTTTAACGTCGTACTCGATGGACGTTGTATCATCGTCTACGGGAACCTTGACGACAGCGACGACAATGGTGGAGCAGATCCCGTTGGCAACGACGACGATGTCAACATTGGAGGAGATTTCAACAGATGTGATACCACCAGCAGAAGATAGCTTAATGACTACTGAGCTGGATGTGCAGGAAACCACGACGATCGACGATACGACCTCGATGGAGACTTCAATGGATGCTGATTTGACAACTAGCGAACATCGGTGCTGTTACTGTGACAAGATTTTCTCAAACAACAGCAATGCTCGGCGACACGAGAGGAGCGAATGTGCCAAGAACCTATATCGTAAAATGTTTGTTTGTGAGAAATGTCATAAGCAGTTAGCCAGAAAAGATAATATGAAAACGCACATGAAGGCATGCAAAGGTCCTGCTGTGCGGCAGAAAGTAAAGGTTTCGGCGCAACAACGATGCATCGATGTGCATAAGAGAATGCCTGGAAATGGTACTACTGTTGCAACGCCTGTATCTGGATCGGGTCTGAAAGGATCGTCTTCATCACCACGAGTAGTATAGGAATGACGGAGCTGGCACAGGGTCCAGGGTGTGGTGTATGTGGTGTTTTCCGCCATCTTGGATTGTGACGTCACGGCGGCCATCTTGGATGGTTGTGACCTTGACCTTTGACCTTGACCTTGACCCCGACGGCCATTTTGTATCCGCCATCTTGGATCCGCCATTTTGGATGACGTCATTGTGTTCTCGAAAATTCCGGCGATGTGTTTTCCGCCATTTTGGATGACGTCACCATTGCAATTTGGACGCCATCTTTAACTTTTGTATTTATTATCCGATTTTAATGAAATTTTTTTTAAATTTTATAAAAAAATTCAATTAATAAAATTTTAATAAATTTTTTTTAAAAATCATACATTAACGTCACGGAGTTTGGAGTCCTCCGTTCGAACCCGACGAGGTCAAAAAAAATTAAAAATGGCGACAGGCTCCTTCCTCAATGGTGGGTGCTAGCAGACTGACCCCCACCACTGGTACCAATGCATATACGAACTTACACCCCCCCCCCCCTAAAAAAATTATTTTTCTCGCACATGACGACCAACCCCTCCTCTTTTTTAATTTATTATTATTTTTTCATCGTAATAACCACCCCTCCACCACTACTCTAATGTTTTCCCCTCCCTCCCTCACCTTACCGTAATTCCCACCCCTACCCTCCTCCTCACCCCTATTCTACCTTTTAAAGTATAAATACCGGCTGCAGGACCCGGGAGCCTTCAGTTTTGCAGTCGCTCCCATCCTGAAGGAAAGACGATGTATGCTTGTTGTGCGAGCGGAGCAAAGATCTTGTCGGCCATCTTGAAATTTGGACGCCATATTGAAAATCTTTATTTATTATCCGATTTTAATGAAAAAAATTCCAAAATTCATCAAAAAATTAATGTATTTGAATTCTGTTTGATTATATCGATGTACGTCCTTGGTTCGATTCCCGACGAGAGTAAACGGTAGATCCTTCCTCCATGAAAGCCACCTAGACTGATCTACCACCACCAGTACCAAAGTATATATCATCAACTGATATGACATCATGTCCGCCATCTTGTCTTCATCCACTGGAGACCACCATCTTGTTTTCGTCTGCTAGAGTGTGCCGATACCATGTAGTATAATTATCTGGTCACCATACTTTTGTCCTCAACTGTTGACCTTGAAATTTGACCTTGGCCTTTGACCTTGACCTTGAACTTTGACCTTGACCTTTAACTTTGACCTTGACCTTGAAATTTGACCTTGACCTTGAAATTTGACCTTGACCTTGAAATTTGACCTTGACCATGAAATTTGACCTTGACCTTAAAATTTGACCTTGACCTTGAAATTTGATCTTGACTTTGAAATTTGACTTTGTCCTTCTTGCCGACCATCATGGATCCGACATTTTATGTTCAGTACATGCTACCAGGAGCGACCACCTGCTGGAGTACACCATCTTGTGCGTGTACTCGTATTATAGAGTACATTTCCATCTGGTTAATTTTATTCTAACCCGCTACAGTGCAGTAATCATTTATTACCGAGGTGCCCCCGCCATCTTGAAATTCGGCCGCCATCTTGAAATCATGTAATAATGTATCTAGAAAAGCGGGAAAAAATCCAAAATTCATCAAAAAAATCACTCATTAAATTACATATCGATTTGATCCGCTCCAGTCCTTGGTTCGACCCTCGATCGTTACAATAATGTTTAATTTTATGAAAAAAATAATAACTTCAATAAACCATGTTCAACATTCTTAAAGAGACTTTAAATCCTCTACTACCATCATCCTATAAGCCATCAAGACCGTCATATTGGAAATTCGTAATTGTAATGCTAGAGATTCGGGAAAAAGTTCAAAATTCATTAAATAAATTTGTAATCTATATACTGATTGATTAGATCGACAAAGGTCCTTGGCACGATCCTGGAAGAAGCTAAAATAAATGTAATTTAAATACCAGAAAAGCGTAAGGTTCGAGAAATAAAACACCACAAAGTCGTTTACAAACACAATATTTATTACACAATTTCTATCCTACTACAGGACCACTTGCGAAAGCCAGCAATCGTTTAAACATTTAGACCTGCATAGACGTGCAACGACTACTTCCTAGCTCCAAATGCTCCAGCAGCTCCAAATGCTCCAACAGCCCCCAAATGCTCCAACAGCTCTAACAGCTCCAACAGCTCCAAATGCTCCAACTGCCTTTTCTTTCAACAGCTCCAATGATATTGGGCTACAATGCTACGAGTCTAAGAGACTACGAGGCTACAAGGCTACGAGTCTAAAAGGATCTAGCTGGTTCCGAGTTATACATGGCTGCGAGACTGCATGACTAAAAGACCGCATGGGCTACGAAACTATATGTCAATGAAGCTACCCGGCTCCAACACGCAATGTACACACAGTACACACAGGAAAACGTAATGTACACACAGGAAAACGGAATTTACACACAGGAAAACGAAAAGTACACACAGGAAAACGAAATGTTCAAACAGGAAAACGAAATGTACAAACAGTAAAACGAAATGTACAAACAGGAAAACGAAATGTACACACAGGAAAACGAAATGTACAAACAGGAAAACGAAATGTACAAACAGGAAAACGAAATGTACAAACAGGAAAACGGAATGTACAAACAGGAAAACGTAATGTACAAACAGGAAAACGAAATGTACAAACAGGAAAACGAAATGTACAAACAGGAAAACGAAATGTACAAACAGGAAAACGAAATGTACAAACAGGAAAACGAAATGTACAAACAGGAAAACGAAATGTACACACAGGAAATTGGAACGTACACACAGCACACACAGGAAACGGAATGATCACACATACAGTAGCGGAAACACAGGCTTATTTGGAAATCAGGATACAAGAAATAAATCATACTTTTTTAAAATATAAATAATTCATTTTATTTTTCATTAGTACACACATGACAGTTAATCAAACGATTATTGTATGTAGCCAGCGTTCCGAAGTTCTTACAGTATGGACGATACTTCCACGATATGCGAGTAGTTTCCTCTACGAACAGATGCCACCATCAGTCTTAGCCGGTCAACCAATATTTTTGGATATTTCCATGATGTGGAATCAATCTCTTCTGCCACCATCTTCATTGCTTGTTTATTATAAATATTATGATCTCTGGTGTCTTCCGTTTTAACACCATCCTCAGGGTTACTTTCATCATCTAGCCAGCGATCATCACAAGCTTGATCAGATTTATTTATTATAACACGACGTTTCCATCGCTTCGGTCTCAGGACACCACCACATTCTTCGATCTTGTAAGCTGTAGGTTCTGCATCACAGTCCATGCCTTTGTAAACAGCCTCAGAGTCACTGTAGCAATCACCGCAGAAGACAACGTCTTCACCCAGATTACTGCAAGAACTCAATATCGTTGATGTCGAAGTGTCTTCATCGCCTGTATGCTTCCTTTTCAGGAGTCCACCATTTATACAAAGTATGGAGGATCTGCTAAATATAGGCTTGAATGTATTCTCACTTTTCACAGTGTTGATACCTTCATTAGTTTCAGTCTTCCCGATACCATCAACATCCTTCAATATTTGTTTCTCGTCACGATCGGCGTGCTAAGGCTTCCATCTTTTCTATATTAATAATATTATTTGTCTTAAAATCTCCGCGTCCGTGTCACTATCACAGATGTAAATCATCATCATAGCTGTCATCAATATTGTCATGAGCTGCATCAATATCACTCATTTTATCATATAGTCTCCACAGTTCAGTTGTCAGTGATTTACCACAATCTATGAACTTGTGAGCTCCATTCTCATTTTCTGTAAAAGCCTATGAGTCCAGTTTTATTATTTAATCCTTCAACCCATCATCCCAAACTCAATTAAATAATTGTAGTATATAGAAAAAAAAATCATCAAAGTTCCTTTCATTTAATCTTGGAAACCGTATCATCCTTTCCACCTATAGTAGGTATAGTTTCTTGAGCCCAAGAGTCTTTCATTATATATACCATGCAGTGTTCTTCAAGAGATGTAGTATACCACCATTTCTACATACAAATCCATCCTATCATTAATTTGTTTACACATTAGAAAAACCTTCACGCTAATTTTACGTGTTTTATTAAATTACCACTTCGACTAAAATAATTACCACACATAGTAATTTCTACAAAGGACACTTTGTCCAAGACATTTTAACCATAATCTGTCTGAAAACAACCATGTCCCATCTATATCACAAAGTAAACGAGGGTTAGTGGAGATAGGTCAAACAAGTGCTAGTCACTCATAGGGTAAGAACCATGTGTTCGATACCTATCTCAGTCAATGTAGCATCTATGTATTTTTATTACCTCATGTAGAAAAATATGTTCCAATGCATACGAATTTAAACTTATTCACATACGACTAGTCAAAAGTACATAAATTCAAGCACGCCAACCGCAAAGAAAATTTTAAAAATTCTCAAGGATGGAGGCAGAGACTTCTCGATCGAGACACGCCTACCATCACCTGCAAATGAACATTGACCCCTCGCGCGGGAATTGCAAGCTTGCAGAATGCTGCGACACTCATATGTTTTGCTCAAGACATGCATACATCACATCACTAGCCTTCCAACTCAGTACACGTAAAACTCCAGTGAAATCATAATCCAGCATACGTAAAGTACTTGCTGGAACCACTTCAAAGTATACATCACCGAACCAGAGCAGAAAATCAGCCTACGAATGTATATCTTGCTACCTACAAAAATAAATGTGTAGCACATATACGAGAGGAGTCGAACTCCACATACCATACTCAATACTCTGATAATTATAAGCGTCAAAATATTTTTAATCAAGACCTTAGCCAGTATACAATTTTTTTTCCATGTTGTAAAAATTCATGTTAGTAATCAGCAACGAAGGAGTGAGTAACTTGGACGAAGAACCGCTTACCAAGTATCCAGAATCTTACAGATACAGCCCATCCAGTGCACCAGCTTACTCCGAAGTGTGGTCAATTGATTAACACTCATTAATTTTTTAATATCACCACCATAGTTTACACCAATATATGACAGGTTACGATTTAAGACCATAAATTTCCCACAAGTCTGTTAGTTTTATTTCGGGAAGTAATAAATTATTTCTCAAAAATAATAAATCAAGTTCCTAGTCAGATTTGCTCTAATGTTGCGGTATTACCTGTACCAGCACTTTACCAAAACATCTCCCATAAAAAAAAATCTTAAGAATGCAGATGACATACTCAGACAAAAATAATTTTAGCAAAAAAAAACAGACTTCATCATTATTGGTAAAACAAAATAATACACACAAACAAGACAAAATGGACATTACAAACCCGACCAAAATTACGTGTCACATGTAGTTTATTACATTAAGATAAACGATGTAGGTTAGGGAAAAATAAATAAAAAATTCTTTAATTCTATAATTTATTTAAAATTGTACATTTATACACAATAAAATTTGACACTGTATATATTTTTTACATTTCTCAGTCCATGCGACATTCAATATTATTAAAATAAATTATTATAGTTCGTATTAAGAGTGACAAAATACAAATAATTCATACAGATCACGATACATCAGTTCAGGAGTGTAACACCTTAGAGGGCCAGAAATTATGCTGGAGACCTTCCTTTACAAAATTTATAATGTTTTTTCAAGTAAAATTTTCGTGTAACCTGTATACCGCACTTCTCACACAGAAATTTTACACGGTCAAGATTTCTTCTGCAGCCATGCTTTTCATGGATGCGTGTACTTCGTAGTCGTTCAAATCGTTTACCACAGTAGCAGCACTGATACAGATACTCATCGCAATTACCATCGCTTCCCCGATGTACAACCTGCAAATGAACTTTGCTTTTACAATGCCTAATCAAATTACTTTTGTTTGTGAAATGTACACCACACGGGTCACACGGAAATGTCTCACGATTAGCGTTTCTTCTACAGACATGATTTTCATGTCTTCTTGCATGTTGACGGTATTTAAAACTTTTGTCACAGTACGTACACAGATGTCTCGTCGTTAGACCTTGAGTCACCGACGGCTCGGAAAGTATCTTACTTTCAATGTGCACTGCTGTTGTAGGCGACGAAGTCCCGTATGTTGCATGAGCTGGAGATTTCCCAGTCGACATTGACAGATCATATGTACTGGATGCCAAAGAATCTGATGTATACACGACTGATGCAGAAGCTGGGAATTGCTCACAAAATGTTTTATTTACCAAATGCGGAGTAGTTACAGGTATTGTAGTCTCCTCTTCGTTCGTTAATGCACACATTGAAGTCTCTTGGAGTGAAGAGACAGTAGATACAGCCATCATTGAGATCTCTAGAGATGGTAGGCTCGTTACCATCGGAATCTCTGGAGCTGCCCTCATCGTTGTCATAGGGATCTGCTTCGTCATCACCGCCACCGTCGTCAGGGACCCCGATGAAGACGCGAGACCCTCCGTCAAGATCTCTGCAGTCGGTGACCCCGTCACCATTGGGATTTGTACCGATTTCGACGTTGCTACCATTGAGTTCGGATACACATCAATATTCATGTATCGGACTTATATGCAGACAAGCAAATTCATCAGATCTGCACTGTACCACTACAAGAGGTGGACTGAGGGACCTGCTGTCTAAGACTCGCTTAAATAACAGTGTCCGCTTGTATAATACGCAAGTCAATACATCATCCATTGTTATTACTTAAAAAAATTAGGAGTTTCAAGGAATGAGAATTTAAATTATATATACAATCAACTAATCACACATCCTACATACACGGTTAATTTAGACTTAATAGAGGAGCAAGAGTCTGTAATCAATGGAACTTTCACAACCCAAACAAAATTTAAAGTAGGTACCCAAATTTAAATATTATTATGTAGAGCTACACATAACATCCAACTGACTCCAAATGACTACAACGCATGACTAAAATAATTTATACGATACCAGGCTAGGTCCAAAGTCAATTTTTTTTGTACCTCTCATCTACAGTTCAGAGGACATTCAGTGTTGATATAGCTACAGCCAAGACATGTCCAGTACCATACATTTTCAAAGCCTTCAAAGTCGATCCTTGTTAAGCCTTATGACAAAACTCTCCGAAACAAGAGACCTACTCTACAAGATTACTAGACATTTTAAGCTTGTCATAGCACACATCGATAAAAATCTTCGTAAATAACCCTAAATATTATCAGACCACTAGCATTCGATTTATGCACATACAGTAGGTCACCAACATATTCGTCAACACATGACCATTCTACATTAAGCTCCTCACTTACTTATATCAGCCTACTCGACTACACCCAGCACACATAAACTAAAAGAAGTCAAATAAAATCCTATTATTTATTTACATTCGAATATTTAACAGCATGCCGACTGCTAATTAAATAAGCCTGACAGTGAACATGTTAGCAAAGTTTACTTTTATATAGGACCAGGAATCCATTGAACCTTCAGAACCTAGCTACACATACACAGTGCTGGATGCAAGGAATTCTACACTCATTTGTCATCACTGACACTCACATTCCATAATCTAATCTCAATTCGGCACTCATTTTCCATCATTAACATTCACACAAATGCAAATTAACCACCATCAACACTCAATTCAACACTCACTTTCCATAATCTAAACTCAATTCGGCACTCGTCTTCCATCATCGACACTCATATTACATCATAGGCACTTGAGTCAACACTCATTTTCCATCATTAACAGTCACACAAATGCAAATTAACCACCATCGACACTCAATTCAACACTCACTTTTCATAATCTAAACTCAATTCAGCACTCATTTTCCATAGTCGACACTCAATTCAACCCTCACTTTCCATAATCTAAACTCATTTTCCATAGTCGATACTCAATTCAACACTCATTTTCCATCATCGACACTCAATTCGACACTCATTTTCCATCATCGACACTCAATTCGGCACTCATTTCCCATCATCTACACTCAATTCGACACTCAATTTCCATCATCGACACTCAATTCGGCACTCATTTTCCATCGATGACACTCAATTCAACACTCATTTTACGTAATCGATACTTAATTTTACATACTCTTTCCTTCTTCGACACTCATTTTCCATCATCTACATACAGTAAAATGGAAACTTTCCATCATCCACACACACACACACACACACACACAGATACATATATAAATATATTCATACACAACTCAATTCTTTAAAGTAGCAAACACATGAACTTTATTAGGGCATAAATAACGACACATTTTAATAACAATTTTTAAAATTATATTTATATCAAAAATACAAAAGTATAAAATTTCATCAGTCAATACACATTACTAACATATTATATATACCCTGAAATTCTAAGTTCATCAAATATAGCCCACGTTTCTTTGATAACTGATAAAATTTCGTCATCTTGCGAAACAAGTAAAAGTCGCAACCTGTTCACCAACACGTTCGGGTCTTTCCACGATATATAATCAATTTCACTTGATGACACCATCTTCTTCGATTGTTTGCTGAACATATTCTGAAAATCGTTGTAATAATGATTATGATAAGTTGTATCATCATCATCGCTGCTGTCCACATCTTTATCAAACACACTGACATCTTCATCTTGCATATCCCAGTATTTCGAATTTTTGACATTGGAGTACCGTCATTGACATCAAGCTTACTTGCTAATTTTACAAATAAATATTCCAAAGTCCGTAGAAGTCTACTATAAGACGTCTTGTCACTTTTTCTGGAGATGTTACTTTCATTATCTTCTACCTTACTTATATCTCCAACACCATTTAAGCTATATCCTTTCTCAAGACCTGGAGAGATTTTAACACAATCGCTTTTAAGACTAGGTCGATCAATTTCATTGTAAGACATACTGTCCCCGAGCTTGGCTTTACAAGTTTTATAGTGTCTTTTTTAATTCTCTCTTTGTGTCATCCGCCTACCACACTTGCCAAAACTTAGTATTTGACGGAATGGACTTTTAACACAATCGTTCTTTTCATGTCTACGAGCATTATAGCTTTTATCAAAGTTTTTGCTACAGTATGTACAATGTCCTTCAGATCGAGATCGATATTTGAGTATCGTACCTTCACTAGACTGTACGTACTCCATAATGGTTGAATAGCCACTAAAAGTATTATTTAGGTACTTCGTATTTTTATGTATGAACATTCATCAATTATTTACGAAAAAAGATTTTTTTCTCATTTTGACTAAAAAACTCATGTTCCACGTAGTTTTACTACCCACCTTCATATTTCCTCATATGTTATGGTGTAAAAGCAACCAAAGTTGGTTGTAGGTTACGGAATGCTCACTCACGATCTGTTGAAAAAAGTGTGCTTCCCTAGATCTCAAGAGGAAGAACATTGACCTTATTTAAAAATTTGCGAATAATATCATGGCCTAGCAAGAATCACAAGATAATCTATTCTCATATTAGCAACCATCATGTATCAGTTGTCTGTATATGCAGTCTCTGTTGTCTGTATAAGTAGACAATGTTTTGTGTGGGATGCGGGATGCTCCCTAACGATCGCAACAGAAGGAGGGCTTCGCTAGAACTCAAGGGGAAGGGAAATCTTCGTGTGTGATAGCTTTTCCCATTTGTTTCAAGACATAGTAATCGTATGATTTATGAACTTTGGTTTTTGTGTGATTTCCATCTGTTAAAATTCTTTTTTAAGTGTTGATTTGATAATATGACTTCGGAAATTTAAACGAAACTCTGAATAAAATTACCTGTCTTAGAAACCAAGGAAAATGCAGTTTGTCCTTCATGTTAATGCTTCTCATCTGTCTCAAAGCTTATTATTTGTCTGAGTAAAGTTATTATTTTTTTAAATCCACCTTGATAAAAATATTGTAAGTGCTGATTTATTGACAGAATTTCACTGATTAAATGTAACTCTGACTAGAAATGACATGACTCATTAAGTAAAAAATTCTTCATGCAGAGCTGGATCTCTCACAAATAATCTGTAGCACTCGGCGAAAACCATCAGATGTCTAGTTAGGTATAATCAGAAACACTTGGAGAAAGCCATCAATATAATAACAAGAATAATCTGAAGCACTCGGAGAAATCCATCAGATGTCTATTTAGGTATAATCAGAAACACTTGGAGAAAGCCATCAATATAATAACAAGAATAATCTGAAGCACTCGGAGAAATCCATCAGATGTCTAGTTAGGTATAATCAGAAGCACCCGGAGAAAACCACCATAATATTGACAAGAATAATCGGAAGCACACGGAGAAAACCACCATAATATTAACAATAATAATCGGAAGCACACGGAGAAAACCACCATAATATTGACAAGAATAATCGGAAGCACACAGAGAAAACCACCACATGTTTTCTTTGATATCATAAAAATACAGAAAAAAAAATATTTAAAAATTAAAATAAATTAATAAAAAATTTAAAATGACAAAAAATAAAATAAAAAAAATACATAAAATTCTGCTAGCTTGTGAACTTCTCATTGTTGAACAAAGATAGAGTTCTAGTACAAGCCAGAATTTTATGTATTTTTTTTTATTTTATTTTTTGTCATTTTAAATTTTTTATTAATTTATTTTAATTTTTAAATATTTTTTTTTCTGTATTTTTATGATATCAAAGAAAACATGTGGTGGTTTTCTCTGTGTGCTTCCGATTATTCTTGTCAATATTATGGTGGTTTTCTCCGTGTGCTTCCGATTATTATTGTTAATATTATGGTGGTTTTCTCCGTGTGCTTCCGATTATTCTTGTCAATATTATGGTGGTTTTCTCCGGGTGCTTCTGATTATACCTAACTAGACATCTGATGGATTTCTCCGAGTGCTTCAGATTATTCTTGTTATTATATTGATGGCTTTCTCCAAGTGTTTCTGATTATACCCAAATAGACATCTGATGTATTTCTCCGAGTGCTTCAGATTATTCTTGTTATTATATTGATGGCTTTCTCCAAGTGTTTCTGATTATACCTAACTAGACATCTGATGGTTTTCGCCGAGTGCTACAGATTATTTGTGAGAGATCCAGCTCTGCATGAAGAATTTTTTACTTAATGAGTCATGTCATTTCTAGTCAGAGTTACATTTAATCAGTGAAATTCTGTCAATAAATCAGCACTTACAATATTTTTATCAAGGTGGATTTAAAAAAATAATAACTTTACTCAGACAAATAATAAGCTTTGAGACAGATGAGAAGCATTAACATGAAGGACAAACTGCATTTTCCTTGGTTTCTAAGACAGGTAATTTTATTCAGAGTTTCGTTTAAATTTCCGAAGTCATATTATCAAATCAACACTTAAAAAAGAATTTTAACAGGTGGAAATCACACAAAAACCAAAGTTCATAAATCAGACGATTACTATGTCTTGAAACAAATGGGAAAAGCTATCACACACGAAGATTTCCCTTCCCCTTGAGTTCTAGCGAAGCCCTCCTTCTGTTGCGATCGTTAGGGAGCATCCCGCATCCCACACAAAACATTGTCTACTTATACAGACAACAGAGACTGCATATACAGACAACTGATACATGATGGTTGCTAATATGAGAATAGATTATCTTGTGATTCTTGCTAGGCCATGATATTATTCGCAAATTTTTAAATAAGGTCAATGTTCTTCCTCTTGAGATCTAGGGAAGCACACTTTTTTCAACAGATCGTGAGTGAGCATTCCGTAACCTACAACCAACTTTGGTTGCTTTTACACCATAACATATGAGGAAATATGAAGGTGGGTAGTAAAACTACGTGGAACATGAGTTTTTTAGTCAAAATGAGAAAAAAATCTTTTTTCGTAAATAATTGATGAATGTTCATACATAAAAATACGAAGTACCTAAATAATACTTTTAGTGGCTATTCAACCATTATGGAGTACGTACAGTCTAGTGAAGGTACGATACTCAAATATCGATCTCGATCTGAAGGACATTGTACATACTGTAGCAAATACTTTGATAAAAGCTATAATGCTCGTAGACATGAAAAGAACGATTGTGTTAAAAGTCCATTCCGTCAAATACTAAGTTTTGGCAAGTGTGGTAGGCGGATGACACAAAGAGAGAATTTAAAAAGACACTATAAAACTTGTAAAGCCAAGCTCGGGGACAGTATGTCTTACAATGAAATTGATCGACCTAGTCTTAAAAGCGATTGTGTTAAAATCTCTCCAGGTCTTGAGAAAGGATATAGCTTAAATGGTGTTGGAGATATAAGTAAGGTAGAAGATAATGAAAGTAACATCTCCAGAAAAAGTGACAAGACGTCTTATAGTAGACTTCTACGGACTTTGGAATATTTATTTGTAAAATTAGCAAGTAAGCTTGATGTCAATGACGGTACTCCAATGTCAAAAATTCGAAATACTGGGATATGCAAGATGAAGATGTCAGTGTGTTTGATAAAGATGTGGACAGCAGCGATGATGATGATACAACTTATCATAATCATTATTACAACGATTTTCAGAATATGTTCAGCAAACAATCGAAGAAGATGGTGTCATCAAGTGAAATTGATTATATATCGTGGAAAGACCCGAACGTGTTGGTGAACAGGTTGCGACTTTTACTTGTTTCGCAAGATGACGAAATTTTATCAGTTATCAAAGAAACGTGGGCTATATTTGATGAACTTAGAATTTCAGGGTATATATAATATGTTAGTAATGTGTATTGACTGATGAAATTTTATACTTTTGTATTTTTGATATAAATATAATTTTAAAAATTGTTATTAAAATGTGTCGTTATTTATGCCCTAATAAAGTTCATGTGTTTGCTACTTTAAAGAATTGAGTTGTGTATGAATATATTTATATATGTATCTGTGTGTGTGTGTGTGTGTGTGTGGATGATGGAAAGTTTCCATTTTACTGTATGTAGATGATGGAAAATGAGTGTCGAAGAAGGAAAGAGTATGTAGAATTAAGTATCGATTACGTAAAATGAGTGTTGAATTGAGTGTCATCGATGGAAAATGAGTGCCGAATTGAGTGTCGATGATGTAAAATGAGTGTCGAATTGAGTGTCGATGATGGAAAATGAGTGTTGAATTGAGTATCGACTATGGAAAATGAGTTTAGATTATGGAAAGTGAGGGTTGAATTGAGTGTCGACTATGGAAAATGAGTGCTGAATTGAGTTTAGATTATGAAAAGTGAGTGTTGAATTGAGTGTCGATGGTGGTTAATTTGCATTTGTGTGACTGTTAATGATGGAAAATGAGTGTTGACTCAAGTGCCTATGATGTAATATGAGTGTCGATGATGGAAGACGAGTGCCGAATTGAGTTTAGATTATGGAAAGTGAGTGTTGAATTGAGTGTTGATGGTGGTTAATTTGCATTTGTGTGAATGTTAATGATGGAAAATGAGTGCCGAATTGAGATTAGATAATGGAATGTGAGTGTCAGTGATGACAAATGAGTGTAGAATTCCTTGCATCCAGCACTGTGTATGTGTAGCTAGGTTCTGAAGGTTCAATGGATTCCTGGTCCTATATAAAAGTAAACTTTGCTAACATGTTCACTGTCAGGCTTATTTAATTAGCAGTCGGCATGCTGTTAAATATTCGAATGTAAATAAATAATAGGATTTTATTTGACTTCTTTTAGTTTATGTGTGCTGGGTGTAGTCGAGTAGGCTGATATAAGTAAGTGAGGAGCTTAATGTAAAATGGTCATGTGTTGACGAATATGTTGGTGACCTACTGTATGTGCATAAATCGAATGCTAGTGGTCTGATAATATTTAGGGTTATTTACGAAGATTTTTATCGATGTGTGCTATGACAAGCTTAAAATGTCTAGTAATCTTGTAGAGTAGGTCTCTTGTTTCGGAGAGTTTTGTCATAAGGCTTAACAAGGATCGACTTTGAAGGCTTTGAAAATGTATGGTACTGGACATGTCTTGGCTGTAGCTATATCAACACTGAATGTCCTCTGAACTGTAGATGAGAGGTACAAAAAAAATTGACTTTGGACCTAGCCTGGTATCGTATAAATTATTTTAGTCATGCGTTGTAGTCATTTGGAGTCAGTTGGATGTTATGTGTAGCTCTACATAATAATATTTAAATTTGGGTACCTACTTTAAATTTTGTTTGGGTTGTGAAAGTTCCATTGATTACAGACTCTTGCTCCTCTATTAAGTCTAAATTAACCGTGTATGTAGGATGTGTGATTAGTTGATTGTATATATAATTTAAATTCTCATTCCTTGAAACTCCTAATTTTTTTAAGTAATAACAATGGATGATGTATTGACTTGCGTATTATACAAGCGGACACTGTTATTTAAGCGAGTCTTAGACAGCAGGTCCCTCAGTCCACCTCTTGTAGTGGTACAGTGCAGATCTGATGAATTTGCTTGTCTGCATATAAGTCCGATACATGAATATTGATGTGTATCCGAACTCAATGGTAGCAACGTCGAAATCGGTACAAATCCCAATGGTGACGGGGTCACCGACTGCAGAGATCTTGACGGAGGGTCTCGCGTCTTCATCGGGGTCCCTGACGACGGTGGCGGTGATGACGAAGCAGATCCCTATGACAACGATGAGGGCAGCTCCAGAGATTCCGATGGTAACGAGCCTACCATCTCTAGAGATCTCAATGATGGCTGTATCTACTGTCTCTTCACTCCAAGAGACTTCAATGTGTGCATTAACGAACGAAGAGGAGACTACAATACCTGTAACTACTCCGCATTTGGTAAATAAAACATTTTGTGAGCAATTCCCAGCTTCTGCATCAGTCGTGTATACATCAGATTCTTTGGCATCCAGTACATATGATCTGTCAATGTCGACTGGGAAATCTCCAGCTCATGCAACATACGGGACTTCGTCGCCTACAACAGCAGTGCACATTGAAAGTAAGATACTTTCCGAGCCGTCGGTGACTCAAGGTCTAACGACGAGACATCTGTGTACGTACTGTGACAAAAGTTTTAAATACCGTCAACATGCAAGAAGACATGAAAATCATGTCTGTAGAAGAAACGCTAATCGTGAGACATTTCCGTGTGACCCGTGTGGTGTACATTTCACAAACAAAAGTAATTTGATTAGGCATTGTAAAAGCAAAGTTCATTTGCAGGTTGTACATCGGGGAAGCGATGGTAATTGCGATGAGTATCTGTATCAGTGCTGCTACTGTGGTAAACGATTTGAACGACTACGAAGTACACGCATCCATGAAAAGCATGGCTGCAGAAGAAATCTTGACCGTGTAAAATTTCTGTGTGAGAAGTGCGGTATACAGGTTACACGAAAATTTTACTTGAAAAAACATTATAAATTTTGTAAAGGAAGGTCTCCAGCATAATTTCTGGCCCTCTAAGGTGTTACACTCCTGAACTGATGTATCGTGATCTGTATGAATTATTTGTATTTTGTCACTCTTAATACGAACTATAATAATTTATTTTAATAATATTGAATGTCGCATGGACTGAGAAATGTAAAAAATATATACAGTGTCAAATTTTATTGTGTATAAATGTACAATTTTAAATAAATTATAGAATTAAAGAATTTTTTATTTATTTTTCCCTAACCTACATCGTTTATCTTAATGTAATAAACTACATGTGACACGTAATTTTGGTCGGGTTTGTAATGTCCATTTTGTCTTGTTTGTGTGTATTATTTTGTTTTACCAATAATGATGAAGTCTGTTTTTTTTTGCTAAAATTATTTTTGTCTGAGTATGTCATCTGCATTCTTAAGATTTTTTTTTATGGGAGATGTTTTGGTAAAGTGCTGGTACAGGTAATACCGCAACATTAGAGCAAATCTGACTAGGAACTTGATTTATTATTTTTGAGAAATAATTTATTACTTCCCGAAATAAAACTAACAGACTTGTGGGAAATTTATGGTCTTAAATCGTAACCTGTCATATATTGGTGTAAACTATGGTGGTGATATTAAAAAATTAATGAGTGTTAATCAATTGACCACACTTCGGAGTAAGCTGGTGCACTGGATGGGCTGTATCTGTAAGATTCTGGATACTTGGTAAGCGGTTCTTCGTCCAAGTTACTCACTCCTTCGTTGCTGATTACTAACATGAATTTTTACAACATGGAAAAAAAATTGTATACTGGCTAAGGTCTTGATTAAAAATATTTTGACGCTTATAATTATCAGAGTATTGAGTATGGTATGTGGAGTTCGACTCCTCTCGTATATGTGCTACACATTTATTTTTGTAGGTAGCAAGATATACATTCGTAGGCTGATTTTCTGCTCTGGTTCGGTGATGTATACTTTGAAGTGGTTCCAGCAAGTACTTTACGTATGCTGGATTATGATTTCACTGGAGTTTTACGTGTACTGAGTTGGAAGGCTAGTGATGTGATGTATGCATGTCTTGAGCAAAACATATGAGTGTCGCAGCATTCTGCAAGCTTGCAATTCCCGCGCGAGGGGTCAATGTTCATTTGCAGGTGATGGTAGGCGTGTCTCGATCGAGAAGTCTCTGCCTCCATCCTTGAGAATTTTTAAAATTTTCTTTGCGGTTGGCGTGCTTGAATTTATGTACTTTTGACTAGTCGTATGTGAATAAGTTTAAATTCGTATGCATTGGAACATATTTTTCTACATGAGGTAATAAAAATACATAGATGCTACATTGACTGAGATAGGTATCGAACACATGGTTCTTACCCTATGAGTGACTAGCACTTGTTTGACCTATCTCCACTAACCCTCGTTTACTTTGTGATATAGATGGGACATGGTTGTTTTCAGACAGATTATGGTTAAAATGTCTTGGACAAAGTGTCCTTTGTAGAAATTACTATGTGTGGTAATTATTTTAGTCGAAGTGGTAATTTAATAAAACACGTAAAATTAGCGTGAAGGTTTTTCTAATGTGTAAACAAATTAATGATAGGATGGATTTGTATGTAGAAATGGTGGTATACTACATCTCTTGAAGAACACTGCATGGTATATATAATGAAAGACTCTTGGGCTCAAGAAACTATACCTACTATAGGTGGAAAGGATGATACGGTTTCCAAGATTAAATGAAAGGAACTTTGATGATTTTTTTTTCTATATACTACAATTATTTAATTGAGTTTGGGATGATGGGTTGAAGGATTAAATAATAAAACTGGACTCATAGGCTTTTACAGAAAATGAGAATGGAGCTCACAAGTTCATAGATTGTGGTAAATCACTGACAACTGAACTGTGGAGACTATATGATAAAATGAGTGATATTGATGCAGCTCATGACAATATTGATGACAGCTATGATGATGATTTACATCTGTGATAGTGACACGGACGCGGAGATTTTAAGACAAATAATATTATTAATATAGAAAAGATGGAAGCCTTAGCACGCCGATCGTGACGAGAAACAAATATTGAAGGATGTTGATGGTATCGGGAAGACTGAAACTAATGAAGGTATCAACACTGTGAAAAGTGAGAATACATTCAAGCCTATATTTAGCAGATCCTCCATACTTTGTATAAATGGTGGACTCCTGAAAAGGAAGCATACAGGCGATGAAGACACTTCGACATCAACGATATTGAGTTCTTGCAGTAATCTGGGTGAAGACGTTGTCTTCTGCGGTGATTGCTACAGTGACTCTGAGGCTGTTTACAAAGGCATGGACTGTGATGCAGAACCTACAGCTTACAAGATCGAAGAATGTGGTGGTGTCCTGAGACCGAAGCGATGGAAACGTCGTGTTATAATAAATAAATCTGATCAAGCTTGTGATGATCGCTGGCTAGATGATGAAAGTAACCCTGAGGATGGTGTTAAAACGGAAGACACCAGAGATCATAATATTTATAATAAACAAGCAATGAAGATGGTGGCAGAAGAGATTGATTCCACATCATGGAAATATCCAAAAATATTGGTTGACCGGCTAAGACTGATGGTGGCATCTGTTCGTAGAGGAAACTACTCGCATATCGTGGAAGTATCGTCCATACTGTAAGAACTTCGGAACGCTGGCTACATACAATAATCGTTTGATTAACTGTCATGTGTGTACTAATGAAAAATAAAATGAATTATTTATATTTTAAAAAAGTATGATTTATTTCTTGTATCCTGATTTCCAAATAAGCCTGTGTTTCCGCTACTGTATGTGTGATCATTCCGTTTCCTGTGTGTGCTGTGTGTACGTTCCAATTTCCTGTGTGTACATTTCGTTTTCCTGTTTGTACATTTCGTTTTCCTGTTTGTACATTTCGTTTTCCTGTTTGTACATTTCGTTTTCCTGTTTGTACATTTCGTTTTCCTGTTTGTACATTTCGTTTTCCTGTTTGTACATTACGTTTTCCTGTTTGTACATTCCGTTTTCCTGTTTGTACATTTCGTTTTCCTGTTTGTACATTTCGTTTTCCTGTTTGTACATTTCGTTTTCCTGTGTGTACATTTCGTTTTCCTGTTTGTACATTTCGTTTTACTGTTTGTACATTTCGTTTTCCTGTTTGAACATTTCGTTTTCCTGTGTGTACTTTTCGTTTTCCTGTGTGTAAATTCCGTTTTCCTGTGTGTACATTACGTTTTCCTGTGTGTACTGTGTGTACATTGCGTGTTGGAGCCGGGTAGCTTCATTGACATATAGTTTCGTAGCCCATGCGGTCTTTTAGTCATGCAGTCTCGCAGCCATGTATAACTCGGAACCAGCTAGATCCTTTTAGACTCGTAGCCTTGTAGCCTCGTAGTCTCTTAGACTCGTAGCATTGTAGCCCAATATCATTGGAGCTGTTGAAAGAAAAGGCAGTTGGAGCATTTGGAGCTGTTGGAGCTGTTAGAGCTGTTGGAGCATTTGGGGGCTGTTGGAGCATTTGGAGCTGCTGGAGCATTTGGAGCTAGGAAGTAGTCGTTGCACGTCTATGCAGGTCTAAATGTTTAAACGATTGCTGGCTTTCGCAAGTGGTCCTGTAGTAGGATAGAAATTGTGTAATAAATATTGTGTTTGTAAACGACTTTGTGGTGTTTTATTTCTCGAACCTTACGCTTTTCTGGTATTTAAATTACATTTATTTTAGCTTCTTCCAGGATCGTGCCAAGGACCTTTGTCGATCTAATCAATCAGTATATAGATTACAAATTTATTTAATGAATTTTGAACTTTTTCCCGAATCTCTAGCATTACAATTACGAATTTCCAATATGACGGTCTTGATGGCTTATAGGATGATGGTAGTAGAGGATTTAAAGTCTCTTTAAGAATGTTGAACATGGTTTATTGAAGTTATTATTTTTTTCATAAAATTAAACATTATTGTAACGATCGAGGGTCGAACCAAGGACTGGAGCGGATCAAATCGATATGTAATTTAATGAGTGATTTTTTTGATGAATTTTGGATTTTTTCCCGCTTTTCTAGATACATTATTACATGATTTCAAGATGGCGGCCGAATTTCAAGATGGCGGGGGCACCTCGGTAATAAATGATTACTGCACTGTAGCGGGTTAGAATAAAATTAACCAGATGGAAATGTACTCTATAATACGAGTACACGCACAAGATGGTGTACTCCAGCAGGTGGTCGCTCCTGGTAGCATGTACTGAACATAAAATGTCGGATCCATGATGGTCGGCAAGAAGGACAAAGTCAAGATCAAATTTTAAGGTCAAGGTCAAATTTCAAGGTCAAGGTCAAATTTCAAGGTCAAGGTCAAATTTCAAGGTCAAGGTCAAATTTCAAGGTCAAGGTCAAAGTTCAAGGTCAAGGTCAAAGTTCAAGGTCAAGGTCAAAGGCCAAGGTCAAATTTCAAGGTCAACAGTTGAGGACAAAAGTATGGTGACCAGATAATTATACTACATGGTATCGGCACACTCTAGCAGACGAAAACAAGATGGTGGTCTCCAGTGGATGAAGACAAGATGGCGGACATGATGTCATATCAGTTGATGATATATACTTTGGTACTGGTGGTGGTAGATCAGTCTAGGTGGCTTTCATGGAGGAAGGATCTACCGTTTACTCTCGTCGGGAATCGAACCAAGGACGTACATCGATATAATCAAACAGAATTCAAATACATTAATTTTTTGATGAATTTTGGAATTTTTTTCATTAAAATCGGATAATAAATAAAGATTTTCAATATGGCGTCCAAATTTCAAGATGGCCGACAAGATCTTTGCTCCGCTCGCACAACAAGCATACATCGTCTTTCCTTCAGGATGGGAGCGACTGCAAAACTGAAGGCTCCCGGGTCCTGCAGCCGGTATTTATACTTTAAAAGGTAGAATAGGGGTGAGGAGGAGGGTAGGGGTGGGAATTACGGTAAGGTGAGGGAGGGAGGGGAAAACATTAGAGTAGTGGTGGAGGGGTGGTTATTACGATGAAAAAATAATAATAAATTAAAAAAGAGGAGGGGTTGGTCGTCATGTGCGAGAAAAATAATTTTTTTAGGGGGGGGGGTGTAAGTTCGTATATGCATTGGTACCAGTGGTGGGGGTCAGTCTGCTAGCACCCACCATTGAGGAAGGAGCCTGTCGCCATTTTTAATTTTTTTTGACCTCGTCGGGTTCGAACCGAGGACTCCAAACTCCGTGACGTTAATGTATGATTTTTAAAAAAAATTTATTAAAATTTTATTAATTGAATTTTTTTATAAATTTTAAAAAAAATTTCATTAAAATCGGATAATAAATACAAAAGTTAAAGATGGCGTCCAAATTGCAATGGTGACGTCATCCAAAATGGCGGAAAACACATCGCCGGAATTTTCGAGAACACAATGACGTCATCCAAAATGGCGGATCCAAGATGGCGGATCCAAAATGGCCGTCGGGGTCAAGGTCAAGGTCAAAGGTCAAGGTCACAACCATCCAAGATGGCCGCCGTGACGTCACAATCCAAGATGGCGGAAAACACCACAGACACCACACCCTGGACCCTGTGCCAGCTCCGTCATTCCTATACTACTACCACGGTATCCTTGCAGCTACTGTGATACGTCGTTCGCATTTTACCATGATGCACGAAGACATGAGCGGAGCAAATGCGCGAAGAATCCTTCTCGCATGAAGTTTCGATGTGATGAGTGCCTTAAATGGTTTACTCGAATTGACAGTTTGCGACATCATGCGAAAAAATGTAAAGGTGGAGTCTGTGCTCCTACTGCTGAACTACCTGCCGACATTTCGACTCCTCGCTTTAGATTGGAGACACGAAAGCGTACAACCAAAAAAACAGATGCCCAGCAACCGATTGTTATGACGTCTGAACATGGAACTAAACCTAAGACTGTGTTCGTAGCATTACAAGTGAACGATAATGGCTTCTACTTGGCGCAGTCTGCATTTCGTGGAACGTTGAAAGACTACTATTATCTAAATACGTTCGGTGAGTCGAAGGACATTTGTAATTTTCTTGACGATATCAGACAGAAGATAATCAATCAGCTTACTGATGATGTAGCAACAAACGGACCTTTGAAATATAACTTGTGGTTGGACTGTATATATGGAAAGCCATATCCGTTCGATGACGAAGTGAAGAAGTGTGCATTCAAGACATCTGCTGCAGTAATTTACAGTTCTAATGATGTGAAGCAAACTGTTAAAAACGGTATCCAGAAACTCTGTCAAGAAGAGGTGGACTATGTCTGTAAAGGTTCTGGCTGGACTCTGTCTAGTATAAACCGATTGGAGCTAAGAATTAGTCATTTCACACCGCTGCGGAACTAAATGATTATAAGATTGTTGGCTTTCGTAAGTGATCCTGTAGTAGAATAGAAATTATGTAATAAATATTATGTTTGTAAAAGAACTTGCGGTGTTTAATTCCTCGAACCTGTTACTATTATGTTAAATTGATGATATATTTAATTTTTTTTGCATCATCCTAGATCGTACCAAGGATCTTAGTCGATCTAATTAATCAGTATATTGATCGGAAATTTATTTAATGATTTCTGAACTTTTTCCCGGATCTCTAGCATTAAAATTACACATTTCCAATATGGTGGTCTTGATGTCTGATAGGATGGTGGTAGTAGAGGATTTAAAGTCTCTTTAAGAATGTTGAACATGGTTTATTTAAATTATTTTTTTTTTCATAAAATTAAACATTATTGCAACGATCGGGTATCGAACCGAGGACGGGAATCGATCGAATCAATATGTAAATTAATGAGTGATTTATTTAATTAATTTTGGAACTTTTCCCGAATTTCTAGCTAAATAATTACGGATTTTCAAGATGGCGGCCAAATGACAAGATGGCGGGTGTCACAGCAATAATAAATGATTACTGCACTCTAGCGGGTAAGAGTTAAACTGACATGGCGTCAGCGTACTCTAGCGGCCGAAAACAAGATGGTGGTCTCCAGCATCGAAGACAAGATGGCGGCCATGACGTCATACTAGATGATGATAAAAAGTGGTGGGAGTCAGTATGCCTGCAGCCACCTCGGGGGAAGGATCGGTCGCCATTTTTATTTTTTTTGCACTCGTCGGGTTCGAACCGAGGACTCCGAGCTCCATGTCGTAAATGTTTGTTTTTTAAATATTTTATTAAAAAATTTTATTATTTAATTTGTTTTATGAATTTTAAATTTTTTTTCATTAAAATCGGATAATAATTTTAAAGATGGCGGCCGTAACGGAAATTGCAACGATGACGTCATAATTCAAGATGGCGGTCATGGTATCCTTATTCCTAGAAATGGCTTAACTGAGGCTTGAGTTAAGGATGCTTAAGCCAGTTTTAGGAATTTTCAGCCGCTGGGATTTTTAAGGACTAAAAACGGGAATTTTTCCCTCGAAACGGGAAATTTTTCCCTCGAAATGAGAAATTTTTAATTTGTGGAATTTTTTGAGATTTTTTGGCGGAACTTTTTTCCACAGAAATGGAAATTTTGGCGATTTTTGAGGAATTTTGGGCAAATTTTGCCCAATTTTGGCGGATTTTGGCGATTTTTGAGGATCAAATTCAAGGTCAAGGTCAAAGGTCAAGGTCACAACCATCCAAGATGGCCGTCGTGACGTCAGAGATGGACGTGACGTCAGAGATGTGGATCGGCACCAAGCACCACAGCCTTAAAGCCTGTTTCCGGAGCCCCATTCATATACTACTAACGGTATATTTACAATTATATACAAAATAAATAAGTAATTGTTTTGCTTGAATGTGCTTTATTTGTAATGCAAAAAGTACAATCACATTCTAAATTAAATGTCTTTTAAATTTCAGCTATGATTAATTATTACATCCCATAACCTGAATTTTTCACTCAGAAATGGCATATGCTGTAAGTTGTAGTCATCAATCTTGTAGAATGTCATAATTTCTAGCACGAACTATAATTCCTGAAACACAAGAAAGTAGTAGTTTTATTGTTACCTTTTTATCTCGAGATGTTTTAGTTTTATAGTGCTTGACATGGATATTATATATTATAACACTTTATCAGAAATAAATATGAAAAATGTATACTTTTTTAAGTTATGCCGAGGAATAAATTGAATATAGTGACAAAATGTTTACCCCGTATTTTGAAGAAAGATAAATCTTGGAGAATTTTACTATTGTTTGATTTTCAGCACAAGTGTTTTACTAGGTATGTTTTCGTTAAAAGTAAATTTTTAATATTAACTTTTTAATAGCATTCAACTCTGTTTCCCGGGCTCGAATCATGGTCTGTCAAATGCAATACATTTTCCGTGTCTGTAAACCTCACTGTCAGAGACAAAACTTAACCTAAGTAGAAGCCCGTGTACAGTTGAAGGTTTCTTATTTGTTCCGATAAAAGCTTCCAACATATAAAAATACAAGCATCTAAGTAGTTATTGTGATTTATATTAAAGAACCCTAAGAGTTCAAGAAGCCAAATTATTTATCTATGGTAATTGGTTCTTAAAAATATAATGAATTGAGAAAACTAACCTACATTTCGGAAATCATTTTTACGTTTCAAACAGATTAAACTCTGCAGTATTAAATTCACATTAACAACATCTCTTATCAATTAGAGCATCACACAGACAGTATAGGATTTGTAAAAAATCCGTTTCAAAAAAATATGTTATAGAAATATGCAAACGATTACTGACTGAAACTTCCATAAAAATTTTTTTTTCCTTTTTTTTTTTTTTTGGAGAAACCTTTCACATAACCTTCAATGTATCACAAGGTGGCTTATCTTTAGCAGTGGCATGGGTTGGCAGATAAAACCGGTAATTGTTGACCGCACAGTATAAATAAACAACTGACTATGTGAAAAATAATATTTTTACGGAGAATTTCTGCTGGGAAAATAACGAAAACAAATTTGATTGTCTAACTTACTGGAAACATTTGAGGTAGTTTTTCCCCACATTGCAGTTGGAAGTATCCAGATGGTTTGCTGGAAACAAAATAAAACAAAATTAACATGCCATTACAGCTCTTTAAATTATGTTAATGAATATGGAAATGAATATAAAGAATACAAAGAATATGAACAAGACGATCTATGGTTTAGATGATTATGAAGAAAAAAATATGTAGAAGAACATGAAGTTAAAGAATAAAACAACATGTTGATTATGATGAAGATAAATATGAAGGTTACAAGGAAGATGAAGATAAAATAAATATGAAAATGTTAATAACTATTAAGCGATAAGTTCGAAGTCATGATTCATAAGATGACCATAATGTGTCAAGGGCAGACTAAAGCGAGGGGAAACTGCAACGATTCACCTTTACCTTCTGAAATATTGGGGTGGTGAAGGGACAAACAACTCCCAATCCTGGACCCAAGAAAGAAACCAAACCCTGTCAGGAATCGAACCCGAGACTGTTGGGCATTATAAACGTTTGACAGTACTAAGATGTTAGATAAATGTGTGGATCAATAAAGATGTATATTATGTAATGAAGTTTCAGTGAAACGACTACATTCAATGTGTTTTTGTACTATTGTGTAGAACGGGTCAAAATCAATTTATTATACAAATATCCATAAATACTGACATGTGTTCAAGTAACGCGATGTCACAGTGATATAAATTGTATTAAATTTAAATATATATCACTTGTAAAAAATGGTTTATGAAGTGTGTTGACTGTAGTTGATGTGTTTTTATACTATTGTGAAAACTGGACAAATCAATGTTTTGTGCATGCATTTCCATTTAAAATTTTTCATTATATGAATGTAGAATCTCTTTATTGTGTTAATGCATTTTAGTATGTTTTCTTAATGTACATATCCTACATCATACACAGTGAACGATGTATTTTTGTATAAAAGTTGCATATAAGTAAAAAAAATTGGTTGTCTGTAAAGTCGGTTTTCGGACGATAGTTTAACGTGACGTCATAACAAAACGTTGATGAAATTATTGCCTACTTTTATGTATAAAATTGAATCATTTTTTATTTTAATAATAAAAAATAAATACATAAAATTATACTAGTAATCATATTTTTAAAATACAAGAATAATTAACCTTTATTGCCAAAATTGTTGTTGTAATAAGCAATGAAAACCACATTAACTTTTCACTTCACTTTAAAAACAGTCGACGAAACAGTTCACGTGTAGATGACTTGTAATTAATTTTAAAAATTGTTTATCTGTAAAGTCGGTTTACGGACGATAGTTAAACGTGAAAACATCATAACAAAACATTGATGAAATGATTGATCCATAAGAAAATGAAATATCCAATTTGGCCTGAGACTGAGCCGTAATAGGTTTTTGCAACCAAACCATTTAGGCATTAAAAATATGTTATTCTTTGAGGAAATATATTTTTTTTAATTTTTCTTTCTCTGTATGTTAAAAACTACCTCTGTATACTTTTATGAATAAAATTGAATAATTTTTATTGAATTATCACTATTTTGTATGGATAAAAATGAGTGAAATTAAATATACTTTTAACTGATAAATTTACTTTTATTTTCACTCATTTATTCAAATATGTTTATTACTTTTGTAGTGTCGCGCGCGCCGTTTTTATTTTTACAAGTACAAAAGTGGGAAGTTAAGCGGCGGCGCGGTTTCGATCCGTCAACATTTGGGATAAATAGTAAGCGATGCTAACCACACGGCCACGAGGCCATATAGGAAATAATTGTTTCAGATGTTGTATATATGGTTATAACAATTTTGTTTTGTGTTGTGGAAGTTCTAAAAACGTATGTAGCCCGCCATGTTTATTTCTTGTAGTGGTAGGCGGGAAATTTAAAAAAAAATATTGTCAGCTGCTAGTCGGCCGCCATGTTTATACTAACTTCAAGATCGTCGAGAATGTTTTACGCTTTTTCGCAATTACACATTTAACGACGAAGTTTGTTCGTCGTGAAATTAAACGTAGAATTTAAAAAAATGCCCTTTCATTTAATAAAATAAGTATTAGTAAGTTTAAGAAAGAAATTCGGCTTTACTCTCCAACCCAGACGCTCGTGGTGCGCTGGGGCCGAGATTAAAATTCGTCGAGAATATTTTATTCTTACCTCTATCTGCACATTCTAAATCCTGCTTGAAAGAAACGCACTCTGGATGCGAAATATAACGATGGATAAAATTATCCAACGCATCCAAGTCGATTTTCTCGTTCTCTGTGATCAGACCAAGAGCAGTGGCGTAACAGATCAGAGCGCACTGCAATGCAAAAAAATTACACATCTATCTCTCTCTCTCTCTCTCTCTCTCTCTATATATATATATATATATATATATATATATATATATATATATACACACACACACACATAAAGTTTACATGTAAGAAAAAATGACAGTTCGAGGGCATTTCAAAGTAGGAAATAATATTACATGGACCAAATGGTATTTGATATGATACATATACCTAATTGAATCGGTAAATGAAATATTTGTGAGCCATGAATGTCAAATTTTCTGTGTTCTACTGAAGAAAAAGTTTATGTGGTCAATAATAATATTTTATATTACCAAAAACAGATTTTTACATCAATAAAATATGTTTTATCTGAAAAATGTTGGTAACTGGTAGGTCGGTAATCCATAAGTCCCTTATATTAAGATACTTATTCTGCTTTATTTCTGAATAGCTTGGAAATATGGGGAGCAAGTGATATTGGATCTGTGCCAAGTCATATCATTATGATTAAAACTATCTGCAAACTGAAGGTTGAAAAGGAAACTCTCTTATTTGTCCACCTCCTCCAAAAGTTTTTGGGAAGGAAGTATCGGTGTGATAAGGCTCTCCCACGCTATTAAACTCCCCGTGAAATTGTTTTAATTCAGACTACGAGAAATTTCGATGTGTGTAAAGCCACTGAAACATAGGTGCGTTTTTTTTTTTTTAATTTTTGGGACATATCTTAAATTTTTTATTTTATGTTTAAACCAATCATAATAAGTTGATAAATTAATAAATTAATCTCAATGAAACTGCAGTAGCAACAACTATATTTTAATAAAATTTCCAATAAAAACCATCACATGTTGCTGAAATAAATTATCTATAAAATCTAGGTTGTATCATAATAATTAATTTATATTTAACATAGAAATACCTATGTCATTGCATGTTAAGCTAGTACTGTAAATGTATGTATTACGGCGCGTTCATATTAATATAATTATAGGAAACCTGTTTATACGAAGATAAGAAAAAATTAGTATTTTTATTGACAATTAACTTGTAAAGGTTTTGTACTCGAAATCAATGGTATTAAAATATGTTTTATTTGAGGAAAAATATTATTATTTATTGATAGCTTAATTTTTATAATGTACTAGCAAGACCCGTCAGACGTTGTCCTGCCAGTGTTTACATATTTACCGATATATATACATACTTATATATATAGCGTCAGAAGTGCTGCGTCAAACGCACTACGTCTGACGCGTGCGTCAGGCGCTGCTTTGGAATCGCACCTATGAGAGGAATAAAATGATGGAAAACAGGGGAAAAATCACGAAGGAGTAGTTGTCTGTTCTGAAGTTTATGTTCCTCTGTTTAGCAATTGGTTAACAAAACAACATAAACTAAAGCTAGAAAAAATTTTATTAGCTTGAATGGAACTCGCTATAGGAAGGTTCGAAAAACTGCCATCATGAAGTTAATATTGTTAAACAAAGATGTTAACAACATATCAGCAAGGAAATACTGTTCAACTTCGTTACAAAACAATGTTTTTTATCTAATTGGGGGGAAAAACATTTCTTTTTAAACACTAGATAGCACACACCCACTCTCTAAATTGTTACTTCCACAGGGACAATATTATAATAGACCAGTACACATAAAACGTTTTTCAAAACTTATTAAAGCAGGTAGAGCTTAAAAATATTATTTACTTTCACATGCCCGATTCAAAATATTTACACTTTAATCATAAATAACTAAAAAAATTACATTTTTAAAGTTTGTTTACTTACATTTGATTGGTTATTGTTTGGATCCAAGCTTAAGATTATCGGTGTGTGATTGGCTCTGAACTGATCGGCAGCTACAACAAAGCACATTAAAGTGTTCATTTACGCTATGTAATCCCAATTTTACTACTTATCTACTAGTAAGCTCGATTCATAGTTTAAAGGAAAACTAAACTGTTCGTTCTTTCATAGGTAAGTGCGTTAAAATTTTGTCTAAATTTGAAAACTTGCCGTTAAAAATAAATAAATGGTAATCTAAAGTAATAAATTTATCTTGCGCACTGATTCCAGTTTTACACCTAGAACGAATAAACATGGGTTTTAAAGTTAATGTTTTCTTTGATTAATTAGATAACATATAAAAAAAGACTAAAAATATAGGCGGGAAGGGCAAGACGGAAAAAAGTTAAACGACCACATTTTAGAATTATAGTTGATAAATTACACAAGACACAAAAACGTAACGCAAAAAGTCCACATTTATCCACTTGCGTTTCGGTTTGCGTTTCGGCTTGCGTTTCCACATTTAGTACCTACCTATTTAAAGTTAGGTGTTCCGAGCACTTTCACAGATGCTGTCGTAATGTATATACAAGTTGTCAGTTTCTCGTTTATTGCATGCATAACGTTTTCGTTTATTAAACTTACTCACCATGAAAATATAAAACACTTAAAAAAATTACTAAGAATTACACACTTCCCATGATAAACATAATTATAGTAGAAGATCGAGGTAGTTATTTGTTTTCTACTGCATTTTCAAGTGTAGTGTTGGCGACGTATTGTGACTATCATGCTCGTGCGTCCTAGAACTTTTTCGTTATTTTCCACATTTTTAAACACAACCTAACTGTTAATGTTGGTTTAATCTTCTATATGATAATAAAATTTTTAAAGGAAGTATTTAAGAAAACAAATTGTATCACCTTACTTTGTTGTATATTAATTTGTCGAATGCGTTGCGAGTAATATTTGGGGTCCTATAATCCAACTATCGAGTAGAATGTCAAAAGAATTTGAAAATAAAATGAAGAGAAAGGGCCCAAGATTAATAAAAAAAAAAAAAAACAGAACTACATAGAATTCTAAAAATTCCAAATCCAATACTCAGTGGAAACAATCTATGTATATCAGGGGGGAAATGTAAACTAAGCAGATTTTACACTCATTTATGGCAATATATTACCTGTATCTTATTTTTATTCCAATATCAACAAAATAGTTCTATGGTGGACAGCAGCGAATCCTTTTAGGAGGGGGGAAAGGGCACGTGTTTCCCTTCTTTTCCTCCAGAAGAGCAAAAGATGCACCAAATAATTTTTTGTGCTATTTGTTTATTTTAAATACTTATAAAATACGTATGTGTAGTTACTAATCACTTAGTCTGGATCTAATACCGAGACTAAGTTATTACTCTCTCAATGTTACGGTAATAAAGCACATATCATTAAAAAAATGCTGAAATGTCATCCTAATGTATAATGTATTGACGTTATATTATTTTTTAATGTAATGTAATTAATGCGGTAAAGGGTATCCATGAACTTGAAAAAGCTTATTTATCTTTAAAATTTCAAAAATTTTGGCGAGAGAACTTCACTAGACCACCGGTTTTATTGCGGAGGGGAGGATTCCAGACTCCCGATGCCCCCTCTCCCCCCTCCTAGAGTCAACCTTTGACAGAGGCGCTCTTCCAATGCCACGTCATTACTGCGAAATGCAAGAAGACTTCAACAGAACTAAATAAACATGAATATTTAACATATCAAAAGACTTGTCTAATTCTTTTAGAATATGATAGTAATCAGGAAATAATAAGTTTCTTACTTTTTAGTTCGCCGTTGTAGGGTTAGAGTTTAATAAAGTTTTATTTTATTAGGATATGATTCGTAAATAAATAAACAATTGGTTTTTACAAACGATTAAAAATCTAATTATTCCAGAGTTTTTGGCATAACAATTTTTTTATTTATTTAAGATTGATATTCTGAAATAAAGTTTTACCACAAAGGCTACATACAAATGGTCAATTCAAAATTGTATAACACATGATCTCATGCTATCAGATTATATTATAAATTAAAAATAAACAGGTCTCTAAACTTCTCAAAACCATTAACCACAGTTTTTGGAGTAAAATAATTCTTAAACTGTCAACTAGAGTTATATTAGAGACTTTATTTAAATAACCAGCAAAAATTCAAATCTTAAGATGCAAAATAATTTAGGAAGCTACCCTCTTAATAGTTGGTGGCAGACGTCCAATTTACTCTTTGTAGACCTCTCGAGGATTATAAAGGCGTATTTGTTCTGAGTAGGAAAAACTAAATAATATCTTTGAAAATGAAACTTCAGAACTCCCTTGCGATCAAGATACACGCAGAAAATCCCATTGCTACAAGTAGATCTGAAAAAAGGCATCGCTTTCGCGATTACATACATTTATACAATTATTACACGTTGTGTAAAGCATAAAATTAAAACGATTTGGTGTAAAAATAACTACTATGAATTCTAATTTCATGGGGCATATTTATAATTTGCGAAAATATATTAGTTAATGCCAAGGCAGTAATGCCAATGAATCTGAGTTCGTGATTGCAATTTTTCAAGACGGCTGCATTATTCTGCCGGATAAATACGGTCAAGACATTTCTTTTGCGTATATGAAAATTACTTACTCTTTCTGACACAGTTTCATTTGCTCCTAACTCTTACAACGCCTACATATTCCAGGGAGAAAATAGATGGAAAATAAAACAAACAACTTGCCACTGCACGACCCAGTTTGCTCTCGGGTTACTAACATATTTTGAGTAATTTGAGGTAAATTAAGGGAATTATTGACTGCCGAAATCATTGAATGGTCGAAATCCTGAACGTATCACCTACTAGTCTACACTCCAAACCCATAATTATGCTACTAACAATATGGGTCAGTGTCTCTAATAAGCGACGTGATTAAAATACACGATGTATGTTTCATCCTGATTGTAGCTCACGAGATGTACTCACTTAAGTTACTGTTGTACATTTCGGAGCATGCTGCGAATTCTGCGTCATCAGCAACCTGTGAATCAAAAATAAGGCAATTATATTTGTCAGTTTTGGATCATTTGTAATGAAATTGCTTTGTTTTATTTATAAAATACATACACACATTTATAGGTACTTCTATTGATATTTGATACATATTATATATCAATAGTCAAAAGGAAAAAAAAATTAAGCGCCAATTAGGTGCGCCCTATCCAGATTCAGCACAGTTGCGGGATCTAAAGAGTCCTGGCTTGAAGAGTATTAAAACATTAATTTTAGGCGTGCCTGGATGAATGATGTTTATTATTCACGAATTTTCAAAGCCAGTACAAAAGTCAATCAGAAAAACGTCATACATATGTTATTTGAAACTAACTATATTTAAAGTACTTAAGAGCCGAACCCCTTGGAAAAATGTGCATACCAACATGTTATAAAGTTAAAAATAAAGGGAAACAACACATTCAGCAATATATTTAATATTTTCCTTTATTTTTATAATTAAACTTACTTGTAACTTAAATTTGTTAATGATGTTACTGCAGAATAGCAATTTTTATTTTATTTAGTAAAAGTTAATTTTAAAGTTTTCATTTTTAAAAAGGAAGAAATTTCCGAGCGAACTCTACTCTCAATTTTTTTATCCTTATCCTTATTTGCCCTGAAGATGCATGCTGAAATTTATGGTAATATATCTGTTCATTGAGCTAATTTATCAAGATTTGGGTTCCAAATCATTAAGAATCATACAACTATACAGTTTTTTTAACAGACAAACTTTTAAACCATTAATTGTCAAGCAATTTATTTTAACTTAAGTGTGTTAAATTTTGGTGATACAAACTTAAACTTAATCTGAGTAAGTTGGCAAAACTAACTTACTTCTTTGTGCCTTTGGTATAGCAAGCGTTAGGAAACAAAATAAGTCTATCGGAAATTATGTCGCTTTCAAAAGAACATTGAAATTGTAGTCAATTTATGGATTTTATTTTAAACAAAGACTCAAAATAAAATAGAATAAATTAAGGGTTTTTCGTCATACCAGATAAATATATGATTGCATAAACTCTGCCTTATTCTGACTCATGAGTTCTGTGTTGTTGTAAAACAGGTAAGACATGCCCTGGAAGGCAGAAAAGCGTTTTGTCTATAGACTTAACAGTTTATGGAATATATTTTTGACGCCAATATGGATATCGTGACTTCATGTTTGTGGTAAGATAATTTCGGGGCAAAATAATGATTCCCCGAGAATTCAGGGCCCTAATCATTGGTTCATAAGAGGATATAGTGACTACAAGTTTCATATAATGTTAAACACTTGTCCAAAGCTAGGCCTTTTTTACTCAGAGACTATAAATCACGTGGTAACACAAAGTATACCAAGTCTGGTAAAAACAAATACGACATTGTATAAAGTTAAAATATAACATTTTCGCCACAATTCTAAATATTAAAATTTCAATAGTATGATTATTATTATTATTAGTCATTTTCTTTCCACAAAACTCGCAAGCTATAACATCTAGCAGCCAGTTTTAGTCCTCGTCATTTCTACGATCACAAATCATATAACTATTCAGTATATGGCTTGAATACGAAGGCCAGTAGTGAGTGCTTTGTCCTCTTGTGCTATTTTTTAATCGCGCTGCGCGTGGTTCCTGATAGCAAACACGTTTCGTTTAACAGCTACTGATATAGTAAATGATTTTAGGGTAAAATTCAGTACACAAATGTTCGTAGTAAACTTTCTCAGTGATACGTGTATAGTTTTGGCGCAGTGGCAAGACACAGAACTAGCTTTCTAGATGTCCCGGTTTGGAATCCCGTCCAACCCTCATCTCGGGGTACCAATGTTCCAGGAAATACCGCCTACATGCTGGGTTGCTTCCTGACTGATTACTTCTCAATTATCTCTTAAATAAAACTAAATTATAGTAATGTATGTATTACTTTGAGCTTACATAGATTCATTATCTTAAGTAAAATCATTTGCACTAACAGTAGGCAACACTTTGGTCAGAAGCGCTTAATGTTTTGTTTGAACGTAAACGAACCGTTAAACGTTAACTAGTTACTTACAATACTAGCTGAAATTTAATATATATCTTGTCTTGTGATTTACATTGCAGTAATTTCAACGTTTATTTCTAATATCAAGTTCCTCGATAAATACACACATAATTTCAAACATAACTGATAGTTGCAAAAGGCTTTGTTTTCAGAACATGATTATACTATAACGAAAAAAATAGCAAAATATAGTATTTTTTTAATGTATTTTTTTCCGGTAGCAATTTAGTATTAAAATATCATGACGAGAAATGTCATAAATATGCTTCTTTATGCGTCTTTATTTACATTATTACTTTTGCTTTTTATGTTTAACACTACGAGAAATAGTTTCTGTTTATTTAAGCCAATGGTTATTCCAGTATATTCTCAACATGGTTGTCACACATCAACAGTACATAATAAAGTCAGGTTATTACCGTAATCATAATGAGTGTTGTAATAACAGCGATGGACAGAGCAGCAACTAATGGATGACAATTCATTCCGTAGCTTCAGTTATTAAATTGTGGTGAAGAATCACTGAAAAAATTATACAAATCATTAAATGTTCAGTTTCTCAAACAAAAACAGTGATGATAATAATTATAATAAATAAATAAAATAAAATTTAATTTTTCGAGTTAATTTAGCGAAATAAAAATCTTTGGCACTGTGGAAGTATGAAAAATTTATTTGAGAAAATATATCCCACTTTAAGTTATACATATCCTCAACACTTCATAATCAAATAGTTTACGCCACAAATATTGACAGTGTGACAGGGCCTTTAGATGGATTTGTTAATATTTAATTATTTTGGATTTTTAAAGCCAGCCACGCAGTCGTAAAACCTAACGTGATTAACGTTTTACATTAACGCAGCTACCTTCACAGAAAAACTGACAAACATGTACATGTGTACTAAGAAATACATACATACAAGGGCATAAAAACATGCATAAGTATAGCCTGTATGTATATATATATATATATATGAAGGAAAACCAGTTTAACTGGTTATAAATAATAATTTTGTTGATAAATGTTAAGCCCCATTTTTATTACCTATTATAATGAGGTTTAATGCAATATTCTTTACCAGACTATTTTAAAAATCTAATTTAAAAAAAAAAAACAATGAAATGGTTAAGTTATCACCTCAGACTTCAGTTAACAGTTCGGCGTGACGAGCCAGCAGCTTGGAGCGCGACAGAACTGCGACCTGGCGTTGCTCGCCAATGAAAGTCGTCTTTTTATCGGCGAAGAAAAGAAAAATGTAACGCCGCTGAACACGTCAGTTCGCAGGAGGGCTCCACGATTAGATAGTGATAAAGCATACCGTATATCCGTCTAGGTTCTCACCCGCAGGGTTAAATGGCAGGAGTTGTAAGCGCGAGGTATCAGCAAAAAGCAGTCGTTTCAAAAGACAAGAAACTGCTTCATAGACCAAATATATCCCGGTTAATGTGCTTATTTTACGATCTCATATTCAACCTCAAAGAGTTTTTCGTTACTGTTCAAATAAAGTCTTTCAATTGTGCGGCTACCGGTCAAAGGTCAAAGTCATCCAAGATGGCCGCCGTGACGTCACAATCCAAGATGGCGGTCGGCTCCCGGCTCAACACTCTGAACCCTGTGCCCGGAGCCCTTTTATATACTACTAATGTCTATTTTCACCAAACTTCAATGAAGAGGAGTCATTTAGTCCCGAATCACCATTGTAGAAGAAGTTTTTTTAAAATTAATTCAAAATTCACTTAAATTGATATGCTGGACTCTAACTGATTGGTAGGCTGTGGGAATAAACGATTTTGTGTGTATTAATTGTGCTGTTACATGACTATCCCGTGCACAGAATGTGTATTGTTTTTATTATAAATAACATTTTTTATAATATTATTATTTGTTTACATTTTCATGTCTATGTTCTATTGTTGTTTATTGGACGTATCTACGAGTGCTACACTCTATGGCGTAGCCCAAGAGACTTTGAGGCCTCGATTGCAAGACCCTTCTAGGGAACTAATGACTTTCACGGCAAATTGAACTCTTTGCACGTAATTTGCATAAAAGAATTTTCATTGTTGAAAATTCACGTTTTAAATTTGAGACATTTTAGTGTTTTAAGATGTATTGTTAAATGTCTGTATTTTGTTTTGATGTGTTAATTAAGTCAACGATATTTGTGTCTCGGCCAATGAGAGGCCATGTTGCTTAAGTTAAGCGTCGTTAATTAAGTTAAGAAAACAGTTTGGAATGACTACGGCGTTGGCTAGACAGCCTGGGTTGCAATCGCCTTAAAAATCTGACAATTCTACGAGCTAAACAGATCATCCAGTTGAAGGGATGTTTTAAATCGCCGTTTAAACATATTTATATGTAATTTATATAGGGCACATCCTATATGATGTGTAATTAGGTGTGAAATTAACGTGAGTAATATTGACTCATAATGCTATTTTGAACGGACCGTATTTCTGCATAAACGTAATTTGATTCTGCTAACACGCATATAAACATTGAATTTTGTGTCGAACACAGTAAAGCCCTGCAAAGACAATCAGTTTTACAACCAATTACCATTCTGATTTACACGTTCTTAGTTCTAACCCAGAGGTGAAATGAGACGGAGTTCTCATGATGTTCTACCATACCTACATACTGAATTCAGCCTAGGTATACTAAAACCAAACTAAAAAATAGAAAATCAAAAAAGTATATTGTTGACAATAATCATAACCCACTCTCACTTTGCATTTAATTAAATTTTACTTTTCATTTAATTAAATGTCACAATATTTAGTAGACTTTGTTTATATCGCGCCAAAGACAAACAGAAAGAAAAGAGTTCGCACATGAGCGAAATGGTTTTCTTTACAATGTGCGAACTCTTTTCTTTCAGTTTGTCTGTGGCGCGATATAAACAAAGCCTACTAAATATTGTGAAATTATATAAATTGACGAAAATCTTATTTTGCAAATGTAATCTATCTATATAAAAAACAAAGTCGGGTTAGTTACACCATTTATAACTCAAGAACGGCTGGGCCTATTTTAATTATCTCTGATTTGTTGGATTCGTCTCCGCCCCGAATAGCAGAATAACTATATAAAATGTTGATAAAATTCACAGAAAAAATAATAACTTTTAAATAAATTAGGTTTTTGACTCCTCCATATTCCGCAATTGACAACTCATGTCACGCAGGTTGGCCATAGACATACAAAGTTACAGACGTACAAAATGTGAAAGTTATTTCTCTATGTCCGCCAAACAATAGCCGCGAAGCTATTCTAACGAATAAAGTAGAGAGAGTAAGAAAAACTAAAGCTCTAAACCTTTTGTCGTTGCCATGTTTGGGACAATTGTTTTTACCCATTTTGTGATTTATTGTTTTCTTTTATCATTAAAATTAATTAAAATGAATCACCCAATCGCATTAACACTACAGCACTACCACATAAAAAAACAGAGTGACAGCACCTGGGATGAATGCACAATGGCGCATAAACGTGCATTGGAAGCACTTAACCGAGCATTGAAAGATCTACGCAATGACTCGAGATGTTTTGGAGGCGCAATGATTTTACTGTCTGGCGATTTCCGTCAAACACTACCAGTAATTCAAAGATCAACTGCTGCCGACGAAATAAACGCTTGCCTCAAATCATCGAATCTATGGCGCTATGTGAAGAAACTTCAGCTGACAACAAACATAAAAGTTGCATTGCTGAACGATACATCTGCTGAAGATTTCTCTGAGCAATTGCTGACTATCGGTAATGACCGTGTTCCTGTCGATGAATCACGCGGATTGATTTCATTTCCTCCGAATATTTGCGTTTTCGTCTCATCGAAAGACGAGCTCATCAACAAAGTTTTCTCGAACATTATTGCTAAACACAAAAATAACAAATGGTTGAGTGAGCTAGCAATTTTGGTGGCTAATAACAAGTATGTGGATGACTTAAACTTCGTAATTCAGAATCAAATCGTTGGTACTCTGCATTCATTCAAATCTATTGATTGTGCAACAAACGAAAATTAAGCCATCAATTATCCAACTGAATTTTTAAACTGCTTGGATGTGCCTGGCTTACCACCGCACAATTTATAACTGAAGGTTGGCTCGGTAGTCATCATGCTTCGAAATCTAAACCAACCAAAACTATGCAATGGAATGCGTTTAGTGATAAGAAAACTGATGATCAATCTGATTCACTCCATGATACTCAAAGAAAAATTCAAAGGTGAGGAAGTTCTCATTCCGAAGATTCCGATGATTCCAACCTATATGCCCTTTGAGTTTAAACGATTTCAATTTCCGATTCGTCTTGCATACGCCATGACGATTAACAAATCACAAGGCCAATCCTTAAGTGTTTGTGGTCTGAATATAGAAAATGCGTGTTTTTCTCATGGTCTATTTTACGTGGCATGTTCACCTGTCGGCATCCCCTCCACTTTATTTGTTCTTGCGTCTGATAACAAAACGAAAAAAATGTCGTATATAACAAGGTGCTTTACTGAAGAGAATCAACCCGAGTGTAACCTATGCAGCAAAATACATAGCTCCAATAAAGCAAATGTCTTGCTGACACACCATTAAAATACTTGATTTTTGAACTTTTATTGAATTTTGAGTATTCATTTTATTATGTTAATAAAATCCTAAATTAGGTTTAGCTAAAAGTTAACACAACATTCATTGAATGTTAGGCGGTACGAAGTTCGCCGGGTCAGCTAGTTAATTTTATAAATGTGTAAAGACAAGCTATCAGTGAATTTACTTTTAGTTCCAATCATAAGAAATTACTTAAACAAAACAATAAAATGATTTGGACTTGATATATATAAATTTGTAAGTTCCTGTTACTTAAGTTCACATCTTCCTATCGGTCCGTAAGCTGACACTCTTAAGCTTGTTTTCACTCACGAATCGTTGACAATTTGGTGGGGGATGGATCAAAAAGGTGGCAATAGGCCTTAGAGGACCAGGGCGGTAGTCTCTAGGTCATCGCAGGAAGCAGCACTGGGAAGACTCCGAAAAATACTACCAAAGCTCCAGGGCTGGCAATAGGAGTGTATCTTGAAACAGTTTCTTGGACTGACTGGTACTTGGGGTTGGTTTCCCGGACTTGGGCTTTTGGATAAGTATCTTGGTCCCTGCCAAAGCAGGGTGGATGATGCCGTCACTCAGGATGGTGTCACTTCTTGGCTGGCTGAATCCCGATACGGTAGATATAAAATAATTTCTTAATTTAATTTACATAAAAGAATAAGTACTGAAAACATAACTCTAAATTTTACTACTCGCTAGCTATATTATACTATCTAGTCCAGGCATCTCATCCCTTGTAGCATGTTGACTACATAATGCGACAATCTCTGCCGGAACCCGCGTCGATGATTACCGTTTACCAGCCAGAAAGAGGTCGCGCGCAGAAGTGACGTGGCGCGCGGAGAGTGTCTTAATTAATTCAGCCCTGGAACAAAGGTTGGGGGGCGGGGGTGTACCGAAGGTACCCGAAGATACCCGAAGGGGCGGGATGAGAACAAAACACAACCCGAGTGGTTAACTCGAAGTTCGCGCGACCACTGTGCTATCTAGAGAGCAACTCCGAAAACAACCGCCTATCGACTCTAGCCAGGTCGAGATGGTGAAGCCTGTGTTCTTATGCTGTAGCCAGTGCTGCGCTCTGGCGGTCTAACTGAGAGAGGGAATGGAAGTACTCATCTCAAGAGCCCAGGGAGCGCTGGGGGCCTTTCTCTGTCAGCCACGAGGTGGTTAGTTCTAAAGGAGCTCGTCAGATGTTGTGGTTGTCTCCAAATCGCACCGCAGCTCTGGAGGCTGAACGGCCTTGACTCAGGCCACTCGCCCTTCTGGGTTCAAGAACTTTCAATGACACTCACTAAGGGGCGGGGTAAGAGGGAGGGACTAAACGACACCACTCGGCATGGGAAAATGCGCCCTAACATTACTTTCTATGAGTGAACCTAAGACGTGTGCGTGACGGGAAGAGCTGCTCTAAGCTGGGCTCTAACAGTGGTAACCACTCATACAGAGCTGTTGTATGCAAATTTAATCATGCAGGGAATTAATGTTACAGGCCCCGGGCGTGACTGCAAGCGGGGGAAATTTCATCCAGGCTGCTAACGTCGTCTTTAGACTGGCAAAATATTAGATTAGCCTCTGTGAAAAGGTGCCTCGGGCCACTGCAGCAAAGTTAAACAAAGTGGAGTACACCAGCCTAACAAAGTGTAACTCACCCTTTTGTAATCAATATACATGGAAAATAAAATTTCCAAATAAAATTTAAATTTATAATAAAAATAACGTGCTTAAATACCTAATTTCCGGCACTTTGTAAATAATTAAATGTTAGAATAAAGTAAAGTATGGAAATAAAAACGTTGATATTCTGAATCGCTTCAAATAAATAAAGTGGAAACGTAAACAAATCGGAAACAATGTTAATTTGGCCATGTTTTGAAAAGTAAAGTTCTGCGTGATGCACAGCTAAGTCATTAGGCTTATATACTTAAACAAAATCACGTACATCATAATTTTTTTGATTACAAAATCAGCATTCATTAAAAGTCAAGATTTTAAAATTTGGTATTCTACAATAGTTTTAATTGACTAATCATATCTCAGAAAATAGACAGAAACCGCATAAGGAATACCTGTACAATATATACATTGGTTTTTTTTGGTCGTACATTTAATTATTTATATTTATACATTTTTGTATAACATACTTGGGGGTAAAGGTTTTTCTTTTGTTATTTTTTTTTTCATTTTTGAACATACATAAAATAAATATTAAGCAGAAGCTCTTTTAATTAAAATTTTACTAATTAATTTTTTGTAAACTTAAAGTTTTCCTCATAAAATCGAATAATAATTACATGTTTCCAAGATGGTGACCGAACCGAAAATCACAATGCTAGGAGTGGGTCATTAGATTTCAAGATGGCGGAACATTATAATCAACAAAGTAGTGAAAAAACAAATTGGAAGATCTGAGATATCCCTATATAAATCTCCATTTTCTCTCTCTCTCTCTCTCTCTATATATATATATATATATATATTTATATATATATTTATATATATATCTTTCCAAATCATAGTATCTTTCGCTATATATCTCTGTGTAATTATATCCCTAAATATCTCTCTATGTCTTTCGCTATATATATATAAATATATATATAAATGTTAATATCTCTCCTTCTCTATATTTTTATTAATCTCTGTCTCTATGCGTATATAGTGTTCTTTATATCTTTACCTTTGTATGTCTATATCTTCCTATGTATACCTTTAACTTTTAAAAACATAAACAATCACACAGGCATTATTTATTTTAAAAAATTATACTTATCTATATTTTTGTCCATATTTTTAACTGTCGCAGTGTGACATATATAAAAACATGGGCGTATTTAAATGCAACGTGTTTCTAAAGTCCAAAGCAAATTGTGAACTTTCTGTGAGTTAAGATTAAGAACGAACATTTACACTGTTATTTATATAGTTATATTGTCTCAAGATTTTAACTACTAACATTATGGTGAACTCCGAACAACTGGAGATGATAACATGTGCTCATATGCCATTGTGGAGGCAGAACCCTACTGGACACTCACCCTTGTGGTCGAGCGCTTTTCCAACAGTCCATCAGACTTCAGCTCTCATTTCTTACGTGTCATAGCACGGCTTTGCGAATCATTTGAAGCAATCATGTAAAGGTAAGTTCGAAAATGAAACGGAGTTGGATCTCATGAAACGAGTACCTGCAATTACACGCATGCCGACACGGACCCGTACAAATAGCTCGTCAATGCTCAGCTCTTCCGCTTACGTTACTCTGTGCGACCATTCGAAGCCGAATATTTCGTCGGGGTGGTAGCCAAGGGTAGTAGGTATAGGTATGGCAGACCGGGGACATGGTTCAGGGTGTGGTTAGTGTTGAAGATCGGCATCTTGGATAAGTGATATCACGGCGGCCATCTTGTATGGCCTTGACCTTCAAACTTTGTCAAAATAGTCCAAAATTTGTCAATGTCCGCCAAACTTTCCAGTTTTTGTTTTGGAAAAACCTTCCTAAAATTAAATCGAAAAATAAAAAAATTCTCTTTTTTGAGAAAAAATTTCCCGTTTTATTCCTCAAAAATTCAAAAATTTAGAATAAAAAACCTCAAAAAAATGTCCTTAGAAATAACACAAATTCGTTATTGAGACTTAAGAATCCATGTCTACAGTCTCCGATAAGCCTCATCTAGGATTATGACGTCACTGTTGCAATTTCCATTACATCCACCATCTTTAAAATCTTTATTTACTACAGGATTTTAATAAAAAAATATGAAATTTATGAAAAATTTAATTAATTAAATTCTTACAAAATATATAATTACTATAAACGACGTTACGCAGATCGTTACGCCTCGCCATCTTGGATTCTAGAAACGTTGCATGTTTCGTTAGACCGCCATTTTAGATGTGTATGACGTCATCATTTAATTTTTCTTTACGGCTGCCATCTTGAAAATCGGTATTTTTAATGTTAGAAAATCGGGAAAAACCTCAAAATGTAAAAAAATTTAATTAATCATTTTTAATAAAGTATTATTTTATAAATGCACTTTCATCATGAAGTCCTAGGTTCAAATCCCGTGAGGGACAAAATTAAAAAATGGTCGCTAGATCCTTCCTCCACGGTAGCCGCCGGCAGACTGACCTCCCACCACTAATGCCAAGGAATATATCACCAGCTAGTATGACGTCAAGCCCGCCATCTGGTTATCGTCTGCTGGAGATCACCATCTTGTTTAAGTCCGCTAGAGAGCGCTACTGCCATTGTAAGTTTAATTTTTACCTGCTAGAGTGCATTAATCATTTACTATTACTGTGGCTCTCGACATCTTGATAATTGGGTGCCATATTGGAATTGTGATATTATTTAGCTATAAATTAAGAAAACATTCCAAAATTCACCAAAACAACTGTATTAAAAATACTGATTTATTCGATGAGATCCTGTCCTCATTTCAATCCCTTGACTATGCAAAAAAAATTGTAAAATATGTCCTTTTCAATAAATATGGTGGAAAGCCATAAAATCAGCTTAAGGTCCTCATATACCAGCCTCTAGTAAGCCGATAATGTCTACCACCTTGGAAAACTGTGATTACAGATCTATAAATTCTGAGAAAAAAAATCTTAATTTCATCAAAAAATCACTCATTAATATACACATTAAATCGACACTTGATTAATACTTGGTCATTACAAAAAATAGGTAATTTAATTTAAAATACTACAAAAGGGACAGATTCATCAAATAAAACACAAGTTCTTTTACATACATAAAAATTATTACATAATTTATATTATACTACAGGAACATTTGCTAAGGTTTTTACTGACACAAATGAAGTATAAGAAGATAACGAGTTCTTTGAAATTATTAATGAATTGGGAATAAACAGTCTAAATATGTACAGTTTTATGTTTGTTTTTTATTTATCTAATTTTTATAAAACTTATGTACTTTTTTTAATAAAACCTTTTCATTCTCAAGTTACTTATTAAAAAACTATGAAGGTAATTTAAATAAATATATTTTTAAAAATTTGTACTATGTAATTATATTTTTAACCTAATTTAACTAATTATGCTAATCAATAAAATGTTACTAATTGAAACTGTATAAATTGATTAAAATTTTATGACATTCGAAGTAAGGGTATTTATTGGTAATTTAGTCTGAATTTTAGTGGATTGTGAAATAGGTTTGGGGGGTGGGGGAAAATTTCAGCCAATTGGCGTCACTGCTTTCACCTTAAACAAATTTATTATTAGGTATTTATAAATATCAGTTGTGCTGAATCAATTTCAATGGAACTAAACGTGAAATATTAATTTATATAATAAATTTGAACATGTCCACGAAAATGAATATCATAAATTTCTTGGTTTAAACAGACCCCTAAAACTATTTCGGTGAAAAAATATATAAAAAACATATTTATGTTTGCTACATAATTTTAGGATCAGTTTTAAGTAGTATGAAAATGGCGGAGCTGGCTGAGGTGCCAGGTGCTGGTGCCTGGTGCCGACTGCTTTTTTTGATTTTTGACGTCACGGAGGCCATCTTGGACTCAAAAATGACTCAAAATGATTTGAAATTTCCCGTTTTCGAGGGAAAAATTCCCGTTTTTAGGGAAAATTTCCAGTTTTTGTCCTGAAAAATTCAAAAATTCGGAATTCGAAAAACCTCAAAATACTTTTGCATTATAAAGAACACATATTCCCCAAGACGGCTTAAATTCCCTATGAACAAGCCGCCCCCAAGCCGCTGGTGGGGAGCATTAAACTTGACCTCGACCATAAAATTAAAATTAATTAATTTTTTACCAAAGAATTACGAAGAAATTCCCAAAAAAAAAAAAAAAAAAAAAACAATTAAAATTGCCTATTTCATATATTTAGTTACTTAATCGAGTGCGGTCATGGGTTCGATTCCCGGCGAGGGTAAACCACTAATTTATTAATATATTAAAAAAATTACCAATAAAAAGTAAGATAATGTCTTACGTCACACACATTATTTTGAATTATGACGAAACCATTGCAACTTCCGTTACGGTCGCAATCTTGTAAATCTTTATTTTTATCCGATTTTAATGAAAAAAAATTAAAATTAATAAAACATTTAATAAAATTTTAATAAATCAACTTTTAAAAAAATACCGTTGCAAATATCGTTACGGCCGCCATCTTGGGCTCAATAAATGTTGCATGTTTATTTACGCATCATCATCTTGGTTCAGTACGATGTCTTCGTTACACTTTTCGTTACGACCGCCCTCTTGAACATAAATAATAAAATGCTAGAAATTTCGAAAAAAAAAATTATTAATTATAATAAAATTTTATTAATAACTTTTAATAAAATACTATATAAAATGCAATTAGGCCATGGAGTCCTTGGCTTGAACCCGGTAAGAGCAAAAAAGTAAACAAAAATTCGATAGATCCTTCTTCCACAGAAGTTGCCCTCAGACTGACCTCCCAAAACCAATTCCAAGGTATATATAATCAGCTGGTATGATGTAATGTCCACCATCTTGTTTAGATCTGTTGGAGGCCAACATCTTGTTTTCGGCTCCTAGAATGCGCTGGCGCAATGTTAGTTTATTCTTAGCCGCTAGAGTACAATAATCATTTATTACTGAGGCACCCGCCATCTGGTCATTTTAGCACCATCTTGGAAATTTATATTTATTGACCTAGCAATTCGGGAAAAATTCCAAAATTAATCAAAAAATCACTCTTTAATTTAAAGTATTTTGACTCGATACGTGGTTCGATCTCTGGATAAAGCAAAACTATTACTTTAATAATAAATACTACAAAAGTGACAGTTCGAGAAATAAAACACCACAAGTTCTTTTATAAATGTAATATTTATTACATAATTTCTATTCTACTATAGGAACACTTGCGAACGTTAACAATCTTATAAACATTTAAGCTTGCATAGGCATGAAATGACTAATTCCTAGCTCCAATCTGTTTATACTAGACAGAGACCAGCCAGAATCTTTACAGACATAGTCTTCCTGTTCTTGATAGGATTTTCTGGATACCGTGATTGATAGTTTGCTTCACATCGTCAGAACTGTAAAATACTGCAACCGATGTCTTGAATGCACACTTCTTCACTTTGTCATCGAAAATATATGACTTTCGATGTTGCTACGTCATCAGTAAGCTTATTTATAATATTCTGCCTGATAACACCAAGAAAAATAAAAATATATTTGGCTTCAAATGCTCCAAATCTCCAAATGCTCCAAAGCTCCAAAAGCTTAAAATGCTCCAAAGCTCCAGAGATCCAACAGCTCGAAAGCTCCAACAGCTCCAAAAGCTCCTATTTTCCAATTACTCCAAAAGCTGATATGTTCCAAATGCTCCAAAGATCGTAGGCTCCAAAGCTCCACAACAGCTCCAAAGCTACAACAAATCCAAAGCTCCAAATCTCCATTAGATTCAAAGTTCCAAAGTTCCAACACCTCCAAAGCCACAACACCTCCTAATCTTCAAATATCAACCAAAACTCCAGTGCTTCAACAGCACCTATGTTCCAATTGTTCCAAAAGTTCCATAGCTCCAAAGCTCCAACTGCTCCAAAGCTCCAAATGCTCCAAAACTCTAAAAGTTCCAACATCTCCAAAGCTTCAATTGTTCCAACAAAAAGATCCCGGGTGTAATTTGAATTATTAGGTGTAACTGTTAAACACCATTGTTCGTTAAAAACGTATTTGAATATTCAACATTACTTTTAACTAACCGTACCGATTGTGCTGAAAATCGGTGGACGATCGTTAAATTACATAATAATAATAATTCAAATGACGAAAACTTGATTGAAAAGTCAAATCGATGGTTGTTCCAATCGAGTGGAAGAGAGATGCCACGCATGCGTACAATGAGCATAACAGGACACATCCGTAGTGGGACATCCGTAGTGGGACAATGCGTTACGGGACACTTTTTCGTGCGTGCAGCCGGCGTTCATCGATTTATTAGACGTTGTCACGTCAAAAAGAGTGATTAAATGACGCCACGTGTGTTTCAAGATAATTCCCGCTGGGAATATAATAGTTTGGCGGACTATTATTAAGTGATTTTACTACGAATTATACGTTTTTCCGATGGGAAAAACGTGAGTTACCACAACTATTGAAGGCAAGTTGTGGGACGCATTTTACCGTGAGTTACGACGGTAATATAACTGGCAACTTTCTACTATCAACCATGTATGGCTGTCGTGGTTAATCACTAGGGACACCAACGTATTTTTGCAGTAATCGGAGCGCCGAGACTGTAAACTTTGACTATCCGACGGTAAATAAGCGATGTGCATTGAGTAAACATTATTTTTAATAATTTTTTTTCTACAACACAAACAGTCTTATTCACACAGGTCCAGAGGTCCTGAGTGCTAGGATCTCATGCTTGAGCTAACTGTAACATTTATAATTAACAATTAGACTCTGACATATTTAAATAAATTAAATAGGTAATTAATTTAATTTTTTTGTTTTCTGAAATATCTGGACTTTCTACAAACTGTTCTATAGATTGTGATCAACATTAGTTAGTTAATATTTGAGCTTAATTTATTCCTATTTATTAACTGGAGACTGATTGTACTTTTGATTTGTTTAATCAATAAAATAAATCTTTCATATTTATTTGTGAATTAACATTTGTTGTATGTAATTTCTATGATTTTCCCAGCTCAGTATTATAGTTGAACAAGCGCCCAGGGTATTTAATTACTTATTTATGTTCAGTCCTTTTAATTTTCTTTTTTTAAGTACGTTTGTGTACAGAAATGTGTACGAAATACACGTTTTCTTTACGAGACCATTCTACCTATTGTCAACAATTTGTGTACTTCAGACGAGAACGGGTATGTAGACCTACTTTCAAGACATCACGCGTATTATAAATAAAGTTTGGAGTCCTCAAATAGTCAAAAACTGTGTTTTCAGACAGCCCTATTTCAAAATATAACAATATTTTCTTGCATTGAACTTTTATACATATTAAGAGAAGGCTATGCCTTAACATCGCCATTCCAAAGACAAATAAATAAATATTTTATTATTTAGTTGCTACTGATAGTCACGTATTAGGCAAGAAAAACACATCGAAAAAACACTAAGTTCAGAGCCTTGCGTGTTGAGGCGAAGGTACACTTGGTGCGGATAACCGTGTCGCCTTATCGCTCCCTCGTCCCAATACCTCGCACGCAAAAAATAAACACATTAACCTCAATTGTGCCGTTTTTTCTCAAATTAAATAATTTACATTCAGCATTTCTTAAACATTACTATCATTAACAGTGGGTCTATAATAATCAATACTAATATTGTAAATGCGAAAGTAACTCTGTCTCTCTGTCTGTCTGTCTGTATGTATGTATGTCTGTTTGTTTGTTTGTTACCTTTTCCCGGCTGAACGGCTGAACGGATCGTAATGAAATTTGGCAAGAAGATAGATTATATCCTGGGAATGGACATAGGCTATCTTTTGTCTAAAATAAATCTTTAAACGGGTTATAGAGGTATTTGAGAAGACCTCAATAGAAAGGAATTTTATTTTTATTATTTTTACTTCTTACCTCTATGACTTTGTCTTAGCCCTGTTATGAATTATATTTACAAGTATTGTTTCTCTATGGTCAGGTCAATTTTGTTTTACTCTTTAATTTTTTTTATGTTTTATCTTGTTTTATCTAAGTACTAACTTTATGAAATGTCTTTGCAAACATTTGTTAAACGGCGACGAATAGTAAATGAGCTTGCACATTTTAATATTGTTTTTGGGTCATGACTGAGTAAAGAGGATATGTGATTGGACGCTTGACTGCGCATGTATTTAATTTAAACAATTTAGTAATTTCCAGTGAGATTTCGGAGTGTGTTCAATACAGTAAACTTTAACTGTTTTAAAAAAAAATTGGAACTTTAGTTTCTGTTCTACTATCATGGGAGAATGATTAGAGAGAGAGAGCTCCGTGATTTAGTCATAAAAGAATGTAAGAATATCACGTAAAACATTGGAACGACGACTGAATAGCTAGAATATACGTGAAAATGATGATTTTGTAAGAAATGCCCGGAACTACGCAATGAAGAAAAGATAGTTACCGATGTTCGGAGCTCTACTTAAGAATCGACGACGACGATAGGTTTTTTGACTAATAGCCTAAATAGAACTAGATCAACGAATAATTAAGAAGAAAAAGGAATTGACTATCAATCTTCGAGATGGAAGGAGTTCAACGGCTGTAGACGGCATCGTAGACGGTGTACCGGAGGGCATCAGCCTTCTGGACGACTCCAGGTGACCGACGCCAGTCCTGCGGGAGTACCAGCAGCACGAGAGGAGGTGCATCGAGACGGAGACCCAACCAGCGACATCGGAGGAGAGACTGAGATCTAACCAGCAACATCGGAGTAGAGACAGAGGTTCGGAGAGGTTTTCCACAGCCTCTTGGTCTTGTAACGACGCGACGAGGTTTGTCTGCCCCATCCCCGAATTAACAAGAACAGCGAGAAGGTACCTGTACTATTCTAATGGCAAGATATCTTAAACCATGATGTTTACGATAAAGACTTAATTTGAAACTCGCAAAACCAACTTAATACGACTTAACTACTTAAAGACTTGTAGATTGTACATACTGGACCTGGTTAACTTACATTGATCAGTAATATGTACGAGATCGAAGTTAAAGTCTGTTAAAGTCATTAATTGTCTTGAATGTTTAAAGAATAGCCCCAGGTCCAGAAGTCTTGAGATAGGTATTGATCTACCGAAAGAAACTGAGCTAGTAGCAACAAAAAAAAAGACTAATTTGCCAGGTAAATGTGTTCTATAAGATTTAAAATATTGACTGATAACCAAACCACTATTCAGTGATTCAATTACGTAAAACGTAATTAATTCTGAAAGACATTTAAGTATGACTGATATTGAAATTTTGTTTAATGAAAAACCTATTTAAATATGAATAATTGTCCCAAAGGTGTTTGGATGTTGCTCGCTAATCATTGACTCTGTCACTTTTCATGTTACATTTGAATATGTTGCAAAAGAGTATTGTCACCCATACAACCATACTTTTGACCCTAGTAAAAAGTTAAATTTTCATTATATCTTTTATTTTTCCGATTGATAACCATACTTGCATATCATGTGTATGTTAAACCAGAGAGAAAGAATTATTTAGCTTTGGCTGTCTTGAAAAGAATAATTAATTTTTATTACACTGAGATCAGCATTCATAGAGAAGTTAATGCTTTTAAGCACACTACCAGTTAAAGAATATTGTTTTAGTCATTATATTTGTTGATTTTAAGGTCAGAAAACTTACACCAAAGAGAAGGAGACATACTGCTAAGAAAATATACGACATTTTATTTTCTAATATTCACACAGAGTCAAACTACACCAGTACATACAACCTGAGAATAATTTATTTTCATTACCAACGTAACAAGACATATTTTATTTAATATTATGTAGAGGTTAGCAGTTGTGCTACATACACAATCACAACACTAGTACTTTATAGAGTTTTACAGGCGCCCAACTATAACACATTTTACATCAGAGATTTTGGCATTTTAGGAAATATACTCAATAGAGTAATTCTGGTCACTCAACGGTGGCGCACCCTTTTAGAAATGTTGGTCACTCATCCTTGGTGTTGTCTGAAAAGAAAAAAAAGGGTAAATTCTGAATACACTTCAGGGTTAAAAAAAATATCTTAAATTTATGTAATGTGTGTCATAGATATACAAACTGTTAGTGCCATTCCTCTATGCCTGCCGAGCAATAGCTTTCAAGCCATTACCTACGTTACGTTTTTCTATTGTAAGGAACTAAGTAGAGAGTAAGAAAAAAAAGATCTTGACAGTTTGCAGTGTCGCCATATTTGTTTCAATTTTCAATAACGTTTTTGTATATTACAATTTAAATTGCAGAAAAAAATAATGTTTCATAAACACATAAATAATGAGTGTGTGTCATTCATTTCTCTATGTCCACGAGGTCTCGCCGCGTCAATTTTCTCCTTGGGGCGAACCCGTCCGCTTAGTTAAATAAACAGCTTTTATCGTTGAAAGATTTCATGATTTATTTCATGAAAATCTGCTCTCATAAAATAAGTTTTATAGACATTTAATAGGTGTCTCTCTCTCTGAAGATCAATCTATGAATCGTTACAAATTTATTTCCTTTATTTTTTTTAGTTTGATTTGAAACAATATGATTTCACTTAAAATCAATGTCTACCCCTTCCTATTTTCATTTCCACATTACGAAGTTTCACTTCTTCCGCGCGGAGGGACTCCACGCAATATTTTTGCATGCAATTAAAAACTATTGTTTAATGATGCCAAAGATGTATAACTTCTCATGCGCGTACCTAAGTACACGCACCCATTTTTTGACGTGACAACGTCTAATAAATCGATGAACGCCGGCTGCACGCACGAAAAAGTGTCCCACTACGGATGTCCCACTACGGAAGTGTCCTTTTTGCTCATTGTACGCATGCGTGGCATCTCTCTTCCACTCGATTGGAACAACCATCGATTTGACTTTTCAACCATATTTTGGTCGTTTGAATTATTAATATTATGTAATTTAACGATCGTCCACCGATTTTCAGCACAATCGGTACGGTTATTTAAAAGTAATGTTGAAAATTCAAATACGTTTTGAACCAACAATGGTGTTTTGCAGTTACACATAATCATTCAAATTACACCCGGGATCTTTTGCACAATGTTTTAAAAAATATTGCAACTCATTATAAATAAGTTTGGTGTATTTGGAATGCGTATTTGTTATAAAATCGTGTTAATATTATTCCCCTACCGTGAACAAAATTTTTATAAATATATATATAACATCTGAAACTATATAACTTTAGTATGGCCTCGTGGGCGTGTGGTTAGCGTACCTAATTCTTTAATTAAAGTTGTCGGTTCAAAACCTGGCAGCTGCGAATTTTTTTTGTACTTGTAAAAATAAATACGGCGCACGCAACATTTCAAAAGTAATAAATATATTTGAATTAATAAATGCAAATAAAAGTAAATTTATTAATTCAATTGCACATTTCATTTTACTCCTTTGTATCCATACAAAATAGTGATAATTCAATAAAAATGATTCAATTTTATTCATAAAAGTATACAGAGGTAGATTTTATCGTGCAAAAGATAGAAAAATTTAAAAAAAAATTCTTCCTCAAAGAATATAATATTTTTAATGCCTAAATGGTTTGGTTGCAAAATCCTATTACGGCCCAGTCTCAGGCCGAACATGATATTTCCTATTCTTCTGGATCAATCATTTCATCAATGTTTGGTTATGACGTTGTCACGTTAAACTATCGTCCGTAAACCGGCTTTACAGACAACCAATTTTTTTAAATTTAATTTCTTCTATATGTATTTTTTCGCCCTACCTAGGACACTCATAATTCTTTTAAATTTCACGTGTATGTTTTCAATGTCATTTCAGTTGTACATTTTTTTGTCAAATTGGTCATTATTTATACTTTGTTTCATTTTGGAAACATACATATTTTTTTAGGTATTATGACAAAAAAAATTAGTTACACTAACATTCTTAGGTTTTTATTGTGTGGATAGTTTCAAGTTTCATATTATGTGGGTATATAAATTCTTAAACATAGAGTTATTTATTAACTTATTTAGAAAATTATTCATAGGTAGGTAATAAGTTTTCCTTTATATCTCTTTCGATTTGGAGTGTTTCCGAGCCATTAGGGGTCCTCAACATCACCACCTCCCACCGCCCCCCCCCCCCACCCCCAGGTGGTTAAAGCCCAAAATTTCGAAAGTTTAAAATTTTTAAAAATCTTTCTCTTTCGATTTTAAGCGTTTTCGAGCCATTCAGGGTCCTCGAACCCCCCGCCCTCTCTGGGAAAGAGCCCCAAAATTTCGATAATTTTAGGAATTTCATATATCTATTCTTTCGAGATGGAGTGTTCCGAAACATTCGAGGACCTGAACCTCCACCCCCCTCCCCCTTCCACAATAGTGAAAGCCACAAAATTTCGAAAAAATTGGAGGAAATTGTATTAAAATTAAGTCATTACGAACTAAAGTGTCCGGGGCATGGTGGAACTTTTACCCAAAGTCGACTTCGCACCCAATTTTGTGGGAAGGGGGGGGGATAGCAAAACCCCAAAATTACGAAAAATTTCAAAAATTTCCTAAATAAAGTATACTTTTTTACTATTTGGAGTGTTTCCGAGCCATTCGGGGTCCTCAAACTACCCTAACCCCACAAGGAGTCAAAGACACAATAATAAAATAGTTTCCCAAACTTTCGAAAACCTATTCTCTTTCGGTTTGGAGTGTTTACGAGCCATTCGGGGTCCTCAAAATCATCCCCCCCCCCCTTTTTCTCAACGGGTCAAAGCCCCAAAATTTAGAAAATTTCAAAAATCATTCGCTTTCGATTTTTAGTGTTTCCCTGCCATTCAGAGTCCTCAAAATCACCCCTCCCCCTCTGGGGACAAAGCCCCAAAATCTCGAAAATCTCAGGAATTTCAAATATTTCTTTCGAGATGGAGTGTTCCGAACCATTCGAGGTCCTGAACCTCCACCCCCCCCCCCCTCCCTTTTCTCAAAAGTGAAAACCATAAAATTTCGAAAAATTGGAGGAAATTGTATTAAATTAAGTCATTACTAACTAAAGTGTCCGGGGGATGGTGGGACGTTTACCCAAAGACGTGTTCTCCAACAAATTTGTGGTAAGGGGATTGGAGGAATGCAAGACCCCAAAATTTCGAAAAATTTCTTAAATTAAAGAATACTTTTTTATTATTTGGATTGTTTCCGAGCCATTCGGGGTCCTCAAACTACCCTCCCCCCACAAGGAGTAAAAAACCCAATAATTAAAAAAATTCCCAAAATTTCCAAAAATCTATTCTTTTTCGATTTGGAGTGTTTACGAGCCATTCGGGGTCCTCAACATAACACCCCCCCCCCCCCCTCAGGGGTCAAAACCCCAAAATTAAAAAAATTCCCAAAATTTCCAAAAATCTATTCTTTTTCGATTTGGAGTGTTTACGAGCCATTCGGGGTCCTCAACATAACACCCCCCCCCCCTCAGGGGTCAAAACCCCAAAATTAAAAAAATTTCAAATATCATTCTTTCGATTTTTTAATGTTTCCCAGCCATTCAGGGTCCTCAAAATTACCCCACCCCCTCTGGGGACAAAGCCCCAAAATTTCGAAAATTTCAGGAATTTCAAATATCATTTCTTTCAAGATGGAGTGTTCCAAACCATTCAAGGTCGTGAACATCCACTTTCCGCAAAAGTGAAAGCCCCAAAATTTCGAAATATATAAATATATATAATTGGATTTTGGTATGTATGACGTCGATAAACTCTTACACCGTTTGACCAATCGCCATGAAAGTTGGCACATCGAAGTGTTTTTATCACGAAGAAGGTTTTTATGCTATCCATTTTTTTTGTAACTCGCCGCTAGATGGCGCTGTAGCGCATCAACTTCTAAACCTTTCAACCGATCGCTATGGGTAAACAGAAAATCATAGGTCACAGATACACAAACAGTAATTATGTGTCATTTCTTAATGTACAACACACTGGACATATCGCTATCCATTTTGCTGTAACTCGCGGACAATATATCACCCGGTGTTCAGCCCGGGCAAAGCCGGGTACTGCAGCTAGTGATACTATAATTAGGCGCTTAGAATTACTTAACTTTGAAACACAAATGGTCATACCGTTCACATTATTGCAAAAAAAAAAAAAAAAACTGGAGTGCGATTAACTTTTGTGTCACTCCCGACTTTTCTTTTTAGCAAAAGAAGTATAGGCTGCTGTTAACTAGTGAATAGATTCGGTTCTTCCATTCCGCCATCCCTTCATTACAACATCAGGTGTCACGATACGTAAATGCCTCGTAGATGAGCATACATGTTAAAATACGAAACACGTGGCGTAGCCCGACTCGTTCTTAGGCGTGTTCTACAATGACACAGACACGTAAAAGCTCCGACACGGATCACGTAGCAAACTAGACGGCTGGGACAAAAATTTCTTTTCTACAACACAAAGGTAATGAATGGCAACCTTTGAAAAACCAAAGATAATTGTTTTGATAACAACCAAAATCCTACGTTTTATAAAATATTCAACGTGCTTCTGAAATTTGTTTATTGTTTTATAATTATAAATAATATTTAATTAATATACTAATGCTTTTACGATTACAAAATACATCAAAAACCATGCATATTACTTTATGTTTTTAATGTGTATATCAAATACTATAACTCTTTGTTTACCTTATTAATATTTAAAAAAAATACAAAGTGCCGAAAACTTACTTTGTTCAGTTGTTTATCTCCACCGTTTTCTTCTAAACCAAAATGGTGCCGAAATACTTGCTTCCTATTGGCTATATACGGATTCACGGGCACGCAATAGTTGGGAGTTGACGAGCTTTCTTCCGCGAATCCGTAAGTTTCCGTGACCGGATACGTCCCACTGTGGAATGAACACAGACTACTTTACGTTTCGGCTTACGTGATCCGTGTTCCGCATCCGTGGAATTGTAGAACGGGCCTTGCAGAGACCGAGATAGATAACGGCAGCCATAACAAAGAAGTCACCCTAACAGATAATTAAAAATGTACAATAAACCATTATATTATTGACTTAGCCATTTCTTAGCTATAGGCTATTCATTTTAAATCGATATAATACTATTACATACACAGTTACTTTACGTGTTAAGTAATTCACATTGTGATTTATTGAAGTTTTATGTTATTGTGATGTTGGTATACGAGGATGTGTTAATGCTAAATAGGAACATTGTAGATTGAGTCTTAGCTGGTCTGCAAACACTAAACAGTCTTTTTGTGCTAGCCAGCAAGTTCACCCCACCTTGTTTTCACTCCACACTCCCAATGCCCTTATTCGCCAACACTTTAAACACGAGGCTGGCAGCGAATTAGTGCAACAATTACGTGACTCATCCCCATCCAGGTGAAATCACAGGTCTGTGTGAGATGCTGACTTCTTGTTTATTTAAGACCCATTGGGGAGGGGGGTGGAGGTAGGAAGAAAAAAAGTCATGCAACGGTTTTGATACTTCAATGGATTATGGATTTCTAAAAGCAAATAAATTACATTTGATTAAAAATTCATATGCAACTGACTTGTGCAAGCGATCGCTCGTGTATAGTTAACACTGCTGCCATCTAACGACGGGAAATGAGTCAACTGCACGCCATCACAGGATAGTTTTCAGGATTATTAAGAGATGTGCACCAGCGGCGAAAACGGGAATTTGTTCACCCCACATAGATTAAAAAAAAAAAAAATAAAAAAATGGGCTTGTTGTATTGTCAAAGAACTTGTATGGATAAAAGTACAACAAGCCCCTTACAAGGCGCAACAGCTTAATCTGAACATTAAATGTAATCTTTAATTCCATTTATCGGAATAAGGGAGAAACCGATGATATTTCGGCATTTTTCAAGTGGAAATGCCATTGAATAAGAAGAGTTGGTTGGTGGTTGAGGTTGTTGCTGAGGGGTGCGACTGGCATTCGGTTGGCTGCTACAAATAACTGAGGCGTGGTTTAAATTCGTATGGGGAACGTCGCTGGCAACTGCTTCCAACAGCCGGAAATGACAATTCGCAAGGTGGGGTCTAGGCAACTAGTCGCACTGTAGAAACTGGTAATATAGTAAGGATGGTAGAGGTAACTAACAGCGACGTTGCCATAATCCCTGGGTGGACATATTGACGAAAGGAAACATGTTTAATCTAACCACAAGTTACAGATTTATTTCAGGTCATTTTAAATTTCCAAATGTTTTTAAGGGAACGACACCAACGAACTGTCTATATCAATTTACCATACGCCTAAAATATTATGAACTAGCGGAAGTCAAGCCAGTTTTCAAAACGCGTTCATATTTTTATCGTTTTCGTGGCATTATTATATTCAAATTTCGTGAAAGAATTTTAACTGTTCCGTTGTGTGCCAAAAACCTTGAACTCTTTTCAGTAACTTACCGGTGAACAAAAAAAAATCAAGCAAGTGGATTGATTGTGAAAACACGCAGAAATATAGTAATAGTGAAATTATAAGACATCCGCCAAAGGTTTGAGAATATTTTATTAAACGTTAATAAATTAGTGTTATAAGATAAAACAAAGATTAAATAACCTACTGATATTAATCAATATTGTTTATTTTTACATTACTTCTTGAAAATGAAATTTAGACAAAAATCTTATTACAATATTAAACTGTTCATTATGTTTATTATGACAAGTAACCATCCCCTGTATCCCCACATTCACCTTTTAAAGCAAACATAAGTTAAGTGAAACGTCAGTTAAGTTACCAATTTCGTTGTGATCATTTGTAGAAGTATTTAATTTTTTTAAAATTTTAATGAAATAAGTAATTGATCATACTAATAATATGGTACATTTTAAAAGTTTGCAAAGGAATACATACACAAGAAGGATAAAAAAGTAATATTATATTGTTGTAGTTTTCCGAAAAACATATTTACGAAAATAAACACCAGAGGAGGTGAAAGTTGGGCGCGGGTGTATCGAAAATTAAAATAATAATAATTTTTTTAACTAATCCTGAAGACTTGTTTGACCTACCAATATCAGGCAATAAGTATTAGTAATTAAGGATACTTTCCAAGATTTTACACACAGAAATCTGATGACAATTAATTTGGAAGCAGTGCTAACGTCAAAAGCACATTAAAATATGTAGTGCTATTGAATTTTTTTCATTACGCAACGTGAAAATATAAACTAAAAAAAAAAATAACCACGTCCAGCAATATATGTGTTAGATTTTCTGTTAAAATTCTTTTTGTTTTTTAAACTATAATTTATTTCTTGATGACAGGTATCCTATGTCATTTTATGCACCTCTGACAACGAGTAAGAAAAATTGATGTTTATCGGTTGAGTAGTTAAGGCGTAAAAGCATAACAAACAAACAAACTCACATTTCCATTTATAGTATTAGTGGGCTAGTAGGATTATCAGTGTTAATGGCAAGCTTTAAACCCAGATTCCACAGCACAGACAACCTTGGTGATAAGACTGCCGATTTACTCATTCCAGACCCAGGTTCAGACCGGTTCCAAGTGTTACAATGTAGGAAGTAATGGTTTTAACGAAAAAAATTGGTTGTCTGTAAAGTCGATTTACGGACGGTAGTTTAACGTGACATCGTCATAACAAAACATTAATGAAATGATTGCATACTTTTATGAATAAAATTTAAACATTTTTATTGAATTATCACTGTTTTGTATGGATACAAGGAGTGAAATGAAATCTACAATTTAAGTGAAAAATTTATCTACTTTTATGTGCACTCATTAATTCAAATATGTTTATTAATTTAACGAACAGATTACTTTAACTATAACTTTTATACATATTTGCTATTTCACTTCTTCCAATCTGTGTTATTCTGTTAAGGATAGGACGATAATAGGAATAGTAGGAAACAAATGGGAGTGTTTCAAGTTTAATGTGCCTCGAAAAAGTCAAATCGATGGTTGTTCCAATCGATTGGAAGAGAGATAGATGCGGCGCAAGCGTACAATGAGCGTAACGGGGCAATGAGTCATACTTTTTCGTGCGTGCAGCCGGCGTTCATCGATTTATAAGACGTTGTCACGTCAAAAATATATTTGTGTTGATGAGCAAGTTGTTATTGAATTCTTTCTATTACCTAGCCTTCAAATGAAATTTTTAAAAATTCGTTGTTAAGTAAACAATAGTTTACATGCTCAGATTTGTGTGTGCTAGCACTGTTATTACATTGATGACCGAAATGTTGGCTGTATCCGAATACCTAGGGATGCGTCCATTAAGTTCACGTCCCTACATCCCTACACAAATGCACCCACAATTTAAAGGTACATTCTAAAGTATTTACGATATCCGAATAGTTATACAGCTAGCACTGCCTGTTGGTTTGTCATTGTACTAATGTGGATTGGCCTTTTATATTCATGACATCTAAAGGTGGGCAAGTAAAACGTAAATGAACATTCAAATTTCTAAACAATTTCAGATGATTTAAATTATTGTTGGGAATTAAAATATAGAAGAAAATTTGAATCGGGCACTTGTTGTTCCTACAAATAAAATTAATTTACTGTTTATGTGAATTATGTAACATATACTTGTAGTATAAGTATTTATAAGTACCATAGTTACATTTTACATGATTATCTTCAAGTTAAAAATCCATTTTTATTAACTGTCTCGTATCACACTCTCGTTTTCAAAGGGTTATGGTCACAATAACAAAGCTAAGGGATGTATGGACATATCAGTGGATGTGAGGGTCGCGTCCCTTTAAAATCTCGAACTAGTGGACGCATGAGAGGATGCATCGACATCCCTTGTGAGAATTCGGATATAACTTAAAGATGGCCGCGTCCATTACGATGCACTATCTATGGATCCCTTAGCTAAGGGATCCATTAAGCCACTATTCGGATACAGCTATTATCACTTATGTACTTTCTGCCATTGCCCAAACAAAATTGATTTTAAGAACTCCATTAGTGTAGATATTTTTGTATTCATGAACACTCAAGTATAATTTGCCAGTACGCATATTATTTATGAAAATTAAAATTAAATTTAAACTACGTACAATGTTTTTAATTGCGTGTTTTTAGAATAAAGACAAGTCCAGTCCGGTAAATCAAAATACATTTTCAGAGATATTTTAAAAAACATATTGATCACACTATATATTTATTTTCAGTTGACATCCAGTTATTCGCAACACAGATATTATCTAACAGAAAATATATTATAATTGATCATAAATGCATATATACAAATTTTTTATGCACGCCATCTCTCGTGTACAGATAACACTGCTGCCATCTAGCAACGGGTAAATTAGTCAACTGCACGCCCTTAGTGAATACTTTTCCAAATGGATAGTTTTCAGGATTATTATGAGATGTGCAACAGCGGCGAAAATGGGAATGGTAACCATTCAGGCTGCGGGTATTTTTCAGGATTTTTAAAGTAAGTGCATTGTCAAATAAACCCGGAATGGTACCCATTTACACTGCGGGAACTTTTCAGTATTTTTAAATTAAGTGCATTGGCAAGGAAAACCGGAATGGTTACCATTCAGGATTTTAGGAGCTCCTTTTATATCAGCGCACACAAAACTGGAATGGTTACCATTCCGACAGCGGATACTTTTCCGTATTTTGCAGACGAACACGGAAAACTATCCAATCCGGAATGGTAACCATTCACACTGCAGACACTTTTCCGGATTTTTTCTAGCAGCACATTTGCAGTAAAAGCCGGAACGGTAACCATTCATACAGTGGATACTTTTCAGGATTTGCAATTATACGATATTAGCCAGTAAATCCTGAATGGTAACCATTCCAGATTGTTCTGGGCACATGAGGATGTATAATTTACGGAATTGTAACCATTCCGATTGGATACTTTTCAGTCGCCCCATCGAAGGCACAGGTCAACGCTCCATTGCCTCTTCAAACCAAATCCTGAGGAGGAATACATCGGCAACCTCTCACTCGACCCTCATGGTCAACTCGGCATTGAAACGTGCAGCAATGAACTTTGAGTGGAGATAGAACCGTCGGTATTTTTCGCGTTTGTTTAGTGTTTGAATTCCACCCAGATTTTAAATTGTTTAAACATATACATTATTTTTAAATTCAGTAGTAGAAAATCAGTTTTATTATCTTCTGAATGCTTTCAATAGCTAAACTGTTTTACTAATAATGTTTTAGACATTTTCAACACTTGAGCTACTTCTGAATTTAATCATTTAAACGGTTTTTTTAATTTTATATTTTGCAGTAGCTATCCAGTTTTTAAATTGCTTTAAACAACACACAATTTAAATTCTACACTATAACACTTCAAGTATGCTGGGAAAGGATGCTTGAATTTTGTGAAGTTTTAAATTACCATAATGGATACGTTTTCAGAGCACCTGGCTTCTTCATTCTCTGAGGAGTTGGTAATGGAAAGCATTACTACCAAAATAGCAGCGTCATTCATCGAAGTGGATTTTCGGGAAGCGACGCCGGTAACGTGCCCCCCCCCCCCCCCCCAGTCCTTTTTTTAAAAACCGCTGACAGGCCACCGCCACGCCACTGCCGTCGAAGATTACGTTGATGTGTTGGTATTGAACAGGTTGTTGCCAGGCCCATGGCATGATCTCCCGGGGGCATGGGAGAGTTTATGGACTACGCCTTGTATATTACCTTCCTCCCCTTAGCCAAAAAAAAGAATAACTATATTTATATATTTAAAGATGAATGGGTGTTGCCTATCTAATTTCAAGTACCTACGAGATTTTAAAGTTTTTTTTTTTTAACCTGACAGCTTACTCACTGCAGACAGAGTGTCATCCACCGCTTCGGGAAGAAGTGATTGTATACATAACACAATTATCATATATATTTTAAATATTAATAACAATATAAGAGAAAAAAATACTAAGTAACATATTATTTTAAAAGCCAACACTACAAATAATTATCTATGTTCAAAATGAACATATAATATTCTTATAGGAGCGCACCAGAGTTTTCTTTACAGGGCGTGACGTCACCTCAGGGCAGAGGCAACAGCAGGATTGCCAAACAGGGTCAACCCGGGGTGCTACCAAAGCTCTACAATGACAGACGTGGTTCAGTTACCAGTGGCTTTATTGCATGAAACTGATTTACAAAACTCTTACGCGTTCATGCTAATACTAAAACAAATTGGTGCACAGCCCATAGGGCGAATATCCTGTTACGTAACTCATCAGTTAAATGCAGCCACCAACCAACCTCATAAACTAGTATCCAAAACAACTGTCTCAGTCTCAGGCCTCGTAAAGTTCTGTTTGATATAGTTTCCTACAACTCTCCCTGATGTACCAAGACCCAGGAAACAGCAAGCAGGATAAATAACTGTGCAATGTCGTGTCATCTAGTTCCACTAGTCAGGTGTCCATATTTACTTTGGACAGGTGCTTTACCTAACACTGGGGACACGAGTGGTTGATGATCATACCACTTGCCTTCCACCAATGCTATCCGAGTTCTATTCCTAGCAGGGTTGAATCCGGATATTTTACAAGCTGGGAAACAAGATGTCATTCACGCCATGAGCCCGTGGTTTTCCTCAAGGTACTCCCGTGTTTCCCACCCATCAGTTCTGACAATGCTGCATTTCTATATCATCAACCCTCGTCATCTGTAGTGTCATAGATGTCGGCGAGATGTTAGACCATTGTTCATTTATTTATTCACTCCTTAACTAAGATTATTAAGGAAAGTAACAATTAATTAAAAAAAACTTCCAGTTTAATAAATCACCAGTTGGTTAAAATAATTTAACTCGCCGTAGACATTTACGTCTCTCTACAGCCTTGTCACTTATTCCAACTTACAGCATACTTCAAATTTATTTGGGTAATGTGGATATGTGCATCTGTTTAAGAAGAAACTACACGCTTCTAGGTTTTATATTAAAATTTCAATGATGTTAATAATGAGAAAATATAAATAATTGATTCATATTTCTACTTTTTCAAAGAAATCAGCTAAAAAATTTGTAGGTTTTTTAATACTACTGAGACCTAGCTATGAAATACTTAATGATAGAGGTTCCAAATCACATGAAAAAAATACTCTTAAGATAAGCCTATCTTTATAGTTTTGGCACTAAGCCGTCTGCATTTTGTGAGAAGGTAAAAGAAAAAGGTGATTTATTAATGCTATATAAATGGAATGGCTATTTTCCATTGTCTAACATTATCTAATAAGAAACAAATGGCAGGCCACTACAAATAAAACTACAGGACAACTTAACGATGAAGGCTTAAGAATAAAAAAGACTATAGTAGTTAAATATGCATAAATAAATGGTAGTAAACAAGAAAATACAATAAAATCAGTTAAATTCACATTACAAGTAAATTAGGGCAATAAATCATTTTCAAAGAAATAATATCGAAAGAATACATTAAGCAGTCTTGTGTTGTCTCTTCTGTCATACTTCTATTTTCTCTGCATATTCGGTAATTAAAAGTTGTTTATCATGTTGTTTAAAGGTTTTTCGTTTTTTATTTGTTTACTGTATTAGGATACTTTTTTGGCCACAATCACCATTTATTGGTTAACAATTTTTCTTAATTCATTGCTATTATTCTTTGACATTGATCTTCTGTCTAATCCATATTTCATGTGAATGCAGCTGGTTTGTATAGCATTGTGTTAGTCTGCTATTATTTCAAAGGGTATACCTATAAATGTTTTAAAATTAAGTTTTATTTAATAGTCTCTTTCCATCGTTTGCTATATGTGTTGTACTCAGTACAACAAACTGAAAAGCTGGAATCTTAAACGTTCACGGTATATTTAAAGTTATATACTAAATAAATAAGTAATTATCATGCTTCAATGTGCATTTATTCGTAGTGCAAAAAGTAAACATACAATCTATATTAGAGTCATTTAAATTTCAGCTATGATTAATGATTACATCCCATAACCTGAATTTTTCTCTCAGAAATAGCATATGCTGTAAGCTGTAGTCAATCTTGTAAAATTTCATAATTTCTAGCACGAACTACAATTCCTGAAACACAAGAAAGTAGTATTATATTATGGTGTATTCACCAAAAAACTAGCTTACCTTTTTATCTCAAGCTGTTATATTGCTTGTCATGGATAATACACTACAACACCTTATCAGAAATAAAAAATTATGAAAAATATTTACATTTATCAAGTCATACCAAGGAATAAACTAAATATTGTGACAAAATGTTTACCTTTTATTTCGGAAGATAGACAGATATATATATGTGAATTTAATATTTTTAATTTAGCACAAGTTTTTTTACTAGGTATGTTTTCTTTAAAAGTAAATATTTAATATTTACTTCCTAACAATATTCAACATTTTTTCCCGGGTTCCTGGTCTGTCAATTGTGATACATATTCGGGGTCTGTAAACCTCACTGTCAAAGAGACAAAACTTAACCGAAGTAGAAGCCCGTATACCTTGGAAGGTTTCTTATATGCTCCGATAAAAAGCTTTCAACATTTAAGTATATAAGCATCTAAGGAGTTATGAAGATTTATATTAAGAACCCTAAGAGCTCAAGAAGCCAAATATTTCACTGTGGTAATTGGTTCTTAAAAATATAATAAATTGAGAAAACTAACCAGAGATTCCGGATTGAAATTTTACTTTACAAACAAATTAAGCTCTGTAGTATTTAAATTCACATTAACGACATATCTTATCAATTGGAGCATCACACAGACAGTATAGAATTCGTAAAAAAATCAGTGTAGAAAATCTGTTATAAAATCACACAGACGATTAATGACCGAAACTTCCATAAAAAATGTGTTTTGTCAGCGTAACCTATCACGTAACCTTCAATGTAACACTTAACATTAGCAGTGGCTAGGGTTGGCAGGTAAATTCAGTAATTGTAAAAAACACATTATGTATGTATACATAAATACATTTATATATAAAGGAACATCTGATGCTGTGAAAAATAATACGTTTTCTTAGAATTTCTGTTGGGAAAATAACAAAGAAGAATTATTTATCTAACTTACTGGATACATTTGATGTAGTTTTTCGCCATATTGCAGTTGGAAGAATCCATATTCTTTGCTGGAAACATAATAAAACAAAATAAACCTTCAAATACAGCTCTTTAAATTATGTCGATGAATTTGGAGATGAATATAAAGAATACTAAAATTTTAATCAGAAGATATGAATTAGATGTTTGTAACTAAAACTAGGATTTTATATAAGAACATGAAGATAAAGAGTAAAACAAGATGTTGATAATAATGACAAAGATTAAGGTTACGACAAAGATGAAGATTAAGTTAATATGAAGAAGTTAATGATTATTAAGTGATAAGTTCCGAATTCTTGCTTGTCAAGATGGCCATGGTGTGGCTAGGGCGGACTAAAGTGAGGGGAAGCTGCAACGTTTCACCTTTACCTTCTGCAATATTGGGGTGGTGAAGATACAAACAACTCACAATCCTGGACACAAGAAAGAAACCAAACCCTGTCAGGAACCAAACCCGAGACCCTTGGGCACTATAAACATTTAACAGTACACAGATATAAGAAAACTGTGTGAATCAGTAAGGAGGTATATTTTATAATTAAGTTTCAGTGAAACAACTACATTCAATTTGTTTTTCGTACTATTGTGTACAACGGGTCAATATCAATTTATTTTAATTATATCAATAAATACATGCATGTGTTCGTATAACTGGATGTTATAGTGATATAATTTTTTCTAAATTTAAATAACTATCACTTGTATTAAAACTGTTTTTGACGTGCGTTGACGGTAGTTTATGTGTTTTATATTATTGTGCAAAATTGGACAATGTCATAGTTTAATGCATGCATTTCTATTTAAAAAATTTGTTATATGAATGTAGAATCTGTATATAGTGTTAATGTATTTTTTGTATGTTTGACATATCTTACATCTTACAGAGTCTACGATATCTTTTTTTACAAACGTTGCATATAAAAGTAAAACAATCATTATTTTTTTCTTGTATAATCATTGATTAAATTATCTTTTAAATATAATTTATTCATATTTATACTTATCTCAAATTAAAGGTTCACGAGAATATCATTTGATACATGTCACATCTTCTTTGCACACGATTATTCTTACCTCGATCTGCACATTCTAAATGCTGTTTGGAAGACACGCACTCTGGTTTCGAAATATACCGATGGATAAAATCATCCACCGCATCCAAGTCGATTATCCCGTTCTTTTTGATCATACCTAGAGCGGTGGCGTAACAGAAGAGAGCGCACTGCAATGCAAAAAAATTACACAGATATATATTTGTAGAGTTAAGTTTACCTGTAAGAAAAATATAACAATTCGAGGGCACATCAAAGTAGGACACAATTATTACATGGACCAAATTTTATTAGATATGATACATATACTTAATTGAATCGGCAAATGAAATATTTGTGAGTCAAGAATGTAAAATTTTCTGTGTTCTCCTGAAATCAAAACTGCTGAGGTCAATCATAATATTTTATATTACCAAAAACAGATTGTTACATCAATAAACAATGCTTGTTCTGAAAAATGTTGGTAACTGTAGGTCAGTAATCGATAAGTCCCTTATATTACGGCACTTTTTTTGCTTTATTTATGAATAGCTTGGAAATATAGGGAGAAAGTGTTATTGGATCTGTGCCAAGTTATATCATTATGATTAAAACTATCTGCAAACTGGAGGTTGAAAAGGTAACTCTCTTATTTTTGCACCTCCTCAAAACGTTTTGGGATGGAAGTATCGGTGTGTTAGAGCTCTCACACACTATTAAACTCTCCGTAAAATTGCTTTAATTCAGACTACGAGAAATTCCGACGACTGTAAAGCCATTGAACATTTTTTTTTCATTTTAAGAGTATACCTTAAATTTTTTATTTCATGTTTTAGCCCATGTCTGGCGCAGAGCACTGCTGCAAGGGAATGTCATGGAACTGTGTCCCACGGTGCGTCAGCTGCACGCGCGGCCAGTCCGTTAGAAATTGTTCCAAAAGTTTATAATTTCCTTGCATGTTCCTTTACGACGTTTGTTCACAGCTACAAGAACCAAAATGTAGGAAGATAAAAAGCGATATTTGTGTATAGACGAGGATTCGAAAAGTAAATAGTGTTCTAAGATAGCCATGTGTTAAAAAGTTTATTATTAGCAGCAGAGTTCTTAGTTATTTTTTTAAAATAATAATAAATAATACGCTAAGTGAAATTCATAAACCAATAAAAATATATTTTTGGGGGATACAACATCAAAAAATCACTGTATTATTTTTACTTTGTTAGATAATTTATGATTTTGATGCTATTAAATAGAAAGTATTTTCAAATGTTTAACCTTTAACAAGAGTTATTTAATTTGATGTTTAAAACAACCTTATATAGCGAATATTTTGAAAAATCAAGTGTTGATTCAAGATATTTTCCATGCATAGTTTCAGTATATTTTCTTTTAATTATATTTCTAATACTTACATAAAGCAGCAAACCGAGCACAGTCATCCTTCCAGTACCAGGACCGGACGGAGACTGACGCTATATAGGATCTCCATCCATGTGTCAGCCGTGCTGCGTCAGACGCACTACGTCTGATGATTGCATCAGGGGCTGCTTTGGAATCGCACGTTAAGTGAGGAACAAAATGATGGAAGGATGGGGACAATCATGAAGGAGTGGATGTCTGTTCTGAAGTTGAAGTTCCTCTGTTTAGCAATTGGTTAACATAACAAAATAAAGACTAATGTTAGAAGTTGGTTTAATAGCTGTAGTGGAACTCTCTATAGGAAGAATCTAAAAAAAAATACCAACATGAAGTTAGTATTGTTAAACAAAGATGTTAACAACATATCAGCAAGTAAATACCGCTAAACTTTCGTTACAAACAAACATGTTTTCTATCCAATTGGGAGAAAAAAATTAATTATTAACACTAATTTGCACACACCCACGCTGTAAATTCTTAACTCCATAGGCACAATATTATAATAGAACAGTACACATAAAACGTTTTTCAAACCTCACTAAAGTAGAGAGAGCTAAGAAATTATTCGTAGCAAAATATTTACACTATAGCCATTATTAACTTAAAAAATTACTTTCATGAAGTTTTTTTACTTACATTTGATTGGTTATTGTTTGGATCCGCCCTTAAGATTATCGGTGTGTATTTGGCTCTGAACTGATCGGCAGCTAGAAAAAAGCAAATCAAAGTGTTCAATTTCGGTATATAATTGCATCACTACTTAGCTACTAGTAAGCTCGATTCATGGTGGGAAGGAAAATTTAACTGTTTTCCGTCTTTAAAGTTCTCAAACCATTAACCACACTTTTAGGAGTAAAATAATTCTTTAACATTCAACTAGAGTTAAATAATTGACTTTATTTACATAACCAGCCAAAATTCAAAATTGCATATACAAAATCATTTTTGGAAGATACCCTCTTGATAGTTAGTGGCAGATATCCAATATACACGTTTTAGGCCTTGTGCCGAATCAGTGCTACTTTAGGCACGGATTTTTTTTATTTTCTTAGTTTTACAAAATTTTAAATTTTTTTATATCTTTAATTTTCCTCTTTCGCCCGCTGCTTTCACCCCATCCAAACTTGTTCGGTCGAGTGTACCGGCAGGTTAGCTTGTTGAGCAGTTTAGTGCTCTCACCGCCGTTTCCCACCAAATTTGCTGGGTCTAGCCGACTACAGGGCTATCATCAGCAACGGTATCCACTGGCCGTCGCGTCTCGTCACGAGTTTAGTGCTACGCGTGACGAAAGTAGCCGCCCTAAGCATCCCATGGTCACCTCCACCCCTTCTCGGAGGTGTGCTGAAGTTTGCGGTCTCTAACACGTTTTGGTGTCCTTTTTTCAAGCTCCGCCGCACGTCCCAACGTCTGGACGGCGAACTCTCCCAGGGCAGGTCATTCACCAGGTGTTCCCCCCTCCCCCCCATTGCAAAATGGCGGCCACCAAGTGCCGCAATGGTCTCTGCGAGACTCCGATCCGCATGCCCACACCATCTATCGGCGAAAGGACGAACCAGCTGAGAGCGAGAGCGCACTACTGACCATCCTATCCCCACCAGGAGAAACAGTCGACCTCACACTCAGTCGATAGGTCGCAGAAGCCCTTTCTTTCTTTCGGAGCCCTTCGGAGCACTTCGGGTTTCCCGATACCCTCCTCCAGAGGAACAGACGACCGGGCTTAATTTTAAGTTAGCGTCCCCGCGCCATTTCAGGGATTTTTAGGGCAGCTCTCGTCCAGCGCGCATCTTCGCAACAGGTCGCAGTAACGACCAGAAGCTATCGTGATCCGCTTTCGGCATGTCCATGTCGCCTAGATTTTTTTAGTTTTTCTTCGTAGCTGCCCAAATAGTTAAGCTTAACTTTAGTTTTTTTTTTTTTTTTTTGGTTTTCGGCATAATTATTTCTTCTATGGCTACCGCGTACTCCCGCGCCGCGCGTCCCCGGATCACCCCCAGGGACAGCCACTATCTACTTCACCCTGCCAGCTAAGGTAAGCTGCACTTCGTCCCACACAAACCTGTTAGGTTGCCTTTTTTTGGGCTTAACTTCGCCTGGCATATACTGCCTGCTAACCAAGCTAATCCAGGTGGATTATTGGTTATAGGCAGGGTTCCATAATCCCAGAGGGTTCCAGAATCCCAGAGTACTCAAGAATTCCAGAGTGCTTCAAGGACCCCAGACCAGTTCAAGATGGCGGCCCAGTTCCGGCGCCACATTTTGCACCTCAAAATGTAACTCGTGAGCCTCTATAACGGAGTCTCCCTCCATCTTTCGGCACCCCTCAAAAAGAAGTGAAGAACAGCTTTATAACTCCGCCAGTTTTAGGACATTTTCCTTATTATTAAAAATTGTATTTTAAACATATATATTTGTTTTATGAGCCTGCGAGCTCAATGTTCCTAAACAGTTGAACTTAGTATAGCATGAAATAGTGTTCCCCCCCGCCCCCCTTTTTTTCTATTTTATGCGTTAGTGTACTCAATGTAATGTATCAAAAATAAGAATCTAACATTGTTACCTGTTTTGTTTGTAATGGCTGTAATGCCGTAAGATATTTTCAAATGTAAGAAACCGGCAATGAAAAAGATACTAAACTACTAATCAACAGTAAAAGCATCTAATAAACCCAAACCATATGATTGTTTTCATTTGCTGCTACTTGGAACCACAATCCACGTAACCTTTCCTACTGTCAGGGAGGTTAATTTTAAATTGTGTTTTGTAAGTGGGCTGTGCCCCTCTGGCAAGTCCTTTTAGATAATTAGCCTGACGCTTCCACCGGACATTTATTATTAATAATTATGGTTTTATCCTGAGCACAGCACCACGATTACAGCCTCTTAAATTGTCGCGATTATTACAACCTTTACTACTATATATCGTACCTGTTTTTTTTCGGGAACAGGGTTTACATGGACGTATTTGTTCTGAGCAGGAAGAAAATAAATAATATATTTAAAAAAAATGAAACTTCAGAAATCCCTTGCGTCCAATATACATGCCAAAACCCCATAAAAAGGCATCGCCTACGTGTTAACATATACTTATCCAATCATTACTCTTTGTGTAAAGCATACCTATAATTTAAACAATTTCGTGAAAATATAACTACTGTAAATTCTAATTTCATGGGGTATGTTTATCATTTGCGAAAATATATTAGTTAATACCAAGGCAGTAATGCCAATGAATCTGAGTTCGTGATTGCTTTTTTCAAGACGACTGAATTTTTCTGCCGGATTAAAAAAAAGTAAAGGCAATTCTTTTCGTATATGAAAATTACTAACACTTTCTGACACAATTTAATTTGCTCCTAACTCTTACAACGTCTACATATCCTAGGGAACAATTATACGGCAAATAAAACAAACAAAATTACCACTGCACGACCCAGTTTGCTCTCGGGTTACTAATAACATATTATGAGTAATTTCAGTTATATTAAGAAAATTCTTCCTTACCGAAAACATTGAATGGTCGAAATCTTGAACGTCTCACCTAAAAGCCTACACTGCAAACCCAGAAGTACGCTACTAACAATATTAGTCAGTGTCTCTAATAAACGACGTGATTAAAAGACACGTTATATGTTTCATCCTAACTGGCTCACGAGATATACTCACTTAAGTTACTGTTGTACTTTTTGGAACATGCAGCGAATTCGGCGTCATCAGCAACCTGTGAATAAAAAATAAGGCAATTTTTTGTCACTTTTTGATAATTTTTAACGCAATTGCTTTGCTTTATGTATTTATAAAATACCTACCGAACTTTATAGGTTATTGTATTGATATTTAAAACCTATTATACATCAATAGTCGGAAGTAAAACACATTGATTGGTGCGACCTATCAAAATACAGCACAGTTGTGGGATCTAAAGAGTCCTTTGGTGAAGAGGATTATTATTAAAAAATTAATTTTAGGCGTGCCGGGATGGTTGATGTTTATTATTCACAGATATTCAAATCCAGTACAAAAGTCAATCATCAAAAGTCATACATTTCACATTTGAAACTAAATATATTTAAAGTATTTAACCGAACCCCTTGGTAAAATGTTCATACTAAAATATTATAAAGTTAAAATTTAAGGTAAACAAACACATTTAGTAATATATTTAATTTTTTAATTTTTTTTAATTCAACTAACTTATGACTTTCACTAGTTAATGATGTTACTGCAGATAAGCCATATTTATTTTATTTAGTAAAAGTTAATTTTAAAGTTATCATTTTTAAAAAGGAAGAAATTTCCGATCGAACTCTATTCTCAATTATTTTTAAATCCTTATCCTTATCTGCCTTGAAGTTGCATGCTGAAATTTATTTTAAAATATCTGTTCGTACAACTAATTTATCAATATTTAAGTTCAACTTCATTAAGAATCAAATAACTATGCAGATTTTTTCACAGACTAACTTTTAAACCATTACTTGACAAGCAATTACTTATATCTTAACTTTTTAGATTTTGGAAACACAATCTTAAACAAAGTTTACAAAACTAACTTACTACTTCGTGCCCTTGGTACAGCAAGCTTTTGGAAACAAAAGAAGTCTAGTTGACCTTATGTCTGTCTAAACATTGAAACTACAGTCAATTTATGGATTTGATTTTAAACAAAAATTCTAAATAAAATAAAACTTATTGAAAATTCGTCGTTCCAGATAAATATATGTTTGCAGAAACCCTACTTATTCCGACTTATGAGTTCTGTGTTCCGTTTTAAAACCGGTAAGACATGCCCTGGAACGCAGAATAGCATGTTTACTGTAGACTTAACAGTTTATTAAAAATATTTTTGACGCCAATATGGATCACATGTCTTCATCTTTTGGTAAGATTATTAAGGGGAATATTTAATGATTCCCCTAGAATTTAGGTCGCTGTTAATTGGCTCATGGGAGGAAATAGCATTTTTTTTCTAACTCAAGTGACTAAAATTTTCATAAAATGTTATACTGTTATGATTACAGCATTATGAAACAAATATCAAAATATAGTGTATTTTAATTAAGTTTTTTCTGAAACAATTAAGTATTAAAATATCATGGCAAGAAATCACAAAAATATGCTTCTCTTTATGCGTCTTTATTTAAGTTATTATTAGTTTTGACTTTTCTGTTCAACTTTACGAGAAATATTTTATGTTTATTTAAGCCAATGGTTATCCGAGTTTATTCTCAACATGGTTATCACACATCAACAGGACAGAATAAAGTCAAGATATTACCGTAATCACAATGAGTGTTGTAACAACAGCGATGCACAGAGCAGCAACTAATGGATGACAATTCATTCCGTAGCTTCAGTTAGTAAGTTGTGGTGAAGAATTACTGAAAAAAAAATATTCAAATCATAAAATGTTTAGTTTCTCAATCAAAAACAGTGATGATAATTATTATAATAAATAAATAAAATAAAATTTAACCTTTCGAGTTAATTTAGCGAAATAAATATATTTGGCAATGTGGAAGGATGAAAAATTTATTTTAGAAAATATATCCCACTTTAAGTTATTCATCTCCTCAACACTTCATAATCAAATAAGTTACTACACAAAAATTGAAAGTGTGACTGGACCTTTAGATGGATATTTTTATAATTAATTATTTTGGATTTTTAAATTCAGCCACGCAGTCGTAAGACCTAAAGTGATTGACGTTTAACACTAACACAACTACCTTCACAGAAATACTGACAAGCACATACATATATACTAAGAAATACACACATACAAGGGCATAAAAACATGCATAGTGTTATGACCCTCCTGCAGCAACGTGCGTTGCGGCAACAGCGGCGTCAGCGCGAAGTACTGGGACAGCGCTTCGGAGCGAGGCTGGCCACCGCTGCGGGAAGCGAAAGGGATCGAGAGGGGGTAGGAACGAGGACTGTCGAGGTCTCAAACACGGCAGCCACGCCCAGGGGGTGGTCGTGCCCAGACGGAGCCACGTGACTCTCGCCGCCGCTTCCCGCCTCGCCCAGAGGTCTGCCGCGAGCGTGACAAGAGAGCGGAGGTAGGAGACTCACAGGTGTGATAGCGAGGCACGTAGATTGACTCAAGTATATTTTATAGATTAAACTCAACGGTTGACGGCGTTGACAATTGTAATAGTTAGTAGTAAATTGAAGTGGAATTGAAGATAATGTCGAGACATTATTTTATAAACCTTTATTCCCTTCAAGCCCCATTTAAGAAAGAAGGTAATAAGGCTTTCCTTAGGAGAGAACTCGTCATAACAATATGTATGACCTATACATATATGGAGTAAAACCCTTTTAACTATTTATAAATAATAATTTTGTTGATATATGTTATGCAACAGTTTGACTATGTATTATAATGACGTTTTATGCCATATTCCTTACGATACTATTTTCAAAAACTAAATTGAAAAAAAAAAACAATGAAAATGTTTAGTAATCACCTCAGTCTTCAGTTACCAGTTCGGCGTGACGAGCCAGCAGCTTGGAGCGCGACGGAACTGCGACTTGGTGTTTGTGATACTGTGTTTCTCGACGATGCGAGTCGTCTTTTTATCGGCGAAGAAAAAAAATGCAACGCCACTGAACATGTCAGTTCACCGGAGGGATCCACGATTAGCATGCGACAAAGCATACATTAAATTCGTTAAGGTTCTCACCCCCACTGTTAAACATCAGGAGTGGCAAGCGCAACTATCAGCAAAATGCAGTCGTTTCAAAAGACAACAACAAACTGCTGCATAGAACCATATATTTCCCTGATAGTGTCCTTATTTTATGATCTCATATTCAACTGATAGATTTTTTTTTAGGTATTTCAAAGAAACCATCAATTGTATGGCTACCGGTAATTTTTCAGCAAGTATTTTTTTTCCTTTTTTTGTATCTATGAGGCGTCTTGGGCTATGTCCACTAAATAAGCCAGGGGCAACCGCATGGAAATACTTTTAAAGCGCAGTCTGAACAAGATACGATGAAAGGAAAAAAATTAATAAAATTACCATGCATCAACCAGAAAGTTAAATTCACTAAACTATTCCACAAGAACATCAGTGGCACAGTTGATTCGTGTATTTCCAAAACCGGCCATCTCCACAAAAAAAAATTGTTTTGTTCTAGAAAATCAAATTCTATGGTAACCCACAGTGAATAAGGAGCAGTTTATTACAAAAGCGGCCATATTCATTTAATAAACCGTCTTGTAATCCCTGGGTTAATTTCCACAACCGGCCATGTGTTACAATATATTAGTTCCAAAACCGGCCATGTGATATTTTCGCCAAAATAGTTCCAAAATCGGCCAAGTGATTTGCGCCACTGTTGTATTGTCTCAGCAAAGTCGCAGTTGCATACCAGTAAGTTATAGATATATTATCTATGGAGTGATCGTTTTGTTTGTTTGTATAGGTTGTGGTGGTTGCAAGACTTAGATTTTGTTCTTAAAAAGTATAAATTTCCAAAGCAAATTGAAGAAGGTAAAGGAAGAAAACGAACAAGAAATCCGGACAGATGGAAGAAAAATAAAGAGAAAAGGGAGAGGTGAGTGTGTTACAATTGCATTTGTTTATGTTGTTGTACAGTTTTCTCTTTTATGTTAGTTGCTAACTCCATGATGTTACTAACTAGCAGATACAAAAGCCGAATTTTACGACAAAGTATTGAAAATAAAAATGTGTTGTGGTTTCTGGTATTCTGCCCAAGGCTTTCTAAAAATGCTGAAGTGTCGTCATAAGAATCCAACATTCAATTGTGCAACACTTAACCAGAATGATGTCAAGTACTTCCATGAATGTTTCCACGGCCACCGTAATAAACAACGACAGGATGCATTCTTAGTGAAGCTCACAAAAACAAAGGAATCAAAAAGGCATGGTTCAGAAGGTAAATGGGAGCCTTAACAGGTAACCATAAAATATGTTATACCAAAGAAACCATTTGGCAGGATGGTCCGTGTGTGCAGAGAAACATTTTAAAAAATTCTGCAAATTTCTAAACACAGAGTGCAAGGAGTCGTTTCCAGGTACAGGAAAACAGGCAAAATTTCTCATGAAGGACGGGGAGGGGACCATAGAACGAAATCGTATGTTCCAAAGCTCAACGCAGTTAAAGAATTCATTGAGAGATTCAAAACTACTGAAGTGCATTATTGTAGAAGTAAAACTCAGGAGCGTGTCTATCTAAGCAGTGATATCAATATTAAAAAATATGGCGTATGTATCAGAGACAGAATAAGAGCCCTGATTTATCAGTAAAACAAAGTAATTTCACTCTGTTTTTAGGAAGTTTTACAACATAAGGTTTGGAACACCTAGGACAGATGCATGTTCGACATGAATTGAACTAACATACGGAATTAAACATGAAACCAGTATAAAAAAAAAAAATGAGCTGATGACACAACAAAGAGTACACAGGTTATAAGCAAAAGCATTTTATTCAATTCTTAGATGTACAGCTGATGGTTTACTGACGATGTCTTTTGACTGCCAGAAAAACCAAGTTATGCCACGAGTGACAGATCAGGCCACATGGCCCCAAAGAGTGTTGAAAATATTGAAATAATTTTTCCTATCGTGTGTCATTCTTTTCTCCCACCAGACAGAGTGTTTAGTAAATTAAAGAAACAAATTCCTTCTCACGAGGTGATTTGTTATCAAACGGAATATGTTGAAATATTTGCTGAGCATAGGTCTACCATTCATGTAGGGACACAATGTGTAGTTTATGATTGGAAAGCCTTAACTAAAGAACTCGCTAAACCAATAGGACAGTGGCACTTCCAGTTTGCTGCCTCTAAACGGCTGTCCCTCATCAAGAACAAGGCCGGAAACAGCATTTTAGTATCAGGAGAGATGCATTATCGCACTGACCTCTGTGGCTACAAAACAACAATGAAGAGAGCCAAAACTTTGAAAGGTGTCTTTCCTAGTGTAGTCAAACCTGGTGTTCAAGTCAATCCACTTAAAATAAGGGATGTTAACAACTTACTGACAAAACATTTTGGTGCTAAATGGCAGGAGATCAAGCACTTAGAATTTTATAAAAATGTCCTGCAACTGCATGATCTACATGAAGAAGAGGCACCAGAGGAAGCATCTAATGATGGCTGTGATCTAATGACAGAGGTTGCTGCATCATTTGTGTAGTGTAAAGTACTGTAAAACTCAAAGGTGAAACAGTGCTGAAGTGGTATGTCCTGGGGTCATAGTTTTAATTTAACGTATTTCATCTGTCAGTAACAATAATTTTATGTATAAAATGTTTTTAAACAAGTATGTACTTTACAATGCATTGTTAACACGTCAGTCAAGTACTAGGCATATTATATACACAATGTAACCACCTACAATGTATCACAATAAACATTTATGTTCTTTACACCCTTGGTATTTTCAACAGGTTTGGTTCCAAAAGTGGCCAAGTGACATGGATAGTTCCAAAACCAGCCAAGTTCAATAATTAAACTTTAATAACTGACAAAGTTATTAATTGTGATTTGTAGGACTTTTACTAAATATTGTTTGCATTTTTTAACACACTTCTACATTACAACATCTTCAATGCCACATCATGGAATTGAGTAAACAGTTTTCCTCGATTTCTCGCAAAACTGTTCTGAGGGAGACGGTCAGTTTTGGAAATACACGACTTAGTTATGGCTATGTTAATGGCAAGGCTTTTCCCAGAAATTACCCATTTGGTGTACCAGCTTACTTGCATTTATCATAAAAACACCAGCATTATATACAAATTTTTGAATTAGGCTATATGCCAAATTCCTACCATAGTTTATTAATAAGTTAACTGTAATAATACATATCAGGGAAAAAAATTGTGGCACGAGAAAAAGATTACATTACTTAAAACCATGTATAAAATGGTTTATAAAATTTCATGTTCAATAAGTTACTGCAAAAATCTGCCCAAGTCCTTGCCACAGAGAGATTTATTAAACGGTGCGCTGCAAAATTTGAAAGTTTGGTGACAAAACGTTCTTAAGAACTACCGGCATCAATACTACAAATAACCATACCTAAGCGCAAATGTGTTGAGTTTGTTATGTAGATAACTTCCTAAGTGTTTCAGAAAGGTTCTGAGTTTTTCTTATAGTTCCAATACAAGGTAAAAAAAACTTTCCTTAAATTATTTAGCTCTAGTAGGATAAATTTTGCGAGTTCATTTCCAAGATAAACAAGGCGTTAACAACATACAAAAAAGGAGGTGAGCAGTATCGCTACACTACCATATATATATGTATATTTATATATATATATGTGTGTGTGTGTGTGTGTGTGTGTGTCTTGAAAACCTGTCTGCTAGATCATGAGGTATAATTTAAGAGGAAAGAAATTAAACTCACCTTTTCATGAATGTATTTATTTTGTATTTTTTTCAGGTTAATCTAAAAATGATATTTTACATTTTTCAAGTGTAAATGAATACTTACATTACATTTAATACATTTAAAACGGTGTAGTGAAATGAGATATACGAGATGTTTGGTTTGCAAATCAAATACATTGCACGCGCTCAGAAAAGATCCAGACAAGTCCTTGCCAGTGAAGTAATTCTTAAGCTCGAGCCTGAATTGTTTGTCTATGTATTCTGTAATTTTGTGTCTATCGTCCTCAGTGTGATCGAAGTCACCAGGAAGCACCGTTGGAACTCCCGAGTCGCCGACTAGGCCCCCGCATTCGACCAACTAGCTACAGGGATAGAGGTTAGCGGTAAGGAAGAGCGCTGCCCGTACGTAACGCCGTCGTAGTTTTGTACTGGTCGACGACACAATCGGTGGCCCTGCAACAGCGTCCAGCGCTTCAAGTCTGCGCCGCTCACGTAGGCGCCTCACTCGCTCTGCTGGTGAGTTCTGGCGCTGCTCTGGCTCGGCGCGAACCTGTCCGAGCACTCTGCCCTGTCCCGCCGCCTCTGGCGCTGAACACTTCTGTAACCGCGCGGCATTGCCCGAAGGAAGCAATTTTAGAACGTTTTGTAAACTTTCATTCAGTTTAAAATTTTCACCTGACAACTTATTTTTTCTGTTTAGATATACATTTAGAGCACTTCATTATCAACAAGACGACGGACAAATAACTCGTGTAACCATTTCCGTTGCGGAGATATGACTAATTATTTTTCGCGCAGTGTGAATTTTGAGTCACTTTATCAATCCCCTCCCCCTCAATTTAATGAAGTAGTCGTACGATGGTGTAAGTGCAGTAAACGGCAATGTAAATTGGTCTATTTCCAGAATATATACAACACTTGGCGATACAAGCATTGAGTCACGACATATACAAACATTGTTTGGCGACAACAAAAGTGTTTCAATGCTAACTCTGGCTGGATCTTAGTATGGAAACCTTTTTAAAACCATTCACGTTTAAATGCGTTGGTTTGTTTCACAGTGATAGTTGTGCGATAAAATTAACAGCCACGGGTGGGTCCCTCGAAGATACACACCCAAAACTGCATCAAAGAACTTACACACAGCTTGAAAAAATCTCTTTACACAAAATCACACAAATTTGTCTCTAAATGTTTTATAAAAGTCTCCAGAATGATATATAAGATAAAGGTGGAACTATCAAGGCAAATTAAACTTTCCAAATGGCGTTTTGCTGGTGATGTTTTAGTCCATAGTTTATTTTTATTGTGCTATTGGTTGAAGCGCTGAAACAACTACAGGCCTCTCGTAGCTCGGTGACCCGCATGTAGTTGTGGAAAGGATATCGAAAGTGTAATGCTGTGTACTGTCTTGGGAAGGACAGCACTGAATATCCTTCAATGTTACGCTCAGCAGTCGACCACAAAAATGTGTGTGAAGCAGCAAAACTTGCAACAACAAAAAATTGCGTTGATTGAAAGAAAGTTTCATGAAGCTAAAGTTTTAAAATTTTCAACCTTAATGAACCTCGCCCATCACCAGCCCAGGTTCCGGCCATTGTTCACGTCCCTCACTACTCTTACTTGTCAGTTCGCTGGTGACGGCCGGGTGCAGGGCCCGAGCAGGCGCGAGGTCCCTGGTCTGCTCCAGGTGGTCGCGAGGTGAAGTCTCGCACAGGAGCCCGCCAGGCTGGCACCCTCCTCGCCCCGCACTCGCTCGCTGCGGAGTAGCCTCGAGCCGATGATAGCGCCGCACCGTGCCCAGGGACAACACAGCCCGCATTTGTGCATCTAAAATATTTGTTTGTTTAACTACTGGGCTATTATTGCTTTGAATCGACATAACAATGTAGTTTGGCACACTCGTCGGACTTGCGTACTGGATTTGTAGTTTTGTATACTTAAAAATCATAATCGCATGAACGCTAAGGATTCATAAAACTTATCCAGAACATTATTTAGCAATATCTCATATAGTAAAACTGAATAATAAGTAAGGATATGAATCCTACGCTCTGCTTCCTTCGATATGAGCACTTAATTTCAATACATATCACTAAATATCTAGCACCGAACTAAGTCAATAAACTTCATCACTTACGGAAAATTTCTGTCAGGAAAGATTAACCTAGCTGAACAAATACTGCTCCCTTCTATAAAAAATTTGAATTATATATCACTTAGAGACCAGTGTTATTTCTTGAAACATAATAATATGTCACATTATTTTAGAACAAATTAAATTTTTTGATAAACAACTGTTATACGTAGTCTCCTTTTACAAACTTTATTTATTTCAAGGCTGTCATCAAATAATAAAACTCTGTGGCAAGAAAATGTTTCTATATTTGATCGACAAGAATCCTTGTTATTTTTTCTGCTTAAAGAATAAAAAAGATCTTACAATATCCGTATTGAAAACATTACTTTTAATCAGCGAGAAATAGGAGCAGGTTTGGTTATAACCTTTTTTTCTGCAACAATTGTTTTTAGTATAATAAAAATTGCTTCTTTAAAGGTAAGTATATATTTTAAAACCTATCTGAAATTGCATTGACTAAGTGCCTATTTAACCCTCTCACTTTAATATTTTTAACCCGTTTAAGGAACTGTCACACTGTCAAATATTTTTCTCTAAGGTCGGTTTTCTAAGACACAAAAAAAGGTCTAAATTGTTGAATATCCTACATCTGTACCCTACCAGAATTCCAACTGCACGTTAGGACACAAACAGTGCTTTATATCATGGGCATAGATTTCGGTGTCTCATCCATTGCCGATCTATTTCCCAAATTCCGCGCAAAGCAGAGGTCACTTTTTTGTTAGTTTCGTCCAAATTGCGTACCCTCATCTGACGCCATTAACTCGTATTTATTCAATTTTATACATATTAGGGAATGTAACAAAAATTATTGTTGTGCCAAATGAAACTTTATAGTAGTGAAACTATTCTGGAATAAATTTTGTACACTTAAATGGTGCTCCTCTGCCTCACATACCGTTATGCTATATCAACGCAAGACCTATAATATTAGGGTAGTGCTGTCATCACTTAGAAACACAAAAGATAGAATATTCTAGGTTATGCCTGTTATAAGTTGTTTGTTTCTAATTTATGATAGTTCTAAGTTATTTGGTTCGGCGTTGTGTGATTCTAAGTTACATGTATCTAAGTTGAGATAGTTCTACGATTTGTGATTCTGCGTTGCGCGTTTCTAAGTTATGACAGTTCTAAGTTGTGTGGTTCTAAGTAATGTGTGGTTCCCGCATTAGTCTACTACAGTGCATTTAGGTGCAGCGAGGTGAACGACTCGAATGTCGAAGTGTCAATAGCCACCCGCGTGGCTATCGAAAGTTGTCTGCCAGATATAGTACTATAATAATTTTATTGTATGATTCTTTAAGTGTAAGTGTTAATTAAAATATCATCATAATTTGTCTTTAATAATCAAAACAGTTTTATTCACTATGCGACTACACCGCAAATCTCGGTCCGAGTCGTTCCTGTGCTCCGTGGAAAACGAGGTCAGGGGTCGGATGCATCAAAGTGCCACGGGTTCTCAATGCTTTTTCCTCAACACAGGTAACCACTTGTGGCCGGCAGGGCCACATTTTTACTTGTAATTTATTTTTGTTGCTGGTCTCTAGTTTTATATGGTTTTTATTTCACGTATTTTTACGCCTTTTTTAATTAATGTTAATTTATCTGTAAATTTTTTTAATTATATTTGTTTCTGTTAATTAGTTATACGCAGTTTGGTAGCTATCGATTATGAGTTTAAGAATATCGATTGTGTTTCACGTAAATACCACTTGGTGAGCGCCCGGCGGTTGGCTGATGACGTCAGACATTCGGCTTGCCGGGAAGAAAAATTCAGCTGGGGCCGCGGGGAGAGTGTGCCGAGCGACCGTCGAGGACAGAGCCATGTGACGGCGCGGACTGGTGTGCCGGATGGCAACGGGCGGCGAAGAGTATAGGGATGGAGGCTCCACGCTGGGTGACAGGGCAATGGTTTGCCCTGTGATACTGGACTTATCAAGGTAAAGAGAGGCCGCAATTTTGATTTTTACCCTCGTGGTGCTGCACTGGTTTTTGGCAAACCTAGTGAACTGTGTATTTTCCCATACTAAATTTTATTTGGACGGAACTTTTATTAGCCAGTTTGGTGAAGAGGCCCATTTGTTTCACACGTTGTTCCAGTGTGGGATTTTTTTAAAAGGTCGCCCGTTTGCCTGTAGTTGTAATAAAAGTATAAGTTTGGAAGAAACGAACATTTTGCAATTTGTTTTTGAGACTTTGTCTTCGGAATTTGCATACTTAAAGTTGCATTTAGCTAATATATCAGCTTGTGCAGTATTATTAAATGTATGCGATCGGTATTGGACTACAGGCGCAGCCTGATGTTGGTTGGTGCGGCCATTCTACGTTTTTATGAAATCATTGGCAAGTTAATAAAGAAGTAAGACTTTGTTTGAAGTATATGATAAAAACTTCGGTGGTAACATAGTTATGTTACGTGAAGAGTTTTTGCTACATTTCCCTTAAAAAAAAAAATAAGATAATTTTTTTTTGGTCATCGTTCACGCCTTTGTGAATTCGTACCTATGGCCCGGCGTGGCATTAGACTCTGGAGTTGGTGAGGAAGGTCAGGAAGCCAGCGCACGCCTAGGATATTAACTTTGTTTTTTTGGCAAGTCTTTAGCAACGAACATCTGAAGAAAGACTAAACCGTTGATTGAGAGTTTAAGAACTTTATTTAAATAATTTGTTTGTACTTCAGTATTATTTTTGTAGATTTTTTATATATTTGTATTGATTGTCTTGTTTGATTTTTGGTATTAGGGCAGTCAGTAAATTTTGATATTTTATAGTGGCCACGCCTCACGCCCTTATATATTTTTATACTTGTTGTTATCAGTATTTATATTTTTACGATTTTTTAAAGGTTATTGTTAGTATCGCAAATGGGGATAAGATGCTGCCATTATTAACGTCAGCTTTTGTAACTAAGCTTGTATGGTTATGTATAGTAAAAATTATTTTTGCAAATTTCTATTTTTTAATAACATACGTCCAAAGTCTTGCCTCTTGTTTGTTTAATGGTTACTCTGCTATTATATCCTTTAAATTTTTTGGCCTGACCCCTGGGCAGTGGTGTGGGGAATTTATATTGTTTAGCTTTTTATGCCTGGTTTTAATATTTATTTTTTCCCTTCGCGCCCAGAGTGAGTCGGGGACGCAACCCCTCTTCCAATTAAGGAGGAAGAAGGGTTACAACCTGCGCCACTCTGCTAGGCAGAGACTTTGGACTTTTGCGATTTTGCTGACTTTTTTGATTTTTTTAATAATGGCAGTTTCTTGGATTTATAAACTTCCCAAAGAACAGGTTTACGCTAATTTGCAAGCAGCGGGAGTAGAGAGTGGTCTGGAGGATGACATTGATACCTTACGCAGGAAATTAAGTACCCACATTAAAGAAGGGAGGAAAAAACCTGTTGAGGAAAATGTGGAGAATTCGGAGATCAGCCAAGTAAATTCATTGAATACTGCTATGCAAAGTAAATTACTTTTCAAAGAACTGGATAGGTTGCCATCTTTATGTTCCGGTGGGCCAAGAGATTTAATAAAGTTTTGCTTGGGAGTAGATAGTTTGAAAACTAATTGTTGTTTACAAAATGAGCAAGAATTGTTAAGGTGTATTTCGACTAAATGTAGCGGGATCGCTAGAGACGTGATTACGTCAGGTATAAATAAGTCTGTTGGATGGTCGGTAGTGAAAGAGAATTTGTGGGAATATTTGTGCCCTAAGAGGGTGAAGGACGATCTAATTAAGGAATTGATTTTCCGTTTTCAACGGGAAAATGAAAGCACCTTAGAATTTATACAGGATATTAGAAATCACGTTAATGTATTTGGTCTGCAGTTAGATGATCACCGTTTTGTAGCTATTATTTTGGAAAATCTAAATCCTGCCATCAGACACGAATGCGCATTTATTGGCAGACCTAATAGTGTGGAGGAACTCAACACTTGGGCTATCCAGGTAGATAATATTTTTTACGCTAAATGTGAATTCGATAAGTGTAAAGGCAAAATCAATTTTAAACCGGTTTGTTTTAAAACGCCGGGTAATGAAAAAATTGATAAGACTTGTTTTAAGTGTAATAAGGTAGGGCATTTTGCTAAGGATTGCTCGGTTTCGGAGGTTAATAAATTTGTTTGTGGTTTTTGTGGCAAATATGGTCATTTAGAAAAATTTTGCTTTAAAAAGAAACCGGAGCAGGAAAGACACAAGACATGTTTTAGGTGTGGCAGCATGGACCATTTGATAAAAAAATGTAATCGCAAGAAAAAATTAGTTTGTGGTTTTTGTAATAAAGATGGTCATAATAGCGGGAAATGTAATTTCCGTAAGGAAGTTAAGAAATATCGATTTAACAATAAGCATAGTTTGGCGGTCATTCAGGCAAAAAGAGGTTTATGTGTCAAAGTTTGGTTGTATGATCGTGAGATAGAAGCTTTACTTGATACGGGGGCTAGTTGTAGTTTCATCCAGCAGAAATTTTTGAGTAATTTGGTGCGCGATCATAAATTTTTGAAAACTAAGATCGTAAGTAGTCAAGGCATTAATGTGGCCATGGCGGACGGGCAAAAGGTTCAGGTAAAGGTAAAAGTATTTTTACATTTTAAATTGGAACATTTATCTTGGACACGTGAATTCTGGGTAATGCCCGATTTGATCCATGAAGTAGTTTTGGGAATGGATTTTTTAAATGATAGTAAGGCTATAATAGTGTGCGGCGAGAAAGTAATGAGGTTCGATTTTAATGATAAAATTAAGATAAAATTGTGGGAGAATAAAAAAAAAAGAAAGGTGGTTTGTGGTGGTATCGAAGGGTTAGAGCAAAGGTTGGGTGAGAAGGAAAAATTGCAGATACAGCAATTAAGCGAGGAATATAAGGATGTTATCACTACTAAAATTGGCAAATGTACGCTAATGCCATACAAGATCGTGCTGGTAGATGAAACCCCTATTAAATGTGTGCCGTATCAATGTGCCCCGCCTAAAATGAAAGCCTTTCGAGAAATTATTAATGATTTACTTGATAATAAGGTAATAGTCCCTTCTAAATCCAATTTTGCCTCACCTGCCTTTTTAGTAGATAAGAAAAATAAGGGCAAATATCGTTTGGTCCTTGACTATCGCCTCCTTAATGACAGGGTAAAACTAGATCCGTTTCCCATGCCTAAAGTTGAAATTGTTTTGCAATATTTGGGAAAAGCCAAGTTTTTTACGGTGCTTGATTTGAACTCGGCGTTTCATCAATGTGAATTAGAAGCAAGTAGTCAGAAATTTACCGGGTTTGTCACTCCTTGGGGGCACTTTGAATGGACTAGAGTGCCTTTTGGGGTGAATTTTGGGGCCCAATGTTTGTCACGAATTTTAGGGCACATATTACAAGAATATCAGTATAAATTTGTAATAAGTTTCTTGGATGATATTTGTGTTTTTTCAAATAGTTTTGAAGAACATATAGAACATATAAGAAAAGTACTTGAGAAACTAAAGGGAGCCGGCTTTACCGTAAATCCGTAAAAAATAGTTTGGGCCCGTAGCGAGATAAAATTTTTAGGATACATAATCCGAGAAGGTGAATTGGTCATGGACCAAGATAAGATAAACCCCATAGTTAATTTCCCGGCCCCCCGTAATGTTAAGGGAGTGATGCGCTTTTTAGGAATGCTTGGTTATTTTTCCCGTTTTATACCGAATTACGCTAACCTATGCGCGCCTTTAAATAATTTGAAAAGGAAAGATGTTAAGTTTGTATGGGGGGAAGAGGAAGAACAGGCCTTTAGGAATTTAAAGAAAGCCATAGCTCAACCCCCCATTTTAATACTTCCGGATTTTGAGCAAAAATTTATTGTGCAAGTGGACGCTTCGGGAGTAGGTCTGGGGGCGGTTTTGTTGCAAGAACGTGAGGGAGGTTTAAAACCGGTTATGTATGCTAGTAAATCCCTAAATAAGCACGAGTTAAAATACAGTGTATATGAGAAGGAAGCATTAGCGTGCATATTTGCGTTGGAGAGATTTGAGAGTTTTCTTGAACATGAGAAATTTGAATTATGGACTGACAACCAGGCTTTGACATGGCTTTTTTCCCACCCGCGGCAACTAGGGAAAATAGGGCGGTGGATCATGCGGTTGACGCGTTTTCGTTTTGACCTCAAACATATGAAAGGACAGGATAATGTAGTGGCCGATGCCTTATCGCGCATGTTTGATGAACATGAGTTTCAGTGTAAAGACGAAATGAGAACTGAAGACAAGGAAGAATGTAACATCCTGAGGGAATTCCCTCAAGGATTTATTGATTTGCGCGAAATACAAAAAGAGGATCCTGAGACTAAAGATTTAATAACGCGTTTGGGACAGGATACTACTATAGACTTAGGAATGAAAGGCGGGCTTTTGTGTTGGATGAAAGATGGAGAACATAAAGTTTTTGTTCCTAAGGGGGTAAGGAAAATGATAATGCGGTATTACCATGATTCTAATATAGGCGCGCATGGCGGAATCGAAAAAACTATAGATAAAACCTCTAAAGACATTTTTATTCACCCTTTCAACCAAATTAGGGTTGGGATAATAGGGGCTGGTAGTAATATGTTTTATACCCCAATCTAAACACATCACTTCAAAACACTTACTCTTAAAATATGTAGCATTATCTGATACTACTTGCTCCGGGCTACCAAACAAACCCCACACTTTAGTTTCTAAAGCCTTAATAATATTCTCGCTTTTCATATTACGCAAAGGCAAAAAAAAAACAAAATTTAGAAAAACCATCTACCGCTATAAGTAAGCAATTATTCCCCCCTAATGATCTAGGTAGGGGCCCAAAAATGTCCAAATAAACCCTTTCCCAAGGTCTAGTCAGAGCTTCAACAGAGTATTTACCTATCTTACTATGTCTAGATTGCTTAGCGCGCTGGCAATCTTCACAGCTTACAACATGATCTTTTACGTCTTTTTTCAAACCTGGCCAAAAAAATTCTTTAGAGGTTTTATCTATAGTTTTTTCGATTCCGCCATGCGCGCCTATATTAGAATCATGGTAATACCGCATTATCATTTTCCTTACCCCCTTAGGAACAAAAACTTTATGTTCTCCATCTTTCATCCAACACAAAAGCCCGTCTTTCATTCCTAAGTCTATAGTAGTATCCTGTCCCAAACGCGTTATTAAATCTTTAGTCTCAGGATCCTCTTTTTGTATTTCGCGCAAATCAATAAATCCTTGAGGGAATTCCCTCAGGATGTTACATTCTTCCTTGTCTTCAGTTCTCATTTCGTCTTTACACTGAAACTCATGTTCATCAAACATGCGCGATAAGGCATCGGCCACTACATTATCCTGTCCTTTCATATGTTTGAGGTCAAAACGAAAACGCGTCAACCGCATGATCCACCGCCCTATTTTCCCTAGTTGCCGCGGGTGGGAAAAAAGCCATGTCAAAGCCTGGTTGTCAGTCCATAATTCAAATTTCTCATGTTCAAGAAAACTCTCAAATCTCTCCAACGCAAATATGCACGCTAATGCTTCCTTCTCATATACACTGTATTTTAACTCGTGCTTATTTAGGGATTTACTAGCATACATAACCGGTTTTAAACCTCCCTCACGTTCTTGCAACAAAACCGCCCCCAGACCTACTCCCGAAGTGTCCACTTGCACAATAAATTTTTGCTCAAAATCCGGAAGTATTAAAATGGGGGGTTGAGCTATGGCTTTCTTTAAATTCCTAAAGGCCTGTTCTTCCTCTTCCCCCCATACAAACTTAACATCTTTCCTTTTCAAATTATTTAAAGGCGCGCATAGGTTAGCGTAATTCGGTATAAAACGGGAAAAATAACCAAGCATTCCTAAAAAGCGCATCACTCCCTTAACATTACGGGGGGCCGGGAAATTAACTATGGGGTTTATCTTATCTTGGTCCATGACCAATTCACCTTCTCGGATTATGTATCCTAAAAATTTTATCTCGCTACGGGCCCAAACTATTTTTTACGGATTTACGGTAAAGCCGGCTCCCTTTAGTTTCTCAAGTACTTTTCTTATATGTTCTATATGTTCTTCAAAACTATTTGAAAAAACACAAATATCATCCAAGAAACTTATTACAAATTTATACTGATATTCTTGTAATATGTGCCCTAAAATTCGTGACAAACATTGGGCCCCAAAATTCACCCCAAAAGGCACTCTAGTCCATTCAAAGTGCCCCCAAGGAGTGACAAACCCGGTAAATTTCTGACTACTTGCTTCTAATTCACATTGATGAAACGCCGAGTTCAAATCAAGCACCGTAAAAAACTTGGCTTTTCCCAAATATTGCAAAACAATTTCAACTTTAGGCATGGGAAACGGATCTAGTTTTACCCTGTCATTAAGGAGGCGATAGTCAAGGACCAAACGATATTTGCCCTTATTTTTCTTATCTACTAAAAAGGCAGGTGAGGCAAAATTGGATTTAGAAGGGACTATTACCTTATTATCAAGTAAATCATTAATAATTTCTCGAAAGGCTTTCATTTTAGGCGGGGCACATTGATACGGCACACATTTAATAGGGGTTTCATCTACCAGCACGATCTTGTATGGCATTAGCGTACATTTGCCAATTTTAGTAGTGATAACATCCTTATATTCCTCGCTTAATTGCTGTATCTGCAATTTTTCCTTCTCACCCAACCTTTGCTCTAACCCTTCGATACCACCACAAACATCTTCCAATTAAGGAGGAAGAAGGGTTACACACTGTAGTGTAAGATTTTCTCAATCCCTTTCCATCAGGTCCGAGGCCGACCCCATCTGTGAGGTAGTTTCAACGAACTCATCCCATGACTTAATTATATCGTTCGCAACTGCGCATTCGCGAGTTTTTGTCTTTTTACCTTCGTAGTCGATAGGTCACTTGCATGCACCCACCCTCAAGTAGTGATATTTGCTCGTGGAAATTCTAACATCACCTTCACTGGGCCATCTATGGACTTAACTTGCTAACTTGCTATGTTAACTGTTAACCAATTCACTTCCATGGGAATTTGCTGTAGGCCGTGGCCGCCCTCGTGAGAAATATTACCTTTGAGAGCCTTCACCCATGCTTAAAACCAAAGACATACTTTCTCTTGTGTAATATCACCACCGTTTTGACAGATATATTCCCTGCGAAACTTTCCAACTATTGTAAATTGTTATAGGTACCGTCTCAGAGACCTTCACGGGCATGTACATAACAACTCACAAAAATTTCATTGCAATCGGATGAATGGGTTAGGAACGCATACGGCACAAACAAACTAAAATTAAACACACGACAATCATACGCATATAACGATGGTGCTTTTAAAATTCAAGGCAATTCTATCTATTAACGAAGTTAGGAACAAAACTGTTATTAGCGTCTTTATTTTGCTAGCCGCTGCGAAATCACTAAGCGGGCTGGTCTCACCAAGAAGAAAAAAATATGAATTTGCCAGACCTTACTATGTGCATGATAGTGTAGCAGACATAGAGAAATAACACTCACTCACTATTTGTATGTCTATGAACTATGATTTTTTCTTTTATAAAATGAAATTATCACTTTTTCAGTCCTTTATGGATAATATTTCATATTAATATGTGGTCTATGTGTTAATCCAGGTTATGAGCTCGCTGTACGCCAAATTTCATCTAGGTCAGTTTAGACATTCTGGCGTTATTATGTAACAAACTCCATCCAAACTTTCACATTTATAAAATTAGTGGTATTGTATTTAACAATTTTTTTTTTAAATTTTAATAAATACTTAAATTCCATGATTTCTCTCGCAGAGAATCGAATCGAGGACAGAGATGGATTTGATAACTAAACATTTGAAATAAGCAATTTTTTTTTTATATTTTTGGGAATTTGTTTTCGAACTTTCGGTCAAAATTTTAAGTATTTCTGGTTTATGCTCAAGGTCAAGGTCATGACCTCGGCGGCTTAGGGCAGATTATGTTTAGGAGTCTTAAGCCGCTTTTAGGAAATTTGATTCTTTCAAAGGAAAATGTGTTTTGAGGCATTTTAAATTTAAAATGTTTCAATTTTTGAGGAATATAATGGGCAACTTTATCTAAAAATGGGAATTTTTCCCTCAAAATAGGTTTTTTTTGTGGGTATTTTGGTAATATTTAGGAATTTTGAGGAATTTGACACCAAGATGGCCACTGTGACGTAATCAGATATGTATGTTCCAAGGCAGCAGACACCACCGCCATCACCACACCCTGACCCCCGTCCCACCCTGAACCAAGCTATACCACTGTCTGTATTTGATTTAATGGTAATTGTCTGTATTTGTTGTTATCACTGCAGATGTGTGGTACTCCATTCTCGTGCGATGGCCATATGCGGCTGTCCCGCCTGCTACAGTGCCGACGTGAGTAGGAGTCCTTTCATTCGTAGTGATAACCTTGTATTTTTCTATATGAGTTGTGCCCACCTCTAAAAATGAATGTCTGTCGGTGGGCAGGTCACAATAAAATAATTAATAAATAACTTGAATTTCAAAACTACAAAAACTTCAGATTGTTTCTCAAAGTTGTTACTCAGCTGATTAATAAAGAAATAATTAAATTGTAATTTAGGATTTATCTTATTCATAATATACAAAGCTAAAAATATGAAGCTGCTGTAAATATCATGACAGAGTACGTGGGCCTTCGCTTGAAGCTTTATTCATTTAAGATAGAGGATGGTTATTCTACTCGTAAAGCAAATGATGTCAGGGCCAACATACTCCAATCACTTATTTTTCCCTCAATACCTGGATTGATAGCTTCAAAATTCCCGGATATTCGACACTCACATTGTCGATCGGGAGGCCACACCGAGTTTACGGAGAGAGTTTGAAAAGGTTGTACTTTCTTCGGGAGATAATTAGAGTTGACTTTTTAAAGATGGTGTCAGCATTTGGCTTGGGAGCATATAACACTTCGTTCTATCCCAGCTCGTACCTCGCCTCGTCCCCTTTACATTTTATATTTTATTTCATTTAAGGGCTTTTTTTTTAACGTACAACAGTCAGTTGCTGTTCCGAGTGTAGTTCTAGGAAAACGACAGTGATCCAATAACCCTCAGTTCGGAGTGGCCACCCGGATCGAAGGCACACGTCATCGCTCCATTGCCTCTCCAAACCAAATCCTGAACATGATCTCCCGGTGGTAGGGCAGAGTTGGTGGACTACCGCCTTGTATTTACTTCGCCCCTACTGCCAAAAAAAAAGAATGAATATTTTATATATTTAAATATGAATGGCTGCTGCCAACCTAATTTTACGAACCATATTTATTGTTTTTTTTTCTCCTGACAGCTTACTCAGTGCAGACTGTCTTCCACCGCTACGGGAAGAAGTGATTGACCACATAACTCTATTACCATATATATTTTAAATATAACACTGGAAAGTAAATATTACTAAGTAACACATTGAATTTAAAGCCTACACTACAATTGAAGAAGAGAGACGAGGGATATACATGTACTAATGTTTTATTAGTAAACAGAACAAATAATATACTATTTTCAAAAAAAAATATAACATTATTATAGGAGCGCACACAGATTTCTTCACAGGGCGTGATGTCGCCACAGGGCAGAGGCAACAGCAGGTTTGCCAAACGGAGTTTCCCCAGGGTGCTACCAACGCTCATACAATGACAGACGTGGTTCAGTTACCAGTGGCTCTATTGCATGAAGCTGCTGTACAAAACTCTTTCGCGATGATGGCCCACACAATGTAGTACGTAGCCTGTGCGTAATAGCGTGGGCGGATTCACCGAAAATCAACAGGTGGTCACTCCAGAATCCTTTAATTGCTCGAATAATTGTTCGTGGTCACACTAAAACAACTTGGTGCTCAGCCCGTAGGGCGAATATCCTGTGATGTGACCCATCAGTAAAAGGCAGCGAGGGACATCCGTAGAACATTGCAACCAACAACCTCCATAACCTAGTATCCAAAACAACAGTCTCAGTCTCAGGCTTCGTAAAGTTCTGTTTTATATGGTTGTGTACAACCCTCCTTATTGTACCAAAGTTAGTTCACACGAACCAGGAAACAGCAAGCAGGGTAGATAACTGTATAGTGTTATGCCAACAAGTCCCACTAGTCAGGTGTCGATGTTCACTTGGGACAGGTGCTTTACTTAACACTGGGGACACGAGTGGTCGAGGGTCATGTCACTTGACTTCCTCCAATGCTATCCGAGTTGTATTCACAACAGTGTTGAATCCGGATATCTTACAAGCTGGGAAACGAGATAGCCTTCACGCCATTAGCCAGTGGGTTTCTTAGAAAGTATCAATTAATTTAAAAAAAAAACCTGTCAGTTTAAGAAATCAACCGTTGGTTTTAAATATTTGTCTCGCCGTATTGAACCTCAACACATTAGCGTCTCTCTAAACCCTCTTCCTCTTATTCCTACTTTAACATACTTCATATTTGTTTGGGTAATGTGGATTTTTGCATCTGTTGAAGAAGAAACTACGCGCTTCTAGATTTTCTATTTAAATTTTAATGATGTTAACTATGAGACCATAAAAATACTTCATTCATATTTCAACTTATACTACTTTTTCAAGGAATTCAGCTAAAAAAAAAGTTGAATTTTTTTTAATAATTTTGTGCCCTATCTATGAAATACTTAGTGGAAGAGGTTCCAAACCTACATTAAAAAAATACTCTTAAGTTAACCTTTTTTTTATTTTTGGCAATAATCCTGTCTCCATTTGGTGAGTAGATAAAAGAAAAAGGTGATTTATTACTGTTATATAAATTTGAATGGCTATTTTCCATTGTCTAACATGATCTAATAAGAAACATATGACAGGCCACACCAACTAAAACTACAGGACAACATAACGATGAAGGCTTAAAATAAAAAAAGTCCTTAGTAGTTAAATATGGATAAATAAATGGTAGTGAACAACAAAATAAAATAAAACCAGTTCAATTCACAGTACAATTAGATTAGGGCAATAAATCATTTTCAAAGAAATAATATCCAAAGAAGACACTAATCAGTCTTGTGTTGTCTTTTCTGTCATACTTCTATTTTCTTTGCATATTCTGTGATTGAAAGTTGTTTATCATGCTGTTTAAAGGTTTGTCGATTTTTATTTGTTTACTTTATTCGGATATTATTGGACCACAATCACCATTTATTGATTAACTGTTTTTCTTATTTCTTTGCTATTATTCATTGACATTGATTTACAGTTTAATCCACATTTCATGTGAATGTAACTGGTGTGTATAACTTTGTGTTAGTCTGCTATTATTTCAAAGCGTAAATAAATGTTTTTAAAATTAAGTTTTATTTTTTAGCCTTTTTCTAATGTTTGTTATATCTGTTGACTTGCATTTAGCAATAGAAAACTTTTATTTAAAATCATATAGTTATACCAGATTCAATCATGCACCAAGCACATCAAACAAAGAAGGTGGAATGTTAAACTATGTTACCGGTATAATTTAAGTTATACACAGAATAAATAAATAATGGTTTTTCTTGAATGTGCATTTATTTGTAATGCAAAATGTACAACAATCTATATTAAATGACTTTTAAATCTCAGCTATGATTAATGATTACATCCCATAACCTGAATTTTTCTCTCAGAAAAAGCATATACTGCAAGCTGTAGTCCAACTTGTAGAATGTCATAATTTCTAGCACGAAATATTATTCCTGAAACACAAGAAAATTTTATTGTATTTTGGTGAATTCACCAAAAATCTAGCTTACCTTTTTATCTCAAGCTGTTATATTGCTTGTCATGGATAATACATTACAAAAAGTTATCAGGAAAAAAAGTATGAAAAATATTTACATATAATAAGTCATGCCGAGAAATAAACTGAATATTGTGACAAAATGTGTACCTTGTATTTCGAAAGAAATATAGATAGATATTAGTGAATTTAATTAATGTTTGAATTTCAGCACAAGTTTTTTACTAGCTATGTTTTCTTTAAAAGTAAATATTTAATACAAACCTTCTACTCATTCAACTCTGTTTCCCGTTTTCGAATCCTGGCCTCTCAATGGTGACACATATTCTGAGTCTGTAAACTTCACTGTCAAAGAGTCAAAACTTAACCTAAGTAGAAGCCCGTAAACCTTGGAAGGTTTCTTATATGCTCCGATAAAAAGCTTTCAACATATAAGTATATAAGCATCCAAGGAGCTGTGAAGATTTATTATTAAGAACACTAAGAGATCAAGAAGCCAAATATTTCACTGTGGTAATTGGTTCTTAAAAATATAATAAATTGAGGGAACTAACCAGAGATTCCGGATTGAATTTTTACGTTACAAACAAATTAAGCTCTGCAGTATTTAAATTCACTTTAACGACATCTCTTATCAAATGGAGCATCACACAGACAGTATATAATTATTGAAAAATGAGATTAGAAATAGTCTGTTATAGAAATATGCATACGAATAATGACCGAAACTTCCATTAAAAATTGTGTTTTGTCAGCGTTACCTAACACATAACCTTCAATGTAACACTTAACTTTATCAGTGGCTTGAGTTAGCAGGTAAATCCGGTAATTGTAAAAAACACAGTGTGTATATATATATATAAAGAAACAACTGATGTTGTGATAAATAATGATTTATGAGAATATATGTTAGGAAAATAACAAAGAATTTTTTTTCTAACTTACTGGATACATGTGAGGTAATTTTTCGCCAAATTGCAGTCAGAAGAATCCATTTGGTTTGCTGGAAACATAATAAAACAAAATTAACATACAATAAAGCTCTTTAAATAATGTCGATGAAAATGGAGATGAATATAAAGAATACAAAAATATGAACAAGAAGAAATGATTTAGATAATTGTAACGAAAAAGACGATGTAAAAGAACATGAAGATAGAGTAAAACAAGATGTTGATAATAATGAAGAATATGAAGGTTACGAGGAAGATGAAGATAAAATAAATGTGAAGAAGTTGATGAATATTAAGTGATGAGTTCTGAAGTCATGCTTGTCACGATGCCCATGGTGTGGCTAGTGCAGACTAAAGTGAGGGGAAGCTGCAACGCTTCACCTTTGCCTTCTGCAATATTGGGGTGGGGAAGGGATAAACAACTCGCAATCCTGGGCCGAAGAAAGAATCTAAACCTGTCAGGAACCAAACTCGAGACCCTTGGGCACTATAAACATTTAACAGTACACAGATATAAGAAAATTGTGTGAATCAGTAAGGATGTATATTATATAATTAAGTTTCAGTGAAATGACTACATTCAATTTGTTTTTCGTACTATTGTGTAGAACGGGGAAATATCAATTTATGATACAAATATCCATAAATACTTACATGTGTTCATATAACGTGATGTTATAGTGATATAAATTTTTCTAAATTTAAATAACTATCACTTGAATTAATACAGTTTTTTTTCGTGTGTTGACTATAGTTTATAGGGTAAAACTGGAAAATATCAATGTTTTATGCATGTATTTCTATTTACGATTTTTTGTTATATGAAAGTAGAATCGTTATATTTTGTTAATGTATTTTTGTATTTTCGACATATCCTACACCAGTTACAGCCTACGAAGACTTTCATACCATCGTTGCATATAACAAAACATGAAAAATGACTCAACCATTATTTTGTTTGGCTACTTATTGATTAAATTATTTATTTAATATAATTTACCATACATAATTATATTTAGCTCAAATTAAAGGTGTACGAGAATATCATGTATTACATTACACTAAAGATTAAATATTCCTTGCACACGATTATTCTTACCTCGATCTGCACATTCTAAACACTGCTTGATAGACAAGCACTCTGGTTGCGAAATATAACGATGTTTAAAAACATTCAAAGCATCCAAGTCGATTGTCTCGTTCTCTGTGATCAGACCAAGAGCAGTGGCGTGACAGATCAGAGCGCACTGCAATGCAAAAAAATTACACAGCTAAACATTTGTAGATTTAAATTTACCTTGAAAGAAAAAGAACGACAATTCGAGGCCATGTCAAAGTATGACACAATTATTTCATGGACCAAATGTTATTAGATATTATGGATATACCTAATTGAATCGGTAAATGAAATATGTGTTATCCATGAATGTCAAATTTTCTGTGTTCTCCTGAAAACAAAACTTCTGAGGTCAATGATAATATTTTATATTACAAAAAACAGGTTTTTACATCAATAAACTAAGTTTGTTCTGAGAAAAGTTTGTACTGGGAGGTAGGTAAATTTTAAGTCCCTTGTTTTGCTATCTAATTTAGGAAAACAACTTTTATTATTAACACTAGAATGAACACACCCATGTTCCAAATTCCTACTTTCATATTGACAATATTATAATAGATCAGTATAAGATAAAACGTTTTTCAAACCTCAAAGCAGGTAGAGCTTAAAAATATGATGTTACTTTCACATGTCCGAAACAAAATATCTACACTAAGGCAATAAGTAACTTAAAAAATTACATATATGAAGTTTTTTTACTTACGTTTGATTGGTTATTGTTTGGATCCAAGCTTAAGAGTATCGGTGTGTGATTGGCTCTGAACTGATCGGCAGCTACAACAAAGCACATTAAAGTGTTCACTTGCGGTATGTAATTCCAACATCACTACTTAGCTACCAGTAAGCTCGATTCATTGTATGAAGGAAACTTAAACTGTTTTCCGTTATTTCATAGGTGAGTGCATTAAAATTTTGTCTAAATTCAAAAAATTGCTGATAAAAATAAATAAATGATATTAAAAAGTAATAAATTTAACATGTGCATTTATTCCAGCTTTAAACGTACAACGAATAAACATGATTTTTAAATTTCATGTTTTCTTATTATATTAAGACTAAAAATTAGGGCGCGAAGGGAAAGACGGAATAGTTAAACTACAACATTATAGAAGTCTAGTTTATAAATTACACGAGACACAAAAACACAAAGCTATTAGTCCACATTCATCCCCTTGCGTTTCGGCTTGCGTTTCCGCGTTCTATTTTTAAAGTTAGGTGTGCCGAGAACTTTGACAGATGCTAACGTTATGTATATAAAAGTTGACAGTTTTTCTTTTATTGCATGTCTTACGTTTACTTTTGCTAAAATTTCTTGCCATACAAATAAATAACACTTAAAAATAAAATTATTGAGAATTCCACATTTTTCAAGATAATCATTAATTATCGATAGAAGATCGAGGTAATTTTTTTGTTTTCTACTACATTTTCAAGTTGTAGTTTTGGTGACGTATTGTGACTATCTTCCTCTTTAAACGACTGTGCGTCCTAGAGCCTTTTCGTTAACTGTCAAGTTCATTTACCCAGCCTAAATGTTAATGTTGGTTTAATCTTATATACGATATAAAAATTCTTAAGGAAGTATTTAAGAAAACAAATCGTATCACCTTACTTTGTTGTACAGTTCTAAATATGACGATTGCTTGGTGAGTTTTTTTGGTTCCTATAATTCAACTCTTGAGTTAAATGATGAAAGCATTTGAAAATAAATGAAGAGAAAGGGCCCAAGATTATAAAAAAAAAATTCATCGAATACTAAAAACTCCGAATCCAATACTCAGTGGAAACAATCTATGTAGGTATATCAGGGGGAAAATGTAAGCTAAGCAGATTTTACACCCATATCTGGCAAGATATAACCTGTATCTTAATGCCATTCCTATCTTAACAAAATATTTCTATGGTGGACAGCAGCGAATTCAAAAGTAAGGCACGTGTTTCTCTTCTGTTCCTCCAGAAGGACAAAATATGCGCCGGATAATTTTTTGAGCTATTTGTTTATTTTAAATACTTATCAAATACGTATGTAACTAAGTCGGGATATTTTACCGAGACTAAGTTATTACTCTCTCAATGTTACGGCACTAAAGAGCAATATCATTAAAAAAATTCTGAAATGTATTCCTATCGTATAATTAATTACCGTCCTATTATTTTTAATGTAATGTAATTAACGCGGTAAAGAGTATCCGTGAACTTAAAAGATTATTTCTCTTTAAAATTTCAAAAATTTGCCGAGAGAACTTCCCTAGGCCGCCGGTTTTATTGCGGAGGGGAGGATTGCAGACTCCCGATGCCCCCTCCCCCCAACCCTCCAGGGGCAACCCCTGACGGAGGCGCTCTTCCACTACCACGTCTTTACTGCGAAATGCAAGAAGACTTCATTATAACTAAATAAACATGAATATTTAAGATATAAAAAGACTTGTGTAATTATTTTAGAATATGATAGTAATCAAGAACTAATGTTTCATACTTTTCAGTTCTCCTTTGTAGGGTTAGAGTTTTTAAAATTTATATTTAATTAGGTTATTATTCGTATATAAATAAATAATTTGTTTTCCAGAGTTTTTGGCATACCAATTTATTATTAATTAATTTTTGATATTCTAAAAGAAAAGAAAGGCTATAGGCCTATACAGAAGGTCAATTCAAAATTGTATAAAAAATGATCTCATGCTATCATATTACCTTATGATTTAAAAATAAACAGGCCTTTAAAGTTCTCAAAGTAACTAAACCACACTATATGGAGTTAAATAATTCTTAAACTTTAACAAGAATTATATTAAAAGACCATATAATAGTTAGTGGCAGATGTCCAATTTACTCGTTGTTAGCCTCTCGAATTGTCGCGATTATAACAACGTTAACTGCGATATATCGCACATGTTTCCTCGGGAACAGGAGGTTACATGGGCGTATTTGTTCTGAGCAGGAAAAACTAAATAATTTATTTGAAAAATGAAACTCCAGAACTCCCTTGGGATCAAGATACACGCCGAAAACCCAATTGCCACAAGTAGATCTGAAAAAAGGCATCGTGTACACGTTTACATAGATTTATCGTATTATTAAAGGTTGCGTAAATCGTATAGTTTAAACGATTTGGTGTAAAAATAACTATTATAAATTCTAGTTTCGTGGGGCATAATTTATCATTTGCGAACATGTATTAGGTAATGCCAAGGCAGTAATGCCCATGAATCTGAGTTCGTGATTGCATTTTTCAAGGTGGCTGAATTTTCTGCCGCATTAAAATATTAAAGAAAATTATTTTGGTATACGAAAATTACTAACTTTTTCTGACACCGTTTCATTTGTTCCTATTTCTTACAACGCCTACATATCCCAGGGAGAAAGAAAAAGACGGCATTTAAAAAAAGCAAAATGGCCACTCACAAACCAGTTTGCTCTCCAGTTACTAATAACGTATTATGAGTATTTTCAGGTAAATTAAGGGAATTCTTCACTGCTGAAATCATTGAATGGTCGAATTCTTGAACGTCTCACGTAACAGCTCAAACTGCAAACCCATAAGTATGCTACTATTAATATTGGTCAGTGTCTCTAATAAGTGACGTGATTCAAGACACGATATATGTTTCATCCTAATTGTAGCCCACGTTATGTACTCACTTAAATTACTGTTATACTTTTCGGAACATGCTGCAAATTCGGCGTCATCAGCAATCTGTGAATAAAAAATAAGGCAATTTATTTGTCACTTTTTAATCATTTGTAACGTAATTGCTTTGTTTTATTTATAAAATACATACAGAACTTTATGGGTACTTGTATTGATATTTGAAACCTATCATATATCAATAGTCGAAAGTAAAACACATTTAATTGGCGCATTTTATCAAGATCCAACATAGTTGTGGGATATAAAGAATCCTGGGGTGACGGATAACTTTATTAAAATAAAAATGAATTTTTGGCGTGTCTGGATGGATGATGTTTATTATTCAAGGATTTTCAAAGCCAGTACAAAAGTCAATCAACAAAACGTCATACATATGTCATTTGAAACTAACTAAATTTAAAGTACATAAGAACCGAACCCCTTGGCAAAATTTGTATACTAAGATGTTATCAAGTTAAAATTTAAGCTAAACAATCACATTTAGCAATATATTTAATTTTTATTTTTATATTTAAATTTTTACTTACTTATAACTTACATTAGTAAATGATTTTACTGCAGAACAGCAAATTTTATTTTATTTAGTTAAAGTTAATTTTAAAGTTTTCATTTCTAAAAAGTTGGAAATTTCCGAGCAAACTCCACTCTCAATTTTTTTTATCATTATCCTTGTTTGCCCTGAATAAGCATGCTGAAATTTATGGTAAAATATCCGTTCGGTTAACTAATTTATCGAGATTTAGGTTCAATATCATTCAGTTTTTTTCACAGACTAACTTTAAAACTATTTCTTTTCAAGCAATTAATTTTATTTTAACTGTGTTAGATTTTGGGAACACAAAATTAAACTTAATCTGAGTAAGTTTGCCAAACTAACTTACTACTTCGTGCCCTTGGTACAGCAAACGTTTGGAAACAAAAGAAGTCTATTAGACTTTATGTCTCCTTCATCTAAACATTAAAAATTGCAGTCAATTTATGGATTTTATTTTTTCACCATGACTCAAAATAAAATAAAACTAATTCATAGTTCTTCGTCATACCAGAAAAATGTATGTTTTCAGAAACTCTACCATTTTCCGACTTATAAGTTCTTGTTCGGTTTTTAAAACCGGTAAGACATGCCCTGGAAGGCAGAATAGTGTTTTTACCGTGGACTTAACGGTTTATTGATTATATTTTTGGCGCCAATATGTATCTCGTGACTTCATGTTTGTGGGTAAGATAATTTCGGGGCAAAATTTTGATTCCCCTAGAATTTAGGTCCCTATTAATTGTCTCGTGGGAGGAAATAGCACTTTTATTTCTCACTCAAGTGACTACAAGTTTCATAAAATGTAACACTGCTATGATTATACCATAAAGAAACAAACATCAAAATATAGTGTATTTTAAATGTATATTCTTTCTGTAGCTATTTAGTATTAAAATATCATTAAGAGAAATGACAAAATATGATTATCATAGTGCGTCTTTATTTACATTATTAGTAGTTTTGCCTTTTCTGTTCAAAATTACTAGAAATATTCTGTTTATTTAAGCCAATGGTTTATTCTCAACATGGTTATCACACATCAACAGGACAGAATAAGGTCAAGTTATTACCGTAATCATAACGAGTGTTGTAATAACAGCGATGCACAGAGCAGCAACTAATGGATGACAATTCATTCCGTAGCTTCGGTTAGTAAATTGTGGTGGAGAATCTCTAAAAAAACAAAAATTCAAATCATTAAATGTTTTGTTTCTCAATCAAAAACAGTGATGATAATTATTATAATAAATAAATAAAATAAAAATTAACCTTTCGAGTTAATTTAGAGAAATAAAAATCTTTGGCACTGTGGAAGGATGAAACATTTATGTGATAAAATGTATCCCACTTTAAGTTACTCACCTCCTCAACATTTCGTTATCAAAAAAGATACGACACAAAAATTGGCATTGTGACAGGGCTTTGAGATGGATTTTTTATATTTAATTATTTTGAATTTTTAAAGCCAGCCACGCAGTCGTAAGACCTAAAGTGATTGACCTTTTATATTAACACAACTACCTTCACAGAAAAACTGAAAAACACATGCATATATTCTAAGAAATACACACATACAAGGGCATAAAAACATGCATATGTATGACCTATACATATATGAAGGAAAACCCTTTTAACTATTTATAAATATTAATTTTGTTGATACATATTATGCAACAGTTTTAATACGTATTATATTGAGGTTTTATGCCATATTCTTTACGAGACTATTTTCAAAAACGAAATTTAAAAAAAATTGGTTTTTCTGTAAAATCGGTTTACGGACGATAGTTTAACATGACAACGTCATAACAAAACATTGATGAAATGATTGCATACTTTTATGAATAAAATTGAATCATTTTTATTTTAATAATAAAAGAATAAATACTTGAAATTATACTAGTAATCAGATTTTTAAAATGCAAGTATAATTGACCTTTATTGCCGAAATTGTTGTTGTAATAAGCAATGAAAACCACATTAACTTTTCACTTCACTTTATAAACAGTCAACGAAACAGTTCACGTGTAGATGACTTGTAATTAATTTTATAAACTGGCATTTAGCTATAAAGTTTAAATATAATTATGAACAAGTTTTCATATGAATAAACTATAATCAAATATCTAAGATTACCTATTATTACTATACTCGCTGACAATAAGAAAATAAATACTTGAATTTATAATAGTAATCAGATTTTTAAAATGCAAGAATAATTAACCTTTATTACCGAAATTCTTGTTGTACTAAGCAATCAAAACCACAGATTAAAATTAATCGATAATATTTTACATTTTTATGTCTTCCAGTGCTCAAAATTATATACAATTATGGCCCCGGGCACGAAATTTTATTTATAATTCATTAATAATAACGCTCCTCGCGATAAACAAAGGAAAAAATGTATTAAGGAGTGCCTGTTTCCCGCAATACTGGATATATATCGCGATGCATTTTGTTCGCGTCCGTCCCTGTAGATGGCAGCACGGTATGGGAATAATATTATAATTTTGTTTTTATAACACGATTTTATAACAAATACGCATCCCAAATACACCAAACTTATTTAATACTAGCTTTAGTACCCAGCGTTGCCCGGGCTGAACACAGGGTGAAGGGGAACTGTTTAGAGATCAGATGTCGTTAGTAATTGTCTTCTTAATTTGAATGCCAAGTGTGCAAAATAATTTATATCACTTTCAGATCCCGACAGACGTTGTTCTGCCAGTTTATAGTTATTTACCTGGTCTGTATGTAATCTAGACTATAGAGCAATATAGAAAATAAAACTGAAAAATAAGGGATTACTAATATTGAAAAGATTCCATTATCTAGCTAATGCTCGTCATGCATTGCAATGCCTCATTCTGTTTTGTTTTGTAATATGTTTGAAGTAGTTACACATTTACAAATAATCTATCCCTGTCTCTAAATATATTTTTATCTCTATCTACATCTATAGTCCTAAATATCTATGTATCTCTCTATCTGTATTTATCTCTTGATATATATATATATATATATATATATATATATATATATATACCTCACACAATCTCTATGTATTCTATATGAGGGTACTGATTGCTTCGTTGTTAATATCAGACGGGTGTTTTTTACTTGTATGGGAAAATTAAGAATGATAAGGCATCTAGTGCGTGGCAACAATGTTAATAGGCAATAGGAAATAAACTTCCAGCGCCTGCGGCATTGTCAACACACACTTCGTACATGTACTGCATGTTGTATCTAACCCCCTCGAACGCATTTGATTCTAAATTGGACTTTTAGTAAGGATCCCTAATGTTATTGACAATATAATATAGCCTATAGCCTTCCTCGATAAATGTACTATCCAACACTGAAAGAATGTTTCAAATCGGAGCAGTGGTTCCTTAGATTAGCCCGTTCAAACAAACAACCAAATAAAAAAATCTTCAGCTTTATAATATTAGTATAGATGTGTTACAATATTTTCTAAAACATTTTGCAAAAGATCATGGGTGTAATTTGAGTTATTATGTGTTACTGTAAAACCCCATTGTTCGTTAAAAACGTATTTGAATATTCCACATTAAGTTTAAATAAACGTACCGATTGTGCTGAAAATCGGTGGACAATCGTTAAATTGCATAATATAAATAATTCAACGACAAAAATATGATTGAAGAGTCAAATCGATGGTTGTTCCAATCGAGTGGAAGAGAGATGCCACGCATGCGTACAATGAGCATAACAGGACACATCCATAGTGGGACATCCGTAGTGGGACAATGTGCGTTACGGGAAACTTTTTCGTGCGTGCAGCCGGCGTTCATCGATTTATTAGACGTTGTCACGTCAAAATGAAATCGTTAAGTAATCACCTCAGTCTTCAGTTACCAGTTTGGTGTGATGAGCCAGCAGCTTGGAGCGCGACAGAACTGCGACCTGGTGTTTGAGCAACTGTGTTTCTCGACGATGTGAGCCGTCTTTATATTGGCGAGAAAAGGAAAATGAAACACCACTGAACACGTCAGTTCACAGGAGGGCTCCACGATTAGATTGTGATAAAGCATACCTTATATCTGTCAAGGTTCTTACCCGCAAGGTTAAATGGCAGGAGTTGTAAGCGCGAGGTATCAGCAAAATGCAGTCGTTTCGAAAGACGACTAGAAACTGCTGCATAGACCAAATATATCCCGGTTAGTGTACTTCTTTATGATCTCATATTCAAACTGATAAAGTTTTTAGGTATTGTCAAAGAAAGTCTATCAATTGTTTGGCCACCAGTAATTTTTCAGTAAGGGTTTTTTTTTCGTTTTATTGTATCTATGAGGCGTTTTGGTCTATGTCCACTAAATAAACCATGGTCAACCGCCTGGAAATACTTTTAAAGCCCAGTCTGAACAAGATTCAATGAAAGGAAAGTTAATAAAATTACCATGCATCAACCAAAATTTTAAATTTACCTTATTCCACAAGAATATCAGTGGCACAGTCAGGACTATGTTAATGGGAAGGCTTTTTCCAGAAATTACCCATTTGGTGCACCAGCTTACTTGCATTTTTCATAAAAACACCAGCATTATATACAAATTCTTGAACTAAATGCTAAATATCAACGATATTTGATTTATAATTTAACTGTAACAATACGTATCAAGGAAAAAAAATTGTGGTACGAGAAAAAGATTACATTACTTAAAACCATGTCTAAAATAGTTTATAATATTTCACGTTCAATAAGTTACTACAAAAATGTGCCCAAGTCCTTGCAACAGATAGATTTACCAAACGGTGCGCTGCAAAATTAGAAAGTTCGGTGACAAAACGTTGTTAAGAACTGCCGGCCGCAATACTATTAACAGCCATACCTAAGCGCTAATGCTTTGAGTTTGTTATGCAGTTAATTTTCCAAGTGTTGTTTAAAGGTTCCGTGTTTTTCGTGTAGTCGCAACACAAGGTAAAACAAAACTTTCAATTCATTATTTAGCTTTTGCAGAATGAATTTTGTAAAATCAGTTCCAGGATGACCAAGGTGCCAACAACATACAAAAAAAATGGGGATGGGTAGTATTGCTACATTACAATAATTTTTTTTACGTGAAATCGTTTTTGGTGGACAATGAGGTATAATTTAAGAGGAGAGAAATGAAACTCACCTTTTTATGAATGTATTTATTTATATTTTTTCAGATTAATCTAAAAATAATATTTTACATTTTTAAGTGTAAATAAATATATACTTTTCATTTAATACATTTAAAACGGTGTAGTGAAATGAGATATACGAGATCATTGGTTTGAAAATCAAATGCATGTCGCGCGCGCAGAAAATTAATATATGGACAGGTCCTTGCGAGTGAAGTAATTCTTAAACTCAAGCCCTAATTGTCTGTCTACGTATTCTGTATTTTGTCTCGATCGTTCTCAGTGACATTAAAGTAGGGTGACCAAACGTCCCGTAAAAACGGGATTGTTACGTTTTTTAACGATCGTACACGGGGTCCCGAAAAAGTCTCCCGGGACGCCTAAATGTCCCGTATTTACGTTGGGTTGAATATACACTTTTGTCGCACCTCTCCTCGGGCCGTCTTCCCCTCTCCTCGACAGTTGAACTCACCCATTTTAGTTACCTTGTTTAATTATGTTTTTAAGTATGTCAGACATACTTATAATAAATAAGTGTTCACTGCAAAATTATTGTTTTTATTTATTATACGCCTCACAATTTAAATTAAATTACATATTCATAGGTAAATTGAAATGAATTATAGGTCTCAAATAAGCAAAAAAAGGAGCATGTTTCAATGATTACGTCTCGATGGAGGCCACTCAGACCCCCTTTAGCTGGAGGGTCTCGCCCCCAAACCCTCCTTGGATGTGTCCCGTTTTTTCAAGTCTATGATTTGGTCACCCTACATTAAAGTCACCAGGAAGCACCGTCCAACTAGCTACAGGGATAGAGGTTAGCGGTAAGGAAGAGCGCTGCCCGTACGTAACGCCGTCGTAGTTTTGTACTGGTCGACGACACAATCGGTGGCCCTGCAACAGCGTCCAGCGCTTCAAGTCTGCGGCGCTCACGAAGGCGCCTCACTCGCTCTGCTGGTGAGTTCTGGCGCTGCTCTGGCTCGGCGCGAACCTGTCCGAGCACTCTGCCCTGTCCCGCCGCCTCTGGCGCTGAACACTTCTGTAACCGCGCGGCATTGCCCGAAGGAAGCAGTTTTAGAACGTTTTGTAAACTTTCTCCCGGCACAAATTTTCACCTGACAACTTATTTTTTCTGCTTAAATTAACTTTTAGAGCACTTCAATATCAACAATACGACGGACAATTTAACTCGTGTACCCATTTCCGTTGCGGAGTTATGACTAATTAATTATCGCGCAGAGTGAATTTTAAGTCTCTTTATCAACCCCCCCTACCTTCAATATAAATGAAGTAGTCGCACAATGGTGTAAGTGCACTATCAGGCAACGTTAATTGGTCGGTTTTCAAAATATATACAACACATGGCGATACAAGCATTGAGTCACGACATATAAAAACATTTTTTGGCGACAACAAAAGTGTTTCAATGCTAACTCTGGCGGGATCTAAGTATGTAAGCCTTTATAAATACTATCACGTTAATGCGTTGGTTTGTTTCAAAATGATAGTTGTACGAGAAAATTAAAAGCCATGGGTAGACGTCTCGAAGATACACACCCGAACCTGCATCGGAAAACTTACACATAGCTTGAAAAAATCCTTTTACACAAAATCACACAAATTTGTCTGTAAATGTTTTATAAATGTCTGCAGAATGACATATAAGATCAGGGTCGAACTATCTAGGGATAGAAACCAGCTAAATACAGCAACACTGCAAATTAAACTTCCCAAATGGCTTTTTGCTGGCGCTGTTTAAGCACATGGTTTATTTTGGTCGTGCTGTAGAATCAAGCGCTTAAACAGCTACAGGCCAGTCGTAGCTCGGTGACCCGCATGTAGCTGTGGAAAGTTTATCGAAAGTGTAATGCTGTGCACTGTCTTGGGAACTACAGCACTGAATATCAATGAATGATCCGTACAGCAGTCGACAACCAAAATGTGTGTTAAGCACCAAATCTTGCAACAACAAAAAATTACGTTGATTGAAAGAAAGTTTCATGAAGCTAAAGTTTTAAAATTTTCAACCTTAATGAACCTCGCCCATCACCAGCCCAGGTTCCGGCCATTGTTCACGTCCCTCACTACTCTTACTTGTCAGTTCGCTGGTGACGGCCGGGTGCAGGGCCCGAGCAGGCGCGAGGTCCCTGGTCTGCTCCAGGTGGTCGCGAGGTGAAGTCTCGCACAGGAGCCCGCCAGGCTGGCACCCTCCTCGCCCCGCACTCGCTCGCTGCGGAGTAGCCTCGAGCCGATGATAGCGCCGCACCGTGCCCAGGGACAACACAGGAGGGCGCCACAAATCCAGTACGCAAGTCCGACGAGCGTGCCAAACTACATTGTCATGTCGATTCGGAGAAATAATAGCCTGGTAGTTTAACAAACAAATATTTTAGATGCAACAATGCGGGATATTGACTAAGATTAAATGTTAATAAAGCATATAATAATTCAGGAAAATGTTGAGGCGTACGACATGACTCACCTAACCCAAAAATTACACACACACGCACACAAACACAAATACAAATACACACAAACAATGGACACAGGGACACACAAGGAGACAGTGCATCATCACACTTAAACATAGGCATTTTGGAAGCTGCTGAAGCCTACGGAATCACACTATTCTGCTTACCAAGCAACACAACACATGAGTTGCAGCCTTTTACAAACCTTATTTATTTCAAAGGTGTCACCAAATAATCAAACACTGTGGCAAAAAAAGTTCCTATATTTAATAGATTAAAATTATTGTTATATTTATACATGAAAATAAGATCTTGCATTCTCCGTATTGAAAACATTACTTTTAATCAGCGAGAAATAGGAGCAGGTTTGGTTTTAACGATTTTTTGGCCACAATTTTTTTGTTATGATAAAAAAATCTTCTTTAAAGAAAAGTTAATATTTTTAACCCGGCCTGAAATATCATTAACTAAAAACCAATTTCACCGTTCCATTTACTATTTTAAACCAGTTTAAGGAACCCTCACACTGTCAAATATTTGTCTCTATCGTCGGTTTTCAAAGGCACAAAAAGAAGGGTTAAGGTGTTGAATATCCTACATCTTGACCCTACTAAAATTCCAATTGCACGATAGGACACAGACAGTGTTTTATATTTTGTGCATAGAATTTGGTATCCATCCAATGCCGATATGTTTCCCAAATTCCGCGCAAACGCGTAGCTCATTTTCTTGTTGGTTTCGTCCAAATGGCCGACCGACACGTGGCGCAATTATCTCTTATTTATTCAAGTTAATGCATATCAGGGGATGTACCAAATGTATTGTTGTGCCAAATGAAAATTTATAGTAGTGAAACTATTCTGTAATAAATTATGTACACTTTAATGGTACTTCTTTGCCTCACATAACGTTATGCTACATCAACGCCTGCCCTATAGCATTATTAAGTGCTGTTACAAATTGTAAATACTCAACTTAGAAACACACAAGATAGAATATTATAATTTATGCCTGTTCTAATTTGTGTGTTTCTACATCATGATATTTCTAACTTATGAGGTTCGGCGTTGGGCGTTTCTTAGTTACATGTATCTAAGTTGTGTGTTTCTAAGTTGGGATAAATTTAAATTATTACTTTCTACGTTACGAAGATTCTAAGTTTTGATATTCTGCGTTGCGCGTTTCAAAGTTAGGTATTTCTAAGATATGACAGTTCTAAGTTGTATGTTTCTAAGTTATGTATGGTTCCAGCATTAGGGTTCTACAAATACGTCGTCAGTGAATTTAGGTGCAGCGGGGAGAACGACTCCAAGGTCGATGTGTCGATAGCCACTCACACGGCTTTCGAGTGTTATCTGCCAGATGTAGTACCAAAACTTTATTGTATAATTCTTTAAGTGTAAGTGTTAATTAAAATATCAGCATAATTTGTCTTTAATAATTAAAACAGTTTTATTCACTATGCGACTACACCGCAAATCTCAGTCCGAGTCGTTCCTGTGCTCCATGTACTTCGCGTGGAAAACGAGGTCAGGGGTCGGATGCATCCAAGTGCCACGGGTTCTCAATGCTTTTTCCTCACCGCAGGTAACCACTGTAATGTAAGATTTTCTCAATCCCTTTCCATCGGGCCCGAGGCCGACCCCATCTGCGAGGTAGTTTTAAAGAACTCATCTCATAACTTAATTATATCATTCGCATCCGCGCATTCGCGAGTTTTTGTCTTTTTACCTTCGTAGTCGATAGGTCACTTGCATGCACCCACCCTCAAGTAGTGATCTTTGCTCGTGGAAATTCTAACTTCACCCGCACTGGGCCATCTATTGACTTAACTTGCTAACTTGTTATGTTAACTGTTAACCAATTCACTTCCCATGGGAATTTGCTTTAGGCCGTGGCCGTCCTCGTGAGAAATATTTCCTTTGAGAGCCTTCACCCATGCTTAAAACCAAAGACATACTTTCTCTTGTGTAATATCACCACCGTTTCGACAGATATATTATCTGGACTAAATTCAGCTCCCTTCGAAACTTTCTAAGTTATCATATTCATAGCACAGACATCACACATGAACTTTCTAGAATTCGTGTTAGTAACTTTTACATAGCAGTGTAGTGTCCTATGTTTCATGTTCTATCAAACAGACAGTTTTTACCGTGACATCCATCACGGACGTGATGTTTCAGACAGACTACCTTCTTGCACTATAACCTGTCATCACCTTTGCATTCCATCTGTCATAACCATGCCACTTACTTATTATAAGTACGCAGATACATGCTCCAACACTGATAAGAAACGGGCTGAGTGCTGTGGTAGCACCATGAAAGGGTACTTTCATGTAATCAATCAGTGTCACTTTTTATTTCCATCTTTGGTTTAGTTAGTGCTGTCTCCAGCCACGTGACCAGGAACCCTCTGGAGAACTCACCGGACATTAACTATCAGACAATCCGTACGGTGACATGTTCATAACAAGAAATAATCGCAATATAAAAAGAACTTGGGAAAATTAGAATAAAACCATTTAATTCGCGCGACAGTGCTTCTACCTCCAGGATTTTTGCCGTAGCCAATGGTATTGGTTTACAAACATAGGTTGGAATGTGTTGGAACCAGTTTATAGCCTCGCGCAGGTAACTGTTTATTGAAACAGTTACTTTCCTGTTCTCTCTTTTATATTTCAATAAAAATTGTCATTTTTGCGCACTTATACCAAAAAAACAGACGAAGTGCCGCTATATAATATGATTTAAACACTGTTTTGAAATGATTTAAGCTCCAACTATTGTAAATTGTTATATGTACCGTCTCAGAAACCTTTACAGGCATGCGCATAACAAATCACCAAAATTTCATCGCAATCGGATGAATGGTATATGAACGTATACGGCAAAAACAAACAAAAAATAAAGGCATGACAAACACATCAAACGAAGGTGCGTTTAAAATTCAAGGCAACTCTATCCATTGACGAAGTTAGGAACAAAACTGTTATTAGCGTCTTGGTTTGCTGCCGCTGCGAGCTCCAATAAGTGGGTTGTTCTCACCAAAGAGTAAAATATGAATTTTGCAGACCTTTCTATGTGTATGATCGTGTGGCAGACATAGAGAAATAACACTCACTCACTATTTGTATGTCTATGAACTATGATTTTTTTCTGTTATAAAATGTAATTATCACTTTTTTACTTCCTTATGAATGGAATTTCATATTAATATGTGGTCTACGTGTTAATCCAGGTTATGATCTCGCTGTAGGCCAAATTTTATCTAGGTCAGTTTAGCCGTTCTAGCGTTATTACGTAACAAACATCCATCCTAACTTTCACATTTATGAATTTAGTGGGATTGTATTTAACAATTTTTTTAAATTTTTAATTAATATATTCCATGTTTTCTCTCGCAGAGAATCGAACCGATGACTGAGATGGATTCGATTACTAAACATTTGAAATAAGCAATTTTTTTTATATTTTTACAATTTTTTTCCGAACTTTCGGTCAAAATTTTAAGTATTTCTGATTTATGCTCAAGGCCAAGGTCTTGACCTCGGCGGCTTAAGGCGGATTATGTTTAGGAGTCTTAAGCCGTTTTTAGGAAATTTGGTTCTTTCAAAAGCAAATGTGTTTTGACGCATTACGAATTTGGAATTTTTAATTTTTGAGAAATGAAATGGGAAATTTTATCTACAAATGGGAATTTTTCCCTCAAAATAGGTATTAGGTTTTTTTTATTTTTTGGGGGTATTTTTGTAATATTTAAGGAAATTTGAGGAATTTGACACCAAGATGGCCGTCATCGGAGATGTATGTTCCAAGGCGCAGACACCACCGCCATCACCACACCCTGAACCCTGTACCCGGAGGAACCAAGCTATACCACTGTCCGTATTTGATTTAATGGTAATTGTCTGTAGCTGTTGTTATCACTGCAAATGTGTGGTTTTCCCATTTTCGTGCGATGGCCATATGCGGCTGTCCCGCCTGCTACAGTGCCGACGAGAGTAGGAGTCCATTCAATCTTAGTGATAACCTTGTATTTTTCTATATGCGTTGTGCCCACCTATAAAAACAAATGTCTGTCGGTGGGCAGTTCACAATAAAATAATTAATAAATAACTTGAATTTCAAAACTACAAAAACTTCAGATTGTTTCTCAAAGTTGTTACTCATCTGATTATTAAAGATATAATTAAACTGTAATTTATGATTAATCTTTTTCATAATACACAAAATCTAAAAATACGAAGCAGCTTTCAAGATCATGACAGAGTACGTGGGCCATCGCTTGAAGCTTTATTTATTTAAGATGGAGGATGGTTCTGGTACTCGTAAAGCAAATGATGTCAAGGCCAACATACTGCAATCACTTCTGTTCCCCCAATACCTGGATTGCTTGCTTCAAAATTCCCGGATATTCGGCACTCTCATTTTTGATCGCGAGACCACGTCGAGTTAACGGAACGAGTGAGAAAAGGTAGCACTTTCTTCAGGAGATAACAAGCGTTGACGTTTTGAAGATGGTGTCAGTATTTGGCTTGGGAGCATAAAACTCTTCATTCATTCTAACTCAGCTCGTACTTCGTCTCATCCCCTTTAAATGTATTTTTTTAGAGAATTTTTTTAACGTTCAACAATCAGTCACGTGCTGTTCCAAGTGTAGTTATAGGAAAACGACAGTGATCCAATAATCCTCAGTTCGGAGTGGCCACCCGGATCGAAGGCACAGGTCAACGCTCCATTGCCTCTCCTAACCAAATCCTGAGGAGGAAAACATCGGCAACCTCTCACTCGACCCTCTTGTCAAGCAGCATTGAAACATGCAGCAATGAACTTTGAGTAGAAATAGAACCTTCGGTGTTTTTCGCGTTTGTTTAGTGTTTAAATTCCACCCAGTTTTAAAATTGTTTTAACACATACAATTTTTTTTTAAATGCAGCAGTAGAAAAAAGTTTTATTAACTTCTGACTGCTTGCAATAGCTAAACTGTTTTATTAATAATGTTTCAGACATTTTCAACACTTGAGCTACTTCTGAATTTAATAATTTAAACGGTTTTATTAAACTTTGTCTTTTCATTAGCTATCCAGTTTTTAAAATAGTTTTAAACAACACAAAATTTTATTTCTACACTAAAATATTTCAAGTATTTTGTGAAAGGATACTTAAATATAGTAAAGTTTTACAGTTCCATAAGGGATAAGATTTCAGAGCACCTGGCGTTTATATTCTCTGAGGAGGAGGTGGTGGAAAGCATTCCTACCAAAATGTCAGCCTCATTCTCCGAGGTGGATTTTCGGGAAGCGACGCCGGTGACGCCCGCCCACACAACCACTGACCGCCGCCGCCGCTACCGTCGAAGATTACGTTGATGTGTTGGTGATTGAGCAGGTTTTTGCCAGGCCCATGGCATGATCTCTAGGGGGCATGGCAGAGTTGGTGGACTACCGCCTTGTATTCCCTTCCCCTCTACTGCCAAAAAAAAGACTATATTTTAATATTTAAATATGATTGGGTGTTGCCTGTCTTATTTCACGAGCAATATTGTTATGTTTTTTTATTTCTCTCCTGACAGCTTACTCACTGCAGAGAGTCTTCCACCACTTCGGGAAGAAGTGATTGTCTACATAACACTATAATCATATATATATATATTTATATATGTATAACACTATAATGTATTAATAAGTAACATATTGGATTAAAAGCCAACACTAAAAATAATTTACTATTTTCAAAAGTAACATATAATATTATTATAGGAGCGCACACAGATATTTCTTTACAGGGCGTGTCGTCACCTCAGGGCAGAGGCAACAGCAGGATTGCCAAACAGGGTCAACCCGGGGTGCTATCAAAGCTCAAACAATGACAGACGTGGTTCAGTTACCAGTGGCTTTATTGCATTAATTATATGTACCAAACTGTTACGATTTCATGCTCACACTAAAACAAATTAGTGCACAGCTCATAGGGCAAATATCCTGTTACGTAACTCATCAGTAAATGGCAGCCACCAACCAACCACATAACCTGATATCCAAAACCACTGTCTCAGTCTCAGGCCTCGTAAAGTTCTGTTTGATATAGTTTCTTACAACCCTCCTCGATGTACCAAGACCCAGGAAACAGCAAGCAGGATACCATAATGTCCCACTAGTCAGGTGTCCATGTTGACTTGGGACAGGTGCTTTACCTAACACTGGGGACACTAGTGGTTGAGGGTCATGTCACTTGCCTTCCACCAATGCTGTCCGAGTTGTATTCCCAGCAGGGTTGAATCCGGATATCATACAAGCTGGGAAACAAGATGTCCTTCACGCCATGAACCCGTGGGTTTCCTCAAGGTACTTTCGTGTTTCCCACCCATCAGTTCTGACAATGCTCCATTCCTATATCATCAACCCACGTCAACTGTAGTGTCATAGATATCGGCGAGATGTTAGACCCTTGTTCATTTATTTATCCACTCCTTCACTAACATTATTAAGGAAAATAATATTCAATTTAAAAAAAAATTGTCAGTTTGAGATATCTCCAGTTGGTTTCAATAATTTGTCTCGCCGTATTGAACCTCAAGACATTTACGTCTCTCTTTACCCTTGTCACTTATTCCAACTTACAGCATACTTCAAATTTGTTTGGGTAATGTGGATTTGTGCATCTGTTTAAGAAGAAACTACACGGGTCTAGATTTATATTAAAATTTCAATGATGTTAAATATGAGAAAATAAAAATCATTCATTCATATTTCTACTTTTTCTACTTTTTCAAGGAATTCGGATAAAAAAGTTGTAGGTTTTTAATAATCCTGAGCCCTAGCTATGATATACTTAGTGAGAGAGGTTCCTAATCACATTAAAAAAATACTCTTAAGATAAACCTATCTTTTTATGTTTGGCACTAAGCCGTCTGCATTTGGTGAGAAGATAAAAGAAAAAGATAATTTATTACTGCTATATAAATTCCAATCGCTATTTTCCATTGTCTAGCATGATCTCATAAGAAACAAATGACAGGCCACTACAAATAAAACTACAGGACAACATAATGATGAAGACTTAAGAATAAAAAAGACCATATTAGATAAATATGCATAAATAAATGGTAGTGAACAAGAAAATACAATAAAATCAGTGAAAATCACAATACAAGTAGATTAGGGCAATAAATCATTTTTAATTAAATAATATCGAAAGAAGGAATTAAGAAGTTTTTTGTTGTCGCTTTTGTCATAATTCTATTTTCTCGCATTTTCTGTGATTAAAAGTGGTTGTTCATGCTGTTTAAAGGTTTATCGATTTTTATTTGTTTACTGGATTAGGATATTTCTTTGACCACAAACACCATTTATTGGTTCACTATTTTTCTTAATTCTTTGCTATTATTCTTTGTGATTGATTTACTGTCTAATACATATTTCATGTGAATGCAGCTGGTTTGTATGAATTGCGTTAGTCTGCTATTATTTCAAAGGGTATATAAATGTTTTTAAATTAGGTTTTATTTAATAGTCTTGTTCTATTTTTGTTATATGTGTTGACTACATGTAGCAATAGATAACGTTTTTTTAAAAAACATACAGCTATACCAGATTCAATCATATACCGAGTACACCAAACAGAAAAGGTGGAAAATTGAGCTATGTTAATGGTTTATTATAGTTATGTACAAAATAAATAAGTAATTTTTATGCTTGAATGTGCATTTATTTTTAGTGCAAAAAGTAAGTACAAATACAATCTAAATTAGAGTCTTTAAATTTCAGCTATGAATAATGAATACATCAAAAAAATTGAATTTTCTCTCAGAAATAGCATATGATGCAAGCTGTAGTCAATCTTGTAGAATGTCATAATTTCTAGCACGAACTATTATTCCTGAAACACAAGACAGTAGTATTATATCATGGTGTATTCACCAAAAAACTAACTTACATTTTTTTTATCTCAAGCAGTTATATTGCTTGTCATGGATAATACATTACAACACCTTATCAGAAATAAAAAAGTATGAAAAATATTTACATTTATTACGTTATGCCAAGGAATAACCTGAATATTGTGACAAAATGTTTACCTTTTATTTCGGAAGATAGATAGATATTAGTGAATTTAATTAATATTTTTAATTTAGCACAGGTTTTTTTCTAGTTATGTTCTCTTTAAACGTTAATATTAAATATTAATTTCCTAACATTATTCAACTTTGCTTCCCGGGTTCGAATCCTCGTCTGTCAATTGCGATACATATTCCGGGTGTGTACACCTCACTGTCAAAGAGACAAAACTTAACCTAAGTTAAAGCCCGTATACCTTGTAAGGTTTCTTGTATGCTCCGATAAAAAGGTTTACAACATATAAGTATATAAGCATATAAGGAGTAATTGAGATTTATATAAAAGAACCCTAAGAGTTCACAAGCCAAATTATTTCTCTGTGGTGATTGGTTCTTAAAATATAATAAATTAAGAAAACAAAACATATTTCGAATTGAATTTTTACGTTTCAAACAGCTAAATTCTGCAGTATTTAAATTCACATTAACGACATCTCTTATCAATTGGAGCATCACACAGACAGTATATAATTAGTGAAAAATGAGATTATAAAAAGTCTGTTATTAAAATATGCAAACGAATAATGACCGAAACTTCCATTAAAAATTTGTTTTGCCAGCGAAACCTATCACATAACCTTCAATGTAACACTTAACTTTAGCAGTTGCTTGGTTTGGCAGGCAATTCCGATAATTGTAAAAAACACAGTGATTGTGTGTGTGTGTATGTATATATATATATATGTATATATATATATATATTAATATATAATGGAACAACTGATGCTGTGAAAAATAATGTTTTTTGAGAATTTTTGCTGTTCAAATAAAAAAGGAAATATTTTTTCTAACTTACTGGATACATGTGATGTATATTTTTGCCATATTGCAGTTGGAAGAATCCAATTGATTTGCTGGAAACATAGTAAAACTAAATTAACATACAATTACAGCTCTTTAAATTATGTCGATGAATATAAAGAATACAAAAAATATGAACAAGAAGATATGATTAAGATGATTGTAACTAAAAAGATGATGTAGAAGAACATGAAGATAAAGAGTAAATCAAGATGTTAATAATGAAGAACATGATGGTTAAGAGAAAGATGAAGATAAAGTTAATATGAAGAAATTAATGAATATTAAGTGATAATTTCCGACCTCATGCTTGTCAAGATGTCCATGGTGTGGCTTGGGCAGATTAAAGCGAGGGGAAGCTGCAACGGTTCACCTTTACCTTCTGCAATATTAGGGTGGTGAAGAAACAAACAACTCGCAACCCTGGACCCAAGAAAGAAACCAAAACCGGTCCGGTACCAAACCCGAGACCCATGGGCATTATAAACTTTTAACAGTACTCATATAAAAAAAAAACTGTGTAAATCAGTAAGGATGAATCTACACCAATATTATAAAGAGGAAAGATTTGTTGGTTTGTTTGTATTGAATAGGCTCCGAAACTACTAGACCGATTTGAAAAATTATTTTTCCATTAGAAGCCGACATTATCCCTAATGAACATAGGCTACATTTTACCGCGTTATTTATTAACCACATTATTTAAGCAACATATTTTAATATTTCTATCTTTGTAATTCAGTAACTAGCAACTGTCCGTCGTCGTCGTGTCTCTCTTGACGCTCGCGGTCCCACCACCGCCTGCCTCTGCTCCCGCGCCCCGCCCACACCCCGCTCGGCAAGCAGGCAGCAGCATTTGACCTAAGCGTTACTGGGGTGCGGGATGGGAGTCAATATCACACAATAAAGTGCCGCGCGGTCGGCTCCCTACGCAGCGGTTGTGTGCTATATCGTATATATTTCCTTGGAAATATTTTGAATTTTTTATAATTTTTCAATCACCACTTCATATACAGGCTAATTCCTGTTCAACATGTAAGCAAATGATTTAGTATTAGTTGATGTAGTATTAAGTTTTTTTTATCATTTTAAAATGCCCAAAAGATCAATATTCAATAAATTAAGTGTTTCCGACGCGGACGAAGACGCGGGTTTCAGCTATGTATCATACAGTCGTTAATTTTTGCAAATATATTTCCCAATGAAGTACTATTTGTAATCATTGAATAAATCCCACGCGGACGAAGTCGCGGGCCACGGCTAGTATTATATAATTAAGTTTCAGTGAAACAACTACGTTCAATTTGTTCTTCGTACTATTGTGTAGAACGGGTCAATATCAATTTATTTTAATAATATCCATAAATACATACATGTGTTCATATAACGTGATGTTATAGTAATATAAATGTTTCTAAATTTAAATAACTATCACTTGTATTAAAACAGTTTTTGACGTGTGTTGACTGTAGTTTATGTGTTTAATATTATTGTGCAAAACTGGACAATATCAATGTTTTATGCATGCATTTCTATTTAAATTTTTTTTAATGAATGTAGAATTTGTATATTGTGTTAATGTATTTTTGTATGTTTGACATATCTTACAACTTGCACAGCCTACGATGTCTTTCTTTACAAACGTTGCAAATAAAACAATCATTAATTTTTTCTTATCTACTCTTTGATTAAATTATTTATTAAATATCATTTATCCATATTTATATTTAGCTCAAATTAAAGGTGCACGAAAATATCATTTGATACATGTCACATCTTAATTGCACACGATTATGCTTACCTTGATCTGCACATTCTAAATACTGCTTGTAAGACACGCACTCTGGTTGCGAAATATAGCGATGGTTAAAATCATCCAACGCATCCAAGTCGATTTTCCCGTTATTATTGATCAGACCTAGAGCGGTGGCGTAACAGATGAGAGCGCACTGCAATCCAAAAAAATTACACAGATATATATTTGTAGAGTTAAGTTTACCTGTAAAAAAATTACAATTAGAGGGCATATCAAAGTAGGAAAAAATTATTACATCGACCAAATGGTATTAGATGTGATACAGATAGCTAATTTAATCGGCAAATGAAATATTTGTGAGCCGTGAATGTCAAATTTTCTGTGTTCTCCTAAAATCAAAACTTCTGAGGTCAATAATAATATTTAATATAACCAAAAAAAGATTTTTACATCAATAAACTATGCTTGTTCTTAAAAACTTTGGTAACTGGTAGGTCCGTAAACCATAGGTCCCTTATATTACAGCACTTGTTTTACTTTATTTCTGAATAGCTTCGAAATAAAGGGAGAAAGTGTTATTGGATCTGTGCCAAGTCATATGATTATTATTAAAACAATCTGCAAACTGGAGGTTGAAAAGGTATCTCTCTTATTTGTCCACCTCCTCTAAAAGTTTCGGGACGGAAGTAACGGTATGTTAATGCTCTCCCACGATATTAAACTCTCCGTAAAATTGCTTTAATTCAGACTACGAGAAATTCCGACGACGTGTAAAGCCACTGAAACCTGTTTTTTTTTTGGGATGTACCTTAATTTTTTTTTTATTTCATGTTCAAGCCCAAACACACTTACTCAGGATTCCTCTTTAGCCAACCGCTCCACGGGGACTGCAGGGGGAAAAAATAATAATCAGAATTGTGTTACACGAGAATGACAATTAGTGGAAAGTAAAGGTAGGAATCCTATGCAGCGTCCGCAGAGCACTGCTGCAAGGGAATGTCATGTAACTGTGTCCCATGGTGCGTCAGCTGTACGCGTGGCCAGCCCGTGATAATTTGTTTCAAAAGTTTATAATTTACTTGCATGTTTCTTTACGACGTTTCTTCACAGCTACAAGGTTTAAAATATTAAATTGTGTTCTAAGTTAGTCATGTGTTAAATATTTTAATTTTTACAGCAGTATCATTAGTTATTGTTTTATAATAATAATAAAGAATACGCTATGTGAAATTCATAAACCGATAAAAATATGTTTTTGGGGAATCGAACATCAAAAAATCACTGTATCATTTTTACATTATTACATCATTTAAGATTTTGATGCTATTAAATAGGAAGTTTTTTAAGTGTTTAACCTTTAACAAGAGTTATTTAAATTGATGTTTAAAACAATCTTATATAGCCCTTATTTTGAAAAATGAAGTGTTGATTCAAGATTTTTCCCTTGCATAGTTTCAGTACATTTTCTTATAATTAAATTCCTATCATTTACATAAAGCAGCAAAACGAACTCACTCATTCTTCCAGTTCCAGGACTGGACGGAGACTGACGCTATATAGTATCTCCATCCATGCGACAGCCGTGCTACGTCAGACGCACTACGTCTGATGATTGCATCAGGTGCTGCTTTGGAATCGCACGTTAAGTGAGGAACAAAATTATAGAAGGATGGGGACAATCATAAAGGAGTGGGTGTCTGTTCTGAAGTTGAAGTTCCTCTGTTTAGCAATTGGTTAACATAACAAAATAAAGACTAATGTTAGAAGTTAGTTTAATAGCTGTAGTGAAACTCTCTATAGGAATAATCTAAAAAAAAATACCAACATGAAGTTAGTATTGTTAAACAAAGATGTTAACAACATATCAGCAAGTTAATACCGTTAAACTTTCGTTACAAAACAAACATGTTTTCTATCCAATTTGGAGAAAAAAAATCATTATTAACATTAGATTGCACACACCCACGCTCTAAATTCTAACTTCCATACGGAAAATATTATAATAGAACAGTACACATCAAACGTTTTTCAAACCTCATTAAATTAAGGAGAGGTAAAAATTTATATATAGCAAAATATTTACACTATAGCCATTATTAACATAAAAAATTACATTTATGAAGTTTTTTACTTACATTTGATTGGTTATTGTTTGGATCCAAGCTTAAGATTATTGGTGTGTGATTGGCTCTGAACTGATCGGCAGCTACAACAAAGCAAATCAAAGTGTTCAATTGCGGTATATAATTGTATCACTACTTAGCTATTAGTAAGCTCGATTCATAGTAGGAAGGAAAATTAAACTGTTTTCCGTTATTTCATAGCTGGGTGCATTAAAAGTTTGTCTAAGTTCTAAAAATTGCCGAAAAAATAAACAAATGATAATCAAAAGTAATAAATTAAACATGCGCATTGATTCCAGCCTTAAACCTACAACGAATAAACATGGCTTAAAGGTTCATGTTTTCGTATTATATTTAGATAACATAAAACCAAGACTAAACATTAGAGCGAGAAGGGCAAGACGGAATAGTTAAAACACCACATTTTAGAATTCTAATTGATAAATTACACAAGACACATAAACGCAAGGCAAGTAGTCCTCATTCATTTCCTTGCGTTTCAGCTTGCATTTCCGCGTTCTGTTTTCAAAGTTAGGTGTGAAGAGAACATTGACAGATGCTGACGTAACGTATATAAAATTTGACAGTTTTTCTTTTATTGCATGCCTAACGTTTTCGTTTGCTAAACTTTCTCACCATAAAAATAAATTACACTTTAAAAAAAATTATTGAAATTTCAGTCTTTTCAAGATAAACCTTAATTATCGGTAGAAGATCAAGGTAATTATTTGTTTTCTACTGCATTTTCAAGTTGTAGTTTTGGTGACGTATTGTGACTATCGTCCTCTAAAAACGACCGTGCTTCTCAGAGCTTTTTCGCTAATTGTCAAGTTCATTAACCCAGCCTAACTGTTATGTCCGTTTAATATTCTATAGGATGTAAAATGCTTAAAGAAATTATTTAAGAAAACAAATCGTATCACCTTAATTTGTTAAACAGTATTACATATGTCGATTGCTTTGCAGATGTTTTTGGATTCCTATAATCCTACTCTCGAGTAGAATGATGAAAGCATTTGAAAATCAAATGAAGAGAGAGGGCCCAAGAGTATTAAAAAAAAGAACTACATTGAATTCTAAATATTTCATATCCAATACTCAGTGGACAAAATCTATGTATATCAGGGGGAAAATGTAAGCTGAGCAGATTTTACACCCATTCTCTGGCATTATATTACCTGTATATTATTGTCATTCCTATATTAACAAAATAGTTCTATGGTGGACAGCAGCGAATCCTTTAAAAAAAAAGGGGGAGGGGGGAAAGCCACGTGTTTCACTTCTTTTCCTCTTGAAGGGCAAAGATGCATAATTTTTTGTGCTATTTGTTTATTTTAAATACATATAAAATACATATGTGTAGTTAGTAATACTTAGTCTGGATCTAATACCGAGACTAAGTTATTACTCTATCAATGTTACGGTAATAAAGTTCAATATTATAAAAAACAATGCAGAAATGTTATCCTATCGTATAATTTATTGCCGTCCTAATATTTTTGAATGTAATGTAATTAACGCTGTCATTATCTTTAAAATTTCAAAAATTTCCGAATATCCTTCACTAGACCGCCGGTTTTATTGCGGAGAGGAGGATCCAGACACCCGATGCCCCCTCCCCACACCTAGAGTCATCCACCGATGGAGGCGCACTCCTAATGCCACGTCATTAAGGCGAAATGCTAGAAAACTTCAATACAACTAAAAAAAATGAATACTTAACATATCAAATGACTACAATAATTCTTTTAGAATATTATAGTAATCAGCAACTAATATGTTTCTTACTTTTTTAGTTCGCCATTGTTGGTTTTAGTTCTATAATCTTATATTTTATTAGCATATGATTCGTAAATAAATAAACAATTCGTTTCTCCAAAAGCTTAAAAACCTAATTTTTTTCAGAGTTTAAGGCATTCCAATTTTAATTGTTTATCTTTGCTATTCTGAAATAAAGTTCAAACACAAAAGCTACATACAAACGGTAAATTCAAAATCGTATAACACATGATCCCATGCTATCAGTTTACCTTCTGATTGAATAATAAACTGGTCTTTAAAGTTCTCAAAACCATTAACCACACTTTTAGGAGTAAAATAATTATTAAACTGTCAACAAGATTTATATTATAGACTTTATTTAACTAACCAGCAAAAATTCCAATCTTAAGATGCAACATAATTTAGGAAGCTACCTTCTTAATAGTTAGTGGCAGATGTCCCATTTACTATTTGTAAGCCTCTTAAATTGTCGTGATTATAACAACGTTTACTGCGATAAATCGTACCTGTTTTTTTCGGGAACAGGGGGTTACAAGGACGTTATTGTCATGAGCAGGTAAAACTAAATAATATCTTTAAAAAATGAAAATTCAGAACTCCCTTGCGATTAATTTACATGACGAAACCCTTATTGCCACAAGTAGATGTGTAAAAAGGCATCGCCTATGCGTTTACATATACTTATCCAATCATTACTCGTTGTGTAATTTAAACTATTTAGTGTAAAAATAACTACTATAATTTCTAATTTCATGGGGTATGTTTATCATTTGCGAAAATATATAAGTTAATGCCATGGCAGGAATGCCAATGAATCTGAGTTTGTGATTGCCTTTTCAAGGCGACTGAATTTTTCTGCCAGATTAAAAGAAAAGTAAAGGCATTTTTTTTCGTATATGAAAATTATTAACTCTTTCTGACACACTTTCTTTTTCTCCTAACTCTTACAACGTCTACATATCCCAGGGAGCAATTATACGGCAAATAAAACAAACAAAATTGCCACTGCACGACCCAGTTTGCTCTCAGGTTACTAACAACATATTTTGAGTAATTTCAGGTAAATAAAGGGTATTATTTACTGCCGAAATCATTAAATGGTCGAAATTTTGAACGTCTCACCTAATAGCATTAACTTTAAACCCATAAGTATCCTACTTACAATATGGTTCAGTGTCTCTAATAAGTGACGTAATTAAAATACACTATATATGTTTCATCCTGATTGTAGCTCACGGGATGTACTTACTTAAGGTACTGTTGTACTTTTCGGAACATGCTGCGAATTCGGCGTCATCAGCAACCTGTGAATCAAAAATAAGGCAATTTAATTGGCACTTTTTGATCATTTTAACGCAATTGCTTTGCTTTATTTTAAAATGCATACCGACCTTTATAGGTTATTGTTTTGATATTTAAAACCTAATATATATTAATAGTCGGAAGTAAAACACATTTGATTGGCGCGACCTGTCAAGATCCAGCACAGTTGTGGGATCTAAAGAGTCCTGTGGTGAAGAGGATCATTATTATTAGGCGTGCCTGGATGGATGATGTTTATTATTCACAGATATTCAAAGCCAGTACAAAAGTCAATCATCAAAACGTCATAAATATGTCATTTGAAACTAACTATATTTAAAGTTGTTAACTGAACCCCTTGATAAAATGTGCATACTAACTTATTATAAAGCAAAAATTTAAGCTAAACAATCACATTTAGCAATAAATTTAATTTTGCCTTTATTTTTAAATTCAACAAACTTATGACTTACACTAGTTAATTATGTTACTGCAGAAAAACCATTTTTATCAAATTTTTTATCCTTATGGTAATTTTCTTAAAATTGCATGCTGAAATTTATGGTAAAATATCTGTCCGTTCAACTAATTTATCGAGATTTAGGTTCAACATCATTAAGAATAAAATAACTATTCAATTTTTTTTCACAGACTAATTTTTAAACCATTACTTGACAAGCAATTACTTATATCTTAACTTTTTAGATTTTGGGAACACAAACTTAAAAAAACTAACTTACTTCTTTGTGCCCTTGGTACAGCAAGATTTTGGAAACAAAAGATGTCTAGTTGGCCTTATGTCTCCGTCTAAACATTAAATTGCAGTCAATTTATGGATTTGATTTTAAACATAAACCCAAAATAAAATAAAACTAATTAAATGTTCTTCGTTGTACCAGATAACTATATCTAAGCAGAAACCCTGCCTTATTCCGACTTATGAGTTCTGTGTTCCTTTGTAAAACCGGTAAGACATGCCCTGGAAGGCAGAATAGCCTTATTACTGTAGACTTAACAGTTTATTGAATATATTTTTGACGCCAATATGGATCTCATGACTTCATCTTTTGGTAAGATAATTAAGGGCATATTTAATGATTCCCGGAGAATTTAGGTCTCTATTAATTGGCTCATGGGAGGAAATAGAATTTTTTTTTCTCACTCAAATGACTAAAAGTTTCATAAAATGTTACACTGATATGATTACACCATTACGAAATAAATATCAAAATATGGTGAATTTTAATGTAGGTTCTTTCTGTAGCAATTTACTATTAAAATATCATGACAAGAAATTACAAAAATATGCTTCTCTTTAAGCGTCTTTATTTAAATTATTATTAGTTTTGCCTTTTCTGTTCAACATTACGAGGAATAGTTTCTGTTTATTTAAGGCAAAGGTTATCCGAGTGTATTCTCAACATGGTTATCACACATCAACAGGATAGAAAAAAGTCAAGATATTACCGTAATCATAATGAGTGTTGTAATAACAGCGATGCACAGAGCAGCAACTAATGGATGACAATTCATTCTGTAGCTTCAGTTAGTAAATTGTGGTGGAGAATCACTGAAAAAAATACAAATCATTAAATGTTCAGTTTCTCAATCAAAAACAGTAATGATAATTATTATAATAAATAAATAAAATAAAATAAAACCTTTCAAGTTAGTTTAGCGAAATAAATTTATTTAGCACTGTGGAAGGATGCAAAATTTATGTGAAAAAAATATACCCACCTTAAGTCATTCATCCCCTCAACACTTCATAATCAAATAAGTTACTACACAAAAATTGACAGTGTGACTGGACCTTTATATGGAATGTTTATGTTTAATTATTTTGGATTTGAAAAGCCAGCGACGCAGTCGTTTTACATTAACACAACTACCTTTAGAAAAACTGACAAACACATACATATATACTAAGATACACACATACAAGGGCATAAAAACATGCATACGTATAGCCTATATATATGAAGAAAACCCTTTTAACTATTTATAAATGATATTTTTGTTGATATATGTTATGCAACAGTTGTACTACTATTATAATGCGGTTTTATGCCATATTCTTTACGAGACTATTTAAAAAAAAATAAAACAATCAAATCGTTAAGTAATCACCTCAGTCTTCAGTTACCAGTTCGGTGTGATGAGCCAGCAGCTTGGAGCACGACAGAACTGCGACCTGGTGTTTGAGAAACTGTGTTTCTCGACGATGTGAGCCGTCTTTTTATTGGCGAGAAAAGGAAAATGAAACGCCACTGAACACGTCAGTTCACAGGAGGGCTCCACGATTAGATTGTAATAAAGCATACCTTATATCTTTCAAGGTTCTTACCCGCAAGGTTAAATGGCAGGAGTTGTAAGCGCGAGGTATCAGCAAAATGCAGTCGTTTCGAAAGACGACTAGAAACTGCTGCATAGACCAAATATATCCCGGTTAGTGTACTTCTTTATGATCGCATATTCAAACTGATAAAGTTTTTAGGTATTGTCAAAGAAAGTATATCAATTGTTTGGCCACCAGTAATTTTTCAGCAAGTTTTTTTTTTTTTTTTCGTTTTGTTGTTGTATCTATGAGGCGTCTTGGGCTATGTCCACTAAATAAGCCATGGGCAACCGCCTGGAAATAATTTTAAAGCGCAGTCTGAACAAGATACAATGAAAGGAAAGTTAATAAAATTGCCATGCATCAACCAAAATTTTTAATTTACCTTATTCCACAAGAATATCAGTGGCACAGTCAGGACTATGTTAATGGGAAGGCTTTTTCCAGAAATTACCCATTTTGTACACAGGATTACTTGCATTTACCATAAAAACACCAGCATTACATACAAATTCTTGAACTATATGCTAAATATCAACGATAGTTGATTTATAATTTAACTGTAATCATAGGCGTGCGCACAGTAGGTGCCACAGGTGCCTTGGCACCACCATTAGGGTTAACATTATTTTATTTTTTACAAGCAGAAATAATACATACTTACAAAAAAACCGTATTATTTCCAAAAAAAAAAATGTTGTTCCAATCGTGTCGAGTTACAGATATGTGCTCATAACAATATCAGTATATCAATTATCAATCGAACCAACTATACACACGGAAACAAGCCAGGTGCAATTACTAGAGTTGTGCGCCGACAAAACATTTTTGTTGTATTCCAAAAGTTAAAACTTTTGACAACTCTTATTTGCGTATCTTTATTATTTTAATATTTTACTTATTAAAGGTATGTTACAAAAACTCCCTTGATTTGTTGATTTTAAAACTTAACATTTGAGAATGTTTTTTCTAGCATTTATTTGGCGTTTTCAGAAAACATGTAAGTACTGTTTTTCAAAGCCACCAGCATGAATTCCGTGCAAACAAATTGTGCAATTTACTTTATGGCTCAACAAATCTTAAAACTGTAAATAGTTTAGTAGTTTTCCTGGTGATTATAACGTTCTAAGCCATAATTTGTCATAAAAATGTTAAAATTTTTACATCTGTGTATTTAATGTTTTTGTTCGGAAACACCTTAAATAGCACCATTTTGCGCTTTCAAATCCAAATTTTTCCGGGGGAGGAAATGATAGGGCTGTTGAGTAATCTGGCACCACAACTATTGAAGTCCTGCGCACGTCTATGACTGTAACAATACGTATCAATGAAAAAATTTGTGGCACGAGAAAAAGATTACATTACTTAAAACCATGTCTAAAATGGTTTATAATATTTTATTTTCAATAAGTTACTACAAAAATGTTCCCAAGTCCTTGCAACAGATAGATTTACAAACGGTGCGCTGCAAAATTTGAAAGTTCCGTGACAAAACGTTGTTAAGAAATACCGGCCGCAATACTACTAACAGCCATACCTAATGCTTTGAGTTTGTTATGCAGTTAACTTTCCAAGTGTTGTATAAAGGTTCCGATTTTCGTTTAGTCACAACACAAGGTAAAACAAAACTTTCAATTCATTATTTGGCTTTTGTAGAATGAATTTTGTAAAATCAGTTCCAGGATGACCAAGGTGCAAACAGCATACAAAAAAAATGGGGATGGGTAGTATCGCTACATTACAATAATTTGTTTTACGTGAAAACATTTTTGGTGGACCATGAGGTATAATTTAAGAGAAAAGAAATGAAACTCACATTTTTATGAATGTATTTATTTATTTTTTTTCACGTTAGTCTAAAAATGATATTTTACATTTTTCAAGTGTAAATAAATATTTACTTTTAATTTAATACATTTAAAACGGTGTAGTGAAATGAGATATGCGAGATCTTTGGTTTGCAAATCAAATGCATGTCGCGCGCGCAGATAATAATATAGACAGGTCCTTGCGAGTGAAGTAATTCTTAAGCTCAAGCCCGAATTGTCTGTCTACGTATTCTGTATTTTGTCTCGATCGTTCTCAGTGACATTAAAGTAGGGTGACCAAACGTCCCGTAAAAACGGGATTGTTACGTTTTTTAACGATCGTACACGGGGTCCCGAAAAAGTCTCCCGGGACGCCTAAATGTCCCGTATTTACGTTGGGTTGAATATACACTTTTGTCGCACCTCTCCTCGGGCCGTCTTCCCCTCTCCTCGACAGTTGAACTCACCCATTTTAGTTACCTTGTTTAATTATGTTTTTAAGTATGTCAGACATACTTATAATAAATAAGTGTTCACTGCAAAATTATTGTTTTTATTTATTATACGCCTCACAATTTAAATTAAATTACATATTCATAGGTAAATTGAAATGAATTATAGGTCTCAAATAAGCAAAAAAAGGAGCATGTTTCAATGATTACGTCTCGATGGAGGCCACTCAGACCCCCTTTAGCTGGAGGGTCTCGCCCCCAAACCCTCCTTGGATGTGTCCCGTTTTTTCAAGTCTATGATTTGGTCACCCTACATTAAAGTCACCAGGAAGCACCGTCCAACTAGCTACAGGGATAGAGGTTAGCGGTAAGGAAGAGCGCTGCCCGTACGTAACGCCGTCGTAGTTTTGTACTGGTCGACGACACAATCGGTGGCCCTGCAACAGCGTCCAGCGCTTCAAGTCTGCGGCGCTCACGAAGGCGCCTCACTCGCTCTGCTGGTGAGTTCTGGCGCTGCTCTGGCTCGGCGCGAACCTGTCCGAGCACTCTGCCCTGTCCCGCCGCCTCTGGCGCTGAACACTTCTGTAACCGCGCGGCATTGCCCGAAGGAAGCAGTTTTAGAACGTTTTGTAAACTTTCTCCCGGCACAAATTTTCACCTGACAACTTATTTTTTCTGCTTAAATTAACTTTTAGAGCACTTCAATATCAACAATACGACGGACAATTTAACTCGTGTACCCATTTCCGTTGCGGAGTTATGACTAATTAATTATCGCGCAGAGTGAATTTTAAGTCTCTTTATCAACCCCCCCTACCTTCAATATAAATGAAGTAGTCGCACAATGGTGTAAGTGCACTATCAGGCAACGTTAATTGGTCGGTTTTCAAAATATATACAACACATGGCGATACAAGCATTGAGTCACGACATATAAAAACATTTTTTGGCGACAACAAAAGTGTTTCAATGCTAACTCTGGCGGGATCTAAGTATGTAAGCCTTTATAAATACTATCACGTTAATGCGTTGGTTTGTTTCAAAATGATAGTTGTACGAGAAAATTAAAAGCCATGGGTAGACGTCTCGAAGATACACACCCGAACCTGCATCGGAAAACTTACACATAGCTTGAAAAAATCCTTTTACACAAAATCACACAAATTTGTCTGTAAATGTTTTATAAATGTCTGCAGAATGACATATAAGATCAGGGTCGAACTATCTAGGGATAGAAACCAGCTAAATACAGCAACACTGCAAATTAAACTTCCCAAATGGCTTTTTGCTGGCGCTGTTTAAGCACATGGTTTATTTTGGTCGTGCTGTAGAATCAAGCGCTTAAACAGCTACAGGCCAGTCGTAGCTCGGTGACCCGCATGTAGCTGTGGAAAGTTTATCGAAAGTGTAATGCTGTGCACTGTCTTGGGAACTACAGCACTGAATATCAATGAATGATCCGTACAGCAGTCGACAACCAAAATGTGTGTTAAGCACCAAATCTTGCAACAACAAAAAATTACGTTGATTGAAAGAAAGTTTCATGAAGCTAAAGTTTTAAAATTTTCAACCTTAATGAACCTCGCCCATCACCAGCCCAGGTTCCGGCCATTGTTCACGTCCCTCACTACTCTTACTTGTCAGTTCGCTGGTGACGGCCGGGTGCAGGGCCCGAGCAGGCGCGAGGTCCCTGGTCTGCTCCAGGTGGTCGCGAGGTGAAGTCTCGCACAGGAGCCCGCCAGGCTGGCACCCTCCTCGCCCCGCACTCGCTCGCTGCGGAGTAGCCTCGAGCCGATGATAGCGCCGCACCGTGCCCAGGGACAACACAGGAGGGCGCCACAAATCCAGTACGCAAGTCCGACGAGCGTGCCAAACTACATTGTCATGTCGATTCGGAGAAATAATAGCCTGGTAGTTTAACAAACAAATATTTTAGATGCAACAATGCGGGATATTGACTAAGATTAAATGTTAATAAAGCATATAATAATTCAGGAAAATGTTGAGGCGTACGACATGACTCACCTAACCCAAAAATTACACACACACGCACACAAACACAAATACAAATACACACAAACAATGGACACAGGGACACACAAGGAGACAGTGCATCATCACACTTAAACATAGGCATTTTGGAAGCTGCTGAAGCCTACGGAATCACACTATTCTGCTTACCAAGCAACACAACACATGAGTTGCAGCCTTTTACAAACCTTATTTATTTCAAAGGTGTCACCAAATAATCAAACACTGTGGCAAAAAAAGTTCCTATATTTAATAGATTAAAATTATTGTTATATTTATACATGAAAATAAGATCTTGCATTCTCCGTATTGAAAACATTACTTTTAATCAGCGAGAAATAGGAGCAGGTTTGGTTTTAACGATTTTTTGGCCACAATTTTTTTGTTATGATAAAAAAATCTTCTTTAAAGAAAAGTTAATATTTTTAACCCGGCCTGAAATATCATTAACTAAAAACCAATTTCACCGTTCCATTTACTATTTTAAACCAGTTTAAGGAACCCTCACACTGTCAAATATTTGTCTCTATCGTCGGTTTTCAAAGGCACAAAAAGAAGGGTTAAGGTGTTGAATATCCTACATCTTGACCCTACTAAAATTCCAATTGCACGATAGGACACAGACAGTGTTTTATATTTTGTGCATAGAATTTGGTATCCATCCAATGCCGATATGTTTCCCAAATTCCGCGCAAACGCGTAGCTCATTTTCTTGTTGGTTTCGTCCAAATGGCCGACCGACACGTGGCGCAATTATCTCTTATTTATTCAAGTTAATGCATATCAGGGGATGTACCAAATGTATTGTTGTGCCAAATGAAAATTTATAGTAGTGAAACTATTCTGTAATAAATTATGTACACTTTAATGGTACTTCTTTGCCTCACATAACGTTATGCTACATCAACGCCTGCCCTATAGCATTATTAAGTGCTGTTACAAATTGTAAATACTCAACTTAGAAACACACAAGATAGAATATTATAATTTATGCCTGTTCTAATTTGTGTGTTTCTACATCATGATATTTCTAACTTATGAGGTTCGGCGTTGGGCGTTTCTTAGTTACATGTATCTAAGTTGTGTGTTTCTAAGTTGGGATAAATTTAAATTATTACTTTCTACGTTACGAAGATTCTAAGTTTTGATATTCTGCGTTGCGCGTTTCAAAGTTAGGTATTTCTAAGATATGACAGTTCTAAGTTGTATGTTTCTAAGTTATGTATGGTTCCAGCATTAGGGTTCTACAAATACGTCGTCAGTGAATTTAGGTGCAGCGGGGAGAACGACTCCAAGGTCGATGTGTCGATAGCCACTCACACGGCTTTCGAGTGTTATCTGCCAGATGTAGTACCAAAACTTTATTGTATAATTCTTTAAGTGTAAGTGTTAATTAAAATATCAGCATGATTTGTCTTTAATAATTAAAACAGTTTTATTCACTATGCGACTACACCGCAAATCTCAGTCCGAGTCGTTCCTGTGCTCCATGTACTTCGCGTGGAAAACGAGGTCAGGGGTCGGATGCATCCAAGTGCCACGGGTTCTCAATGCTTTTTCCTCACCGCAGGTAACCACTGTAATGTAAGATTTTCTCAATCCCTTTCCATCGGGCCCGAGGCCGACCCCATCTGCGAGGTAGTTTTAAAGAACTCATCTCATAACTTAATTATATCATTCGCATCCGCGCATTCGCGAGTTTTTGTCTTTTTACCTTCGTAGTCGATAGGTCACTTGCATGCACCCACCCTCAAGTAGTGATCTTTGCTCGTGGAAATTCTAACTTCACCCGCACTGGGCCATCTATTGACTTAACTTGCTAACTTGTTATGTTAACTGTTAACCAATTCACTTCCCATGGGAATTTGCTTTAGGCCGTGGCCGTCCTCGTGAGAAATATTTCCTTTGAGAGCCTTCACCCATGCTTAAAACCAAAGACATACTTTCTCTTGTGTAATATCACCACCGTTTCGACAGATATATTATCTGGACTAAATTCAGCTCCCTTCGAAACTTTCTAAGTTATCATATTCATAGCACAGACATCACACATGAACTTTCTAGAATTCGTGTTAGTAACTTTTACATAGCAGTGTAGTGTCCTATGTTTCATGTTCTATCAAACAGACAGTTTTTACCGTGACATCCATCACGGACGTGATGTTTCAGACAGACTACCTTCTTGCACTATAACCTGTCATCACCTTTGCATTCCATCTGTCATAACCATGCCACTTACTTATTATAAGTACGCAGATACATGCTCCAACACTGATAAGAAACGGGCTGAGTGCTGTGGTAGCACCATGAAAGGGTACTTTCATGTAATCAATCAGTGTCACTTTTTATTTCCATCTTTGGTTTAGTTAGTGCTGTCTCCAGCCACGTGACCAGGAACCCTCTGGAGAACTCACCGGACATTAACTATCAGACAATCCGTACGGTGACATGTTCATAACAAGAAATAATCGCAATATAAAAAGAACTTGGGAAAATTAGAATAAAACCATTTAATTCGCGCGACAGTGCTTCTACCTCCAGGATTTTTGCCGTAGCCAATGGTATTGGTTTACAAACATAGGTTGGAATGTGTTGGAACCAGTTTATAGCCTCGCGCAGGTAACTGTTTATTGAAACAGTTACTTTCCTGTTCTCTCTTTTATATTTCAATAAAAATTGTCATTTTTGCGCACTTATACCAAAAAAACAGACGAAGTGCCGCTATATAATATGATTTAAACACTGTTTTGAAATGATTTAAGCTCCAACTATTGTAAATTGTTATATGTACCGTCTCAGAAACCTTTACAGGCATGCGCATAACAAATCACCAAAATTTCATCGCAATCGGATGAATGGTATATGAACGTATACGGCAAAAACAAACAAAAAATAAAGGCATGACAAACACATCAAACGAAGGTGCGTTTAAAATTCAAGGCAACTCTATCCATTGACGAAGTTAGGAACAAAACTGTTATTAGCGTCTTGGTTTGCTGCCGCTGCGAGCTCCAATAAGTGGGTTGTTCTCACCAAAGAGTAAAATATGAATTTTGCAGACCTTTCTATGTGTATGATCGTGTGGCAGACATAGAGAAATAACACTCACTCACTATTTGTATGTCTATGAACTATGATTTTTTTCTGTTATAAAATGTAATTATCACTTTTTTACTTCCTTATGAATGGAATTTCATATTAATATGTGGTCTACGTGTTAATCCAGGTTATGATCTCGCTGTAGGCCAAATTTTATCTAGGTCAGTTTAGCCGTTCTAGCGTTATTACGTAACAAACATCCATCCTAACTTTCACATTTATGAATTTAGTGGGATTGTATTTAACAATTTTTTTAAATTTTTAATTAATATATTCCATGTTTTCTCTCGCAGAGAATCGAACCGATGACTGAGATGGATTCGATTACTAAACATTTGAAATAAGCAATTTTTTTTATATTTTTACAATTTTTTTCCGAACTTTCGGTCAAAATTTTAAGTATTTCTGATTTATGCTCAAGGCCAAGGTCTTGACCTCGGCGGCTTAAGGCGGATTATGTTTAGGAGTCTTAAGCCGTTTTTAGGAAATTTGGTTCTTTCAAAAGCAAATGTGTTTTGACGCATTACGAATTTGGAATTTTTAATTTTTGAGAAATGAAATGGGAAATTTTATCTACAAATGGGAATTTTTCCCTCAAAATAGGTATTAGGTTTTTTTTATTTTTTGGGGGTATTTTTGTAATATTTAAGGAAATTTGAGGAATTTGACACCAAGATGGCCGTCATCGGAGATGTATGTTCCAAGGCGCAGACACCACCGCCATCACCACACCCTGAACCCTGTACCCGGAGGAACCAAGCTATACCACTGTCCGTATTTGATTTAATGGTAATTGTCTGTAGCTGTTGTTATCACTGCAAATGTGTGGTTTTCCCATTTTCGTGCGATGGCCATATGCGGCTGTCCCGCCTGCTACAGTGCCGACGAGAGTAGGAGTCCATTCAATCTTAGTGATAACCTTGTATTTTTCTATATGCGTTGTGCCCACCTATAAAAACAAATGTCTGTCGGTGGGCAGTTCACAATAAAATAATTAATAAATAACTTGAATTTCAAAACTACAAAAACTTCAGATTGTTTCTCAAAGTTGTTACTCATCTGATTATTAAAGATATAATTAAACTGTAATTTATGATTAATCTTTTTCATAATACACAAAATCTAAAAATACGAAGCAGCTTTCAAGATCATGACAGAGTACGTGGGCCATCGCTTGAAGCTTTATTTATTTAAGATGGAGGATGGTTCTGGTACTCGTAAAGCAAATGATGTCAAGGCCAACATACTGCAATCACTTCTGTTCCCCCAATACCTGGATTGCTTGCTTCAAAATTCCCGGATATTCGGCACTCTCATTTTTGATCGCGAGACCACGTCGAGTTAACGGAACGAGTGAGAAAAGGTAGCACTTTCTTCAGGAGATAACAAGCGTTGACGTTTTGAAGATGGTGTCAGTATTTGGCTTGGGAGCATAAAACTCTTCATTCATTCTAACTCAGCTCGTACTTCGTCTCATCCCCTTTAAATGTATTTTTTTAGAGAATTTTTTTAACGTTCAACAATCAGTCACGTGCTGTTCCAAGTGTAGTTATAGGAAAACGACAGTGATCCAATAATCCTCAGTTCGGAGTGGCCACCCGGATCGAAGGCACAGGTCAACGCTCCATTGCCTCTCCTAACCAAATCCTGAGGAGGAAAACATCGGCAACCTCTCACTCGACCCTCTTGTCAAGCAGCATTGAAACATGCAGCAATGAACTTTGAGTAGAAATAGAACCTTCGGTGTTTTTCGCGTTTGTTTAGTGTTTAAATTCCACCCAGTTTTAAAATTGTTTTAACACATACAATTTTTTTTTAAATGCAGCAGTAGAAAAAAGTTTTATTAACTTCTGACTGCTTGCAATAGCTAAACTGTTTTATTAATAATGTTTCAGACATTTTCAACACTTGAGCTACTTCTGAATTTAATAATTTAAACGGTTTTATTAAACTTTGTCTTTTCATTAGCTATCCAGTTTTTAAAATAGTTTTAAACAACACAAAATTTTATTTCTACACTAAAATATTTCAAGTATTTTGTGAAAGGATACTTAAATATAGTAAAGTTTTACAGTTCCATAAGGGATAAGATTTCAGAGCACCTGGCGTTTATATTCTCTGAGGAGGAGGTGGTGGAAAGCATTCCTACCAAAATGTCAGCCTCATTCTCCGAGGTGGATTTTCGGGAAGCGACGCCGGTGACGCCCGCCCACACAACCACTGACCGCCGCCGCCGCTACCGTCGAAGATTACGTTGATGTGTTGGTGATTGAGCAGGTTTTTGCCAGGCCCATGGCATGATCTCTAGGGGGCATGGCAGAGTTGGTGGACTACCGCCTTGTATTCCCTTCCCCTCTACTGCCAAAAAAAAGACTATATTTTAATATTTAAATATGATTGGGTGTTGCCTGTCTTATTTCACGAGCAATATTGTTATGTTTTTTTATTTCTCTCCTGACAGCTTACTCACTGCAGAGAGTCTTCCACCACTTCGGGAAGAAGTGATTGTCTACATAACACTATAATCATATATATATATATTTATATATGTATAACACTATAATGTATTAATAAGTAACATATTGGATTAAAAGCCAACACTAAAAATAATTTACTATTTTCAAAAGTAACATATAATATTATTATAGGAGCGCACACAGATATTTCTTTACAGGGCGTGTCGTCACCTCAGGGCAGAGGCAACAGCAGGATTGCCAAACAGGGTCAACCCGGGGTGCTATCAAAGCTCAAACAATGACAGACGTGGTTCAGTTACCAGTGGCTTTATTGCATTAATTATATGTACCAAACTGTTACGATTTCATGCTCACACTAAAACAAATTAGTGCACAGCTCATAGGGCAAATATCCTGTTACGTAACTCATCAGTAAATGGCAGCCACCAACCAACCACATAACCTGATATCCAAAACCACTGTCTCAGTCTCAGGCCTCGTAAAGTTCTGTTTGATATAGTTTCTTACAACCCTCCTCGATGTACCAAGACCCAGGAAACAGCAAGCAGGATACCATAATGTCCCACTAGTCAGGTGTCCATGTTGACTTGGGACAGGTGCTTTACCTAACACTGGGGACACTAGTGGTTGAGGGTCATGTCACTTGCCTTCCACCAATGCTGTCCGAGTTGTATTCCCAGCAGGGTTGAATCCGGATATCATACAAGCTGGGAAACAAGATGTCCTTCACGCCATGAACCCGTGGGTTTCCTCAAGGTACTTTCGTGTTTCCCACCCATCAGTTCTGACAATGCTCCATTCCTATATCATCAACCCACGTCAACTGTAGTGTCATAGATATCGGCGAGATGTTAGACCCTTGTTCATTTATTTATCCACTCCTTCACTAACATTATTAAGGAAAATAATATTCAATTTAAAAAAAAATTGTCAGTTTGAGATATCTCCAGTTGGTTTCAATAATTTGTCTCGCCGTATTGAACCTCAAGACATTTACGTCTCTCTTTACCCTTGTCACTTATTCCAACTTACAGCATACTTCAAATTTGTTTGGGTAATGTGGATTTGTGCATCTGTTTAAGAAGAAACTACACGGGTCTAGATTTATATTAAAATTTCAATGATGTTAAATATGAGAAAATAAAAATCATTCATTCATATTTCTACTTTTTCTACTTTTTCAAGGAATTCGGATAAAAAAGTTGTAGGTTTTTAATAATCCTGAGCCCTAGCTATGATATACTTAGTGAGAGAGGTTCCTAATCACATTAAAAAAATACTCTTAAGATAAACCTATCTTTTTATGTTTGGCACTAAGCCGTCTGCATTTGGTGAGAAGATAAAAGAAAAAGATAATTTATTACTGCTATATAAATTCCAATCGCTATTTTCCATTGTCTAGCATGATCTCATAAGAAACAAATGACAGGCCACTACAAATAAAACTACAGGACAACATAATGATGAAGACTTAAGAATAAAAAAGACCATATTAGATAAATATGCATAAATAAATGGTAGTGAACAAGAAAATACAATAAAATCAGTGAAAATCACAATACAAGTAGATTAGGGCAATAAATCATTTTTAATTAAATAATATCGAAAGAAGGAATTAAGAAGTTTTTTGTTGTCGCTTTTGTCATAATTCTATTTTCTCGCATTTTCTGTGATTAAAAGTGGTTGTTCATGCTGTTTAAAGGTTTATCGATTTTTATTTGTTTACTGGATTAGGATATTTCTTTGACCACAAACACCATTTATTGGTTCACTATTTTTCTTAATTCTTTGCTATTATTCTTTGTGATTGATTTACTGTCTAATACATATTTCATGTGAATGCAGCTGGTTTGTATGAATTGCGTTAGTCTGCTATTATTTCAAAGGGTATATAAATGTTTTTAAATTAGGTTTTATTTAATAGTCTTGTTCTATTTTTGTTATATGTGTTGACTACATGTAGCAATAGATAACGTTTTTTTAAAAAACATATAGCTATACCAGATTCAATCATATACCGAGTACACCAAACAGAAAAGGTGGAAAATTGAGCTATGTTAATGGTTTATTATAGTTATGTACAAAATAAATAAGTAATTTTTATGCTTGAATGTGCATTTATTTTTAGTGCAAAAAGTAAGTACAAATACAATCTAAATTAGAGTCTTTAAATTTCAGCTATGAATAATGAATACATCAAAAAAATTGAATTTTCTCTCAGAAATAGCATATGATGCAAGCTGTAGTCAATCTTGTAGAATGTCATAATTTCTAGCACGAACTATTATTCCTGAAACACAAGACAGTAGTATTATATCATGGTGTATTCACCAAAAAACTAACTTACATTTTTTTTATCTCAAGCAGTTATATTGCTTGTCATGGATAATACATTACAACACCTTATCAGAAATAAAAAAGTATGAAAAATATTTACATTTATTACGTTATGCCAAGGAATAACCTGAATATTGTGACAAAATGTTTACCTTTTATTTCGGAAGATAGATAGATATTAGTGAATTTAATTAATATTTTTAATTTAGCACAGGTTTTTTTCTAGTTATGTTCTCTTTAAACGTTAATATTAAATATTAATTTCCTAACATTATTCAACTTTGCTTCCCGGGTTCGAATCCTCGTCTGTCAATTGCGATACATATTCCGGGTGTGTACACCTCACTGTCAAAGAGACAAAACTTAACCTAAGTTAAAGCCCGTATACCTTGTAAGGTTTCTTGTATGCTCCGATAAAAAGGTTTACAACATATAAGTATATAAGCATATAAGGAGTAATTGAGATTTATATAAAAGAACCCTAAGAGTTCACAAGCCAAATTATTTCTCTGTGGTGATTGGTTCTTAAAATATAATAAATTAAGAAAACAAAACATATTTCGAATTGAATTTTTACGTTTCAAACAGCTAAATTCTGCAGTATTTAAATTCACATTAACGACATCTCTTATCAATTGGAGCATCACACAGACAGTATATAATTAGTGAAAAATGAGATTATAAAAAGTCTGTTATTGAAATATGCAAACGAATAATGACCGAAACTTCCATTAAAAATTTGTTTTGCCAGCGAAACCTATCACATAACCTTCAATGTAACACTTAACTTTAGCAGTTGCTTGGTTTGGCAGGCAATTCCGATAATTGTAAAAAACACAGTGATTGTGTGTGTGTGTATGTATATATATATATATGTATATATATATATATATATTAATATATAATGGAACAACTGATGCTGTGAAAAATAATGTTTTTTGAGAATTTTTGCTGTTCAAATAAAAAAGGAAATATTTTTTCTAACTTACTGGATACATGTGATGTATATTTTTGCCATATTGCAGTTGGAAGAATCCAATTGATTTGCTGGAAACATAGTAAAACTAAATTAACATACAATTACAGCTCTTTAAATTATGTCGATGAATATAAAGAATACAAAAAATATGAACAAGAAGATATGATTAAGATGATTGTAACTAAAAAGATGATGTAGAAGAACATGAAGATAAAGAGTAAATCAAGATGTTAATAATGAAGAACATGATGGTTAAGAGAAAGATGAAGATAAAGTTAATATGAAGAAATTAATGAATATTAAGTGATAATTTCCGACCTCATGCTTGTCAAGATGTCCATGGTGTGGCTTGGGCAGATTAAAGCGAGGGGAAGCTGCAACGGTTCACCTTTACCTTCTGCAATATTAGGGTGGTGAAGAAACAAACAACTCGCAACCCTGGACCCAAGAAAGAAACCAAAACCGGTCCGGTACCAAACCCGAGACCCATGGGCATTATAAACTTTTAACAGTACTCATATAAAAAAAAAACTGTGTAAATCAGTAAGGATGAATCTACACCAATATTATAAAGAGGAAAGATTTGTTGGTTTGTTTGTATTGAATAGGCTCCGAAACTACTAGACCGATTTGAAAAATTATTTTTCCATTAGAAGCCGACATTATCCCTAATGAACATAGGCTACATTTTACCGCGTTATTTATTAACCACATTATTTAAGCAACATATTTTAATATTTCTATCTTTGTAATTCAGTAACTAGCAACTGTCCGTCGTCGTCGTGTCTCTCTTGACGCTCGCGGTCCCACCACCGCCTGCCTCTGCTCCCGCGCCCCGCCCACACCCCGCTCGGCAAGCAGGCAGCAGCATTTGACCTAAGCGTTACTGGGGTGCGGGATGGGAGTCAATATCACACAATAAAGTGCCGCGCGGTCGGCTCCCTACGCAGCGGTTGTGTGCTATATCGTATATATTTCCTTGGAAATATTTTGAATTTTTTATAATTTTTCAATCACCACTTCATATACAGGCTAATTCCTGTTCAACATGTAAGCAAATGATTTAGTATTAGTTGATGTAGTATTAAGTTTTTTTTATCATTTTAAAATGCCCAAAAGATCAATATTCAATAAATTAAGTGTTTCCGACGCGGACGAAGACGCGGGTTTCAGCTATGTATCATACAGTCGTTAATTTTTGCAAATATATTTCCCAATGAAGTACTATTTGTAATCATTGAATAAATCCCACGCGGACGAAGTCGCGGGCCACGGCTAGTATTATATAATTAAGTTTCAGTGAAACAACTACGTTCAATTTGTTCTTCGTACTATTGTGTAGAACGGGTCAATATCAATTTATTTTAATAATATCCATAAATACATACATGTGTTCATATAACGTGATGTTATAGTAATATAAATGTTTCTAAATTTAAATAACTATCACTTGTATTAAAACAGTTTTTGACGTGTGTTGACTGTAGTTTATGTGTTTAATATTATTGTGCAAAACTGGACAATATCAATGTTTTATGCATGCATTTCTATTTAAATTTTTTTTAATGAATGTAGAATTTGTATATTGTGTTAATGTATTTTTGTATGTTTGACATATCTTACAACTTGCACAGCCTACGATGTCTTTCTTTACAAACGTTGCAAATAAAACAATCATTAATTTTTTCTTATCTACTCTTTGATTAAATTATTTATTAAATATCATTTATCCATATTTATATTTAGCTCAAATTAAAGGTGCACGAAAATATCATTTGATACATGTCACATCTTAATTGCACACGATTATGCTTACCTTGATCTGCACATTCTAAATACTGCTTGTAAGACACGCACTCTGGTTGCGAAATATAGCGATGGTTAAAATCATCCAACGCATCCAAGTCGATTTTCCCGTTATTATTGATCAGACCTAGAGCGGTGGCGTAACAGATGAGAGCGCACTGCAATCCAAAAAAATTACACAGATATATATTTGTAGAGTTAAGTTTACCTGTAAAAAAATTACAATTAGAGGGCATATCAAAGTAGGAAAAAATTATTACATCGACCAAATGGTATTAGATGTGATACAGATAGCTAATTTAATCGGCAAATGAAATATTTGTGAGCCGTGAATGTCAAATTTTCTGTGTTCTCCTAAAATCAAAACTTCTGAGGTCAATAATAATATTTAATATAACCAAAAAAAGATTTTTACATCAATAAACTATGCTTGTTCTTAAAAACTTTGGTAACTGGTAGGTCCGTAAACCATAGGTCCCTTATATTACAGCACTTGTTTTACTTTATTTCTGAATAGCTTCGAAATAAAGGGAGAAAGTGTTATTGGATCTGTGCCAAGTCATATGATTATTATTAAAACAATCTGCAAACTGGAGGTTGAAAAGGTATCTCTCTTATTTGTCCACCTCCTCTAAAAGTTTCGGGACGGAAGTAACGGTATGTTAATGCTCTCCCACGATATTAAACTCTCCGTAAAATTGCTTTAATTCAGACTACGAGAAATTCCGACGACGTGTAAAGCCACTGAAACCTGTTTTTTTTTTGGGATGTACCTTAATTTTTTTTTTATTTCATGTTCAAGCCCAAACACACTTACTCAGGATTCCTCTTTAGCCAACCGCTCCACGGGGACTGCAGGGGGAAAAAATAATAATCAGAATTGTGTTACACGAGAATGACAATTAGTGGAAAGTAAAGGTAGGAATCCTATGCAGCGTCCGCAGAGCACTGCTGCAAGGGAATGTCATGTAACTGTGTCCCATGGTGCGTCAGCTGTACGCGTGGCCAGCCCGTGATAATTTGTTTCAAAAGTTTATAATTTACTTGCATGTTTCTTTACGACGTTTCTTCACAGCTACAAGGTTTAAAATATTAAATTGTGTTCTAAGTTAGTCATGTGTTAAATATTTTAATTTTTACAGCAGTATCATTAGTTATTGTTTTATAATAATAATAAAGAATACGCTATGTGAAATTCATAAACCGATAAAAATATGTTTTTGGGGAATCGAACATCAAAAAATCACTGTATCATTTTTACATTATTACATCATTTAAGATTTTGATGCTATTAAATAGGAAGTTTTTTAAGTGTTTAACCTTTAACAAGAGTTATTTAAATTGATGTTTAAAACAATCTTATATAGCCCTTATTTTGAAAAATGAAGTGTTGATTCAAGATTTTTCCCTTGCATAGTTTCAGTACATTTTCTTATAATTAAATTCCTATCATTTACATAAAGCAGCAAAACGAACTCACTCATTCTTCCAGTTCCAGGACTGGACGGAGACTGACGCTATATAGTATCTCCATCCATGCGACAGCCGTGCTACGTCAGACGCACTACGTCTGATGATTGCATCAGGTGCTGCTTTGGAATCGCACGTTAAGTGAGGAACAAAATTATAGAAGGATGGGGACAATCATAAAGGAGTGGGTGTCTGTTCTGAAGTTGAAGTTCCTCTGTTTAGCAATTGGTTAACATAACAAAATAAAGACTAATGTTAGAAGTTAGTTTAATAGCTGTAGTGAAACTCTCTATAGGAATAATCTAAAAAAAAATACCAACATGAAGTTAGTATTGTTAAACAAAGATGTTAACAACATATCAGCAAGTTAATACCGTTAAACTTTCGTTACAAAACAAACATGTTTTCTATCCAATTTGGAGAAAAAAAATCATTATTAACATTAGATTGCACACACCCACGCTCTAAATTCTAACTTCCATACGGAAAATATTATAATAGAACAGTACACATCAAACGTTTTTCAAACCTCATTAAATTAAGGAGAGGTAAAAATTTATATATAGCAAAATATTTACACTATAGCCATTATTAACATAAAAAATTACATTTATGAAGTTTTTTACTTACATTTGATTGGTTATTGTTTGGATCCAAGCTTAAGATTATTGGTGTGTGATTGGCTCTGAACTGATCGGCAGCTACAACAAAGCAAATCAAAGTGTTCAATTGCGGTATATAATTGTATCACTACTTAGCTATTAGTAAGCTCGATTCATAGTAGGAAGGAAAATTAAACTGTTTTCCGTTATTTCATAGCTGGGTGCATTAAAAGTTTGTCTAAGTTCTAAAAATTGCCGAAAAAATAAACAAATGATAATCAAAAGTAATAAATTAAACATGCGCATTGATTCCAGCCTTAAACCTACAACGAATAAACATGGCTTAAAGGTTCATGTTTTCGTATTATATTTAGATAACATAAAACCAAGACTAAACATTAGAGCGAGAAGGGCAAGACGGAATAGTTAAAACACCACATTTTAGAATTCTAATTGATAAATTACACAAGACACATAAACGCAAGGCAAGTAGTCCTCATTCATTTCCTTGCGTTTCAGCTTGCATTTCCGCGTTCTGTTTTCAAAGTTAGGTGTGAAGAGAACATTGACAGATGCTGACGTAACGTATATAAAATTTGACAGTTTTTCTTTTATTGCATGCCTAACGTTTTCGTTTGCTAAACTTTCTCACCATAAAAATAAATTACACTTTAAAAAAAATTATTGAAATTTCAGTCTTTTCAAGATAAACCTTAATTATCGGTAGAAGATCAAGGTAATTATTTGTTTTCTACTGCATTTTCAAGTTGTAGTTTTGGTGACGTATTGTGACTATCGTCCTCTAAAAACGACCGTGCTTCTCAGAGCTTTTTCGCTAATTGTCAAGTTCATTAACCCAGCCTAACTGTTATGTCCGTTTAATATTCTATAGGATGTAAAATGCTTAAAGAAATTATTTAAGAAAACAAATCGTATCACCTTAATTTGTTAAACAGTATTACATATGTCGATTGCTTTGCAGATGTTTTTGGATTCCTATAATCCTACTCTCGAGTAGAATGATGAAAGCATTTGAAAATCAAATGAAGAGAGAGGGCCCAAGAGTATTAAAAAAAAGAACTACATTGAATTCTAAATATTTCATATCCAATACTCAGTGGACAAAATCTATGTATATCAGGGGGAAAATGTAAGCTGAGCAGATTTTACACCCATTCTCTGGCATTATATTACCTGTATATTATTGTCATTCCTATATTAACAAAATAGTTCTATGGTGGACAGCAGCGAATCCTTTAAAAAAAAAGGGGGAGGGGGGAAAGCCACGTGTTTCACTTCTTTTCCTCTTGAAGGGCAAAGATGCATAATTTTTTGTGCTATTTGTTTATTTTAAATACATATAAAATACATATGTGTAGTTAGTAATACTTAGTCTGGATCTAATACCGAGACTAAGTTATTACTCTATCAATGTTACGGTAATAAAGTTCAATATTATAAAAAACAATGCAGAAATGTTATCCTATCGTATAATTTATTGCCGTCCTAATATTTTTGAATGTAATGTAATTAACGCTGTCATTATCTTTAAAATTTCAAAAATTTCCGAATATCCTTCACTAGACCGCCGGTTTTATTGCGGAGAGGAGGATCCAGACACCCGATGCCCCCTCCCCACACCTAGAGTCATCCACCGATGGAGGCGCACTCCTAATGCCACGTCATTAAGGCGAAATGCTAGAAAACTTCAATACAACTAAAAAAAATGAATACTTAACATATCAAATGACTACAATAATTCTTTTAGAATATTATAGTAATCAGCAACTAATATGTTTCTTACTTTTTTAGTTCGCCATTGTTGGTTTTAGTTCTATAATCTTATATTTTATTAGCATATGATTCGTAAATAAATAAACAATTCGTTTCTCCAAAAGCTTAAAAACCTAATTTTTTTCAGAGTTTAAGGCATTCCAATTTTAATTGTTTATCTTTGCTATTCTGAAATAAAGTTCAAACACAAAAGCTACATACAAACGGTAAATTCAAAATCGTATAACACATGATCCCATGCTATCAGTTTACCTTCTGATTGAATAATAAACTGGTCTTTAAAGTTCTCAAAACCATTAACCACACTTTTAGGAGTAAAATAATTATTAAACTGTCAACAAGATTTATATTATAGACTTTATTTAACTAACCAGCAAAAATTCCAATCTTAAGATGCAACATAATTTAGGAAGCTACCTTCTTAATAGTTAGTGGCAGATGTCCCATTTACTATTTGTAAGCCTCTTAAATTGTCGTGATTATAACAACGTTTACTGCGATAAATCGTACCTGTTTTTTTCGGGAACAGGGGGTTACAAGGACGTTATTGTCATGAGCAGGTAAAACTAAATAATATCTTTAAAAAATGAAAATTCAGAACTCCCTTGCGATTAATTTACATGACGAAACCCTTATTGCCACAAGTAGATGTGTAAAAAGGCATCGCCTATGCGTTTACATATACTTATCCAATCATTACTCGTTGTGTAATTTAAACTATTTAGTGTAAAAATAACTACTATAATTTCTAATTTCATGGGGTATGTTTATCATTTGCGAAAATATATAAGTTAATGCCATGGCAGGAATGCCAATGAATCTGAGTTTGTGATTGCCTTTTCAAGGCGACTGAATTTTTCTGCCAGATTAAAAGAAAAGTAAAGGCATTTTTTTTCGTATATGAAAATTATTAACTCTTTCTGACACACTTTCTTTTTCTCCTAACTCTTACAACGTCTACATATCCCAGGGAGCAATTATACGGCAAATAAAACAAACAAAATTGCCACTGCACGACCCAGTTTGCTCTCAGGTTACTAACAACATATTTTGAGTAATTTCAGGTAAATAAAGGGTATTATTTACTGCCGAAATCATTAAATGGTCGAAATTTTGAACGTCTCACCTAATAGCATTAACTTTAAACCCATAAGTATCCTACTTACAATATGGTTCAGTGTCTCTAATAAGTGACGTAATTAAAATACACTATATATGTTTCATCCTGATTGTAGCTCACGGGATGTACTTACTTAAGGTACTGTTGTACTTTTCGGAACATGCTGCGAATTCGGCGTCATCAGCAACCTGTGAATCAAAAATAAGGCAATTTAATTGGCACTTTTTGATCATTTTAACGCAATTGCTTTGCTTTATTTTAAAATGCATACCGACCTTTATAGGTTATTGTTTTGATATTTAAAACCTAATATATATTAATAGTCGGAAGTAAAACACATTTGATTGGCGCGACCTGTCAAGATCCAGCACAGTTGTGGGATCTAAAGAGTCCTGTGGTGAAGAGGATCATTATTATTAGGCGTGCCTGGATGGATGATGTTTATTATTCACAGATATTCAAAGCCAGTACAAAAGTCAATCATCAAAACGTCATAAATATGTCATTTGAAACTAACTATATTTAAAGTTGTTAACTGAACCCCTTGATAAAATGTGCATACTAACTTATTATAAAGCAAAAATTTAAGCTAAACAATCACATTTAGCAATAAATTTAATTTTGCCTTTATTTTTAAATTCAACAAACTTATGACTTACACTAGTTAATTATGTTACTGCAGAAAAACCATTTTTATCAAATTTTTTATCCTTATGGTAATTTTCTTAAAATTGCATGCTGAAATTTATGGTAAAATATCTGTCCGTTCAACTAATTTATCGAGATTTAGGTTCAACATCATTAAGAATAAAATAACTATTCAATTTTTTTTCACAGACTAATTTTTAAACCATTACTTGACAAGCAATTACTTATATCTTAACTTTTTAGATTTTGGGAACACAAACTTAAAAAAACTAACTTACTTCTTTGTGCCCTTGGTACAGCAAGATTTTGGAAACAAAAGATGTCTAGTTGGCCTTATGTCTCCGTCTAAACATTAAATTGCAGTCAATTTATGGATTTGATTTTAAACATAAACCCAAAATAAAATAAAACTAATTAAATGTTCTTCGTTGTACCAGATAACTATATCTAAGCAGAAACCCTGCCTTATTCCGACTTATGAGTTCTGTGTTCCTTTGTAAAACCGGTAAGACATGCCCTGGAAGGCAGAATAGCCTTATTACTGTAGACTTAACAGTTTATTGAATATATTTTTGACGCCAATATGGATCTCATGACTTCATCTTTTGGTAAGATAATTAAGGGGCATATTTAATGATTCCCGGAGAATTTAGGTCTCTATTAATTGGCTCATGGGAGGAAATAGAATTTTTTTTTCTCACTCAAATGACTAAAAGTTTCATAAAATGTTACACTGATATGATTACACCATTACGAAATAAATATCAAAATATGGTGAATTTTAATGTAGGTTCTTTCTGTAGCAATTTACTATTAAAATATCATGACAAGAAATTACAAAAATATGCTTCTCTTTAAGCGTCTTTATTTAAATTATTATTAGTTTTGCCTTTTCTGTTCAACATTACGAGGAATAGTTTCTGTTTATTTAAGGCAAAGGTTATCCGAGTGTATTCTCAACATGGTTATCACACATCAACAGGATAGAAAAAAGTCAAGATATTACCGTAATCATAATGAGTGTTGTAATAACAGCGATGCACAGAGCAGCAACTAATGGATGACAATTCATTCTGTAGCTTCAGTTAGTAAATTGTGGTGGAGAATCACTGAAAAAAATACAAATCATTAAATGTTCAGTTTCTCAATCAAAAACAGTAATGATAATTATTATAATAAATAAATAAAATAAAATAAAACCTTTCAAGTTAGTTTAGCGAAATAAATTTATTTAGCACTGTGGAAGGATGCAAAATTTATGTGAAAAAAATATACCCACCTTAAGTCATTCATCCCCTCAACACTTCATAATCAAATAAGTTACTACACAAAAATTGACAGTGTGACTGGACCTTTATATGGAATGTTTATGTTTAATTATTTTGGATTTGAAAAGCCAGCGACGCAGTCGTTTTACATTAACACAACTACCTTTAGAAAAACTGACAAACACATACATATATACTAAGATACACACATACAAGGGCATAAAAACATGCATACGTATAGCCTATATATATGAAGAAAACCCTTTTAACTATTTATAAATGATATTTTTGTTGATATATGTTATGCAACAGTTGTACTACTATTATAATGCGGTTTTATGCCATATTCTTTACGAGACTATTTAAAAAAAAATAAAACAATCAAATCGTTAAGTAATCACCTCAGTCTTCAGTTACCAGTTCGGTGTGATGAGCCAGCAGCTTGGAGCACGACAGAACTGCGACCTGGTGTTTGAGAAACTGTGTTTCTCGACGATGTGAGCCGTCTTTTTATTGGCGAGAAAAGGAAAATGAAACGCCACTGAACACGTCAGTTCACAGGAGGGCTCCACGATTAGATTGTAATAAAGCATACCTTATATCTTTCAAGGTTCTTACCCGCAAGGTTAAATGGCAGGAGTTGTAAGCGCGAGGTATCAGCAAAATGCAGTCGTTTCGAAAGACGACTAGAAACTGCTGCATAGACCAAATATATCCCGGTTAGTGTACTTCTTTATGATCGCATATTCAAACTGATAAAGTTTTTAGGTATTGTCAAAGAAAGTATATCAATTGTTTGGCCACCAGTAATTTTTCAGCAAGTTTTTTTTTTTTTTTTCGTTTTGTTGTTGTATCTATGAGGCGTCTTGGGCTATGTCCACTAAATAAGCCATGGGCAACCGCCTGGAAATAATTTTAAAGCGCAGTCTGAACAAGATACAATGAAAGGAAAGTTAATAAAATTGCCATGCATCAACCAAAATTTTTAATTTACCTTATTCCACAAGAATATCAGTGGCACAGTCAGGACTATGTTAATGGGAAGGCTTTTTCCAGAAATTACCCATTTTGTACACAGGATTACTTGCATTTACCATAAAAACACCAGCATTACATACAAATTCTTGAACTATATGCTAAATATCAACGATAGTTGATTTATAATTTAACTGTAATCATAGGCGTGCGCACAGTAGGTGCCACAGGTGCCTTGGCACCACCATTAGGGTTAACATTATTTTATTTTTTACAAGCAGAAATAATACATACTTACAAAAAAACCGTATTATTTCCAAAAAAAAAAATGTTGTTCCAATCGTGTCGAGTTACAGATATGTGCTCATAACAATATCAGTATATCAATTATCAATCGAACCAACTATACACACGGAAACAAGCCAGGTGCAATTACTAGAGTTGTGCGCCGACAAAACATTTTTGTTGTATTCCAAAAGTTAAAACTTTTGACAACTCTTATTTGCGTATCTTTATTATTTTAATATTTTACTTATTAAAGGTATGTTACAAAAACTCCCTTGATTTGTTGATATTAAAACTTAACATTTGAGAATGTTTTTTCTAGCATTTATTTGGCGTTTTCAGAAAACATGTAAGTACTGTTTTTCAAAGCCACCAGCATGAATTCCGTGCAAACAAATTGTGCAATTTACTTTATGGCTCAACAAATCTTAAAACTGTAAATAGTTTAGTAGTTTTCCTGGTGATTATAACGTTCTAAGCCATAATTTGTCATAAAAATGTTAAAATTTTTACATCTGTGTATTTAATGTTTTTGTTCGGAAACACCTTAAATAGCACCATTTTGCGCTTTCAAATCCAAATTTTTCCGGGGGAGGAAATGATAGGGCTGTTGAGTAATCTGGCACCACAACTATTGAAGTCCTGCGCACGTCTATGACTGTAACAATACGTATCAATGAAAAAATTTGTGGCACGAGAAAAAGATTACATTACTTAAAACCATGTCTAAAATGGTTTATAATATTTTATTTTCAATAAGTTACTACAAAAATGTTCCCAAGTCCTTGCAACAGATAGATTTACAAACGGTGCGCTGCAAAATTTGAAAGTTCCGTGACAAAACGTTGTTAAGAAATACCGGCCGCAATACTACTAACAGCCATACCTAATGCTTTGAGTTTGTTATGCAGTTAACTTTCCAAGTGTTGTATAAAGGTTCCGATTTTCGTTTAGTCACAACACAAGGTAAAACAAAACTTTCAATTCATTATTTGGCTTTTGTAGAATGAATTTTGTAAAATCAGTTCCAGGATGACCAAGGTGCAAACAGCATACAAAAAAAATGGGGATGGGTAGTATCGCTACATTACAATAATTTGTTTTACGTGAAAACATTTTTGGTGGACCATGAGGTATAATTTAAGAGAAAAGAAATGAAACTCACATTTTTATGAATGTATTTATTTATTTTTTTTCACGTTAGTCTAAAAATGATATTTTACATTTTTCAAGTGTAAATAAATATTTACTTTTAATTTAATACATTTAAAACGGTGTAGTGAAATGAGATATGCGAGATCTTTGGTTTGCAAATCAAATGCATGTCGCGCGCGCAGATAATAATATAGACAGGTCCTTGCGAGTGAAGTAATTCTTAAGCTCAAGCCCGAATTGTCTGTCTACGTATTCTGTATTTTGTCTCGATCGTTCTCAGTGACATTAAAGTAGGGTGACCAAACGTCCCGTAAAAACGGGATTGTTACGTTTTTTAACGATCGTACACGGGGTCCCGAAAAAGTCTCCCGGGACGCCTAAATGTCCCGTATTTACGTTGGGTTGAATATACACTTTTGTCGCACCTCTCCTCGGGCCGTCTTCCCCTCTCCTCGACAGTTGAACTCACCCATTTTAGTTACCTTGTTTAATTATGTTTTTAAGTATGTCAGACATACTTATAATAAATAAGTGTTCACTGCAAAATTATTGTTTTTATTTATTATACGCCTCACAATTTAAATTAAATTACATATTCATAGGTAAATTGAAATGAATTATAGGTCTCAAATAAGCAAAAAAAGGAGCATGTTTCAATGATAACGTCTCGATGGAGGCCACTCAGACCCCCTTTAGCTGGAGGGTATCGCCCCCAAACCCTCCTTGGATGTGTCCCGTTTTTTCAAGTCTATGATTTGGTCACCCTACATTAAAGTCACCAGGAAGCACCGTCCAACTAGCTACAGGGATAGAGGTTAGCGGTAAGGAAGAGCGCTGCCCGTACGTAACGCCGTCGTAGTTTTGTACTGGTCGACGACACAATCGGTGGCCCTGCAACAGCGTCCAGCGCTTCAAGTCTGCGGCGCTCACGAAGGCGCCTCACTCGCTCTGCTGGTGAGTTCTGGCGCTGCTCTGGCTCGGCGCGAACCTGTCCGAGCACTCTGCCCTGTCCCGCCGCCTCTGGCGCTGAACACTTCTGTAACCGCGCGGCATTGCCCGAAGGAAGCAGTTTTAGAACGTTTTGTAAACTTTCTCCCGGCACAAATTTTCACCTGACAACTTATTTTTTCTGCTTAAATTAACTTTTAGAGCACTTCAATATCAACAATACGACGGACAATTTAACTCGTGTACCCATTTCCGTTGCGGAGTTATGACTAATTAATTATCGCGCAGAGTGAATTTTAAGTCTCTTTATCAACCCCCCCTACCTTCAATATAAATGAAGTAGTCGCACAATGGTGTAAGTGCACTATCAGGCAACGTTAATTGGTCGGTTTTCAAAATATATACAACACATGGCGATACAAGCATTGAGTCACGACATATAAAAACATTTTTTGGCGACAACAAAAGTGTTTCAATGCTAACTCTGGCGGGATCTAAGTATGTAAGCCTTTATAAATACTATCACGTTAATGCGTTGGTTTGTTTCAAAATGATAGTTGTACGAGAAAATTAAAAGCCATGGGTAGACGTCTCGAAGATACACACCCGAACCTGCATCGGAAAACTTACACATAGCTTGAAAAAATCCTTTTACACAAAATCACACAAATTTGTCTGTAAATGTTTAATAAATGTCTGCAGAATGACATATAAGATCAGGGTCGAACTATCTAGGGATAGAAACCAGCTAAATACAGCAACACTGCAAATTAAACTTCCCAAATGGCTTTTTGCTGGCGCTGTTTAAGCACATGGTTTATTTTGGTCGTGCTGTAGAATCAAGCGCTTAAACAGCTACAGGCCAGTCGTAGCTCGGTGACCCGCATGTAGCTGTGGAAAGTTTATCGAAAGTGTAATGCTGTGCACTGTCTTGGGAACTACAGCACTGAATATCAATGAATGATCCGTACAGCAGTCGACAACCAAAATGTGTGTTAAGCACCAAATCTTGCAACAACAAAAAATTACGTTGATTGAAAGAAAGTTTCATGAAGCTAAAGTTTTAAAATTTTCAACCTTAATGAACCTCGCCCATCACCAGCCCAGGTTCCGGCCATTGTTCACGTCCCTCACTACTCTTACTTGTGAGCTCGCTGGTGACGGCCGGGTGCAGGGCCCGAGCAGGCGCGAGGTCCCTGGTCTGCTCCAGGTGGTCGCGAGGTGAAGTCTCGCACAGGAGCCCGCCAGGCTGGCACCCTCCTCGCCCCGCACTCGCTCGCTGCGGAGTAGCCTCGAGCCGATGATAGCGCCGCACCGTGCCCAGGGACAACACAGGAGGGCGCCACAAATCCAGTACGCAAGTCCGACGAGCGTGCCAAACTACATTGTCATGTCGATTCGGAGAAATAATAGCCTGGTAGTTTAACAAACAAATATTTTAGATGCAACAATGCGGGTTATTGACTAAGATTAAATGTTAATAAAGCATATAATAATTCAGGAAAATGTTGAGGCGTACGACATGACTCACCTAACCCAAAAATTACACACACACGCACACAAACACAAATACAAATACACACAAACAATGGACACAGGGACACACAAGGAGACAGTGCATCATCACACTTAAACATAGGCATTTTGGAAGCTGCTGAAGCCTACGGAATCACACTATTCTGCTTACCAAGCAACACAACACATGAGTTGCAGCCTTTTACAAACCTTATTTATTTCAAAGGTGTCACCAAATAATCAAACACTGTGGCAAAAAAAGTTCCTATATTTAATAGATTAAAATTATTGTTATATTTATACATGAAAATAAGATCTTGCATTCTCCGTATTGAAAACATTACTTTTAATCAGCGAGAAATAGGAGCAGGTTTGGTTTTAACGATTTTTTGGCCACAATTTTTTTGTTATGATAAAAAAATCTTCTTTAAAGAAAAGTTAATATTTTTAACCCGGCCTGAAATATCATTAACTAAAAACCAATTTCACCGTTCCATTTACTATTTTAAACCAGTTTAAGGAACCCTCACACTGTCAAATATTTGTCTCTATCGTCGGTTTTCAAAGGCACAAAAAGAAGGGTTAAGGTGTTGAATATCCTACATCTTGACCCTACTAAAATTCCAATTGCACGATAGGACACAGACAGTGTTTTATATTTTGTGCATAGAATTTGGTATCCATCCAATGCCGATATGTTTCCCAAATTCCGCGCAAACGCGTAGCTCATTTTCTTGTTGGTTTCGTCCAAATGGCCGACCGACACGTGGCGCAATTATCTCTTATTTATTCAAGTTAATGCATATCAGGGGATGTACCAAATGTATTGTTGTGCCAAATGAAAATTTATAGTAGTGAAACTATTCTGTAATAAATTATGTACACTTTAATGGTGCTTCTTTGCCTCACATAACATTATGCTACATCAACGCCTGCCCTATAGCATTATTAAGTGCTTTTACAAATTGTAAATACTCAACTTAGAAACACACAAGATAGAATATTATAATTTATGCCTGTTCTAATTTGTGTGTTTCTACATCATGATATTTCTAACTTATGAGGTTCGGCGTTGGGCGTTTCTTAGTTACATGTATCTAAGTTGTGTGTTTCTAAGTTGGGATAAATTTAAATTATTACTTTCTACGTTACGAAGATTCTAAGTTTTGATATTCTGCGTTGCGCGTTTCAAAGTTAGGTATTTCTAAGATATGACAGTTCTAAGTTGTATGTTTCTAAGTTATGTATGGTTCCAGCATTAGGGTTCTACAAATACGTCGTCAGTGAATTTAGGTGCAGCGGGGAGAACGACTCCAAGGTCGATGTGTCGATAGCCACTCACACGGCTTTCGAGTGTTATCTGCCAGATGTAGTACCAAAACTTTATTGTATAATTCTTTAAGTGTAAGTGTTAATTAAAATATCAGCATAATTTGTCTTTAATAATTAAAACAGTTTTATTCACTATGCGACTACACCGCAAATCTCAGTCCGAGTCGTTCCTGTGCTCCATGTACTTCGCGTGGAAAACGAGGTCAGGGGTCGGATGCATCCAAGTGCCACGGGTTCTCAATGCTTTTTCCTCACCGCAGGTAACCACTGTAATGTAAGATTTTCTCAATCCCTTTCCATCGGGCCCGAGGCCGACCCCATCTGCGAGGTAGTTTTAAAGAACTCATCTCATAACTTAATTATATCATTCGCATCCGCGCATTCGCGAGTTTTTGTCTTTTTACCTTCGTAGTCGATAGGTCACTTGCATGCACCCACCCTCAAGTAGTGATCTTTGCTCGTGGAAATTCTAACTTCACCCGCACTGGGCCATCTATTGACTTAACTTGCTAACTTGTTATGTTAACTGTTAACCAATTCACTTCCCATGGGAATTTGCTGTAGGCCGTGGCCGTCCTCGTGAGAAATATTTCCTTTGAGAGCCTTCACCCATGCTTAAAACCAAAGACATACTTTCTCTTGTGTAATATCACCACCGTTTCGACAGATATATTATCTGGACTAAATTCAGCTCCCTTCGAAACTTTCTAAGTTATCATATTCATAGCACAGACATCACACATGAACTTTCTAGAATTCGTGTTAGTAACTTTTACATAGCAGTGTAGTGTCCTATGTTTCATGTTCTATCAAACAGACAGTTTTTACCGTGACATCCATCACGGACGTGATGTTTCAGACAGACTACCTTCTTGCACTATAACCTGTCATCACCTTTGCATTCCATCTGTCATAACCATGCCACTTACTTATTATAAGTACGCAGATACATGCTCCAACACTGATAAGAAACGGGCTGAGTGCTGTGGTAGCACCATGAAAGGGTACTTTCATGTAATCAATCAGTGTCACTTTTTATTTCCATCTTTGGTTTAGTTAGTGCTGTCTCCAGCCACGTGACCAGGAACCCTCTGGAGAACTCACCGGACATTAACTATCAGACAATCCGTACGGTGACATGTTCATAACAAGAAATAATCGCAATATAAAAAGAACTTGGGAAAATTAGAATAAAACCATTTAATTCGCGCGACAGTGCTTCTACCTCCAGGATTTTTGCCGTAGCCAATGGTATTGGTTTACAAACATAGGTTGGAATGTGTTGGAACCAGTTTATAGCCTCGCGCAGGTAACTGTTTATTGAAACAGTTACTTTCCTGTTCTCTCTTTTATATTTCAATAAAAATTGTCATTTTTGCGCACTTATACCAAAAAAACAGACGAAGTGCCGCTGTATAATATGATTTAAACACTGTTTTGAAATGATTTAAGCTCCAACTATTGTAAATTGTTATATGTACCGTCTCAGAAACCTTTACAGGCATGCGCATAACAAATCACCAAAATTTCATCGCAATCGGATGAATGGTATATGAACGTATACGGCAAAAACAAACAAAAAATAAAGGCATGACAAACACATCAAACGAAGGTGCGTTTAAAATTCAAGGCAACTCTATCCATTGACGAAGTTAGGAACAAAACTGTTATTAGCGTCTTGGTTTGCTGCCGCTGCGAGCTCCAATAAGTGGGTTGTTCTCACCAAAGAGTAAAATATGAATTTTGCAGACCTTTCTATGTGTATGATCGTGTGGCAGACATAGAGAAATAACACTCACTCACTATTTGTATGTCTATGAACTATGATTTGTTTCTGTTATAAAATGTAATTATCACTTTTTTACTTCCTTATGGATGGAATTTCATATTAATATGTGGTCTACGTGTTAATCCAGGTTATGATCTCGCTGTAGGCCAAATTTTATCTAGGTCAGTTTAGCCGTTCTAGCGTTATTACGTAACAAACATCCATCCTAACTTTCACATTTATGAATTTAGTGGGATTGTATTTAACAATTTTTTTAAATTTTTAATTAATATATTCCATGTTTTCTCTCGCAGAGAATCGAACCGATGACTGAGATGGATTCGATTACTAAACATTTGAAATAAGCAATTTTTTTTATATTTTTACAATTTTTTTCCGAACTTTCGGTCAAAATTTTAAGTATTTCTGATTTATGCTCAAGGCCAAGGTCTTGACCTCGGCGGCTTAAGGCGGATTATGTTTAGGAGTCTTAAGCCGTTTTTAGGAAATTTGGTTCTTTCAAAAGCAAATGTGTTTTGACGCATTACGAATTTGGAATTTTTAATTTTTGAGAAATGAAATGGGAAATTTTATCTACAAATGGGAATTTTTCCCTCAAAATAGGTATTAGGTTTTTTTTATTTTTTGGGGGTATTTTTGTAATATTTAAGGAAATTTGAGGAATTTGACACCAAGATGGCCGTCATCGGAGATGTATGTTCCAAGGCGCAGACACCACCGCCATCACCACACCCTGAACCCTGTACCCGGAGGAACCAAGCTATACCACTGTCCGTATTTGATTTAATGGTAATTGTCTGTAGCTGTTGTTATCACTGCAAATGTGTGGTTTTCCCATTTTCGTGCGATGGCCATATGCGGCTGTCCCGCCTGCTACAGTGCCGACGAGAGTAGGAGTCCATTCAATCTTAGTGATAACCTTGTATTTTTCTATATGCGTTGTGCCCACCTATAAAAACAAATGTCTGTCGGTGGGCAGTTCACAATAAAATAATTAATAAATAACTTGAATTTCAAAACTACAAAAACTTCAGATTGTTTCTCAAAGTTGTTACTCATCTGATTATTAAAGATATAATTAAACTGTAATTTATGATTAATCTTTTTCATAATACACAAAATCTAAAAATACGAAGCAGCTTTCAAGATCATGACAGAGTACGTGGGCCATCGCTTGAAGCTTTATTTATTTAAGATGGAGGATGGTTCTGGTACTCGTAAAGCAAATGATGTCAAGGCCAACATACTGCAATCACTTCTGTTCCCCCAATACCTGGATTGCTTGCTTCAAAATTCCCGGATATTCGGCACTCTCATTTTTGATCGCGAGACCACGTCGAGTTAACGGAACGAGTGAGAAAAGGTAGCACTTTCTTCAGGAGATAACAAGCGTTGACGTTTTGAAGATGGTGTCAGTATTTGGCTTGGGAGCATAAAACTCTTCATTCATTCTAACTCAGCTCGTACTTCGTCTCATCCCCTTTAAATGTATTTTTTTAGAGCATTTTTTTAACGTTCAACAATCAGTCACGTGCTGTTCCAAGTGTAGTTATAGGAAAACGACAGTGATCCAATAATCCTCAGTTCGGAGTGGCCACCCGGATCGAAGGCACACGTCATTGCTCCATTGCCTCTCCAAACCAAATCCTGAGGAGGAATATATCGGCAACCTCTCACTCGACCCTCTTGTCAAGCAGCATTGAAACATGCAGCAATGAACTTTGAGTAGAAATAGAACCTTCGGTGTTTTTCGCGTTTGTTTAGTGTTTAAATTCCACCCAGTTTTAAAATTGTTTTAACACATACAATTTTTTTTTAAATGCAGCAGTAGAAAAAAGTTTTATTAACTTCTGACTGCTTGCAATAGCTAAACTGTTTTATTAATAATGTTTCAGACATTTTCAACACTTGAGCTACTTCTGAATTTAATAATTTAAACGGTTTTATTAAACTTTGTCTTTTCATTAGCTATCCAGTTTTTAAAATAGTTTTAAACAACTCAAAATTTTATTTCTACACTAAAATATTTCAAGTATTTTGTGAAAGGATACTTAAATATAGTAAAGTTTTACAGTTCCATAAGGGATAAGATTTCAGAGCACCTGGCGTTTATATTCTCTGAGGAGGAGGTGGTGGAAAGCATTCCTACCAAAATGTCAGCCTCATTCTCCGAGGTGGATTTTCGGGAAGCGACGCCGGTGACGCCCGCCCACACAACCACTGACCGCCGCCGCCGCTACCGTCGAAGATTACGTTGATGTGTTGGTGATTGAGCAGGTTTTTGCCAGGCCCATGGCATGATCTCTAGGGGGCATGGCAGAGTTGGTGGACTACCGCCTTGTATTCCCTTCCCCTCTACTGCCAAAAAAAAGACTATATTTTAATATTTAAATATGATTGGGTGTTGCCTGTCTTATTTCACGAGCAATATTGTTATGTTTTTTTATTTCTCTCCTGACAGCTTACTCACTGCAGAGAGTCTTCCACCACTTCGGGAAGAAGTGATTGTCTACATAACACTATAATCATATATATATATATTTATATATGTATAACACTATAATGTATTAATAAGTAACATATTGGATTAAAAGCCAACACTACAAATAATTTACTATTTTCAAAAGTAACATATAATATTATTATAGGAGCGCACACAGATATTTCTTTACAGGGCGTGTCGTCACCTCAGGGCAGAGGCAACAGCAGGATTGCCAAACAGGGTCAACCCGGGGTGCTATCAAAGCTCAAACAATGACAGACGTGGTTCAGTTACCAGTGGCTTTATTGCATTAATTATATGTACCAAACTGTTACGATTTCATGCTCACACTAAAACAAATTAGTGCACAGCTCATAGGGCAAATATCCTGTTACGTAACTCATCAGTAAATGGCAGCCACCAACCAACCACATAACCTGATATCCAAAACCACTGTCTCAGTCTCAGGCCTCGTAAAGTTCTGTTTGATATAGTTTCTTACAACCCTCCTCGATGTACCAAGACCCAGGAAACAGCAAGCAGGATACCATAATGTCCCACTAGTCAGGTGTCCATGTTGACTTGGGACAGGTGCTTTACCTAACACTGGGGACACTAGTGGTTGAGGGTCATGTCACTTGCCTTCCACCAATGCTGTCCGAGTTGTATTCCCAGCAGGGTTGAATCCGGATATCATACAAGCTGGGAAACAAGATGTCCTTCACGCCATGAACCCGTGGGTTTCCTCAAGGTACTTTCGTGTTTCCCACCCATCAGTTCTGACAATGCTCCATTCCTATATCATCAACCCACGTCAACTGTAGTGTCATAGATATCGGCGAGATGTTAGACCCTTGTTCATTTATTTATCCACTCCTTCACTAACATTATTAAGGAAAATAATATTCAATTTAAAAAAAAATTGTCAGTTTGAGATATCTCCAGTTGGTTTCAATAATTTGTCTCGCCGTATTGAACCTCAAGACATTTACGTCTCTCTTTACCCTTGTCACTTATTCCAACTTACAGCATACTTCAAATTTGTTTGGGTAATGTGGATTTGTGCATCTGTTTAAGAAGAAACTACACGGGTCTAGATTTATATTAAAATTTCAATGATGTTAAATATGAGAAAATAAAAATCATTCATTCATATTTCTACTTTTTCTACTTTTTCAAGGAATTCGGATAAAAAAGTTGTAGGTTTTTAATAATCCTGAGCCCTAGCTATGATATACTTAGTGAGAGAGGTTCCTAATCACATTAAAAAAATACTCTTAAGATAAACCTATCTTTTTATGTTTGGCACTAAGCCGTCTGCATTTGGTGAGAAGATAAAAGAAAAAGATAATTTATTACTGCTATATAAATTCCAATCGCTATTTTCCATTGTCTAGCATGATCTCATAAGAAACAAATGACAGGCCACTACAAATAAAACTACAGGACAACATAATGATGAAGACTTAAGAATAAAAAAGACCATATTAGATAAATATGCATAAATAAATGGTAGTGAACAAGAAAATACAATAAAATCAGTGAAAATCACAATACAAGTAGATTAGGGCAATAAATCATTTTTAATTAAATAATATCGAAAGAAGGAATTAAGAAGTTTTTTGTTGTCGCTTTTGTCATAATTCTATTTTCTCGCATTTTCTGTGATTAAAAGTGGTTGTTCATGCTGTTTAAAGGTTTATCGATTTTTATTTGTTTACTGGATTAGGATATTTCTTTGACCACAAACACCATTTATTGGTTCACTATTTTTCTTAATTCTTTGCTATTATTCTTTGTGATTGATTTACTGTCTAATACATATTTCATGTGAATGCAGCTGGTTTGTATGAATTGCGTTAGTCTGCTATTATTTCAAAGGGTATATAAATGTTTTTAAATTAGGTTTTATTTAATAGTCTTGTTCTATTTTTGTTATATGTGTTGACTACATGTAGCAATAGATAACGTTTTTTAAAAAACATATAGCTATACCAGATTCAATCATATACCGAGTACACCAAACAGAAAAGGTGGAAAATTGAGCTATGTTAATGGTTTATTATAGTTATGTACAAAATAAATAAGTAATTTTTATGCTTGAATGTGCATTTATTTTTAGTGCAAAAAGTAAGTACAAATACAATCTAAATTAGAGTCTTTAAATTTCAGCTATGAATAATGAATACATCAAAAAAATTGAATTTTCTCTCAGAAATAGCATATGATGCAAGCTGTAGTCAATCTTGTAGAATGTCATAATTTCTAGCACGAACTATTATTCCTGAAACACAAGACAGTAGTATTATATCATGGTGTATTCACCAAAAAACTAACTTACATTTTTTTTATCTCAAGCAGTTATATTGCTTGTCATGGATAATACATTACAACACCTTATCAGAAATAAAAAAGTATGAAAAATATTTACATTTATTACGTTATGCCAAGGAATAACCTGAATATTGTGACAAAATGTTTACCTTTTATTTCGGAAGATAGATAGATATTAGTGAATTTAATTAATATTTTTAATTTAGCACAGGTTTTTTTCTAGTTATGTTCTCTTTAAACGTTAATATTAAATATTAATTTCCTAACATTATTCAACTTTGCTTCCCGGGTTCGAATCCTCGTCTGTCAATTGCGATACATATTCCGGGTGTGTACACCTCACTGTCAAAGAGACAAAACTTAACCTAAGTTAAAGCCCGTATACCTTGTAAGGTTTCTTGTATGCTCCGATAAAAAGGTTTACAACATATAAGTATATAAGCATATAAGGAGTAATTGAGATTTATATAAAAGAACCCTAAGAGTTCACAAGCCAAATTATTTCTCTGTGGTGATTGGTTCTTAAAATATAATAAATTAAGAAAACAAAACATATTTCGAATTGAATTTTTACGTTTCAAACAGCTAAATTCTGCAGTATTTAAATTCACATTAACGACATCTCTTATCAATTGGAGCATCACACAGACAGTATATAATTAGTGAAAAATGAGATTATAAAAAGTCTGTTATTGAAATATGCAAACGAATAATGACCGAAACTTCCATTAAAAATTTGTTTTGCCAGCGAAACCTATCACATAACCTTCAATGTAACACTTAACTTTAGCAGTTGCTTGGTTTGGCAGGCAATTCCGATAATTGTAAAAAACACAGTGATTGTGTGTGTGTGTATGTATATATATATATGTATATATATATATATATATATATATATATATATATATGTATATATATATATATATATATATATATATATATATTAATATATAATGGAACAACTGATGCTGTGAAAAATAATGTTTTTTGAGAATTTTTGCTGTTAAAATAAAAAAGGAAATATTTTTTCTAACTTACTGGATACATGTGATGTATATTTTTGCCATATTGCAGTTGGAAGAATCCAATTGATTTGCTGGAAACATAGTAAAACTAAATTAACATACAATTACAGCTCTTTAAATTATGTCGATGAATATAAAGAATACAAAAAATATGAACAAGAAGATATGATTAAGATGATTGTAACTAAAAAGATGATGTAGAAGAACATGAAGATAAAGAGTAAATCAAGATGTTAATAATGAAGAACATGATGGTTAAGAGAAAGATGAAGATAAAGTTAATATGAAGAAATTAATGAATATTAAGTGATAATTTCCGACCTCATGCTTGGGCAGATTAAAGCGAGGGGAAGCTGCAACGGTTCACCTTTACCTTCTGCAATATTAGGGTGGTGAAGAAACAAACAACTCGCAACCCTGGACCCAAGAAAGAAACCAAAACCGGTCCGGTACCAAACCCGAGACCCATGGGCATTATAAACTTTTAACAGTACTCATATAAAAAAAAACTGTGTAAATCAGTAAGGATGAATCTACACCAATATTATAAAGAGGAAAGATTTGTTGGTTTGTTTGTATTGAATAGGCTCCGAAACTACTAGACCGATTTGAAAAATTATTTTTCCATTAGAAGCCGACATTATCCCTAATGAACATAGGCTACATTTTACCGCGTTATTTATTAACCACATTATTTAAGCAACATATTTTAATATTTCTATCTTTGTAATTCAGTAACTAGCAACTGTCCGTCGTCGTCGTGTCTCTCTTGACGCTCGCGGTCCCACCACCGCCTGCCTCTGCTCCCGCGCCCCGCCCACACCCCACTCGGCAAGCAGGCAGCAGCATTTGACCTAAGCGTTACTGGGGTGCGGGATGGGAGTCAATATCACACAATAAAGTGCCGCGCGGTCGGCTCCCTACGCAGCGGTTGTGTGCGATATCGTATATATTTCCTTGGAAATATTTTGAATTTTTTATAATTTTTCAATCACCACTTCATATACAGGCTAATTCCTGTTCAACATGTAAGCAAATGATTTAGTATTAGTTGATGTAGTATTAAGTTTTTTTTATCATTTTAAAATGCCCAAAAGATCAATATTCAATAAATTAAGTGTTTCCGACGCGGACGAAGACGCGGGTTTCAGCTATGTATCATATAGTCGTTAATTTTTGCAAATATATTTCCCAATGAAGTACTATTTGTAATCATTGAATAAATCCCACGCGGACGAAGTCGCGGGCCACGGCTAGTATTATATAATTAAGTTTCAGTGAAACAACTACGTTCAATTTGTTCTTCGTACTATTGTGTAGAACGGGTCAATATCAATTTATTTTAATAATATCCATAAATACATACATGTGTTCATATAACGTGATGTTATAGTAATATAAATGTTTCTAAATTTAAATAACTATCACTTGTATTAAAACAGTTTTTGACGTGTGTTGACTGTAGTTTATGTGTTTAATATTATTGTGCAAAACTGGACAATATCAATGTTTTATGCATGCATTTCTATTTAAATTTTTTTTAATGAATGTAGAATTTGTATATTGTGTTAATGTATTTTTGTATGTTTGACATATCTTACAACTTGCACAGCCTACGATGTCTTTCTTTACAAACGTTGCAAATAAAACAATCATTAATTTTTTCTTATCTACTCTTTGATTAAATTATTTATTAAATATCATTTATCCATATTTATATTTAGCTCAAATTAAAGGTGCACGAAAATATCATTTGATACATGTCACATCTTAATTGCACACGATTATGCTTACCTTGATCTGCACATTCTAAATACTGCTTGTAAGACACGCACTCTGGTTGCGAAATATAGCGATGGTTAAAATCATCCAACGCATCCAAGTCGATTTTCCCGTTATTATTGATCAGACCTAGAGCGGTGGCGTAACAGATGAGAGCGCACTGCAATCCAAAAAAATTACACAGATATATATTTGTAGAGTTAAGTTTACCTGTAAAAAAATTACAATTAGAGGGCATATCAAAGTAGGAAAAAATTATTACATCGACCAAATGGTATTAGATGTGATACATATAGCTAATTTAATCAGCAAATGAAATATTTGTGAGCCGTGAATGTCAAATTTTCTGTGTTCTCCTGAAATCAAAACTTCTGAGGTCAATAATAATATTTAATATAACCAAAAAAAGATTTTTACATCAATAAACTATGCTTGTTCTTAAAAACGTTGGTAACTGGTAGGTCCGTAAACCATAGGTCCCTTATATTACAGCACTTGTTTTGCTTTATTTCTGAATAGCTTCGAAATAAAGGGAGAAAGTGTTATTGGATCTGTGCCAAGTCATATGATTATGATTAAAACAATCTGCAAACTGGAGGTTGAAAATGTATCTCTCTTATTTGTCCACCTCCTCTAAATGTTTCGGGACGGAAGTAACGGTATGTTAATGCTCTCCCACGATATAAAACTATCCGTAAAATTGCTTTAATTCAGACTACGAGAAATTCCGACGACGTGTAAAGCCACTGAAACCTGGTTTTTTTTTTGGGATGTACCTTATTTTTTTTTTATTTCATGTTTAAGCCCAAACACACTTACGCAGGATTCCTCTTTAGCCAACCGCTCCACGGGGACTGCAGGGGGAAAAAAAAATAATCAGAATTGTGTTACACGAGAATGACAATTAGTGGAAAGTAAAGGTAGGAATCCTATGCAGCGTCCGCAGAGCACTGCTGCAAGGGAATGTCATGGAACTGTGTCCCATGGTGCGTCAGCTGCACGCGTGGCCTGCCCGTGAGAAATTGTTTCAAAAGTTTATAATTTACTTGCATGTTTCTTTACGACGTTTCTTCACAGCTACAAGGTTTAAAATATTAAATTGTGTTCTAAGTTAGTCATGTGTTAAATATTTTAATTTTTACAGCAGTGTTATTAGTTATTGTTTTATAATAATAATAATGAATACGCTATGTGAAATTCATAAACCGATAAAAATATGTTATTGGGGAATCGAACATCAAAAAATCACTGTATTATTTTTACATTATTACATAATTTAAGATTTTTATGCTATTAAATAGGAAGTTTTTTAAGTGTTTAACCTTTAACAAGGGTTATTTAAATTGATGTTTAAAACAATCTTATATAGACCTTATTTTGAAAAATGAAGTGTTGATTCAAGATTTTTCCCTTGCATAGTTTCAGTACATTTTCTTATAATTAAATTCCTAACATTTACATAAAGCAGCAAACCGAGCACAGTCATCCTTCCAGTTCCAGGACCGGACGGATACTGACGCTATATAGGATCTCCATCCATGTGTCAGCCGTGCTGCGTCAGACGCACTACGTCTGAGGATTGCATCAGGTGCTGCTTTGGAATCGCACGTTAAGTGAGGAACAAAATGATGGAAGGATGGGGACAATCATGAAGGAGTGGATGTCTGTTCTGAAGTTGAAGTTCCTCTGTTTAGCAATTGTTTAACATAACAAAATAAAGACTAGTGTTAGAAGTTAGTTTAATGGCTGTAGTGGAACTCTCTATAGGAAGAATCTAAAAAAAAATACCAACATGAAGTTAGTATTGTTAAACAAAGATGTTAACAACATATCAGCAAGTAAATACCGTTAAAATTTCTTTACAAAACAAACATGTTTTCTATCCAATTGGGAGAAAAATTCATTATTAACATTAGATTGCACACACCCACGCTCTAAATTCTTACTTCCATACGGACAATATTATAATAGAACAGTACACATAAAACGTTTTTCAAACCTTATTAAATTAAGGAGAGCTAAAAATTTATATGTAGCAAAATATTAACACTATAGCCATTATTAACATAAAAATTTACATTCATGGAGTTCTTTACTTACATTTGATTGGTTATTGTTTGGATCCAAGCTTAAGATTATTGGTGTGTGATTGGCTCTGAACTGATCGGCAGCTACAACAAAGCAAATCAAAGTGTTCATTTGCGGTATATAATTGTATCACTACTTAGCTACTAGTAAGCTCGATTGATGGTTGGAAAGGAAAATTAAACTGTTTTCCGTTATTTCATAGCTGAGTGCATTAAAAGTTTGTCTAAGTTCTAAAAATTGCCGAAAAAATAAACAAATGATAATCAAAAGTAATAAATTTAACATGCGCATTGATTCCAGCCTTAAACCTACAACGAATAAACATGGCTTAAAGGTTCATGTTTTCGTATTATATTTAGATAACATTAAACCAAGACTAAAAATTAGAGCGAGAAGGGCAGGACGGAATAGTTAAAACACCACATTTTAGAATTCTAATTGATAAATTACACAAGACACATAAACGCAAGGCAAGTAGTCCTCATTCATTTCCTTGCGTTTCAGCTTGCAATTCTGCGTTCTGTTTTCTAAGTTAGGTGTGCCGAGAACTTTGACAGATGCTGACGTTATGTATATAAAATTTGACAGTTTTTCTTTTATTGCATGCCTAACGTTTTCGTTTGCTAAACTTTCTCACCATGAAAATAAATAACACTTTAAAATAAAATTATTGAAATTTCAGTCTTTTCAAGATAAACCTTAATTATCGGTAGAAGATCAAGGTAATTATTTGTTTTCTACTGCATTTTCAAGTTGTAGTTTTGGTGACGTATTGTGACTATCGTCCTCTAAAAACGACCGTGCTTTCCAGAGCTTTTTCGCTTATTGTCAAGTTCATTAACCCAGCCTAACTGTTATGTCCGTTTAATCTTCTATAGGATATAAAATGCTTAAAGAAAATATTTAAGAAAACAAATCGTATCACCTTAATTTGTTAAACAGTATTACATATGTCGATTGCTTTGCAGATGTTTTTGGATTCCTATAATCCAACACTCAAGTAGAATGATGAAAGCATTTTAAAATCAAATGAAGAGAGAGGGCCCAAGAGTATTAAAAAAAAGAACTACATAGAATTCTAAATATTTCATATCCAATACTCAGTGGACAAAATCTATGTATATCAGCGGAAAAAAGTAAGCTGAGCAGATTTTACACCCATTCTCTGGCAATATATTACCTGTATATTATTGTCATTCCTATATTAACAAAATAGTTATATGGTGGACAGCAGCGAATCCTTTAAATAAAAGGGGGGAGGGGGGGAAGGCCACGTGTTTCACTTCTTTTCCTCTTGAAGGGCAAAGATGCATAATTGTTTGTGCTATTTGTTTATTTTAAATACATATAAAATACATATGTGTAGTTAGTAATACTTAGTCTGGATCTAATACCGAGACTAAGTTATTACTCTATCAATGTTACGGCAATAAAGCTCAATATTATAAAAAAAATGCAGAAATGTTATTCTATCGTATAATTTATTGCCGTCCTAATATTTTTGAATGTAATGTAATTAACGCTGTCATTATCTTTAAAATTTCAAAAATTCGCCGTGCGATCCTTCACTAGACCGCCGGTTTTATTGCGGAGGGGAGGATTCCAGACACCCGATGCCCCCTCCCCCCTTCAAGAGTCCACCCTGACGGAGGCTCTCTTCCAATGCCACGTCATTACTGCGAAATGCAAGAAAACTTCAATACAACTAAAAAAAAAATGAATACTCAACATATCAAATGACTCCAATAATTCTTTTAGAATACTATTGTAATCAGCAACTAATATTTTTCTTACTTTTTTAGTTCGCCATTGTTGGTTATAGTTCTATAATCTTATATTTTATTAGCATACTAGATAATGCCCGGCATGCGTTGCAATGCCTGAATCAATTTTTTAAACGTATACTAAGCATCTCTCTTTATCTCTCTAATTCTCTATCTCTCTATGTATATCTCTATAACTCTCTCTATCTTTCTATTTATATCTCTATCTCTATATATCTTTCTACATATATATCTCTATATATCTTTCTAGCGGACCCGACAGAAATTGTCCTGCCCAAATATACATATGGCGGTAAGTATTTCTACGCTGGACATTTTGTATCTTCTCATTATACATACCCCTCCTCTTGGGCACGCCACTGCCGTTACCAAAAACCTTTCCCATGGTTACGCAGAAGGCAACAACAATGCAAAAGCCCGTTGCCATGGAGGCTAATTATCAACAATGCTAATTTTTTTTTGCTTTTAAAGCGTGTATTTTTAGTTTTTCTTAACCCAGAATCGAGATAAAATATCCAATTGTGAATCTAAACCATCCTCGAATCCCCGTGAACTCACACACAAAATTTCATCAAAATCGCTTACAAACAGACAGACAGAAAAAGTACTGTTTTATTATAGTAAGATAGATAGATTATTCTTACATGTTCGCATCCATGCAGTATATGAAAAATCAGCATGCATAGCCCCACACCTATAACTATGCGTATCTGCTGCCCACGACTTTTTCCGCATGGAATTTTGTATTATCTTGCACCATTTAGAAATTTAAACATTATAACATAACAGTTGATACAGTTGTAGTAGTTTTCTTATGTTCACAAATGATAATTTTTCTCACCTCTATTTCAGACTTTGCAATAAAAATATTTTACTACCTAAATTTTGAGTAAATATGTTTCTACTTTCAAATGTAATGATGGGAAGACACTTCATAAAATGTCTTTGTAAACCACATTTACTGTTTTTTCCGTCTTGAGCTAGAATGTAAAGATTGTCTGCATTACTGACCCGCGATCAAGCTACATACATTTCAGAGAGAGAGAGTGAGAGAAAGACACCTATTGAATGTCTATCTAACTAATTTTTTTATGAGAGCATATTTTCATTAAGTAAATCATGAAATCATTCAACGATAAAAGCTGTTTATTTAATTAAGCGGACGGGTTCGCTCCAAGGAGAAAATTGACGCGGCGAGACCTCGTGGACATGGAGAAATGACACACACTCACTATTTGTGTGGCTATGAAACATGATTTTTTCTGCAATTTAAATTGTTATATACATCTACTTAAAATGTTGGTTTGTCCTGAATTTTTCCTGAATTTTCTTTGCTATAAACCTCACGGAGCCCGAGACCTTTCCAGCGACTGCAAAACCGTGGAAATCGGTTCGTGCGTTCTGGAGTTATAGCGTCAGGAAGGAAAACCCGACTTATTTTTATATAGTAGAAGATGATTCGTAAATAAATAAACAATTCGTTTCTCCAAAAGCTTAAAAACCTAATTTTTTTTTCAGAGTTTAAGGCATTCCAATTTTTTATTTGTTTATGTTTGCTATTCTGAAATAAAGTTCAAACACAAAAGATACATACAAACGGTCAATTCAAAATCGTATAACACATGATCCCATGCTATCAGTTTACCTTATGATTGAAAAATAAACTGGTCTTTAAAGTTCTTAAAACCATTAACCACACTTTTAGGAGTAAAATAATTCTTAAACATTCAACTAGAATTATATTATTGATTTATTTACATAACCAGCCAAAATTCAAAATTGCATATGCAAAATAATTTAGGAAGCTACCCTCTTAATAGTTAGTGGCAGATGTCCAATTTACTCTTTGTAGGCCTCTTAAATTGTCGTGATTATAACAACGTTTACTGCGATAAATCGTACCTGTTTTTTTCGGGAACAGGGGGTTACAAGGACGTTATTGTCATGAGCAGGAAAAACTAAATAATATCTTTAAAAAATGAAAATTCAGAACTCCCTTGCGATCAATATACATGCCGAAAACCCCATTGCGACAAGTAGATGTGTAAAAAGGCATCGCCTACGCGTTTACATATACTTATCCAATCATTACTCGTTGTGTAATTTAAACTATTTAGTGTAAAAATAACTACTATAATTTCTAATTTCATGGGGTATGTTTATCATTTGCGAAAATATATAAGTTAATGCCATGGCAGTAATGCCAATGAATCTGAGTTCGTGATTGCCTTTTTAAGGCGACTGAATTTTTCTGCCGGATTAAAAAAAAAGTAAAGGCATTTCTTTTCGTATATGAAAATTACTAACTCTTTCTGACACAATTTCATTTGCTCCTAACTTTTACAACGTCTAAATATCCCAGGGAACAATTATACGGAAAATAAAACCAACAAAATTACCACTGCATGACCCAGATTGCTCTCGCTTACTAATAACATATTATGAGTAATTTAAGGTAAATTAAGAGAATTCTTTACTGCCGAAATCATTAAATAGTCGAAATCTTGAACGTATCACCTAATAGCATACACTGCAAACCCATAAGTATGCTACAAACAATATTAGTCAGTGTCTCTAACAAACGACGTGATTAAAAGACACGTTATATGTTTCATCCTATTTGTGGCTCACGAGATATACTCACTTAAGTTACTGTTGTACTTTTTGGAACATGCTGCGAATTCGGCGTCATCAGCAACCTGTGAATCAAAAATAAGGCAATTTAATTGGCACTTTTTGATCATTTTTAACGCAATTGCTTTGCTTTATTTTAAAATGCATACCGACCTTTATAGGTTATTGTATTGATATTTAAAACCTATTATATATCAATAGTCGGAAGTAAAACACATTTGATTGGCGCGACCTATCAAGATCGAGCACAGTTGTGGGATCTAAAGAGTCCTGTGGTGAAGAGGATCATTATTTAAAAATTAATTTTAGGCGTGCTTGGATGGATGATGTTATTATTCACAGATATTCAAAGCCAGTACAAAAGTCAATCATCAAAACGTCATAAATATGTCATTTGAAATGAACTATATTTAAAGTAGTTTACCGAACCCCTTGATAAAATGTGCATATTAACATATTATAAAGTAAAGATTTAAGCTAAACAATCACATTTAGCAATAAATTTAATTTTTCCTTTATTTTTAAATTCAACAAACTTATGACTTACACTAATTAATTATGTTACTGCAGAAAAACCATTTTTATCAATTTTTTATCCTTATCGTTATTTTCCTTGAAGTGTCATGCTGAAATTTATGGTAAAATATCTGTCCGTTCAACTAATTTATCGAGATTTAGGTTCAACATCATTAAGAATAAAATAACTATTCAATTTTTTTTCACAGACTAATTTTTAAACCATTACTTGACAAGCAATTACTTATATCTTAACTTTTTAGATTTTGGGAACACAAACTTAAAAAAACTAACTTACTTCTTTGTGCCCTTGGTACAGCAAGATTTTGGAAACAAAAGATGTCTAGTTGGCCTTATGTCTCCGTCTAAACATTAAATTGCAGTCAATTTATGGATTTGATTTTAAACATAAACCCAAAATAAAATAAAACTAATTAAATGTTCTTCGTTGTACCAGATAAATATATTTTTGCAGAAACCCTTCCTTATTCCGACTTATGAGTTCTGTGTTCCGTTGTAAAACTGGTAAGACATGCCCTGGAAGGCAGAATAGCCTTATTACTGTAGACTTAACAGTTTATTGAATATATTTTTGACGCCAATATGGATCTCATGACTTCATCTTTTGGTAAGATTACGGGGCATATTTAATGATTCCCCGAGAATTTAGGTCACTATTAATTGGCTCATGGGAGGAAATAGCCATTTCTTTCTCACACAAGTGACTACAAGTTTCATAAAATGTTACACGTTTATGATTATACCATAACGAAACAAATATCAAAATATAGTGTATTTTAAATGTAGGTTTTTTCTGTAGCAATTTACTATTAAAATATCATGACAAGAAATTACAAAAATATGCTTCTCTTTAAGCGTCTTTATTTAAATTATTATTAGTTTTGCCTTTTCTGTCCAACATTACGAGGAATAGTTTCTGTTTATTTAAGGCAATGGTTATCCGAGTGTATTCTCAACATGGTTATCACACATCAACAGGATAGAAAAAAGTCAAGTTATTACCGTAATCATAATGAGTGTTGTAATAACAGCGATGCACAGAGCAGCAACTAATGGATGACAATTCATTCTGTAGCTTCAGTTAGTAAATTGTGGTGGAGAATCACTGAAAAAAATACAAATCATTAAATTTTCAGTTTCTGAATCAAAAACAATAATGATTATTATTATAATAAAAAAATAAAATAAAATTTAACCTTTCGAGTTAATTTAGCGAAATAAATATATTTAGCACTGTGGAAGGATGCAAAATTTATGTGAGAAAATATATACCCACTTTAAGTTATTCATCTCCTCAACACTTCATAATCAAATAAGTTACTACACAAAAATTTACAGTGTGACTGGACCTTTATATGGATTGTTTATGTTTAATTATTTTGAATTTCTAAAGCCAGCGACGCTGTCGTTTTACATTAACACAACTACCTTTAGAAAAACTGACAAACACATATATATATACTAAGATACACACTACAAGGGCATAAAAACACGCATACGTATAGCCTATATATATGAAGGGAAACCCTTTTAACTATTTATAAATGATAATTTTGTTGATATATGTTATGCAACAGTTTTACTGCTATTATAATACGGTTTTATGCCATATTCTTTACGAGACTATTTTCAAAAACAAAATTTAAAAAAAAAAACAATGAAATCGTTAAGTTATCACCTCAGTCTTCAGTTACCAGTTTGGTGTGATGAGCCAGCAGCTTGGAGCGCGACAGAACTGCGACCTGGTGTTTGAGCAACTGTGTTTCTCGACGATGTGAGCCGTCTTTTTACTGGCGAGAAAAGGAAAATGAAACGCCACTGAACACGTCAGTTCACAGGAGGGCTCCACGATTAGATTGTGATAAAGCATACCTTATATCTGTCAAGGTTCTTACCCGCAAGGTTAAATGGCAGGAGTTGTAAGCGCGAGGTATCAGCAAAATGCAGTCGTTTCGAAAGACGACAAGAAACTTCTGCATAGACCAAATATATCCCGGTTAGTGTGCTTCTTTATGATCGCATATTCAAACTGATAAAGTTTTTAGGTATTGTCAAAGAAAGTATATCAATTGTTTGGCCACCAGTAATTTTTCAGCAAGTTTTTTTTTTTTTTTTCGTTTTGTTGTTGTATCTATGAGGCGTGTTGGGCTATGTCCACTAAATAAGCCATGGGAAACTGCCTGAAAGTACTTTTAAAATGTAGTCTGAACAAGATACGATGAAAGGCAAAGTTAATAAATTACCATGCATCAACTAGAATGTTAAGTTTACTTAACTATTCCACAAGAATATCAGTGGTACAATTATGACTATGTTAATGGGAAGGTTTTAACCAGAAATTACCCATTTGGTGCATAGGCTTACTTGAATTTACCATAAAAACACTAGCATTTCATACAAATACTTAAATTATATGTCAAATGTCAAAGATAGTTGATTATTAAGTTAATTACACTAACTGTAAAAATGCGTATCACAGAAAAAAAATTGTGCCACGAGAAAAAGTCTACATTACTCAAAACCATGTCTAAAAATGGTTTATTAAATTTCAGGTATAATAAGTTACTACAAAAATCTGCCCAAGTCCTTGCCACAGAGAGATTTACCAAACGGTGCGCTGCAAAATTTTAAAGTTCGGTGACAAGACTTTGTTAAGAACTGCCGGCATCAATACTACTAACAGCCATACCTAAGCTCAAATGCTTTGAGTTTGTTATGTAGATAACTTCCTAAGTGTTGCATAAAAGTTCTGTTTTTTTCTTATAGTCGCAATACAAGGTTAAAAAAACTTTCCTTAAATTATTTAGCTCTAGTAGGATAAATTTTGCGAGTTCAGTTCCAAGATAAACAAGGCGTCAACAGCATACAAAAAAGGAGGTGAGTATTATCGCTACACTACCATATATATATATATTTTTTGTCTTGAAAACTTGTCTCCTGAAACATGAGGTATAATTTAAGAGCACAGAAATGAAACTCACCTTTTTATGAATGTATTTAATTATATTTATTTTTCTGTTTATTCTTTAAATATTTTACATTTTTCAAGTGTAAGTAAATATTTACATCACGTTTAATACATTTACAACGGTGTAGTGAAAAGAGATACACAAGATCTATTGTTTGTAAATCCAATGCATGTAGAGCACGTAGGTCAGATTCAGACAGGTCCTAGCGAGTGAAGTCTGTTCACCCGGGTCATTCTTAAGCTGAAGCCTGAATGACGAACACTGAAGGTTTCCAATGACAACAGTTGCGGCGTTTCGGAATCTGACATCTGTTACCGTCATCAGGCACAAACAGACTTTTAATAATACTTGTTTGGTTTCATCGATGGTACCGTTTGTCCATCAGCTGATTCAGTCTTGTTTTATGTAAATGTTTTATCTTCGTAAATTTTTTTTCGGAATTTTTACAAGCCAAACAGTGCAAAACTGCAATGGCTTATGTCCAAAAATCTGCATTAAATCAAAATTCCCTATTGCATGAATCATTTAAAGAAAGATGAAAGTTTCTTATGTCGACTGCGGCACCTCGTCCCCACCCAGTCAAGGTGATGGGGAACAGCGAGTCAGTTGCAATGTCCTCTATGTGCGCGGCCGAGACTCTACGCATTAAAACTGCATACGGTGATAGAATGATATGAAAAGAGATAGAAATAAATAATCATAGAGAGATATATAGAGAGAAAAGGGAGATTTATAGGGGGATGTATAGATAGAAATAGAAAGAGATGCTTTATATATTTGTATCTACTTCAAACAAAAGTAATATAGTAAAGTATGTCCGGGTACTGGGTCCTGGGTGTGGAGTTGGTCTGGCATATTTGATTGTAACGTCACTGCGGCCATCTTGAAAACCGCCATATAGAAATTACCCATCTCAGATCTGCCATTTTGTTTTTTAACCACTTTATTATCTTAAATGATTCGCCATCTTGGAATCGAATGCCCCATTCTCTAGTATTGCAATTTTATATCGCCATCTTGAAATCACGTAATTATTATCAAATGTTGGAAAATTATCACATCTATAAAAATTAATTAAATTTTAATGAAAAGAACTCCCGCCATTTTGAAAATGGTTTGCCATCTTGAAAATTCATATTTTTAATGCTAGAAATTCGGAAAATTTTTCAAAAATTTATAAAACATTAATAAATACATTTTAAATTTAAAACACACACTTGCATCATGGGTTCCAACCCACCAAGGGCACATCAAAATGGCGACAAATCCTTCCTCCATGCAACCCATCAGCAGACTGAATTCCCACCACTTATTCCAAGTCAGATATAATGGCAGCTAGTATTATGTCATGGCGCTATATTGTTTTCGTCTGCTAGAGGTCACTGTCACCATCTTGTGTTTGCCTGCTAGAAAGTGCTGTTGTTATATTAGTTTCATTTTTTCCTAATAAAGTGCATTAATTATTTATTGCCAGGTCACCGGCCATCTTGTTGACCGTCTTAGCTACCATTTTACAAATCTGTAATTTGTAAGCTAGAAATTAGGGGAAAAGTCCAAAATTCATCCAAAAAAATTACTTATTAATGTAATGATTGATACGAATACCTCGGTTCGACAAAAAAAAATAATTAAAATTACCAAAAAATGACAGGCTTGAGAAATAAAACACCACAGTTATTATAAATAAAATATTTAACACATATTTCTACATGTAAGAAAACCAAACTAATTACTAGCATTTATTGATATATACTGTTTTCTTTAAGTACGAAGCAAGTACTTTACATGTCTTGACATATCTTTTCAGTTTATCAGGTTGACTCATTGGTACACCACATATTTCACAAAGAGAAAAATTGTCAGTTTCATTAAAAGGACAGTGGTATATTTCATGATGTTTTTGCACTTGTAATATTTGCTAATGCTTTCTCACAGAATATACAGTTTTATTCTGATGGATGTTCAATCAGTCCTTTGTAAAACCACATGTGCTTTTTCAAGTTTCCGAAGTGTATAAACTGACTGCACCTGTTGCTCTAATAGGTAATGCGTTCAGAATTTTTATTCCGATTGTGTATTACATAATCGCGAATATTCAAGTTTTTGATGCTGTCACAATATGTAGGCTACACTCAGGTGATCGAACGCCGTAAGTCGATGCTTTTTTTTATCGTTGTCATTGGCACTGTGGACAACCATTGCACTGGTGAAACATCAGCCACGAAAGTCTTCAAGGTCTGCCCCGCTGTCGATACCGAATGCATTGAAATCTCCTACAGTGTTGGAAGAGTAGATGCTACTGTTGACACCGTCGCTAACAGGATCTGCGGCTTCGTCACCTTTGACGTCGCTGCCATCAAGGTCTCTGTTGATGGCAGGCCTTCCATCGAGGCCGTCGTTAATGATGGTAGAGATGGCATCGAGATCACAATAACTTCCAGATACCGGACTAACATGTGATTTGAGTCAAACTAGTCAATCTGCACTGCACCAGAGCCAAATGTGGACTGAAAGTCTCATCGTCCAACCTACGCTTATATAATTGTAGCGACAGGCATGAGACACGAGTCAAAACAACAGCCAGTTTAATTTTTACAAACAGGTTCTTGCTTGCACTTAACTGATTCAGTGCAGACTTCATAATGTCGATTTATACATCGCAAAATTAGTTTTCTACATTCGATGTAATGAAATACTATTCTTTATGGATTATTCCGGCATCCACTTATTTCATGCCAACGAGCACTTGAAGTTGTGGTGAATAATTTACTACAGTATTTGCGCTGACGCCTCAAATATGTTAATGGTCTTCCAACATTCGTTGAAGTCTCCGAGGTTGCTGGCAAACCTACAAACAATGGAACAGCACCTGCTGATTTCAAATGTGTAGTCGATATCACAGATGCCATGGGGATTTTCGATGCCATCAGAATCTCTGGTGATGTCAGAGTCGCAGCCATCTGCCATCTAAGCCTTCCACCAAGATATACGCAGCTTTTGGCGTTGCTTCCATAGACGTCTGCGCTACCATCGAGGTCTCCGCTGCCGTCGCCGTTGCCAACGGAGTCTACTCCATCGATGGTAGTCCGTCCATCCGGGTCGACGTTAAAGATGCCATCGAGTTCACAGGACTAGGTAATTACTCGACTTATGCACCAGACTAATCAATCTAGCTGATCCGCACTGCACCAGAGGTGGACTGAAATTTATGTCGCCTGGACCTCACTTATATACCCACGGTTGCTGGTATACTACGTGAGTCAAATTAACATTTTTATGTTTAGTTTTTTAACAGATTAAAATAGAGCTATTTCAAAATTCTAATTTTTCTATGCAGACTCTGGTGTGTATCTTCGAGGTGTCCACCCGTGGCTTTTAATTAGCTCGTACAACTATCATTTTGAAACTAACAAACACATTTTAACGTGAGAACCTTTTTTAAAAAGGCTTCCATACTAAGGTCCCGCCAGAGTTAGCAAAGAAACGCTTTTAATATATGTCGTGATTCAAGGGTTGTATGGCCAAGTGTTGAATATATTTGGAGGAGGGGGGTGTGTGTGTTGTTTGTGTGTTTGTTAAAGAGCCTCAAAATTCACACTGCGTGACTACCGAATTAGTCATATATCCGCAACGGAAATGGTAACACCAGTTAGGTATTTGTCCGTCGTCGTGTTGATATTGAAGTGCTCCAACAGGTTAACTAAGCAGGAAAAAAAAAATGTTGGGTGAAAATTTGTGCCGGGTGAAAGTTTACTAAACGTTCTAAAAAGGCAATGCCGCGCGGTTACAGAAGTTTTCAGTTCCAGAGGCGGTGGGACAGGGCAGAGTGCTCGGGCAGGTTCGCGCCGAGCCAGAGCAGCGCCAGAACTCACCAGCAGAGCGAGTGAGGCGCCTTCGTGAGCAGCGCAGACTTGAAGCGCTGGACGCTGTTGCAGGGCCACCGATTGTGTCGTCGACCAGTACAGAGGCTAGGATGGCTGAAAATCAACTCCAACTACGAAGACCCGACACGAAGCAAATGAAACACCTCGAGCTGATACGCGGGGCAGTAAGGACCCTCATATTCTCAGGTATTCCTGTACAAGTCCACAGCCGAGCGAGCTCGTTCCATTCCAGCGCCCGGCTCACAACCGTGCTCTCTGGCAGTGCGCCGATGATCATTTTAGCCGCCAGTTTTTCGAGAATGAAATTTATATATAAATTGTGCGCCTCTTGGATGCGACTTCCTCAGGTTCGGGAAAGATACCCGGGCTGTTCAGGCCACCCGGGGCGCCTTATAAATAACTGGTAAACGAATTGACACGACACTGCACTTTATTCAGAACCGATACACTTATTGGTCCAGGTACTGGCCGCGTCTGTTGTCTGACCGCTGCGACACGCGTATCTCTCTTCGTCAACGGTATGCGCGACCAGGATAGGTTGCAAAGTGGTGTACAGGGACTTATACAGTGGCCGATTATAAATGTGAAAGGTGCGGCGGATAGTCCCAGATCTCCTGTGCTGCAAGAGCTTCTAAAGGTAGTTACGTTAACATGGAAAACAGCACATACAAACAAAGTTATTTGCAATCTAACCTGTGGCGAAATATTGAGGTCCCAAAAAGTACGTAACCCGGTACGCTGGAATCATACACGTGCCGTCGTCTGGGGTCTCGGGCTCGAGTCCCGGTGCGGTTCCTAGCGGGAGTGGCTGTTGCAAATGTAATGAGTCCGGGTGGGCGCCAGACTAGCTCTGGTGCTAGTCGGTAGTTGGGTCGTGGGGTCGATTGCCCTGCGTGGCCCACTAGGACCGTCGGCGGTGTTGCGTGGGTTTGAGGAGTTCCCTACTCGGCGGTGGTTGGGAATAGCAGGTTTAAAGAAGCGTACGCTGAAGTGAGGTAATAAATGACGTGCGTCATTTATTCAGTCGACAGTGGCTCTGGTGTAACGTTGTTGGTTACACGCCACGTCGTACAATAGGTGACGTTACAAGATACAAATTACACAATTACACGCAACTAAGTCTGAGAGTTTCTGAATTACCGTAGCACAAGTTTACAAAAGGAATGTTACACGAGGTTGCGTTATACAAGTTTACGAATGTTACGTGGAGAGATGCGTCGCACAAGTTTACAAAAGAAATGTTACACGAGGTTGCGTTGCACAAGTTTACAAAAGAAAATGTTACACGAGGGTGCGTGGCACAAGGTTACAAAGAAATGTTACAAAGTCACTAATTATTCCGTATTATCGTGCCCCTAGGCGTTTCTGAGCCTGGCTGCTCAACGAGGGGTGAGGGTGATTGGAGGCGGCCAATCCCGTAAATCTGCGTACTGAGGCGGTGCTCGCGTCCACGGCAGTGGAGCGCGGACCGTAGCTAAATTCGCTCAAAAGTTCCCTTACGGGGAGTGTCAGCGCCGGAGCGACTGAGATTAACAAAAGTTCTGTCCTCGGGAGTCGGCCCGTACCGGATAATGCACCTACCCCGCGGACCAAGTGTGGTGCAGGGGGGGGTGTGATATTTATGCTGCCGGATTAGGTCCTGGACCGAAAAGCTGGACCGGGTACACACGGAGAGATTATTAAAAGGGTTTGAAGACTGACTATAGTTACCAGAAGTGAACTCGGTGTGGACAAAGGATGATGTCTCTCCGTGGGACGTGCGTCCGCCCCGGTCCACGAGTCGCGTTGAACTGGCATCATGTCATGGCGTCCGGCCGAGGCTTGGTGGCCCTCGTGCCAGGGTTGACCTCATTACGTTAATTTCTGATCTGATAAGTTAATAAGAGAATTTAATGATGTGAAATTCTTATATTAATTATAAAGGCTGAATCAAGGTCATTCGTCCCTTCTACGAATTGAAAGTTATTATATTTAAGAATTATTATGTTTGAATTTTTACGTCACACCAGCGACTGTTCGTCTCTTGTCAGATTGCTCTGGTGAGGTTAATGACGCAACACAAGGTTTGAATAATTATGTCATAAGGTCTGATTGATTGATTCAGGCAGAAGGCCGCCAGGGGAACACTCACACGCGTATTGCTGTAGTTACACACGTGAGTGCCTGGGCACTCCTACGTCGCACTTTCGTTGACCAACTTCAAATAATTACGTAACACTGTTTAATAATCTATGCTTGTTTTTTAATGAGGTTGGTTATAATGACGGTCTGTTTATTTTGGGGGGGCCGGGTTCTACCTTGGTTGCTGGTGGCTCGCCTGACTCGGGTGGGTCATGGCTAGGGGCGCGTTCCGTTAGCGGGGTTGAATACTGGCGGTTGCAGGTCGGGCTTTAGGGTGGCCTTCGGTCGGACGACGTCACACGTTACAGCCACTTATTAATCAGAAATTACTCGGTTAGATTGCACGTTACAAGTTACACATTTACAGACGACGAAAGTTAAAAGGCGAAAGTTAGCGAGTAAGAACTTGACACACGTTGCTACGAGTCTCCGATGATAACAATTAATTGGCTGTGTAGCCGAAACTGCGTAACTCAATTACGCTGTCCTTAATCTCTGGACACTAAATTATGTAGAAAATGCAAAGTTCCCTGTTGGGATAAAATTAATTAGTGACGAGTCGCACGAAATATCGTGCAACTGGGTGGGGTCGGCTTAGAGCTGGTAAAAGGATTTTAAGAACTTACACTATTGCTGAAACGTGGATGTAGCGCGAAAGTTGATGGCTCTGCGTTCGCGGAGCGTCCGACCCCTGCGAGCTCCCGACGGTAACTGGCGCGAGACCGCCCTGCGGCCTCGCGCCTCGACACGTGAAGCGCGGGAAAACATCTACGACCAGTTTTGGACTTAAATGACATATTTCACAATATATGGTCTTGGACAATTGGACATAATTTCCCTTGAATTAATTCTCTTTTAAATTGTTATTAAATTGGTAGTTTTTGATTTGAACAGAATAATTACATATTTAATTAGGCGCATTGCCACACCCGGCTGGGCGCTGTCGTCGCTTTGGTGTTCGTCGCGGCGCACTTTTACACACTCGGCGGACATCACGCTCGGGCGTGTTCGATGCACTTAAGAGTAAGTGTTGTTGTGACATAACGGCCTGTGCGAACCAGAGGGAGCACCGGCGGTCGGCGTCAACGTTGTTTTTTCTGAAGCTCTGTGCACCGTAGTCCTATGTGTGCCCGGGTAGGTGGAGGCCCGGTTACGTATTCGATCCAAACCCCCGGTAACGTTCACATATAAAAGTACTGCGGTTCGGAAACAAGTATAATCGTGGAAGTTCTGTCGCCTTGCGCACAATCGTGTGACGTTAAATTCTTAATTATTCGTCTATCATTCATTTTTATCTTTGGTTATTAGCCACCTTTCTTTCTAGGCGATATATCGACACCAGCTGCTCTGCTGGTCTGTTTGGAGAGACACATTTCCATCGAACTTTGGAACTTAGTTCGTGAGAAGTTTGACTCGTAGGTACAGTAGCAATCCAGTGTGGAAAACGAGAAAATTATTGCATTTTAATAAAGAGAGACTTTGTCAACCGTGCCTCTGTTTAGGTACCCATTCTGCCACTTTCTAGGCTGTTGCAACTTTCCCTCCACTTTGTCTCAACAGCTTCTTTTTTTCTCTCTCTCTCTCGGACTTTTACCCATTTTAAATACGTGTCCTTCCTACTCCTTGTGAACAATCATCAAAATATAAAAATCAGAAATGACATCTAGACTATTTGCTCAAAAAGGAAAATGGCAAAAAAAAAAAACATTTTTAATGAAAATTTTAGTTTTGTCAAACGTTCGTTCCATTTGCTTTTGATTAATCCGTTTCTGTGTTATTAGGTTATATAGGCTAACGATAAATTCCATAATTACTAATGGGCTGACCTTTTATATATAAAAAAATACAAAATGGTTAAATGGCAACAGCAGGGATCACATGATGAAGGGTTTCATACCGGCTCCGCTAGAAACATTCTGTGGCATCAAGTACGGGTGTTTCTATCTCCCTTTACATTGGACAGACTATTTTTACTTCTTCCAATCTCTTCTAATTTTTCACGTATTTTTCGCTACAGGATTTAATATTTATTTAGTTTGCTTTATAATAAGGGGGTAATTTTAAGCAATGTTATGTTATCTTCTGCCTTCCCGGATTTCAACTTTGCACTTGTATAGTGACCTTCACTTTTGTAGTATGTATATTTTCTTATTTCATAATGTGTACTGTCGTCATAAGTTGTTATCAGCTGATTGTGATAATTCCTAGGTACGAAGTATTATCTTGCGTAATATTGCATGCACTACCTTAAATTCACAGTCCCGATCTGATAGTAGTTTGTACAAGGAAGGAAAATAATTGTTCATGGACATTTACAGAAGTAGGTAAGTACCTATGAAATTTAAAAATCGCGCATTAAGGAGTCCGTTTAACTGGTAAGTCACAATTACAGATACCTGTCGAAATAAAAAGTAGAAAAAAAAACGTGCTTTGTGGATTAACAGAAGAGTTAACAACACTCCCATACACAATTCTATGTTCATTGCACTACTATAAAAAAACGCGTGTGCAGTGCGTCGAGGGGGGGGGGGGAAGTTAATGCGAAATGATTTTTTTTTCTAATTCTGTAAAATGTTAAAACCCTTTTCTGGGTAGGTAGTTCAGAAGGTGAGAATCTTTTCCAAATAAATAATATTAAAAACCGTCAACTGAGGTGACTTTGTCTACCTTGTGTTGATTTTGTCCCACTATGTACTTGGAAAAACATTTACTTGATGCTATGTCGGGAAGCCTACAACTCACATAGTTTCGATTCCCTGCAAGAATTTCCGAAGATTTCCGAAGTTTTGCGTTTTGGTATTAACGCCACTTCAGCCGCTAAATCAGACGTTTCCAATGAAAACAAGCATGTTGTGACTGAACTAACCTAACCTTTCGATTTTTTTAAATTAAATTTTTGAGAGAAATCCGAAGTTGCACGAACGTGGTAGGGAACCGAAACTACATGAGTTGTAGGCTTCCCTGTCCTTTACTAGTACGAAGAAACAAGATGGCAATCATGGATTCCACTAGGAAGAGTTGGTAGTATGAATAAAAAATAATAATGGGCGATTGCAATGTTTACACAGTTGGTAGGTACTACCGCATTTATGTTATTGTTTATGTTTTGGTGTTGATATCAGTGGAAAACTTTATATTGCCGCAGATGGTTAGAATATATTGAGAAAACTGGTAAGTAGTTAATTTTATTCCGTAATATCTCTACTTTAAGAAAATATATAGAAAGTGTTGTCATTGTTTTATAAAATACAGTTTTGGAAATGTCAAACAATAGCTTTTTTGACTGAGGGGTGACTGTCTCAAAACAGATACCTAGTCAGAATGTTTCATTCTAGTCAGAATGTTTCATTCAAACAAATTGTAAATGACTTGTTTGTATGGGTAGGCAGCACATATCTACCTTACTAAGTGTACCAGTATTACATGTAGATGTTTTTATTGTCTGTTCGCAGTGACTTTGTAGCTATGGCACGCAAGTATTGTCATGTAGTGGGTGGCCGGCCCTATAAAAATGATGGCAAAAAAACAGACAGAGCCATAGATGATGTTGTACAGAAGAGATTGAGCCAACGGTCAGCATCAAAAAAGTATGGCATTCCTATAATGACACTAAAAACAAACTGAAGAATGTTCACACCAAGACACTAGGTGGTCAAAGAGTTTTTAATGAGCTGGAGGAACAGTCATTTGTTGACCATCTAATAAAGTTGTCAGAGTTTGGTTTTCCAGTCAATGAAAGTGATTTTCGATGGGCTGTGAGAAATTATCTACAGCGTAAAGGTGTGACAGTGAAAAAATTTAAAGATAACACACCAGGCTATGACTGGGTCAAAAGGTTTCTCCGGGACCATCCTGAATTGTCTGTGAGGTTTTCACAAAATATCAAGAAAGTTAGAGCAGGTGTGTCAGCAGAAACCATCACGACATATATCGATCATCTGAGTAAGGAGATTGAGGGGATCCCTCTCAGCCATATATTTAACTATGACGAAACCAACGTGTCAGATAATCCTGGAAACAAGCGTGCAATTTGTAAACGGGGAGCCAAATATATAGATCGCATATGTAACCACAGCAAATCCTCAACATCTTTAATGTTATGCGGCAATGCAGAAGGAAAACTGTTGCCGCTCTATGTGGTGTTCAAAGCTGACCACATGTGGTCTTCATGGATCGTGAATGGTCCACCAGGAACCAGATACAACCGCACAAAAAGTGGGTGGTTTGATGCTGTTGTGTTTGAGGACTGGTTTTGTAGTCTGTTTCTCCCTAGTGTTGCATCATTTACAAGGAGACATTGCTCTCATTGGAGACAACCTTTCCTCTCACATTAGCACACAAGTGTTGCAAATTTGCCAGGAAAAAAGAATCAAGTTCATTTGTCTGCCGCCTAATGCAACCCACTTGCTCCAGCCATTGGATGTAAGTTTCTATGCACCATTGAAAAGAGCTTGGCGATCAATTTTATCATCTTGGCTTGACTCTGCTGAAGGGTCAAAATTCCCAAATATCCCAAAGGATAAACTGCCCAGTCTCCTGAAGTCTTTAATTGATGGAGCAGTTTGAACAGAACAAAGAAGAAAATTTAGTTTCAGGATTCAGGAAATGTTGCATTGTACCTGTTGACAAAGATGTAATATTGGCACGGTTACCAAATGAAGAGGCAAATTCTTCTCTCATTGGAGAAGCTTTCATGGCATCACTTACTGCTCATAGGAACAAGGTGATTGGTGGTGATGCACCTAGGCAGAAAAGGAAGAAACTAAATGTTCCTGCAGGAAGAAGCATCAGTGTAGGGGAGGTTTCCGAGTCATCAGTAAGTGAACCACCTAAACTGAAGACACGCAAACAGAATCGACAGAAGACCCCAACAGTTCATGAAGAATCGTCTTCAGACATTGATGGGAATCATGAGGATCTTGTTGTCAATGATTCAGATAGTAATCTAGAGACATTTTCCAACTCAGGTGATGACTCCGTAATTATTTATAACCGTGAATCTCTGAAATCTGTGTGCAGCATCAACGATTTTGTCATTGTTACATACAACTCACAATATTCAGGAAAGATTGTTGACATCACTGAAGCTGGGCCAACAGTAGATTGCATGGAGCAGGGGAAGAATTACTGGCATTGGTCTCAGAAGCGTGACATCTTGACGTATGAATGGGAGCATATTGTGAAGAAAATCAAACCTCCAAGGCAGGTTTCTGTCAAAAGAAACACTCTGTTTGTAGTTCCGTAGTTGAGTGAATATGTTTAATAATAAATTATATTAATTTTGTTTTGTTAATATGTTCAATAATATTCTTCTTTTGTTAATGTGTTCAATCCAAGTTTACATTAGAAATAAATTTTGTTCATAGTAAAGAAGCTAATTGTGTTGTGTTCCTTCCTCCCTTCCCCCTCTCCATAACCCAATCAAACTCTCAATTTTTAACCCATCACAACACCTCAAAAAAGGCTTTTGTGCTTCCAAGCAGTGTAAAAATAAGGGTGAGATTGTCCCACTGGTCATTCTATGTGTATATTCAAGCTAAATCATGCCCTGAGACAAAGTCACCCCATGTTGAGGTGAGATTGTCCCACTTTTTTACAATTATTTAAAAAGGTGATTATGTGTGTTTCATTGTGATGTCAAATTGTTCATTGGAATCTCTTCTATTACATAAAAAATATATTAATGTAATAACTTTTAGCTATTCGTTGGTTTATGCAGTTTATCAGACAAAGGCAGTGAAAAACAAGCGAAAGTCACCCCAGCTGACGGATTTCATTTTTTTTTTTTTTTACACTTCCTTTCATGTTTTGTGAATTAATCATTAAGGTAGATTACCATTTTAACAAGTAATTATGTTACGTTCATTAAAAATAGCATCTATTTGAGAGATTGGGTAGGTTGGCTAGACTGACTTCAGTTAAATACTGAATAATAGTGGACGGTTGGGTAGGTTATTTTAAAATACTTGGATATTGTGTGAAGGTTTGTTAGGTTAATTAGTAACTGAGGAAATTTGGTTAGGCTAAGTAAGCTACAATTTAATCGATGAGGTCCTAAACAACTAGTCATTGATTTAATAGCATTTTTAATGTAGCTAACCTAAACTATTAACCAACTATCTACACTATTTAAAATTATTTTTGAACTACCCAACCTACCATTTTTACAATAGCACATTATTTATAATGTACAGGGTGTCTACTGACCCTGGAAAACCTGGAAAACCTGGAAAAATCAGGGAATATTGTAATCAGGGAAAAATCAGGGAATTTTTTCAAAAATCAGGGAATTTTGTTTGGTAGGTTGTAGTTGGCAATACTTTTTTGTTTATTGATCAGCTTGCATTGACGTAGCATCAAGTGTATCCCCTCCCATTATTATTTTTGAATGGCAAATAACGAACAGTTCCCATGTCCATTTTCTTTTATTTACCATCGGATTCGGAAGTGGCGTTAAATCACGTTATACAAACAGGTTCAAGCTGGTCTGTTATCCTGCTGACGTGACGTGCTGTGACATGTGCTCCCCGTGCTCGGATTATACCGACAGGTGCATTTCATTTTAAGTAATTATGGATGCCCCCAACATAAACTGGGCATTTTTGTTAGCTTTGAAAATACATATCACAGACACTTTTGGTGAAGATTCGCCATAGTTGCTAGAAATTGGTAGCTGTGGGCTTCATACGGTCCATGGTGCTTTCAAAACTGGAATTTCTGCTACACAATGGGACGTTGTTAGTTTTTTGAGGCACAGTTACTTTTTGTTTAAGCATATTCCTGCAAGGAGGGCAGACTATATTAGAATAACTAGATCAGAGCTTTTTCCCAAGAAATTTTGTGCAATCAGATGGTTAGAAAATACTGCAGTTGCTGAGCGTGCCATGAAAACGTTACCCCACCTAAAGATATTTGTTAGTGAAGTTTCTATTTCATCTGTCTTTCAATGTAGGTAGTAGAAAGTGCTCTTGAAGATAATTTTCTAGAAGTGAAATTTACATTTTTCCACTCTTTGGCATCAGAGCTGTAATTGTTTCTTACAATGTTCCAAAGAAATTTGTTAGTGAAGTTTCTATTTCATCTGTCTTTCAAAGTAGTGAAAAGTGCTCTTGAAGATAATCTTCTAGAAGTAAAATTTACATTCTTCCACTCTTTGGCATCAGAGCTGGAATTGTTTCTTACAATGTTCCAATGTGAAGCACCCATGGCACCTTTTCTGTATGATTTACTGGTAGACATTTTATTAGCTTTGGCAGGAAAGTTTGTGAAACCAGAGGTACTGAAGAGCTTTAGGGAAAAACACAATGTATCTCGATTGGATGTAGATAACCAGGAAAATCTATTTACTGCTAACAATATCAAGTTGGGTTATGCAGTACGCCATGCCATCAAAAAAGAAAAAGTACCAGAAAAGTCTGTCCTGTTACTGAAAAATGATGTTAGGACTTGTCCAATGGTTATAGTTAAAAAAACGTCAAGACAAAAGTCCCCTGAAGTACAAACTTACCAAAGGAATTTCCTGCTTATGTCCGTCTATGGCTTTAAATTCGGGTGTGAGGAAACAGTGTGTGAAGTACAGTTTAGAATGTTGTCTTCGAAACAGGTGGCTATCAGGACAAGAAGCTGATAACATTGAGTGATCATATCAGTTGGTATGTTCCTCGCAAGATTCTGAAGCACTGTTCTCATCTTTTTCTCGAGATCACTTGTGGATGCTCATTCTTAAGGCACATACAGTAGTTGCCAAAACAGGCCTTCTAAAGTTTGTGAGGATGATGATGGAAATGCATCATTGGAAAGAGGATTTTCAGTGAATTCTAATCTGCTAACCATCTACACTTAACCCAAATGACCATTTGTATATCACAGTATTTGTAATATCTAAACCAAACAACACTCGTTAAAATTGTAACTGCTGGTAAACAACTTGGATTATCACCATGCTCTTACACAGAATAGTTACTAGTAACTATATAATATTATACCCTTTTAAAAATTTTTAAAATTTTGCTTAGCAAAAAACCCAACTTGTCTGAGTTTATCCAGGTGTAGCTGGAACACAGGGGCTGTTGGAGAGATCTATATTGCCTGGAATGAGGGTGTTTGAGTGGATTCACAATTGAACTGGATGGGTCGTGCTTAAGGCGTTTGCCTACATAGAGTTGTTGCTATTGTTATTTGGAAAGATTGGAGTTGCTTAGGGCAACACCGACATAACCAAGTGCCCAGTAGTCTACGCGGAGGGTAGTGAGTGGGTGTGCAGTCTTTTTGCCATGCTCCTTGCAGATATGAGACTGATGTGCCTCCCAGATTTAACAACGAGATCCAGGGCGCCACCCTAGATTTTTTTATTACATCTCATACAGGAGCGCGGATAACATATACATCTCAGAGTGTGACTCGTCCACAGTGCCTTATTCCTCAGCGAGGCATCAGGAAGGTGCTCGATGCTCCATGATGCCCTACATGCGTGGACTCCACTGATGGTCCTGTTATCTACATGCACTTGCTGTGGTCGGTGAGCCACCAATAGAAGTTGTCATCACGCATGGTGGACAAGGGCGTAGTTTGGGAGGAGCAGGTTTGGGGAGCATGATGATCCTCCCTAAAGCCAGAATATTTTTTTTTTTCAGAAATTATTAACTTCACTAGCCATCTTAAAAAGACTAAAGTATAGCTTAATTTATGGCCACGAAATATAAAAAATTAAGAGATTATCCTTTTCTTTAAACACAAGAAATGAAAATCGACATGTAGTTTTCCGCCTGAGTCAGAGTCTACGTGGATGAAATGGGGATGACACTCATCGGAGTCGGCTGCCCTACCCGAGCGACAGACCTGTCCCGGCCAGCCCTTTAAACACTTTTAAACACATTTTAGGATATAATCATAACCAGTGGTAGTGTAAGAATCTAGCTTTAATAAGTGGCAATTTATCATCTAAGAAAAAAGCACTTAAAGGTTCTCAGATAGCTTTAAAAATGTGTTTCAAACACATTTTAAAGCTTTTTTTTAAAATAAGTAAATCTTTGGATACCCGGTTTGCCTTTGAGAGATGGTACATTCTCAGGATCCCCAAAAAACAGGGCTGTCAAAAAAATATACTTGCGTAGCTCCGATTCCCCTCCCCCCCCCCCCCCCCCCCCTTCCCGGCCCTTCTCATCATTCACCCTTTTCCGATCTTCTACAAATCCTGGCTGACTGATATCTCAGGCACCCGTTTCCAGTGCTAAGGTATCCATGTAACAATGGATGAGCTACTGAGTAGGGATGACGAAACTTTAAAATAGTGAGCCTATTATTTTAGCTTTGAAAAATGTGTAACATACTTAATGTTGTATATTATTAAATTCACAGACAGTGAATGCAATTATAAAAATAATTTTTTGGTTGATGAGCTGAATAAAAATATTATACTTTGTTTGCAGAAAATGGCGGCATCAAGAATCAGCTTTATTGGAAAATGTATTTCTGAATTGAACACTCCAGCATTCCTCGTGGACAAAAAGATAGTTATAAGAAACTGTGACAGAATGATAAAAAGATGTCAAGAATTGGGTGTCAGTCTTCGTCCACATAGTAAAACCCACAAAACTGTGTAAGTTGGGGATTGCAGTAGATGCAGTACAATTTTGTGTGTGCAAGTTGTAATTTTTGCATGAAGACTTTCAGTAACTAGCATAGCAATAGTATACGTTTATGGGTGCCTGAATTATGAATTTGTGATTTATGTTAAATTAAGCAGACAGAGAAAATAAGTGAAAGTGTAGGAGGAATATAATTGAAGCTGCAGAACCTCATATATCAAAATTGATAGGTTTTCAGGAAGTATATTCAAAAACCAATTTTTGCAAGGAAAATTTTTATTTTTATTGAAATTCTAGTTTTAAAGCATCTGGTTAAAGAAATTTTTTGTTGAATATTTTGAGTGTTACCTTATTCTGGCGAGAATGACTACAAGGTTCATCTGCAAACCTTCAGTAAGCACATTTTCACCTTTGTGACTGGCAAGCATAGACCTTCTGACTTATTCAATAACTCTTTGATTGGTGCCAGTGATGTTTTCAGTATGAAAACAAAAATTTTTTTTCAACTGCTATGCTGAAAAAAAAAAAAGAATAAATGATTTTTTTTTTTTATTTATTTAATATTTGTTGCATGCCTACCTACAGCTTATGGCTTTGGGTGGTAGGCACGATACAAACAACACATATACATACAGACAGAACAAAACAATACAAAATACAAGACAACAAAACAAAACAAAGCGATACACACAACATGCAACATTGAACAATTAGTAAATAATTTATTTGTAAATTTTATAATGTAGAAAATAAGAATAACACAAAAAAAAACTAACTTGAAACAATATGATTATTAACCACAAGAAAGAAAGAAAAATTAAGTTAGGAATAGTTGTATTTTTTTAAATTTTATTTTGCTATCTAATTCAGGAAATAACCTTGCATATTTATTGTAATTTTTAGTTATTCTGTGTAATAGATCATTAGTTTTACTTAACGTACAAATTAAAGATTGATTACGACTATTGAAAGTAGGTATTCCAATTCCAGTGTTGTGAAGAAAATAGTTACAATTAATTGTATTTTTGTAACAATTGTGTACAAATAATGCATCTAATACTTCTCTTCTTAATGGTAAGGAACCAAGAAGGGAGTGTAAATCTACATTTAGATTAATGTTACTTTTTAGGTTTATAATTTTGATCAGTTTGAATTGTATATTATCCAATTTGTCACTATCTGATTTATTAATGTTATTCCAAATCAAAGAACCATATTCAAATTTAGATCTCACCAAGGATATATAAAGACTAAGTGTTGAATCTAAATTAGATGCATTAAATGTGACATATTTAATCAACGCTAGCATTTTATTAGCATTTGATCTAAGTTTTTCAATATGATTGTGAAAGAATAAATTTGAATCTAGCAAAATACCTAAGTCTCTGACACAGTTTGATTTTGCAATAGTACGATTGTCTAGTTTATATTCAAATACAATAGGATGATATTTTCTTGAGAAGGTTATTGTGGTGGTTTTACTGTAGTTAAGTTTAACGAGATTAGTCTTACACCATGCATAAACAGAAGAAATGTCATGTTGAAGTAGGTAAGTGACAGTCATTTAATGAAGTAATTTTTCTATATATTTTTAGGTCATCTGCAAATAACAGACCAACAGAATAATTTAGTGCTTTGGTTATATCATCAATAAAAATGTTGAAAAGAAGGGGAGAAAGGGTACCACCTTGAGGTACTCCAGAGTTTGCCATATGTAAATCAGATTTAGTTTTATTAATAGAAACAAAGTATTTCCTATCTTTTAAATAGCTTTTAAATAGATAGATAAAATACAGCATGTAGATAGTTAACTAAACTGTGCACCAAAAATGTAGGTACACATGCAGAAGGTTACCTCAAAAATTAAATAAATAGGAAAATAATAATAATAAAAAATCATATTTTATTACTTGAAATTATTTCATATACTACTATAAAAATATTTCTGCCAACAATGAACCAATATAATATCTAGGGGTGGTATTTATATTCATGTCTTGAGCAATTCCTTCGTCAAGAAATTCTTATATGCATTCTTATTTAACATTTGTGTGCCATAGAGGTTGCTTAAGATGATTTCAAGTGATTGCAAACAAGACAATCTTGATGAAGACCATCTTATGATAGTCCCATATTTCTTATTTCTGAGAGGGCATTCTCCTGTCTCATAGTCGTTGCTTGAGAACACCATCGTAGAAGCATGTTTCATAGTCGCTGAGACTGTGCTTAAGAACACGAATAAGATCGTCTTTGCCAAGACCACTGCAGGCATGTCTCAAGCAATTGCTTGTTCTGATCGCAATGTAGAAAATGGTGGATTCTCGTGAACCTCGTATTTTTAAACTTAAATAAATCCTGTATGAAGTGCTGAAGCAATTTTATATGTATTATAAATGAGTGTAGTGTTTGTTTGTGATCAGTGGTTACATTTTCAAGTGCTAAACAGACACGTTTATTTACATATCGATCACAGAACGAGTACAATGGATGTGGAAAACGATGCGTTTAATGATGGTTGATGGTACATATCACAATCAGAAAATTTAATTCTACATTCTTGATACCCAGAATGCATTAAAAAAAAATTAAGTAAAAGTGGCATTATACTGCTGATTTAAATAATTTCCCACTAGTTTTCGTTAGTGGTTTGGTAGTGTAATGGTTAGGGAGTTGGGTTTCAAGTCCATGAATAGAGGAAACACTACGAATGTGGTTCAAATCCTGGTATTGACAGTATTTTTTTTATAGTTACAGTTAATGAAAAAGGCAAATATAGCTTTAAGAGAAATTTTATTAGATTAATTTTTTAAAATCTAATTGTTATAATATATTTAAATGCATAACTCAGTTTATTGATTTGGTTATTTCATATGCAGTAGGCTTTGAGACATACTGTAGTCTATATATTTTACTTATAATACGATGAAATTATAGAATCACAAGTAACTTGAACAAGAAAAAATAACCTATTATATGAGGAAATTAATATCTTATATTATTGATGAACAAACACTTTATAAAGAGTTTTACAAAATGTTAAGTTCCTTACTATGTAGGCTACCCTTATCAGATTCGTTCAAACTTATTGTTATAATTCTAAACATACATTTTTCGTACTTAAATTAAAAATTTCTTTTTTTTTACTGTACCTTATCCTGAAGCTGAAGCAGAGTAAAATTTTCTCAAAAACAAAGTTTTTCACTAGGTACCTGAAATATTTTTTGATAATTCTGTAAAGACAAGTAGCTTTTAAACAAGTAGTAATTCAGTATTAACAGTTCTGAAGATGCTAACTTAATTTTATTATTTTTAAAAGGGTATTATTAAATCGTTAGATACATAATTTCTTAAAGTTAAACTTACACGGGAAAGACAAAAGTCTTTAAAGTTCTTAATTTCATTCATCTCAAGTGACACAAGTTGAGATGTACTAAAAGATGTGCATATTTCTGGTCGCAAAACATCAATTTTTCCATGTGTGATTCAAGAGTATTAAAACAATAAACGAATTCCTCACATCAACGTACAAACGCACTTCAAATGTAGTGATATATACTCACTAAATCTTGTTACTATAAATAGCTTCAAATTCCGGGGTTTCAGTGCTTGCTGTGAATAGTACCAGAATATTTAACGAAAACAGTTCAATCGGCAAAGTTTGTGTATGCTCGTGTCTTTTCGGCTGTCTCAAGTAAGTGCTTCGTCATGCCGTAAGTACGGCAAACAAGCTCTTGCTTGATCATGCAGTCTTCATGAAGCTCGTCTTGTTCGCGGACTATGAAACATGGAGATTGAAATTGCTGCCTTGAGAAACAAGACCGTCTTCGTCAAGACGGTCTCAAGACATTGCTCAAGATGCGACTATAAATACCAGCCTAGGTTCAGGATTTTTTTTCTCGTAATATTACTTTGCAATAAAACCCAAAAGGTTGTGTTCTTGGGCCCTGGAATGTAGGGGGATTTTTTCACAATATTAAATTATTATTGAAGTTGGTTGGGTAGAATCATAGAAACCTTGAATATGCTTGAATCTCTAGTATTTAAATAATTTTGAAATCTAAAAAAAAAAAATTGAAATATATTGGAAATAATATAAGTAATTAAAAATTCACACTTACAACTCTAAATTTAACTAAGTATATTTTGGTAATTTTTTTCATACGTATCCTATTACTGTTCTCCAAGATTTTGTACGTTAAATATGTAATTATGTAAATAAAATTACAATATGTATTTATTCGGGAAACATAGTTCATGTAAGAAACATTTAAAGGTTTAATGATTCAGTGCAATATTGAATTATTTTCTGTTTATCGTACATTAGAGTAAAACTTTAATTCACCATAATTTTCCAGACCAGGGCTATGACAGATAACCGAATAGACAGATAACAACAGAAATCTCTTAATATATCTCTTAATACATGATTTCGCTCTGGGATTGGGGTGAAAATGATCAATATGAACTTCAGACGAGTGACTGTTAATCAAATTTTTACTTTAATTATTTCTGTGATCCTTGAGACTTTGTTTTGGATTCAGTAGATTCAAGGTACTCTTGGTGATAGAAATTCGAGAAAATATTTGGGACCCAACCCATCTCTTTAACTATTACGATTTTAGATACAAGAATACACTAAAAAATTAAATTAATTTGATTGTGTGTAAATCTGTGTTTCAATCATGTTACTTACCTGCCAGCAAGACTTCACCTGCTCTCAATTACTTGTCATGTTGATTCCGATTACATGATCACGAACGCACCGTGGCTTGTTACTTTCCCGATATTTCAGCGAGGGATCAACCCTACAGACGGGAGGAACGAAACGGAAGATTGTGGCCTGCACACTCAACGATGCCCAGTTCTTCTCGCAACACGGGTTCGACGACATCCTGTACGGCTTCCCGCTGCTTGCCCAGCACATCCCGAGGTGCGCGAGCCTGGCGAACAAACTGGACGAGTTCCACGTGATGGTGGACAACGGCGAGGTGGTGAAGTCCCTCACCAGCAGCACGCTGTTGCAGCCAGGCAAGAAGTGGTCGGTGTTCATCAAGATAAATGCTGGAAACAACAGAGGTATTTGGTGTGAAGGGCCTCATGATATTACTTTCTCAGTTTTCATCGTGTTCGAAAGTCACATAAGTCTTCACAATTATGATCATTCGCATGATATTTCACTGTTTGAAAAAAAATATCATAAATATATTTATAGTGTTATTTTAAAATAATTTACAGAAAAATCCCTTAAAAAAATAATATTGATAAGAATATGTCATGTTATATCATTACTTTTGGGTTAATTTTTATGAAACAGTTACTGCATTTGACTAACAAAAAAACATCTTCACCCCGCTTGTGGCCTGCTTCCAGTGGATCATTTGATGTCACTGCGCCACGATTGTACGCCATCTCAGCCAATGGAGTACGTAGTGCCCTTATGCATGCAAAATTCAAATTTGTATGCTACTGTTAGCACCTGTAACTTTGCAGGGTTTTTTTTCCAGACACACGTTCCTTTTTTTTTTAATTTCCTGCCACCCATCAAATTTACTGTCTGAAATTTCCGAAAAAATTTTATAATGAGTTAAAATAGTTGTCCATGAGGTAAGCAAAATAAAATTTGAGTAGTGTTAGAAATCCCAAATCAGCCATTTGGTTGAACCCAATAGACGTTTAAGATTTTTGTATTTTGAAAGCCAAATTGCTTATAAAATTTCTAGTAAGTTACCTAGAAGTGTTTCTTTTTTTTTTTACTTTAGATTTACATTTTTTCTTAATGTTTGCAATGAGGATGTCCAATTGTGAGCATGTTTTGCACCCTTTAACACTTGGTATAAGCACATTAACTACTAGTTAAGTCTTTTTGGTCTGCAACTGCTTTGTAGGTGACAACTTTAGAAGTTTATTTTTACAGAAAACATGGATTTACCTCATGTGATAGTTATTTTCCATACAAAATATGATGTTTCAAATAATAAATTCTTGCTTGCTGGCATGGTAAACAGCAAACAGTGAACTGTACTATTTGTCAATGCTTTAGAGTAAATTTTTTGGACCACTAGATTTTGGGCTAATAACTGCACAATTTTAAAAATCAGTTACAAAATCTCAATTCTATAACTAATTACCTTATTAAGGTATGATTTAGTTATGTTTAGAACAACCCTAATTTTACAACTACTACAATTGTACAAATAAATACTATAAAATGTCACATTAGAAATCTTGATGTCCTAAATGACATTGAACGCAATATAGCCACAAATATTTAACATACAGATATTAGGCCATATGACACAGAGTTGACAAAATGTTGCATGATTGAGATTGTTTTTAATTAAAAGAATAAAACTTACATGTTATGATTTTATTATTGTAAGGGATTGACTGTTGTGTTTACAGTCTGCCGGCATTATTTATCTCATACTTTCCTACATGATAATTGCTGGTATGACATTACATGCAAGCTTCCACATTTTGACATGTAAGCATCCACATGAATTTACTGGACGGTTAATATGTAACAGTTGGCCAATCTTCGTTGAAGACACAACTCGAACTTGAACCAAATTGGAAAACCCAGCTTTCAGATGTCTCTGTATAATTTTTGTAGACTCTATTTTTAAGATTTTAAGGATGATTTCTATTGCGGGTATAAAGTAATTTTATTAAAACATTGCAGAATGGTTTTTAATACATCACTACAAATATTTTTGTCCTGTAGTGGGCCTGTGCATTTTGATTGAGTTTTTAACACGTTCGAATGTGTCACTTTGAATAAACAAATTTAATAATCTGTGATAGTGGATAATATTACTGCAATTCAATAAGAATTATGATTATACTAGTTTCATAAATTTCGTTACGTTTGTTAGCTGCAACTGTCATTATGAAAATTAATGTTTTTTGTGTGATAGTGTTTGGCTATGATGTGTGTATTGCTTTAAGATTTATATGTGTTCTTGTTTTCTCCTTTCAAGCGGGAATTTGGTGGGAAGACACGGAAAAAATTGTGCAAGTCGCCAGTTTGGTGGCTAACAGCAAGACTGCGAAGTTCCAAGGCATCTACCTGCACTGTGGCGACTCTTACTACCAGAAGACCCACGACACGGTGCTGGAGGTGAGGAAGAACGGAACCACGGCTATTCTCTCCGTCGCTGAAACACTAGAGAAAGCAGGCATCCCTTGTAAAACATTTGGCATTGGTTCCACGCCGTCATGCAGCATGGATTTCACCAAAAGTGCAGATGGAAATTTGGCGAGGCTAACTGAAGCGCACCCAGGGAACTACATTTTTTATGGTGTGTAATTTGATCAGCAAAATATTGGCTGAGTATGTTTAAATTTTCAGATTGACCACCTAGGTCTATGTTAACACTCCATTTCTTTTAACAGGTTTGGAGCTTCCTCTGTCTCTATTATTATTCTTTTATTCGTTGACCTACTTCTGTAGTTTTGCCAACCAAACTCATCCTTTTTTTATTAGCTGTTATTTTATTGACCTTATATTGAAATGGGAACATTCTGTATTTTGTGATTGTTTGGAACACATACACATACAGTGAGAATGCAGTTAACCCTCACCATCCGGACCAAGGCTGAGATGGATAACCGAATAGACGTATAGACGAATAACAGAAACCTCTTAATACATATGTACTGTAACGTTATTTCACTGCTGGCTTGGGACAAAAAGGAAAAGTAAATAATACGTACATACATACATACATACATACATACAAACATTAACTCTGAGCTTTATACAGTAAGCTGTACAAGTAGTCAGTGGACAGTTTTAAAAATGTATGTTTGTATGTTTGTTGATATGAATTTTTGTTAAGACGATGACGGATGACAAACAGACGGCTAAACAAGTGACGTTCAGTTAAATTTTTTACCGTATTTTTAATTTTTCAAAATATTTTCCGACTTGAACTTTTTTTTATTAATTCTGTTCTGGCTTGAGTATGGTTTCTAAAAGGTGTTTGGTTGTTATGCAAGGTTTAAATAATAATGTGTTGGTCAGTAGGTACTGGGTATAGGTAGTTTACTATGCTTGGTAACACATTAGTAATATGAAAATGGCAGCGACATACAGACTGTGCAACTGGATTCTGGAATAACAGGAGTGGGGATATGATACATTACTCAAGTAAGTTAAAATCTAAACAATTTACGAACCAACGCTTTCCCTAAAATTGCTTACAACTAATAAAAAAATTCATTACACTAAGAAAATCCGCACACATTCAATAGGAACAAGTAAAAAATTAACAAGGTTCCATAATAAACAAAAGAACTCATTTACAGTTTACAGTTATGTTTTTTCTGTGGTTAGGGGCTTTGTCGAAATGTTTATTATCATTTTATCTGTTAATAAGTAATTGACATCAATTGTTTTGTCTTGGACATAAGATTGTTTAATTAAAAACCAATAGATTGAGAGTGAATTGTGTCACCCGTATCTAACATTACGGAAAAAAAATGTGCGGGTGAAGTTCATACTTGACCGAAGTGAAACATCTTGCATATTAGATACAGATAGAGATAAATTATTAGTATTTTTTATTGAACAAGTGATAATAATTGAGAATAGTAAGGATGCGGGTGTGATTTCAAATGGAAAAAGGCATTTTTCCGGATCCTGTACTGTGGCATTTGTGCCTCTTTTGGCAGATTATTCCCATGTTGTCTTTGAATACCTCTTATTTGCTTCTGCCTTTTTATTATTTTTAGGAATGATGTTAAATCACAATCTTCAGCTGAATAAAATGAATGAACAAAAAAACACTCCAATCGAACATAAATTACGCTTATAAAGTTTATCTCACAAGTCTGTATGAATGACACTTACCAAGTTATTGCATAACTCAATAACTCTTTTACACATGAATAAATAAATTCTAGTTACTTTAAATTTAAAAAAAAAGTGTGTGCATGGAGTCCACGCGCGACATAATATTAACTTTCACATATCACCTATTCCTTGGATCAACACCTTCTTCAAACATACACATGATTGTATATATCATCAGACTTTCCTCTTTTGGACATATTTTAGTCTCCAATTTTTTCTCTTCAAACCAATTCCAACGTTGTCTATTAACAATTTACTCTCACTTATTGCCGACTTTTATTACATATTTTGAAATCTTCCATTAATCAAACAACAAAGTTTACTTACCTCACGATCACACACGTTTAAACCACCACTTACGTCCCAAACAAACAATCCCGCTAACAATACTTCCAGTTATACCAACTCAGTAACTTCCATTACTGACATGCTGCAATCATATTATTGCCCTTCAGTTCTACTAATTTTTTTATTACTTCCAAACTCTTTTTACCACTTCTATGCCCTACTAATATGTATGTCTGCCATTAATTTCCGTCTTTCTTAACTAATCAGAAATCAGGTATCGTATACAAGACGTGACCCAAGAGTTTGTAAAACCTTTGCTTTATTCTTCTGTCTTACATCCTCTTAAGCTTGACAAAGTAGATTTTTTTTTATACAGGTTTAGTGATTCTAAAATCCTAAAATTGTATTTTCAATCCCTATGAAAAATATATTTTGTTTGGTATGCAATTGTGAGAAGTTTTGAACTTAATTAATTTAATTTATATATTATATATTTTTGTGTTTCTATTTTGTAATAGTTTGGTTAATAGAAACCTCGTTATTGCAAAGTGATAAAATTGTGGTCCTTTCAGATTTGTATTATTGAGGTAAGACTGTATATCAATTTCTTTGTAGATGCTCAGCAGGAAAGTATTGGCTCCTGCACGTTTGACGACCTTGCGTGCAGAGTAATGACGCGCGTCATTGGCCACTACCCCAGCGCGAACTACATGCTGATTGACTGTGGCTTCACAGCACTCACAAAGCAAGGCTTCAATCTGCTCAAGACTCCGGGCTTCTCCGTGATTCAAGGCGAACCAAATTTGAAGTAAGTGAAATTACATTCTCTCATTAAAAATTTTTTTCTAAGTGATTTTTTTTTGTTGTTTTTGTTGAGAATTTAGCCGGGGTTTATAACTATGCAAGAAAAGCAAAAATGCAAGAAGTGCAAGACACAAAACTAATTATTTACCTATTCACCTCTCATTGTCTCCAGTGACGTCATTGAGATATTAAATCCATACTCATTCATTCCCAGTGCTGCCAAGTTTTATGGTTTCTCAGTAATTATTACCTACTGTATTAGACGTCCAGTTGGGGGATTATGGAGTATTATTTGTTTACTACGGAAACAGATACTTAATGACACGTCAGATAATTCCTGTCTCTATCAGTGTTTCATGCAAAAAATCTCGCACATGTTGCCGATTTGTTGTTGGCAGCATACATGGAAAAAAAAAAAGTTTGGTAGAATCAATGCGGTTGAATTTAGTTCAGCATATAATGAAGAAGATTCAAGAATTCAAGCATGCAGTGATTGGATTATGAAATGATAATTATAAAGTAGATCTTTGTAAAGTACTGAACATAAACGTAAATGCTGTTACTTATTTAAGTTGCTTTTTTAATATGAAGCTGATTTTAGACCTGTTGTAGTTTTTAAAACTTTTAATAGGTAGATTATCTCACTGCTGTATGTGTTCATTATATTGTAGAGTCCAGTATTTGGCGTAAAGTTTATCATGTTTCTCGTGGGCCCTGAACAACAGGAATATTATGAAAAGGATGTTGGTAAAGTGTTTCTCTTGGAAAACAAATTAGCACTGGGCATTAGCTGAATTATTTACCTATCTTGTCTGGTGTGGTGAACGTAACAGAATTATTATTTTCTTTCCAAACGTTGTGCAAAATTTAAATATCAAGTAATGTTTTAGCTGTGAAAACCATTTGATTACCATTTGCAAAGTTTTTTTTTAGAAACTATAATTTGCCGTAAATTATGGTTCAAGTTTCCACATTTGTTTTACAATTAAAGTAACATAGTTGTTTTGTTCAAATTTGTTTTTAAATGTGGGAAGAGTTATCTTGTTATCTATTTTGCTAACCTTTGTGCATTTGTTTTTAAGGGTTACTGCACTCACTCAGGAAATAGGAAAGGTTGAGGCTATTGATGGAAAACTGGACTACTCCAAGTATCCTGTTGGAAGTCCGCTGTTTCTTTATCCATATCACGTAAGTTCCACTAATTATAGTATTTCCAGATACTCTTCTTTGATTTAGTGCCTTATAACATGGCTATTAATACTCCTGTATCGTTTATACTCACGCAGTCTCAATTCTTTTAAGAGCATTGGAATATTTTTATGCTTGTAAAATGTTTTTAGTGTTAGTAGATTTTTCATTGGCTATGTACAAGTTTTTAATTGGTTTAGATTATGAAGGCTTTGTCATATCTCAATGCTATTATAGATATGTTAAAATGCATACAAAAAACATTTTTTTAATGGAAAATTCTTATGAAATAAAGGCAAAAAAAAAGGCTAGAATGTACAGAGTGGAAAATTGATGTTGGATAAGTGTCATATGGAATCACAGTGTAGAATACAGGAAAGTTTGAATGTAAGAATGTTGTTCTACTCAGTATGTTTGAAGTTAAGTTTGTAGCTAAATGGATGGTAGTGGTGGAAAGGCGAGGTGGTTCTCTTGGCGAGATACACTGGTGGGGGAACGACCATTCCCGGGCTGTAGTCGAGAGTTCACTGTCGCAGTTTGCAGAAGCTGTTTCTTGTTGATGCTGTGTCGAGGCTTCCAGCTTTGACCCTGCACTTGCCACCAGACCACTTGCCGCCGAAGAATCGTGACAGCATCCAGTTCAGTGGCTGGAATTATCATTGAAAGCCACCAGCCCACAGCTTCCTCAATTGGAGGGAAAAAAATTAATTTTGAAGAAAAAATATTTTTCCCATCATTCTGTTCTGTCTGAATTGTACATTATAGTCTCGGTCAGCTTGTTTCTGCTCTGCTATCATACAAAGAATTGAAGGGGAGGGAGGGGCTAGATCTGAAACATTATGTAATGAGATGTATTGGTTTAATTTATGCATTGTACTTTCATGGTATGTCTGCACAAGGTAGGTGTGTTATGGAATTGTGGCTTTATGTGTTAACAGAATGTACCGTATTTACTCGCATAATGTCCGCAGTAATTTGGCTACATTTTTGACAAAAAAAAATGGGTTGCGGACATTGTGAGGTGAAGTCCAAAAAAAAAAAATTTCCTCAAAATTTTACGTTTTGTGTAGAGTAAAAAAATTGTTCTCTCATAATTAGTTTACTAGCAGAGCGCTGGTGACTGGTGACTGGCGACCCTCCGCAGCGGACGTGAAAAATGTGACAGGTGTCGAGATAATTGGGTGCCGACGATTAGTGGAAGATGCCACTCATTTTTTTTTTCTTTTCTCACTCGCGTGTGCGCTCTTACGTTCAGAAGCCGCAGCCAGCCTACACAAAATAAACGCTTTGCGTGAAAAGATATTTTTTTAATCTTTCATTGAGATGGCCACTGACGGCATGTGGCAGATGTCTAATGTCTGCATTAGGCGGCGCCAGCGAGCCTCCCTCCCTGTCCCTTGCCCACTGTGTGTATAAAAAAACCGTGCACATGTACCCCCACCACTTCTCCGCTACCTCCCCTACTTTGTGACGTCGTGTGAGTTGACGTGTACTGGCTTGTGCTATATATAGCCCATCCCCTTGCAACTCGCGTGACCTCGCAGGCAGCTGCGCAGTGGAATGCGAGTTTCTGAGTCCTCTGAGTCCGGACGGTTTCACCACGCTACAAAACCCTCTCAGCGACCGCACCGGAGAAATGAACAACTCAAGGTCAAAGCATTGTTGACAGCTTCAGTAATTTTCCATCCCGTTACTGTGCCTTTCAGGGGTGGCAGTGGCGTAGCGTGGGTGGGGCAGAGGGGGCGGCCCGTCCCGGGCGGCTGCCCGCGGGGGCGGGTCGCCGGTGAAGCGGGTTGAGATCTGATCTATGATTCATTCATTACATGTGTCAGACACACTATAATGTTCCATTTTTATCTAAAATTTTGCGCACCAACTATTTTTTAATATTTATTTAAAAGAAAAACTGCGAAATCACTGACAGAGCTCTTTATAATGTTTGTTTGTTTACATACGAACGGCAACATCGCATCACGCCGCGCCGCCCGGCGCGCGCGAGCCGAGTTGAGCGGCACTCCTTATTATGTTAATTACTCATACAAAATCTTTTGTTTCACGCGTCGGCCCGTGTCAATGCCTCTCTTTCGCACTCATTGAATTTAGTACTACGCATTGTACTGTAAAGTTTGACATTATCAAAGGTAGCAGCTGTAGCACACATGCTACAGTACTGATCTTTGTTTGTTTTAGTGCATCGTGAAGTACCGCTACGCAATCACGCTTTACTCGTATGTTTGTTTTGCGAGAGTTTCGGATACGGAACGAAATTCATTTTGATTATGTTTCGATCTTTTAAATACTGTTGAATCTTCTAAAACTAAACATTTAGAACTTTACCCAATCTTTGAACTAGTTTTTGAAAATGAAAAGGAGTCAAATAAAGCGGTGCGGAATCCCGCAAAAAAAAGGCTAAGAAAAAAGCAGATGCGCAGAAGTCTCAAGGTGCATTACTGAAATATTTTAGTTCCAGTTCTGGTTCGAAAGCCACGTTAACGTCTTCGGTGGCATCCTGCAGCAGCGGAAGTGATTCCAGTGTAAGTAGGTATATGATTCCTCCATCTAGAATCATGCATGGCCTAGAATTACTCCAGTTATTTATTATTATTATTTATTTATTGTTTACAAAAGTTACAATATTTCTTACATTAGTCTCGCAAAACCTATTCACCTAGGTTTGTCTGTGAGTACGGAGTCACACTCGTTCATTAAATCTTATTTTATAATACACTTAAAATTGCTCTAATAGCTGTTTGAACATTGATTATTGTTTAAAAAGTATGGAGTATATTAACATAAATTACATTGAGTTAAGGTACATCTTTTTAAGTTTACGACTGAATTTTGTCCTGCTACTTGAATTTAAAACTTCAATAGGGGATGTTTTGTAAATCTAGTAGTAGTCTAGGAATTTTCGTTTTGTTTTTGGATAACATGATTATTTATGGTACCTGTCACAAAGAAAACATAATTTTTCATTTAGCTCAAAAATGGCGCCAACGATTTTTCTCAAATTTCTCGTCATTTTATCTTTTAATAACATCTATAACATGGCTTACTCAGTCAGTTTTTACCGGGAAACTCTAAAAAAGGTAGCTGCCATACAAAATCAATTTTGTTTGTAAATTTTCCTGTAAGCCCGGCAAACCACGCCGTCACCAAAACCACTTTTGATTTGTGATAGATAAAATACTTATTTGAAATTCTAACGTGTCCTCCGGCCAATATTCATAGGAATACATAACTTATTTTACAGGTACAAGAAGAAGACTTACCTGCCGTCGCAGTTGGAAGTAGTTCTGGTCCCACCACAGAGCAGGGTCAAGACGAAGTCGACTCATCAAAAGTACCTCAAGCATCTAGTCATAAGCCTGCATAAAAAGTGAATGTTGCCAAAGAAGACATAATTGAAATTGTGCCTTCTGCTCCTGCCGAAATCAAAGATGTGAATCTCGACGATGTAGGTTGCTGGCCTTCTCCTATGACCGACGAAGTAAGAACGCTTCTAGTACGTCGCGGATCTGACTCAGTACAGCACATCGATTCCAAATTTGCCGATGTTGTTCGCTCAGGGACTTCAACGAAAGGCGGTACCCGAAAACTAACCAAAGAGTGGTTCTACAAACCATTATCTAACGGCGAAAAGGTTCTCCGAACATGGATGGTGTACTCACCTTTGAAGCAATCCTTGTATTGTTTTTCTTGCAAGCTGTTTGGCAATTCCGGCTCTAACTTCGCATCTGAAGAAGGATTCAACAAATGGTGGAAGCTAAATCCAAGAATAGGAGACCATGAAAATAGCCTGGGCCATGAACAGAGCTTCTTGAAATGGAAGGAGTTGGAAGTTCGCCTGAACTGTAAAGCAACCATCGATCAGAAACAACAAGAAGTTTCGAAAGTGAGGAGAAGAAGTGGAGGGATGTACTGTACAGGTTGCTGAATATTATCCAGTTCTTAGCCAAACAGAATCTGGCCTTCAGAGGACATCGAGAAGACATTCGAGGAGATGATAGTGGCAATCGCGGGAACTTTCTGGAGTTAGTGCACCTCCTAGCTAAATACGACCCTCTTCTAATAGAACACCTGACAAAGATAAAGCTGGGAGCAAGAGTCTCAGTTTCGTATCTATCTCCAGAAACCCAGAATGAATTTATAAACTTACTGGGACAGCAAGTTCGATCCACCATCATCCGTCGTATTCAAGAAGCTAAATATTATTGCGTTATCTTCGACAGTACACCAGACATCTCCCACAATGACCAAATGAGCCAATTTCTGCGATATGTACATATCGAAGGAGAAAAAGTCGCCGTGGTAGAATCTTTCATTGACTTCTTCGAACCAAAAGGAAAAAATGCAGAAGATCTCAGGAACGATATAATCGCGAAGATAACATCAGACGGACTGGACATACAGAATCTGAGAGGACAGGCTTATGACAACGCTGCCACAATGTCAGGGATCCACAATGGAATTCAAGCCCGGACTAAAGCACTGAATCCGAAAGCTATATTCGTTGCATGCACAAACCACTCACTAAACTTGGCTGGGGAACACGCTGCTTCTGAATCAGTGGATTCCGTGACGTTTTTTGTAACTCTGGAGAAGCTGTTTGCCTTCTTTTCCGCATCAACTGTTCGATGGAACGCTTTGGTTGCCGTCACAGGTCAAGCAGTAAAACGAGTCACTGAAACGCGCTGGAGCGGTAGACATGTAGCTGTCAAGATGCTTAAAAATAAGTTTGAGGTAGTTCTTGAGGTACTGGAAAAATTAACAGATTCATCTGAAACTTCCGAAACAAGATCGGTAGCCAGTCTTCTCCTGACAGCCATGCAGTCATTTAACTTCCTAACTTTTCTTGGCTTTTGGGCTGCAGTGCTACCTGAAGTAGATGACTCACAGATTTACCTGCAGCAACTAGGACTAAGTGTGGATAAGTGTGCTCAGAAACTCTGCGCTTTGAAAACCCTCTTAGTGGAAAGTTGAGACCGTTTCGTGCAAGAAGCAATTGACTTTTCTAAGACTCTCTGCGAAAAACTCGGAATCGAACTCAAAACGAGAAGAATTCGCAGGAAAAAACGCATGCATTGCGATGAATCTTCTGAAGATTCAGCTTTGTCTTACGAACAGGAAATCCGTCCAGAGATTATCGCATCATTCGACAAGATCATTCAAGAAATGACGACTCGATTCCAGCAAATTCAAGAAATATCGGACAAGTTCGGAATTTTGATGCCAGCGAAACTTTTGGACAGCAAGTTCGAGTGTGATCTTTCCTCCCATGTATTAGAAGACATCGACAAGGACGAGTTTCAGATGGAGCGGAAGCTTCTTCAGCAGTTTGTTGTTGTTGCCTGTTCTGAATCAGAGGAAGATATAAGTGGTAAAGGACCACTGGAGCTCCTCCAGTTCATTCAAAAACTGAATCTCGGAATTTCGGTTCCAAATATAGTCATCTTGATTCGTATATATTTGACTTTGGCGATTAGTGTTGCAAGTTGTGAGAGAAGTTTTTCGAAGTTGAAGCTAATAAAAAATTACCTCAGATCTACTATGAGCTCCGCTAGACTATCAAACTTAGCTATATTGTCGATTGAACAAGAATTGGCTGCTAATATTGATTTTGACAAAGTTATTTCTGACTTCGCTGCTCATAAGGCCCGTAGAATCCGCTTGTAAAACCGCTCATCCTATTTTAACTTCAATAAAAGGTACCTCATTGCATGTGAAATTTAATTTTAACTAAGCACCTATAGAATGGGGGCGGCAAAATTGGTCTCCCGCCCCAGGCGCCGAGATGGCACGCTACGCCACTGAGGGGTGGCCAAGGTTGCTTTGTCTGGTGCGTACTTTATGCGGATTTTAAAAAATTCCATTTCAAGTATTTAAAAAGAAAGCTGCGGACATTATGCGATTAAATACGGTATACAGGCCGCTTGGAGAGTTGTGATTGAGGAAAATGTTATGTTTACTGACATTTGATTAATTTGCACAGTTTTTGCTCAGGTCATTCATAAAAGACTTGGGCCCTAGAACTGTGACAGGTTTAGTTTATGGTTCAAAGCAGCGTCATGGTGTTTTAGTTAACTGACGTTTCACAAGGACTTGCAGTCCGCATCGTAAGGGTGACGATCACTGTTGGTTATCTGAGTGACTGACTGCAGGGTCAAGCTAAACATTGGTTTATTCTTTTAACATCACAACATAGTTTCAGCTTGAGAGCCAAGATTGCCGTGACAATTGCAACAAAAGCCTGTGACCATCCTGAAGGCTGGGTTGTTTCATTGGTTGGTTATTTCATTTTCTTGTCATTGCAATTAGTTGAGGACTTTACCTGTAAATTTATTATGATAGTGTTCTTGCATTTTATGTTTTGTGTCAAATTAATTAAAATATTTTTATTTAAGAATATCTAAAAGCAGGTAAAACTTGCACAGTGTTCTTAATTATAATCACTATTACATAATAACCTTACAGCTCAAAAAAATGTTAACTAATTTTTTTAAGCAGAACATTTTTGAAATAATAAATGCAAGATAGTTATCAGAATAAACCAACATAAATATCCCCTAATTAGCAATAAAAAGCAAATTGAAATAACCATCTGTATGTGTGAGTATTACATGGAGAAAAAAAAATAACGGCACAGTCGGGCAAGCAAAAAATTTTAATTATGAATATTTACTTGACATTTTACCAATGTCAAGAAACATGTATCTTAGCATATGTGTATCTGGCAACAGAATTTGCTACAATACTCGTAATGCAGTGGTGATGTAGTAAAACAACAATAAAAATTTTTCTACATAAAAAAATGATAGAAAGAAAATTGGTGAGTGAAGCAAAGCATGTACAACCAGTTTGAATGAATCCTGATTGACTAGCTTGGTTTTTCGAAGGAATAATGAGAGGAAACTGATGGTTGTTTCAGGTGTGTGCCACAGCGGCCATGCACCCGGTTTATTACGTACATGAAGGAGACAAGGTCATTGAAGAATGGATACCCACAAGAGGATGGTGATCATCTCCGTTGTTAGTTAACCAGTTACCACTTTAAGAGGTTTTGCTGAAGGGATATGGAACTGTCTAGGATTTATGTACATTTGTTCCTTGAGCCCTAAGGCACAGGCCTGGTTTATAAATGACGCAAGAATGCAAGATGCGAAATGTTAAGCAACCACATTTAGAGTCCCAGTTTATAAACTATGCAAGGTGCAATAATGCAATGCAAACATCGTCCAACTTGCAACTTTCTTGAGTTTTTTTGTTTGCATTTTCAGTGACCATATTTGAAGAGCAGTGTTCTGAAAACATTTTTCAAGATGAAGATGTTATGTGTATAGAAACCTACAGTGTTGTTTTTATTAGTATATGCATCAAGTTCACACTTGTTAAAACTTTCACACAGTTAAAGAATATAACTTTTTAAAATCAATTTATTGACAATTTATTTACTTTTGATGATAAAAATGAATTGTCAACAAAAGATTGGGGTAGTAATTTGTTTCTACCATGTTAAGATTTTATGTTACAGGGTTGATGATGTCTTGCAAATTGCGTTCTTTATAAACGACTGTGATATTTTTGCGTTGGTTTAATGTTGAACTGCTGCTCAACATCGTGTTCATTGCGTAGTTTATAAACCCAGCCTTAGTCTCGCACACCTAGATGTTTATTTTTTTTCTTTTCATGATTATCAATGTATTACTTTAGGAATTTTCTGGTAAATTGTTTTGATAGCTACGTTTGCTTTGGCTAACAACATTTCTCACTGGATATTTATCTGATGTTATTTTCAATCTGTAAAAGGTCTCATGAGTGATCATAATTATAAACACATATTTACATTTAATTTTACCACTTTTTGAGATAATATTTAGTAATTATCTGTTGAGAAAATTTGATACCAAACATAAAATACATGAGAGCTTATGCAATGAATTTATGGGAAGAGCCATAAAATAATAGCAATTGACAAGACATGTGATACCAAGCATTAAACTTTTTGAATACATTCCTAAATTTTGGATCCTCCAAAGCCTAGCGCCAGGTTAAGTGTATTGTTTTTGAGTTACGTTGTGGAATACCTTGATAAAATTCAACATTATTAACTTTGGACAATATACTGTGTGTAGCTTTTTTTTTTTTTCATCACAGGAAATCCAAAGGATGTACATGACTTGAATATCCGAGATTGAAACATACTATGCTCTTGATCACGATAATAGCTCATGTTTTGTGTCTCGAGCATTTTTTATTTTGTTTAAAAAAGTGTTTAGTGGTTATAGGTTATACCAATGATTGATATTTAATTGATAATAATTTGACAAATACACATTTCCTTCAAAAGTGTCACTAATTTAACATTTCCTAGTGTTCTGTTCATAATTGTTTAATATCATTTTCGGCTAAAAGGTAAGTCATATAACCACGTGTTGACTTGAATGAAAGATGAATCAAAATTTCATATTCAGCAGTACATTCACAGTACCTAACTTATTATCTCGCATACCGGTACCATCATCTGTTTGTAAGCAAAGTTTTTTGGCTCTGTTGGCAGATATTTTGTTTTGATTCTTGTTTTTTGTTGCCTATAAACTCTTCTGCCAGTAAAAGACATTCCAGAAACCGCCGGTGGCCAAACTTGTGTACAGTTAATCCGAAAGACCACATTTTTCACACTTTTTCTAACTTGCGTAATGTACCTAATATAAATAAGGGTATATAACTTTACTATCACCATTAAGTTTGAATATTTTGTACAAATTAAACCTCGGAGATTAAATTAAATCTTTAACAGTCTACTCCCCATCAACTGACATCAAATACTAGTTTAAAAAAAATAGTGCCAAATGCTAGTTTTCTTTCATTTCCTCAGTGACTTTACCATTTATTTATATCTGTAAATATAGAGTTTGAGTATTGATATCCATGGCAATTCCAAATACCTTTATAATTTTTGCAACTACACAGTTTGGCACGACAGTACACGAAAAAAAATGTAAAATAATGCTTGAAGCATTTTTTAAAAAAAAACTAAAAAAGAGGTTAGAATGCTGGAAGTTATGAATGCGAAATTGATGAAAATATAGACTTTAAATAAGATAAGATTCAAACAGTATCAGCTGTACTCAAATTTCCTCTAGCAAATGTTTTACAATACTTTTCTTTGTAATTGTTCTTACATAGTATTTTAACTCCCATAGTTCATTCACTATTATTGCTAGTAATTATTATAAGCACTTTTACTAAAAACATTGCTTTTGCTTTGAATTTTAGATTTATTATTTATTTTTATTTCACTTGGCTAAAAATTACACATCTACCTATAAATTCAATTATTGTTTACTTTTTAATGAATGGAAAATTTATATAATCTTAGTATCAGTTGCATAGTGTGTAATTAAAAAAAAACCCAGAAAATCAAGTTTAAAAAGGTGTAACTTTGTTCTCTGCCTGACAAAAGTTGTAATTTTTTACATTAATTTGAAAATTAAAATAGCAACTAAAATTGGATTCCATTTTTGGACATAGCTGTTTCTTGAATAATAAAGTATGCTGTAAAATTTACCTGGCTAGTGTACGTGAGATGATTAGGAAAATAATATGTATTGTATTAATGTATGTATGTAGGTATGTACCTAATGTAAGTATGTATTTTTCTCTGTTAAGGTTGTGCTTCTATATTCTACCATGCTGATATTATTATGTTATAATGTTATATCAGGACAATGAAAAGAAAATTCTACAAATTTAATAATTGCTAGTCGTAAAAACCAGGATCAGAAACAATATTTTTTATTGCCTTCATAACGGTTTGCAAAGTGAAATAGATCGCCACTCGCAATAAAACCTTGAATTTACTCCTGGCTTACTTTAGTTCCTCACTTTGTGTACAGGACATTCTGTTTTCATGTGATTTACATTGAAAGAAAATAAGGCTTTTCTTGATTTACATGTTGCATTTTTAATTATGTTGAATTTTTTTCCCCAGAACAGAATTTTGTATGTTTTGCTTCTAGAACAGGGCATTAAATGAATGTGTCTTTGATATTTTGTATTGTTTAATATTCTTTCACAGATTTTTATTTTAAAAGAAAGCTAAAGGTTTTAAGTGTTTATATAGAACATTATATAATGGTTTCAAGTTATGAAAATGATATAATATTTAGTGTTTATTATCTCATTTGCAGTTTGCCTTTAATTTTTGTCTCCATAAAAATGTAAAACAGAAGATTACTATTTTTAATTTTTTAACAATTGTCTATGTTGTTTTTATAAATCAAGTGCCTTAAACCATCTGAACATTCAAAAATTGGAACAACTTTTTTTGATATCAGGGAATGTTAGTGTAATATAACTGTTTGTATTGCAGATATAATTATATTCATTGTATATTAAAACTGTAGTATGTATTTTTTGTAGAAAAATATTTTATGTGCCAAATAAAGAAACTTAATCAATTGTTTTATAAATGAAAAATATTTTGTTAATTAATATATAATTATAAATACATAATTCATTAAAATTATGTGTGAACTTTTGAACACACTTGAAGCCGTTTTAAATAGATAAAATTACTTGAATCAGGAAAGTGTTCTGGAGGAGCAATGTATGATCAGTGAAGCGACTAGCGGTGTCTGGACGAGTTGAAGGAGGCCGGCCACAGAGTAGATGAAACGGATTTGAAAATACAATATGCTGTTTTGATCGGTGATGGTGGGAAGGCAAAGGCTCTGTGGTGCGCGGACGTGACTGGCCTCGGCGCAGGGTAGAGGGCGACTGCCTTGAACCCCAAGAGGCGCGCACCACTCTGGGACACTTTCACGGAAAACCAACCAGGCCAAGAGTTAGACACATTTTGCATGTATATTAAAATAAAACATAAACATTCCATTATTAAATGGTGATCAAAGCATTAATAATTTATAAATCATTATTACATGTCTTTTTCACAAATTAGGAATTACATTCAGGCGGAAGAATACAGCCATACCCGGCGGAGTGATACATGCTTCCAAGTCGATAGTTGCGAGGATGACTATCGACAGGTCAGCGCGTGGGCCATTCGAGATACTAAACTATACACTATACTGCAATCACGGGTGTGTTTGTCACACACGCCTTGGCTGAGGCGCCGATTAGGCATTAAGCTGAGCGACAGGGCGTGGCACTCCCAGAACTGCTGTTGTACCCGCCAGAGCGCCTGCTCCGCGAATTCTGTCCACCAGAACTTCGACTTGAGGGACAGAAGGGTGGTCATGGATGCAGTGATCATTGCGAAGTTCGGGATGAATGACCGCAGCCAGTTAAGCAGTCCCATAAGCTTCTGCAGCTGCTTCCGAATCCTGGGTTCCTGTTTGTCCTCAATGAGGGCCAGTTGCCTGAGCAGCGGGTGGTAACCCTCGGCGTCGACTACATGCCCCAAGAACTCAATTTCTGCTGCCCCAATGTGGCACTTTTGTCAATGTGGCACTTCTGTGTGATGCAGGTAAGCCCATGCCTGGCGAGCTGTTCAAGGACCAAGGCGAGATGGTGCATGTGATCCTCCCACAAATGTGACAGATGATCACGTCGTCCAGGTAGGCCATGGCAAACTTGCCAATGTAGCCATCCAGGATGCGTACTATCATAGTCTGGAAGTTCGTGGGAGTGTCCATCAGCCTGAACAGCATCACACAGAACTGTAAGTGCCGGCCGTCAGATGCTGTGAAGGGGGTCTTGGGGCGGTCAGAGGGGCCCACAGGCACCTGCCAGAGTAGTGAAAATGGAGGCATCTCCAAGCCCAGCTAGGGCATCAGTTGTTTTAAAAAGAGGAGGTGGTGCAGGAATGGTGAGAATGTTTGTGGGCCTGAAATTGACACAGAACCTCAGAGTCCCATCCTTTTTATTAGCCATGACGATGCGACTGTTGTAGGGGAAAGGTACTAGCCACGATGACTCCACTCTCAAGAATCTCCTTGATCTGCACTATTATGGCCGCCTGCTCTTGGGGCCCGAACCCAAGTACTTTTTCAAAGGGGTTTGGGTGAGACACAATGGGGATGCTGTGCTCGGTGATGGTTATCATCCAAAGCTGGTCTGCAACTACAAGTACCTGTGGATGATTAATAAACGTCACATTTATATGCGTAAAATGTTCTGCTGGAACACCATAACGGAGTTCGTCCAAACTTGTGACATGACTGGGTTGGAGAAGGGGGTGGCCGATGGAGCCCGTACACTGTCCAGCGGCCGTGTGTACCCAGGTGCATACGCGAGCTGTGGCTCGATAGTTGCGTCCACCTGAGCCAGCCATGGAGCTCCCAGGTCGTGCACTACTAGAGCATCTGTCTGACTCACATGGTCCTTGATGTTGAGCGTTACCTGGGCACGCCTGGTCGTGGTTGCGCTAGCTTCCTTGGTGGCCAGTAGCACGGTTTACGCACTTGTTGTAATCTCCACCTCGGGGACAAGGTGGGCCATGATGTAAGTGCAGCTTGTGGTGGTGTCCACCAATACCTCCAGGTCCTGCTCATTCACCCGGACATAGATCCGGAGAAGCTCACACGCATCGGTGCCCAAGCGCCCGAGTCGGGTGGGTGCTTCCCATGGTCGGGCAGCTGTGGCCGGGGTCGTCAGGGCTGCGGCGTGAGCAGGGGAGCTCACTGGTGACTCAGGGCGAGGCCCGTCGTGGCCATGCATGCCGGCCCCACCAACGTCAGGTGGGCGGGGTGGCTGGTCACATTCTGGGGCTGGGCGAAAGTTCAGGGGGTGGTGGCCTGCTCTGTCACTACATCATATCGGCCATTTTCCGGCGGTGCGGACTCCCACAGGGCAGCCCTTGTTGGACACTCTGCATGCCAGTGATATGTCTCCGTCCGGTAGTACCTGCAACGGGGCTGTCGCTCCTCCTGGGCGTCCTGTCTGCCGCCGCGATGCTCCTCTTGCCATGGTTATCGCCAGAATTCCACGCGATTTTAGTTGCGCGGCACCACAACTTGGTGCTGATGCTGCCGACGTCGTTGATCGTTGGGGTGACATATGTTACCACCACCAAGGCATCCTCTGGTGGTACGACAGGTGGTGATGCAGCTGCTTGTCGTGTTCAGGGAAGTTCACGCACTGGTTGTGCTACTAGCAGGTCCTGCTCTACATCACGAGCCACTGCCAGGAATGTATATATGTCATTATAGGCAGTGCCACGCCGATAAGACCGCAACTCTGGTCTCAGCAGTTCGACGATGATGGGTAATATGTCACTCACTAGTCCTCCCATTGCTAGGCATCGGTGTAGCCGCACCTCGTCGTGAATGAATGCCTCCACCCCTTCTCCAAATGACTGGGCGCAGCAAAATAATCTTTGTTTACAGCGCGCACGTGCGCGGGGTCCCTCAAAACGCGCCTCTAATCGAGTTGCGAATTCGTCCCATATTACATTATAATTTGCGCCCACCAGGTCTGGACTTCGCCGCGCAGTCACTGACTGACACTCTCTACCCATTCGTCCACTGGTACAGAATGCCGATCATCTTGTCACGACAGACACAGATGAATACTCGCGGATTGTCGCAAACTCCGGTATAGTGAATCCGCCGCCCCCAGTGCAGAAAACGACCACTGGTTTCTTGACTGCGACGTTCATCGCTCGTTCATCTCATGTGGTACACAGGTACAATCCATCGCGGAAACCCAGGAACTCGAGTGCAGTCGTGCACACACTGTGTTTTCTTAGTCCACACTCATGGCAAACAGCTGTCTCACCTAACTCTCCCCTACAATACAATGCCCCGCGAACTAGTGTTTCACATACTTCACCACTGGCTTACTTCTGTTCGGTTTTTATGTCTGGTAGTGACATGTCCGACACGTAGGCGTAACTGTCCATTAATGTCCTACCGGCACTTAATTCGGCAACTGTACCACACGCCTCCTTGATGTCGATTTCTATGTGTGCGCTGCGCCCGGCCATATCCGTGGCTGTCTATGACATGAGTGATTCTATAATCACTATTGGTGGTCCTGTAACATTCAGTCTCTCTCATATGTTGATGGCATCCAGGGATAGGCATGGTAGATGGGCTGAGCTTCTCTGTGGTATGGGCAATGGCTGGTGGTGATGATGTCGGTAGCTCTTACACTCAGTAGTCTGCAGGCAGGTTTATTTTCTGTCACTTAAAAAAAAAGTTTATTTGCCAATTAAGCGCAACAGTATTTTTAGCCAAGAAAATACTTTCTTCGTTCTCCCAGTCGTGCAAAAAACCTAACTACCAGGTATGAGAGTTCAGGTGCAGTATGGCGGTCAAATGAACGAGAGAGTGCTGATACCATGGTGCGCAAGCATGGCTGGGTTACATATCCCTCAGGCGAATAAAGATGCTCACAATGCAGATGCTGTGGTTTTCAGTCATTCAAAGATACATCAGAAACACAAGATGAATGTATTACTTGACGCCACTCCCGCTGCCTGATTAAGTTTTGAATAAATATTAAATATTAAATTGAAAATGATCACGGGGGGGGGGGGGGGGGGCAAAAAGGGGGGTTCGACCTCGTGGCTGCAGGCAGGAGCGCGTCGTTAATTTAAACTACCTACCTGGGCTGTTCAGGCCACCCAGGATGCCTTCAAATAAAAGGAAACTGACTGAAAAAACACTGTACTTTATTAAGGTTGATACACTTGCTGGTCCAACCCTGGCCGAGTCTGTTGTCAGACTGTCTCTACACGGTCGGTTTAACACACCGACGTTGCGCGCGAACAGGTTATGCAGCAAACGCGTGTAGAAGTTCTATCATAAGGCCGGCACTGACAAACTAAGGATGCGGCGAAACATTGCAACACTGAAAATTTGCAACTAAATTTATGTTATGACTGAAATTGAATACGAAATGTCAAAAGTACACGATCAACAGTTCTTAAACAGGAATGCAACCACATATATTTATAAGTCAAAGTTCGTGATGGATTGCAAATATGTTTAGATGCACGTGAAAATCTACTGTGAGACGTGACTGATACTGATGACTGCCGTCATGCGGCTGGTTTGTGATTATATAATAATTATGTTTTTGTTAATCATATGTCCACTTAATATCACATAAAGTAACAGACTATGAAACTACCCTTACTCACTTCAGCAGAAGTAGGTACAAATATCACCACATTACAAACACTCCATAAGGCTGTAATGATAAAAAGAAAGAGGCTTCAGATATAAGCATATTTAATACCTAAAGACAATAAATTAAGATATGATTGCGAGACTAGAGAAGGGATTGTTAAGGGAAGGTGAGGAAGAACTAAAAAAATTTAGTTGATGGTGGATAGGGGAAACATAATGAGGATGGCGAGGTGTCAACTACATGTCTTGCGATCTTCGCTTGTCTGCACCCAGTACAACTGTGGCAGGCTGAGCCCCAGTTATTTGGGACCGCACCCAACCCTTATGTGTTTGAGCCACAGAAATGTTTAAACAATTATCTACCCTGCCGTTCCCACCGTTATGCAGTATTGTTATTCTGTCTTTGGACAGGACATCTTTTGACTCCGGAACACCTCTTCCATTTGGGTTTGAAGCTTACCCCCTCTTGCCTGAGTGGAGCTACTGTACAAATTTTCAACACTTTCTGTTAATATGCCCTCGTCTAGGTGATAGAACTCAATGATTTTTATTACCACTGTCGTACCTCAATATGGTCTATAGTTTCCCTCATGCCACGTATGCGATCATGGACTTTTTTTCTTTTACATGATCTCTGACTTTGAGCATTGGACTTCTTTCAGTAGATTGATAGGTGACGGTTGGAGTTCGGTTTTGACTGCGAGTGATGACGGACGTTCCTGCGCTTACTCGCGGTTAAGTTGGACAACTCGTTAAATGCAGTATTAGTGGAAGACATTAATTATTATCGTATGGAGGTAGTGTCGCGCAATGATGTAAAGCGAAAAAGCATAAGTGAAACCTGTGATCTGATTGCACGAACAAACAAATCATGCAGTCATGACGTCCGCTTGAGTAATTCTTCGGGAGAAGACCGAGTGGACGATCAACAACGTGGAAGTGGGTATGTACCAGGTGGGAGCGCACGTTACCCTGATTCTTGTAGTGGTCCATTCATTGTGGTAGTAGAATCCCTTGATAGTAATATCGGAAACTTGCACCCGCTTGCTTTAGGTAAAAGAATGCACCCTAATCGTTACATATTGCAAATACAACAAGCAGGTCCAAAACGGCTGAAAATGTACTTTAGTACGGCGACAGCTGCCAATCGATTTCTGGACTCTGATACACCACGCAAGATGAACCTGCGAGCGAGCATCCCCATGGGTCTAACGAGGAAACAGGGTATCATATATGGTGTTCCTTTGGATGTTAGTATGGATGAAGTCCTCGACGGATATGAAAGCGCTACCCACAAACTCCTGCATGCGGAACGTCTCACCAAGCATATCCAACGCGATGGGCAGGACCTACGGGTGCCTATCAAGCTCCTCAGTCTCACCTTTGAAGGACAAACACTGCCCCCATATGTCAGTATTTATAAAGAAATTTACAAAGTGACACCTAAAGTACAGAGCGTAACCATGTGTTACCAGTGCCATCATTTTGGACACACTGCCAAAAACTGCCGCTCCACGACCCCTCGCTGTGCTACCTGCCTTCATGTACATGGACAGGCCTGCCCGACAGCTGACACACCACAATGTGTCAACTGCCGGGGACCACACTCGGCTCTCAATAAAAAAACTCTGCCCCATGTGGGAACGTGAACGTGAAATCAAACGGCTAATGGCTTATCATAATCTTTTGTATGCGGATGCGACAAAAAAGTTACCACCCGGATCATGTGTACCGGAACAACAGGTCCATTATCCTATAATAGGGTTCCCTGTCATGCAACCCCATCTCCAACATACAGTTTCCACCCACAACAGTACACCTGTAGAGGTCCCCGCACCACAGCCGACGTTTGCTCATGTGACCCAACGTACCATGCCACGTAAGACTGTGACAACACGGCCCGATGGCTATACCACCTGTTACAAGGTGATCCCACCCTTCATTCCGCTGGACTCCCACACACATGGCGACATTCGCCAATATTACGCACAGTTCCGTCCTGAAGTACCAGACATCACTATTGGACCAGTACACAATCCACACGCAGGTGAGCACAACCTTGAACACCCGCCACCTACCCCTACAGGCACCGAGCACACTGTTCCTAATGATAAAGTACAGAATATCGTCGATATGATTGAGGGCTTGGTCAGCACTGCGAAGACCGACCATACGTTCGCCGTCAACAAGGATACCTTCATGGAGGTTCTCCTCCGCATTTTGAACTTATAATTTAATCTTCTTGTACCATCTCACTTCCTTTCAACCTTAAGATACTACAATGGAACGCTAGGTCATTGTTCGCTAATCGATATCCCATGGAACACTATCTACACCTACACAACGTTGATATTATATTGCTATGTGAAACCAGACTTACGGACAAATACACAGTTAGGATACCGGGATATCAACTATACAGATCTCACAAACCTGACCGGGGTACTGCTATTTTCGTGAATAAATACTTTAGTGTAGCGGAAATATCGATTCAATATCCACCCCGTGCTGACAACATTGATGCTGTCGCCATTCAGGTCTATCACCGACACTTCGCATGGGCCATAGTGTCACTCTATGTCCACCCCAACTCCACCATTGATGCTGATACATGGGACCTTTTCTTCCGCCAATTTCCCACCCCTGTAGTGATAGGTGGGGATTTTAATAGCCACCATTCCTCTTGGGGTAATGCTTATTGTGATGCAGCAGGCCGGACATTGCTTGAATTTCTTCATACCTCGAGCAATATGGTCATGAATGACAAACGCCACACTCGGTTAGGTTGCTACCAACAACAATCTACTGCTATAGACCTAACTCTCATTTCTACAGACCTCGCGGGGCAACTTACCTGGTCTTAGAGGACAATTGGGGGAGTGATCATTTTCCCATATTGTTGACTACGCAGGTCGGCCAACCTTTGCCTTCTCAACAGTCTCCAGCAACAGCCAAGTTTTGTACCCATCAAGCTGACTGGAGTAAATTCCGCGGCCTTCTGGCCGATATTGCCCCTTTTGCGGACATAGGCCCAGGAACGGTAAATGCATGTTACGACTATTTCTACACGCAAATCTTGCATGCCGCTCATCAAGCCATCCCTATGACATGCCAGACCGCTTGTCGTAAACGTAAACCCACTTGGTGGGATGATAAATGTCAGGCTACAAATACTGCACGACTTACGGCCCTTAAAACTTATAAACACTGCTCCACTCTCAGTAACTACATAGCATTACAGAAGGTGCAAGCAGTGGCGAAACGGACATGGAAGGGGGTGAAAAAGGAAAAATGGCACGCCTTCTGCACATCATTTTCGCGGTCTACTCCCCTGCCACAATTATGGAGACAGTTTAAACAATTTCGGTCTAGCAAAGATTTATCTTATGTGACTCCTATCCCTGATGTCATAGTACCAGCCTTTATGCGGCATATTGCCCCGGATTATGTTCCCAATGTAGATATACATTTCACTCCGCCTACGACGCCCATGAATAGGCATATAGATCATACTGCCTTAGTTCTGCCTTTTACGCAGCATGAACTACAAACTTGTATACGTCATACTCCTAACACGGCGCCGGGACTTGACAAAATCCCATATGTGATGATCCGGAACCTCCCTGAGCAATGTACTTCATACTTATTACACCTATATAATCACATTTTCGTTCATGGTGTAATTCCGTTAGCCTGGCGGGAATTCATCATAATTCCTATTAAAAAGCAGAATAAACCGCTGTTAGCCCCTACTTCTTACCGGCCCATTGCACTCCGCTCGTGTCTTGCAAAGGTTTTTGAAAAACTGTTGAAAAATAGGTTACAGTGGTGGTTGGAAAAGAATAAGCTCATCCGACCTGAGCAGTTTGGATTTCGGCCAGGTGTCGGTTCACACGAGGCCATAATATCCTTATTGTCAAAAATTCATGCTGCCTTCAAGCTCAAGAAAATATGTACCGCGCTCTTTGTAGACCTGGTATCTGCTTTCGATAATGTTAACTTGACTGTATTGTATGAGAAGCTGTGCCATATTGGAATTCCCACTCAAATTATTAAATGTGTACACACTCTTTTTGCTGTCCGACAATATTACCCAATCACGTCACAGACACCATCGTCTGCACGCATGGTATATAATGGCCTTTCACAAGGCAGTACATTGAGCCCACTCCTGTTCCTTTTGTATACCTAAGACTTAGTTTATCACATTGGCCGTACATCCTATAACATTACTTATGCAGATGATATCGTGATATGGGCCTATAATACAACATATCAGGGAGCTCAGGACTCGCTGCGTGACACTCTATACAGGCTTCATGCATGGACTGATAGCAATGGATTAGAAATATCCCCGACGAAAAGTAAGATCGTGTTTTTTACGAGGAAATATAAACCACACAATTTTCCGCCCTTCCAACTGCTGGGTCAACCCTTACCGATTGTGACAGAAATTAAATACCTAGGTGTGGTATTTGATCATCGTTTGACGGGTAAAGCCCACATTAAATATCTAACGCATAAATGTCGGAAGCACATTGATCTGTTAAAAGCTCTAACACACCGTACGTGGGGTGCAGAGGTTAAATTATTAAAATTATTTTATATTACCACTATTCGGTCGGTGCTCGATTATGGCTGTTGTGTTCTTTACAACCTCTCTCCCACCAGGAGTGCTGATCTGGAGAAGATACAGAATGTTAGTATGCGGATCATTTTAGGTGTCTTCCCTTCGACGCCTATCCCATGTATACAATTCGAACTGGGACTTCTGCCACTAACCCTCCATAGAAAGTGCTTCCTGGGGAAACTTTGGATACGTTCAAGGGCATCTCATGTTGCCGGTTATATGCGGGCGGTGGACAAACTGGATTTGGATATTCCGGACGCTCTTAAACGTGCAAAGTCCCATATCGTTTCTACGCCCTGTTTAAACAAATATACCTTAACATATGATATTATGTTTCAACCGCTGCAAACACAGGTCATAGGTAGTAAGGAACAACCGTCATATCTAACCGCTCAGGAGTTCTATGAAAGCGTAAATCAAGTGCATTTGCATCGAACTATATATACAGATGCTTCCAAAACAGACACAGGGGTAGGAGCTGCATATTACGATAGTCACACTAAAACTACTGGATTATATAAACTGCCCCCTATAACTACCATTTACTATGCTGAGGCGTATGCGGTATATAAGGCGTTGCAATATGTGCTCCGAGAAAAAATTCACCAATCTATTATTGTGTCAGATTCATATAGTTTAATTCAGTCTCTCAATTCCACCCCCCTTACTAGAGAACCTGTGGTCTGGCTTATTAAGGAACTTTCATTTACCTTGTGTAGACTTCACATCAGTGTACAATTTTTCTGGATACCTGGTCATATTGGGATTCACGGGAATGAAATGGCAGATCGCTTGGCCAATTTGGCTCGATGCTGTGGTAGTACGGTCCCGGCGGTATCATATAATGTCCTTCTCCCTTACCTCGACCGGCTCATTATGAAGGAATGGGATGCCGTATGGAGACGCTATGCCAGGGTTACCGCAACAGTTTATGCGTCCTTATATCACAATAGACCGGTCGGCACGGATATCGTCTTTGATAATCAGCCACGTCACCTCGCTGTCTTATCATTTCGACTCCGATCCAATCATACCACTGCCCCTGCCCCCTTGCATAAACTTGGTATTCAAGACAATTCTGACTGCACATGTGGTGCTGTCCTGGCGGATGTTAATCGTTTACTATTTGAATGTCGTTGTGTCCGTTCGCGGGATAACCTCTATGCTCAACTTAAGAGTCTTAACTTGCCTTTGCCAATGGCGTACCCCTCCTTGTTGTTTAAGTCTACTTGTGAGGTCTGTATAGTGCTGTCCCATTTCCTATTAAAGAATGGCATCCACATATGAGTTAATGGTAACGCCCTTGGGTCCCCTGTCCTTGGTGACCGGTGTATTATATTAACATTTGACCTTATTCCATGGCCTTCTTTCCATTGGTCCATGGGCCTCGACCGAGAAGATAGTTAGCAATGAATAGTTCCTCTAGGTAATCCTATCCTGCCCCTCCACCTACGTGCACTCCGCCCGGTATATATTTCAGTTGGATAACGCCGGTATTGATCTCTAGAAGAGGCGGTTTTTTGCAGCGAGATCTTGAAGTCGTCTGGTTGTGAGGGACTATAAGCTGTGTTGACCACGTGCGAGTATAGTTCTGGTTGTGGGCGCAAGCTGTTAACCAACATAACAAAACAAAAAAAAATTGATAGGTGACTGGCACCCCCCACTTCCATGTTCCTTTGTGCCAAGGCCTACTCCGCCCACGGTAGAAGGGCCTCTACCAAGAAGAGTTCGATTCTACTGCCCTATCCTGTAGTACTTTTCTAACCGGTTAGAAGATATCTCGAAACTATGGCTGCGGAGTTGTGCTGTAGGCCGCTCTCAAAAAAAAAAATGTAAATATTGTTGAATGTTTCGTTGTTTTGACGTCTTCAAGGTTTAATACCATTAAACTTAAGCAATGTGTATGATTTTATAAGTTTTATTGTTTAAGGCTTAAGAATGAGTTTTATTTTTGTTTTTTTGAAACGAATTTTTGAAAGTATGATAAAAGTATTATCATTTAGTAAACGCACCTTTACAAATACTTTAAACATTAACATTAAAACTAATACTGGTAGCACTTTATCAGTCGATTTGGATCCAAAGTGGGACATTAAAAACGTGAAAGAAATCGTGGCTCCTCAGCTAGGATTCGCTCCTGAGGAATTGAAGATAATTTTTGCAGGAAAGGAACTTCATGATTCTACAGTGATCGAAGTAAGTATACAAATGCCATATACCATGAAATATCTTGGTTGAAGTTTACCTAGACTTTGTGCTAGAAGTACAGGTAATTGGTTCTTATTGTGTGTCGTTTATATCGAAGTTGTAATATTCAAATTTTCAAAATTAAATATATTTTGGCTATGGAACAGTTTCACATCACAAACACATTTAACTGTGTACTAGTTTATTTTAAAAAGGAAAAGTTACGACGTAAGAATTCTACCATGTGAATTATGCACATGAAAGTTTAACTGGCCTGGCCACACAAAGCATAATAATGACAAATACAATAAACATAATAGCTGTAAGCCAAGACATGCGTAAACTAGAAAATAGCAGTCAATAAAATATCACAGAGTAAAGCCTAAGATTGATAACAATAAATAGGCATCTAAATATCATAAATACGAAGATTTACAGTGAGATTCAAAAATGTTATACCATTTACCAAAAAAGGACTGTGCAAACAGCCTCTGACGTTAAACATATGCAATTTATGCATGTCAAATACACCGAAGCAACATCTAAAGGCATAACATAGGCTGAACATAAGACAGTTAAGAATAGCCTGGTGTCTAACAAGCCCATTGACTAAACTACTACATCTCCTGAAAGTCACAAATAATTAGTGTGCATAAGCCATATAAAACTATCATTATACAAACAGTGCAACATTTAAACACAATCACAGCCCTGTGGCGATGAATAAAATTCACTAAATACATATTCAGGCATGCAAAGCAATTTATATAAAATTTAACAAATAAATTTATGAGTACGATTACTACAATGGATTACACGACTTTTGAGGCCCAGGTAAAACGAAAGCAACGGGGGTGACCCACAGAGACATATAAAGGGAACAAGTGTCTTCACAGAGCCACTCAAAAAATATGTCAAACCGGGAAAATACAGGAGGTCTTCTAGAGCATAGAACATGAATGCAGACTGAGACAGCTCGGCAAAAACCTGACCATGGCAAAGGTATGGGCAAAAGCAAGAAAAGCAATTAAACAGTTATATGAAACCTAGGAGAAAATTTCTTAACACTCCATAAAACATAGGGCAACTAGGATGCTTCCATACTCTGCATGGCCATTACTTTTCGTTCATCAGGCAAGACAATGTAATAAATATTAAATCAGCACAATAAAACTAGGTATAAGCAAATATAATTTTAAAGGCGACAGCTGAAAATAAATTTTTAATGAAGACTAGATATACCACAGCGAATTTGTTGGCATGAACGTGTATCTCAATGTGATTTGGAGATAAGTTTTGGTGCATCTGGACCATCTATATTTGAATATGCGGATTGCAATTTTTATTTTTTTTGATTTTCAGGAGTGTGACCTTGGGCAGCAGAGCATACTGCATGCTGTTAAGACACGCTCTCCTCCCAGCAGCAGCCCGGAGTCTCAGGATGTAGCCAGCGAGGGCTCGCGGCCTCTGTGTGAAACGCTGATCGACTTGCAGCTACAGGATGTCGACCGCCGTGGGCCGGTCTCTCCAGAAGGTGAGAGGGCATGACGGGCATTAGCAGCCTTATCTCTTTAACTTCAGACCATGAGTTATGATGTTTCTCGTATTTTACATTGATTTGAATTAAAATTAAGTGCTGCAATATAAAATTTCACAAAGTCTTTTCGGGAAACTTACTCTACTTTTAATTTCATGGTCTATGCTATGCACAGTTTTTACTTCAAAATTACAGATTTAATTACCTACATTTTCACAAGCGATCTAACATATAGGGAAATGTATGACCAGCAAATAAACTGAAAATTTGCTCAAAAACACTTCATATGAACCAAAATATTGACACGGTTTTCATGCAGCACTGACTAGGTGTCTGTTTAAACAAACTTATCATACACTACTACTAATCATGGAGTGAGTTAACACTGTTAAGCAACTGGACTCCCATTGCTGAGTAAACCCATTGAATATATATAATTTATAGAAGTCGCGAGCCCAGGTTAAATTGTCTGGCCAGTTTCGCAGAAGAATTGTTGTAGTAGGAAGCTCCGTCGCAGCGATCGCTTCAATCGCTGGGTATCGACAGTGCACGCCCCTAGCGGTCTTAGGGTGTACTAGGTTAACCAGCCAGTCACACTCTCATATACGGGAAGCTGGTATCAGCACCGTTCGGCGACCTTGACGATAAGTATTCCTTACCACTGCCTTTGAGAGCCATGAAACCCCGGGAGAAGATAAGTCACTGGGATCACTGTATGGAAGGATTGTGTACCCTAGTAACGTGAAAATTAGCTCCTAAGAATTTTGTATGAGACCTACAGTCAGTGTTGAGTTTAAAATATGATTTAATTTAAAAGTTAAATACCTACTCATTTTAACTTTATTTCACATTGATAATTATATCATGTCAAACATTCTGAAGGGTAAGAAATGTGCGTACACGGGTTGTCAGAATACGAGGATCAGTTCACGAGGCACATCAATATTCCGTTTTCCATTCAAAAATGAGGACAGGGAAGTTGTGAATTATAACTTGCCAATTTTGTTTTACATTATTTATCAGTTAGATACTGTGTAAAAAAATGTTGACGTGAGTATGCGAGGAAAGTCCTAATTATTTAATATGAATTAGTAAAGAATTCTTTTCTTTTATATTTTAAATATTCACGCTTTAATTACTTAAAAAAAATAATTAGATTACAACAACCACATATTTTTAATTTCATCATTTTTACTAAAACCGAGTGAACGCTATTTAATTTTCGATGTAAATTTTAATAAACGCAAAGTTTTAGCCAAGTATACCCACGTCGTCTGTTTTACATAAAATGCATTTGTTTGGCAACAAAAATTTTAAGATCGATTGCACAATGTGCTTAAGAAATAACTAAACAATTTTTTGTGAGTAGATAGACTGCAGCTGCATTAGTATTTTTTTTTGTTTATTACTTTACAATATTTAGATGTTAGTAGCTTAATGATTGCTGTCAAAAAACGTCATGTGATAAAAATTTGGCTTTTATTTGCCAGATAACATACTTCGTAAGTGGATTAGTGTAAGTAAAACATAAGTTGGAACTTTAGTTATATACAAAAATAAAAACAAAAACGTGGTGAAATTTGGTCCACACAACCACCTCAGTACTTTTTTTTAAGTAGAAGATAAAACTGTTTAAAATGCATTGAATTCTACCGTTATTACCTAAGTTGTGAACAATTTAAATTCCAAAATATTTTATTATGTATCCAGAAAAAATTAACTTAACATGGAAGACACTTATATTGAGATTCTATATGTAGGTACACGAGGTGTTGTAGACTTCTAGCCCAGTCAAAGTATATTATTTGCTCAAATTCAATCTGATGTTTAAGATTTTGTGTTACAATGGTTCAGTGGTCTGCATGGAACGTCACATCAACAGTCATGATAAATAGGAAATGATAATGTAACTGATATATTTTGGGCAAATAGATGAATCAGTACCACTTGTCGGCTATATGACTGTGTAGTAAGAATCCACCATTAAGAACAAAGTCCTCATTCTCCAAGTCCAAATTCTCCCTTGCCACCTAAAACATGTACAGGGTTGCTTTCTTGGTTTTGCATATCCCAGCTTCGTCAAAGAGAGCTAAATGAAATGGAGCCAACGCTTACTGCATTTACATACATGATCAAGTCATCCTATTTTACTTCACTTATTGTTATCCTCTGAAGAACTAACAAATGATAAATAAATGAGACTGAGGATAAGTTATATTCGAATTTGAAAAATTACCAGATCATACCGTAATTATCGTACACACCTTAAAAACACAGAAATTCCTTCGTGCAACAACAGCCTAAGTCAATTCCTTAAATTAATGCGTATAAAACAGGAAAAAAAATTATATATACATGTTCATGAACTTATACTTGTTCAAAGAATGGTTTGCAATTCCGTTTCTCAAAATTAAATAAAAACATAAATGTTTAGTTAGGATAAGTAAGATTCGAAACTAAGATTTGAATGTGAAAACAAGAAGCATAATTTTGATGTATAAAAATAAACTAGGCTATGGTGCAACATTTGGCTTGGTGCAAACATTTAAGGAGACCCTTGGTTACACCACACAACCTTCAGATTGGGGGATATGGCACCAATTTTTACCACGAGCCCCCCCCCCCCCCCCCCTTGTGTTTTTTTTGATCAGACTTGTCAATAAAAAAAATCAATAAAAAATAAACTAGACAATGGTGCAACATTCGGTTTGTTAATTTTACACTTTGTGATGGCGAGTTTTTAACTTCTATTGCATAGTAGCAGGTTCCATCTTGTACTAATCTTAGTATCACTGAGCATGCGCCACTATAGGGTGTACAAGAGCACAGTTAACACAATAAAGACACACTGTACCATAAACAAGTACATTAAATATTTCACACCCCCTCTCAATTACAAGTTCTCAGCAAGATTCACCAATAAATTTAGTCTTCTGTAGTCATTACTCATTTTCTATGACTCAAATACTTAAAGTTATCGTAACTTGAAATTGTATACATAAGTTTGCTAAAGATAAAAAAAATTATATATGTAATCACAGTTTTTTTTAATGTATATTAAAAAAATGCTCTTATTAAACTAAACCAAGATACTGTCGGCACTGTATGAATTTTTGCTTTCCCATTGGTTTAGTGAAGAAGTCTGCTATATTTCTACCAGATTCCACATACTCAATATTTATCATTTGTCTGGCTACTATATCTTTAAGAAAATGATACTTTATGTCAATGTGTTTAGATCGTCGTGTGTTCTCATAGTTGCTTGACATGTGAATTGCACCCTGGTTGTCTACTAACAATGAGCCCTGCACTCTTGTGTCTTCAACAAACTCTGATAGGAGACCTTTCATAAAAAGAAGTTCAGTTGCTGCCATGCTACATGATGTATACTCTGCTTCTGCGGTACTTAGAGCTACAACTTGTTGTTTTCTTGAGCACCAAGAAACCGGGTTGCCACAGTGTAATGTTACCATGCCACTGACACTCTTCCTATCCACCTTGTCTCCTGCCCAGTCTGCATCTGTGTAGGTAGTTATTTTTGTGTATTCATCAGGATTTCTCTTGTACACTAATTTCTTGTCCCTTGTTGCCTTCAAATACCGGAGTACTCTTTTCGCAGCGGTCCAGAGGGTTCTGTTTGGCTTATCTAGATATCTGCTAAGGAAAGATGTAGCAAAAACTATATCCGGTCTTGAAGTCTGCGATAGATAAATCAAACTGCCTTCAAGTTCCCTATATGGCACATCTATTATAGGCTCTGACTCATCTACATCTATCCTATCTTCCATTGGAGTATTGCTTCCTTTACAATCTTGAAGATTAAATTTAGCCAACATCTTATCAATGAGTTCACCTTGGCTGATTTCTATTTTATCTGTGGATATTTTTATGTCAGTTCCAAGGAAATGCTGTACACTACCCATATCTTTGGTGTTGAATTCCTTTTTCAGTTTCTGAGCAACCTCTTACATTTTGCATTTCTCTCCAAATAACAGGATATCATCAACCCATATCAGAAGCCAAACACCTTCACCCACATACAGGCATACATCGTACTTTGATCTTCTTAGACCGATGTCTTCAGCAAACTCATTGAATCTTTGATTCCAGCACCTAGGTGATTCTCTGAGACCATATAACGGTCGTTGAAGCTTCAGTACTGGTTCTCCTTTCACTCCTTCAGGTCTGTGTATGTATATATCCTTATCAAGGGTCCCATTGAGAAAAGCTGTGGGAACATCCATTTGTTTTGTGTCCCACTGTTTTTGCAGTGCACATGACAGGACTAACCTAATGGTGGACAGTTTTTCCACAGGTGCATACACATCATTTGTATTTTCTGTTTTTTTTAGTAACCTCTGGCCACCAACCTTGCCTTTTTTGTTCCATCCGATTTAGTAGTAAATACCCACTTAGTTTCAATTGGTGTTGTACCATGTGGTGGATTTTTAACTGTTGTCCACGTCATGAAACGGTCATGTGCTTCCAGTTCCTTCTCAACTGCTTTTCTCCAGTTATCACTCCTTTCCACAGCTTCTTTGTAAGACTGAGGCTCACTTCCACTTAGCAAGCAATAATTCATGTAATACAATTCAAAGTTGTCTAGATGTCTTGGTTTTGATATTTTTCTCTTTGGTTTTTTAGCATCTACCTCTTCGTTATCAAAACCATGAAAATCTTCATCTTCATTGTTGTCTTGAACATGACTTGCCTTTAGTTCAGCATCCAGTAGCCTTGATTTCACAAATTCAAGTGTAAGGTCAGTATCTAATGCTTCCAAAACAGTCACAATATTTTCATACTGATTTGGTATGGTTAACAATAAATTACACACGAGATCATCTTGTTCCAGTTTGGAACCCATTGCTTCTAAGTCCCTCACTAAACAATCGAATCTGTTGAAGTGTTCTTGTAGCGATGTGGTACACTTTAATGTCAGCAGTTTCTTGCGCACAAAAAGTTTTGACATTGCACTTATTCGTTCGAAAAAAATTCCGCAGTGACGATAACATCTGAAATGCTGTCTTCGCATCTCTCACATAATCAATGTGTCGATCTGTAACACAGTTAATAATTACATTCCTTGCTTTTCGATCCATCTCAATTGCTGTTTCCAACTCCTTACCCTCTTTACTTTTCCACGTCTCATCTTCGACAATTCCCTTGAGTCCTTTTTCCTCCAATAAGGCCAAAACACGAAACTTCCAATTTCTAAAATTTATATCTGTTAATTGAGGAAAGGGACATTCGTTTGTATTGGTCGCCATCAGCACGGTTGTTTTTCTTAGATCTTCGTAAACATCTCCCGACTCACCGCTCGCGTCAATATATATTTTTACCAATCTTCCATTTTCCGATTTTTATTTCCCTTATGCTGACATTCGTAGTCTGGGCCCATAACCTGTTAATTTTACACTTTGTGATGGCGAGTTTTTAACTTTTATTGCATAGTAGCAGGTTCCATCTTGTACTAATCTTAGTATCACTGCGCATGCGTCACTATAGGGTGTACAAGAGCACAGGGTGTACACCACACAACCTTCAGAATTGGGGGATATGGCACCATTTCTTACCACGAGCCACCCTTTCTGGTAAATGTGTGTATTTTGATCAGACTTGTCAATAAAAAATTCAATAAAAAATAAACTAGACAATGGTGCAACATTCGGCTTGGTGCAAACGTTTAAGGAGACTCTTGGTTACACCACACAACCTTCAGAATTGGGGAATATGGCACCATTTTTTAACCATGAGCCGCTGATGTGCGTCAGTTAAATACACAATTATTCTCTTAAAATTACATGAAAATTTATTCATACTTCAAACCCTTTAACAATTTATGTAAAACAATTATGGTTTAGTTTCATAAAATTTGAGATGGCTTTTGGCAGCCCAGGTCCATTGCTGTTGTCTGATTGGTTATAATAACTGAAAGGACAAAACATTATTAAATTGAAAGAAAAGTTTACAATATTAATTATTATTTATCATAAACAAAAAAGTTTACTATATTAATTATTTTTTACCACTGGCTCGACTGTGCCCTCTTGCGGAAGTTTGTGGTGCACTTACACACACACGCATGTTGCCGGTTGGGAGTTCAAATGCTAGGAGGATAGGGGTGTAGAGGGGTGGTGACATGTTGGGCTCTGTGGGATGCAGCCCGGGATGGCGTCAACATCTGTATACTTAGTCATGAAGATTCCATCCTATGAATAAATATGGCGTGGTCTCAAGTCATTCTGACAGTAATTAATTGTTATAGAGTTGTTTACCCAGAAGAGTGGTGAGTAACAGTGAAAAATATATACAGTTGGAATTTGTGGCGTCATTCAATTCCTTTGTATAGAATGGAATACCACAGAGGAAATTATGAAAAAATTTAAGTACGTTGGGTGACTCATGTCCTTCCTATGAATCTGTTAGACTTTGGGTAAATGAAATTATGTGTGGCAGAACAAGCATTGAAGATGCATGATCTCCTAGCGCCCCGATTTCAGTTTTGACCCAAATTACTCGATTAAGTCTATTATATAGTTTTAGCTGACAGACGAGTGAAAATGCACAAGTTAGCAGAGGCCAGAGGCATCTCAACTGAACTTGTTCACTTCATTTTGCATAATAAATTGCACATGAAAAAACATTTTGCAACACATTTACTCATGCCAGAGCAAAATCAAATTCACATGTGAACATCTGTTAACAATTTGAAAGTGTTTGAGAAGTATCTAGTAGAGGATTCTCACCGTTTAGTGAAAATGGACTAAACTTTGGTTCACTACACCTGGAAATGAAACAGCAGTCGGGACAGTGGATCGCACATGGCAAACCAGTTCCGATAAAGGCAAAGTGTGTTCTATCCACTGAAAAGGTGATGGTGTTAATTTTTGGGGATGCAAAAGGATTTTTCGTGATTGATTACCTCAGTGAGGAGAAAACCGTTACTAAAGAATACTGTGCATGATTTTTGAACTGATTAAAGGTAGCAATAGCAGACAAATGCTCAGGAATTGGAAAGAAAAGGAAAAAGAAAAAGAAGAAAAAAAAACCTTGTTTGACTATAACAGTATGCCAGTCATTCAAGCCGTGTCACTGAGCAAAAATTGGTTAAGCTGCAATTTGAACTCCTTTGCATCTTTCCTGTTCACCAGATCTAACTCCCTCAGAAAGCCAATTATTTCTGAAAATTAAAACTTTTCTGCCAAGGATGAAAATTTCAATCAAATTAAGTGGTCATGTAGGAAATAAAAGAGTATTTGGCAAGCCTCAAAAAAACTTGTTTGTGCGAAGCTGGCAAATCTTTATGGCAGGTGCATTGAAATTTTTGGGGACTATGTTGAAAAGAAAATTACGTTAAGTATGTTGTTTTCCTTAATGTCAGCCCAAGCAACTTATCAAACCACTCTTTTATCCATTGCATTATTAAAGTATTCGTGTACTTCTGTACTATCATCACCAGTTGCTCTTTGTCTGAGTGACGGAGATGACCTTTTTGTCGTCTGTTTAACCACGCATGCAATGGCCAGCGCAATGTCTTATGTGCAAATGTATTCTGAGGAGCCCCAGCTAGGCGTAGCGACAAGATACGGACGTGCAATTACATTTGTGTTTTATGCAATAAACCTCAATCCTACCAGCAAACCTCAATATCCTTCCACACTTACTAGAGTCCTGGGAGGGCTGACACCCTGGATTTGCTTGTCTGGTAAACTACTACTGCCGCCTCACTTACCACGTGTCAACATAATCCCCCAAGGTCACGGAGTCTCAGCAACGTCGTGCTACCACTCAGTCATTTCTACCTCGGTAATTGGCACCCGGCATCACATCTATGCCATCACCACCATGAGCCAGGAAGTAGGCACTACATAGTAAAATGAAAATTGTACTTTTGTTTTAAATAAACTTTGTAAAATTGCTACTTATGCTGTGGATAAAAGGCAAGAGTACTGTTTTTTTTTTTTTTTTTTTTTTAAATTTAGGATTGGGTTATTTTTGTTACTTGTGTTAGAATTCAAAACCCAAAATGTTATGGTACAGGGGAGAAATGGGAGGAAGTGTACTTACCTCCCTCCAAAAAAAACTAAGAAATGCTTAAAAAATCTATCATCTCCACTTTAACAAAAAGAAAGAGTTTGAAAGCAAACAGCAATCAAAGAAGTTCCACCCTCTCTCCCACCAAATTAAATTCTACGTACACTTCTGAAACGATGAGCAAATGATCTTGCATTAGTCTTTTTGCATTTTATATTTTTGAGATTGTTTTGAAGAATGTGCATATTTTAATTTTGTTATCTATTGTGTAACAACCAAGTCTGCACATGAGACCGAGCCTTAAGTATGTTGGCGCTTTGTCTGATGGCATGTGCTGGCCACATTCCTTGTCAGAAACTCTTACTGCACTGGTGTACAGGTAATGTTCTCACAGAGACAAGTCCTGAAGGGTCTCATGTACACCCTGGTGTTGTGCGCAGAGCGCGAGAAGAAGCGCGCCCACTTCTACGTGTACTGCGCGTCGCCGTGCCGGGGCTTGCGGCCGGGCAAGCTGCGTGTGCGCTGCGCCCACTGCAAGGGCGGGGCCATCGTCGTGGACCGCGACCCGCAGTGCTGGGACGACGTGCTGCAGAGGCACAGGATCACCGGCGACTGCCAGAACCAAGGATGCGTGAGTGAAGGCTCTTCCTGGTGTTGTGAGCTGCCAAATATGTATAATAATTAATACTTTTTTTAAATGCTAGTAACACGGGAAACACGAGGCCTATGATTCAGGGCAGCTATGGCTCCATGGTATGTAAACAGTCTGTAAATACAGGTGGACAACAGAGTGAATTCAGTGCAAATAAGATGATACGGTAGTTTACTTGGACGGGGCATTTGGCGACCCCAGCCACACAGTAGAAAAGTAAAACGTTCTGGAAGCTTTTGTGTAACCACGGAAGGTTCTGTGTCAGACTCTGTAAGCGAAAGTTTCCGGAAGGAACAATTGGCCTGAGACGTGGCAGAAACAGATATATAGTGACTCATAAGCTGCAGAGGGGCTTTTCTTTTGTTCAGGGACGTCAGTTAGTATGTAGAGTCCGCGAGAGACACAGGGGACCACCCTGTACCAGTGATGTGTACTACGAGTTGTAAGACTGTCTGAGACAAGAGTTGTAATTGTGCTGTAGCGTAACTTGAATTCGAATGAAGCCATTTGTATGCCTCATTCGTATTAAGTGAAATAAACAGCAAGAATATTTTTTTAGCAGTAGTTAGGTAATTGCCTTTCACTCTCCTACCTACCCACTCAGAAGTTGAGGTATCCAGTCCGCTCGGGGATACGACACTGGTTTCCCACATCACTCTTGCACTAGGTGTAGTCTGGCAAGGTTGATGGTTTTATTTGAATCTCTGTTGTGTTGGCTAATTGAAAGAAAACCTAGAAATGAAGTCTCACATTGTAGATGTAAATATCAAATTGCAATAGGCTTGTTACAGAGAAAAAAAAACATGTAAATAATATTCAGTAAAATATCAATATAAAGTACTCCACTTCTAATCAATTCTCATTATAAGTATATATTTTCAAATCCACAGAAGATGTTAACATTCAACAATGGTACAGTTATTTTTTACCAGAATTGTGGTCTTCAGTGGTGCCACGGTGGTGGAGTGGTCAGAAAACACTTGATTTCCACCAAAAGGCTCAGGATTCAGTTCCTTGCGGAGTCAAACCTGGACTGTTGGCAAGTGGCAAATGTGGCGAACGTTGCTATGGGCAGGCTGGGTTTTCTTGGGACATTCTTGTTTTCCACACCCATTCATTCCCTCGGTACACTTTTAACCACCCCCCACCCCTCATCACAATTACCTTGATGCTGACAAGACTTAAGGTGGACATTCAATGATCAGTCTCGGTAATCCATCATCTGTTCATCCGCCATGCTTTAGTCTGATCAACAAGCAGACCGGTTCAAAAACTCCGCACGTCCATCATAATACTTTTCCATTTTGATGCTTTCAATGGACTAGAAGGCTTAAATTGCAGTGAAAATTTCTCTTGTATAGGTATGCTAGATTGATGATTATGTAAGTTTAGCACTCATAAATCATTTAAGTTAATATTTTTTCGCTCCGATATTCATTTACATATTTTAAATTTACCTTATTTAATTAATTCCACTCCTGTGTCTCGGTCAAGTTTTGTATCAAACATAAATCTTAAAAATGTGTTGCAAAGCAAGTTAAAAAAATATTTAATGTAAGCACTACACAAATTGACAAAATTCAGAACATTATAAGATAATAAACGTTTCTGGGAACACCTTACAAATATTTTGGTGGTCATAATTCTGTCCATCAGTAGAAAGTTGAAGCTTGGGAAACTTTTGACAGGTGAACAGATGGAATTTTCCAGGCCCTCTGATTGGCTCGAGGTCACATGATTGACGGACAGGCGGGAAAGGGACGGAAGTGATGCGTGAGTGGTCATTGAGGTGTTGCTTATGTGAAGGTTGATGGTTCATTTCCAAAATGTCAGAATGCTGTCTTATAAGGTATAAAAGAAATAAGTAAAAAAAAACTATATCAAGTTATTTATTACTTCAGCTAATAATAACATTGAGAATATTAATGTTAACAACTGACAAAATGCATTTTATGATCTTACAATTTTTTTGTTTTTCATGATCATGTGTTAACTGATTCTTACAATTGCAGAGTGTTTCAATTTGTCTCCGCCAGATACCACTGTGTGCGCGTAGCATGGAAACTAATCAGGATTGCAATTGATATTCCGCTGCAAGTGGGAGATTTAAATTTTAGGTACTTGACTTTTAATATGCATGCTTTTTTTGTACAACTTTCCAGAAATTTTGTCGCTCCTAAAATCTGTCGCCCTGGGCAGCCGCCTGGTTTGCCCTCTTCTGCCCCCCTGTAAATATGGTCCTGTTCGTACCCAATTTCAATGTTTTGATTTTTGCTGGAACTTATTTCCCGAAACCAAAGTGCTAATGGTTGAATGTTTTAACACCATAGTTAATATTTTTTATTTCTTGTATATTATTTTATTTTAAATTTATGAGACCTAGATTTGGTTTCGAGGGGTAGAGTGGAGGTACTCTTGTAATTTGGATTTGAGAAAATTTGACACATCCTTCATCTGCAATAAATAATTTTTGTATGTTGTTATCACCAACTAATCAGTGATCTTGGAATATGTTGCAGGATGAATCTGAAGATGGCCTCAAGTTTGCAGAGTTCTTTTTCAAATGTGCAGAGCACGCCTCCCAAGGAGAGGACGACCAGGCAGTGCCGTTGTACCTCATCAAGGCCAACATTCACGATGTGCCGTGTTTAGCCTGTACGGACATCAGGTGAGATAGTAGAGTTAGTTACTCGCACCTGCTACCTACTGCAGGAAATTTCTGTTATCTTTATTTGCCAAACTTTATGAAAAGAGTCCTCTGAGAAAGAGAATTTTGTTGGGTTCAACTTGCTTGTCTCCTTCAGTAATGGTTGGAGACAAGGTCAGAGCTCTTAGAGCTAAGGTTGCCATTCAGGAACTTATCTCACATAATCAGTTGGCACCTGCTGATGGAGAGATTATTCTTACAGAGTTCACAAAGTTTTGTAAACATCCCGAGATGTTGAAAGCTGCAAAATCTTTTAATGGAAAAAAGATATCCTTGACAGGTTCATTTTAAATTTGATCAGCTAAGTGATGCAAGAAGCACATGAACAGTTAATCCTATTCTTCCAGTTTTTTAAAGGCCCCCAAACGTCACCAAAAAGGCATTGATTTTTGCTTTTGGAACCTGGTAGATTCCCTGTAAAAGCATGACTGTGAAGGAAAATTTACAACTATTAAGACTGATTCGTAATAGTTGGCATGTCTGCCACAGCTAATAAAAAAATAATCTTTGTGCAGGGCGTGTGTGTTGGCAGTGACCCAGTGCTGGTGTTCCCTTGCAATGCTGGCCACGTGACGTGCCTGGACTGCTTCCGAACGTACTGCTTGTCCCGGCTGCGCGACAGGCAGTTCTGGTCGCATCCCGAGCACGGCTACACGCTGCCGTGCCCGGCCGGCTGCGAGAATTCCTTCGTCGCGGAGGTGCACCACTTCCGGCTCCTGCCCCCAGAGCAGGTAGGTCGCAGTTCATCTGTTGGGATTGGTGTTGGGTAGAGACCTGCAAAATTCGTGGTTTCGATGGCCTTCAGGATAGAATGCACATACCCCCGTACACTCGGACAAATAACGCAAGTTCATTGGCTGCCGACTTGTAAGTCGTCTCAGCTGGTTTGTCTGTGATTTGATCCTTCTTTGGTTGAGGGTTTATAACTGGTTGAGATTCGTCCAGATGAACAGTAAGCCAATAGCAAAATTATCTAAGAGGTATATGTGTTTGCATTCCAGCCTATCACTGAATGAATCCGCGAATAATGCAGGTCTCTAGTGATGGGTGATGTTGGAAAAACTGATGCCGATCCAATTACAGGTACACTTATTCAACAGCGCCTATAACCTATACAAAACCGATTCAATACTTTTTGTAAATAATCACAGAGTGTGTCTCCAGTAATATTTTAAATAATAAGTCAGTACCGCAATAGAATTATTAATTATAAATGTTTTTGGTAGCTATATGACAAAAAAAAAGTATTTTACAGCAAAGATTTGTGCGTAGCTCAATACACATTATTTGCCTTTGGGTAATTAAAGAACACAGAATTCAAGTGTAGCTTAAATTACAGAAAAATAGGAATAAAAGATGTCTATGGAGCTATAAACAGGTAAGAAGAAAATATAGACGACACTTAAATGGTTGAAATTATTGTACGTTTTTTCATGGCTATCGGTTTTTTTAGGTATCAATTTAAAACAATTATATTGGTGATACAGAAAATTGTTAGTACATGCAGATACATTGGTACATCATTATTTAAAATGCTCGGAGCATTGGCAGTTACACAAGTTGAATAAAAAATATTGACTACAGTTTGAGTTTGACAAAAAAGTTTAACTAAGAAGTATTTTTTTTCCCATTTGGTTTAGCTATGTTATTTCTTAACCCATTTGCATCTACAAGCGTACTGGTACGCAAATGCCTAAAGGCCGATAACACCATAGGCATACTGGTACGTTAAATAGCTTAGCTGCCGGCGATGAGCTCACAGCACTATCTATGAGTCATGGAGTGAAGGTCGGATCATGTGGGAGCCTCGAGACAGCTTTAGGCGACATCTCTTTCGTTATACCACTACTATCTTATCACTTTTACGCACGTCTGCTATGCTCGACCAAGTTTGCTTGCGTGGCGAAACTCGCAGTGCTACCAATAAGGCATTTTCTTTATGTCTTTTAGTGTGCGCATAAAGCAAACTGTGGAGACATCGTGTTCTGTATAACACTTCTAACCTATCACGTCTTTTGGAGAGTGCATGACATGTTGTTTAAACATGAGTTTTAGCATTTTACTAACACAAATTGCCACATATCAATTCAAACACTGAATTCTTTTGCATAGTTGCATGTAATATTTATTCACATAACAGATGAGTGTATAAAAAAACAAAGTTATAATTAGATTACAATGCATGTGTATGTGTCAAACTTATTGCTCGAAAAATGTGATTTTATAGACATATTTCGTGCAAAATATACAGAGTAAAACATAAACCAAAAGACATGCTAAAGTATGTGTTTTATTTTTGATACGAAAATGGTTTAGACGAAATCAGTGTTTTGAAATTTCCGAACAAGTATAAATTCACAGTAAATGGTATTTATATTGTAATATTGAATGTAAAAATGGCAGCACTTAAGAGAAGCGACGTTTTTGTTTGTGGCAGAGACAATGAGGCAATGATGAGATATTTTGAACAGTTGAGTTCTGAAAGTTCGAGCATTGAAGATGAAATTGATTGTGTTGATAACAGATCAGTTGCAACAAAGGGTTCTCGTGCAGCGGATAACGAAAGAGATGATAGTTCTTCGGAGTCAGGAGAAGATAATATTGGTATGGATATTAGTGGCGGTGATGTTATTGACTGGAAATGGGAGCAAGCTCTTGCAGAATCAATGTGTCATCAATTTACCGCAGTTCCAGGCATAGCACCAAATTTGAATTTAGATAATAACTCCAGCAGGGCAACGATATTTTCGATTTACATTAATGACAATGTTGTACAGCATATTGTTGAACAATCGAATAAATATGGTTCATGTGACAGCACATTTGTTAGTACACACCTATATAATTCTGAGTGTATCTCGCTCTTGTAATATAGATAGGTATTGCATATTGTACAAAAACCTACACTTCAAAGTTACTGGAGTAAGGAAGTTGCCATAGATACACCATATTTTAGGAGTGTAATGCCTCGGCGGTGTTTTGTTTCCATGAACAAGTATTTGCACTTGGTGGATAACGAAACTTTGAACCCTGCAGATCCACTGCGCAAAATTCGCCCTATAATTACTATGGCATCAGATTCGTTTCGTGCAGTTTACACGCCATCAGGCAGCATATGCATCGATGAATCTTTAGTGAAGTGCAGGGGAAGACTACACTTTATACAGTTCAACAAGTCAAAACGTGCTAGATTCGGGATAAAGTTGTACAAACTTTGTGACTCTGCGAACTCGTATATCTGCGACTTCAAAATTTACGTTGGGAAAGACAAAACAAATGGAATTCCTGTTAGCAAAGCAATTGTGCTTGAGATGATGCAGAAGTGTGATCTGCTAAATAAAGGATATTCTTTGTACATTGACAACTGGTATAGTTCGCCAGACCTGTTCCACAGACTTTTCTCTGCAGGAACAAATGTTTGTGGAACAGTTCGTACTAATAGAAAAAATATGCCCAAGGAACTCGCCAGAGAAAAACTGAAAGTAGGGGAAGCAGTAGCTTACAGTTGCAACAACATCACATCAATAAAGTGGAAAGATAAAAGGGAGGTGTACATGTTATCCACAAAACACAAACTTGATTTCGCAGAAACGGGGAAAGTGCATCGAAAAACCAAAACTAACATTATGAAGTCTACTGCTGTTATTGATTACAACATTAAAATGAGACGTGTTGATGTAAGAGACCAAATTTTGAGCAAATTCCATGTAATGCAAGGCATAGAAACAAATTTTTTTTTAATGTTTTAGACATGATGCTGCTAAACAGTTATGTACTGTATAAACAGTTACATGGTAAAAATGACAAAACATTCCATGTATTCAAACAAAAACTGGCAGAAGAACTTCTGGCGACCTACTTCAAAGAAGATGTGGTCAAAAGACGATCTGTAATGCCTGGAGATTTGCCTACACGTCTGAGTAGCCGACATTTCCCTGAGAAACTTTCTCCATCTGCAGCAAAGGGGACTAAATATGCTAAACGTTGTGTTGTGTGCTTGGAGAAGAAGCACAGGAGAGAGTCAACATGGAAGTGTGACAGCTGCAATGTTGCTCTGTGTATTGAGCACTTCAAGCCGTACCACACACTCAAGAATTATTAGATGCCTAAAGAGATACTTTGAACTATTGTTATGAAAGAGAATTTACATGTAATGTGGTTTTTCGAACGTAATTAATTCGGTATGGAAATCATATGTATTGTTATTGATAACTTTATTTCTAATGTTTTATATGAATATTTTATTTGTTATGAAAGTGAAATTTTCTACGTTTATTTGTATGGTGTATTATTTAGAGTGGCATTTATATTGTGCATTTACGTATGTTATGTTTACACAATACTTATATAACATATATTTACTTATACTGTACATGCACATATATTTTTAGTAGGCTAATTTGTATTATTATGAGTCACATGTAGGCTATATATATATAATTGTCTTATGTAGGTATGATTTAGTACATTTTAGGAGCACTGAAAAGGGTTATATATACATATATGCAAGTATACATACCTATATAATACATGTATATACATATATATTTTGCTAACAAGTCAATTTTTTTAGAACTGATGTGATTTTCTGTACTATGTTGAAAGGTAGGCCTATATAATATTATATATGCATACAAATATTTATAAACGTGTTGCAGTGTATATAAACATATATGTGCATGCATGTAAATGCTTACATGCTAATACATATACAGAAATAAATGTATATGTGCATCAAAATGCAGATTTACACACTTGAATACTTGCAATAATAGATATGTACCCTATATGTAGGCTATGTACCGTATTGGTCCGAAAATAGGCCGACCTTTTTTGCCAGTTTTGTCAACCTTGAAATCTAGAGTCGGCCTAGAATGGGGCACTAGCCAAAATAGTATAATTAAACACATACATTTCAAGGAGAATTACTTATGGCATAAAAATGTTATCAGATATACAATTCATTGACCTAAAATTATGCCGTACTTACGTGGAATTAGTAATTTTTCCAACTTAGAAATTTAGTAAACACACTTAACGCCAATAATGTATCATATTTTAAGTTAAGTACACAGATGTGGTCAGTTGTAGTTGTAGCACATAGCTTTTAAAAGCTCGGTCTGGTTATTTTTGAACTGTATTTAACAGGCTGCGGTAATTTTATTTGCTTGTAAAATGTAGTATTTACAGTAAACAATTAGTAAAAACAGCAATTTTGCCGTAAGGTAATTTACCGTAGTATGCTTTATTTACTCTTCTACCACATGAAAATCAAAATGGCACCAGTGTTGGCAATTTGTAGTTGCGACACGAATAAACAAATACCGGTACATACCAACAGTAACAAGAACAATAAAACCTATTTGCAATATTGGCTGTTTTATGGTTGATTCATACACGTTTTACATGAAACCATTTTGGGTTTTTTATTTCAAAATTAAACGTACCGGT